>NC_086317.1:347824895-348436145 GCF_036172605.1 Pelobates fuscus | reverse complement strand
GCTTTGTCATGCTCACTGCACAATTCAGAGTTTATTCATGTGCAGCTCTGTCTTATTGTCACATTATGGTGAGTGATAAACCTTAAGCACTAGCGCTTACTATACTTATACTGCCACAGGTCTCTATTATTGGCATTGTTGTACAACTCTGTCAATAGTTACACTTATTGCATGAGAAAAAAAATCAAATGCATTTGAGAAAAGGTTAAAGTAGCAAATGTGTATGTGTGTGTGAGTGTGTTTATGTTTTACTGCGGATTTGTGACTTGCTTCACCCTTCTGCTGCTGTAAAATATATATGTTAATGCCTAATAGCTCCAAAATCTTCCAAAATGATCAACACTCTTAACAGTCTTAAAATATTAGAACATAAAAACAATATATGCAAATTAATTATATCAATAATAAATGTACTAAGCACAAAAATAAAATCTTCTAATCAGCAATCCTAACAGCTTAGCTATATTATCATGTATATATCAATGTGTTTTTAATCCACTAAAATCTGGTGAAAGAGCACTCACAATGCACATTTGCTAGCAGTGATTCTACTCAGCTTTCTCTTGCTGATGGAAGAGGGACCCATTGACCCATTGGTAACTGCATAACTAAATTTATAATTGTGGTGAATTGAATATCGAACTGCAAATTGTAGTCTTAAATAGCCAACCTATTACTAAAGTTAAATGCTTTCAGTACATCTCTAGGACTTTGCCATGCTCATGGAATTTTCATTCATAATAGACCTTCTTCTGCTCTGCAGTCCTTATGGATTGATCCTCTTTCCTGAGGATAGAATATCAATTAACTAATCATGTTTTTTTTTTATTAATAATTGATATTTTTTTTTATCATTCAAAGTTTTTTGTATTAGTCAATGGTAATGCACAATACATATGACATGTTTTTGGTAATAATAGGAAAAGAATTGAACACAACAAGATCAAAAACAAAATGTAATGGTTAGCATACGTGGAACAGTGTCTATGGTTTATACACAGAACATTGAACCTTAGATTCAATAAGAGGCTTGTCAGGTTAAAGAAGATATTTGTAATAGTAATAGGCTTTTCAGGGCATGACCACCATATGTGGAATAGGATCCTCAGCTAACTCTCAGCGCAGCGAGACCATTTTCCACATGACCATGGTAGGGTGACCCTAAAGGAATTTTGCTTTCGATCCTTGGGTCAGCCAGGGTAGAGCACCAGGGGTGTCACAGAAAAGCTGGTTTTGATGTTAATCCAGAATATATCAGGAGGAGAATTAGTCCACTCAATTATTCTTTGTAGATGAAATGCTTGATGATATTTGGACAAATCCGGTAGTCCTAAGTCGCTGGCCTGGGTGTATGATGTCTGTTAGCAAGAGTTGGATGTGGAGAGCCAGGATGTTTGCAAAAAGTTTTAGATCAACTTTCAACAGGGAAATTGGTCTATAGCTGGCTGGGACATACTGTAGGATCCTTTCCCTTTTTCAACAACACATCCACATGAGCCAAGAGTATATTTGGTTCCAGCAAGCCTGTTTTATGGAATTTAGCACATTAGAAATATGTCTTGTATTATTTAATGGTGAAGCCATCGGGCCCAGGACTTTAAAATGGTTTCACTAATTTAAGTGCCAAGGATAGTTCTACCATTGCAATCGGTTCCTCTTGATCTCTCATGGTCTCAACATCCAATTCAAAAATGAGATGTTGAGTAATGTAGAACAAAAGTACAGGTAGCGCCAAGAAATATCACACACTAGGAAATAATACACATAACTCTGTTAAAACCAATAAAATGTACAAAAGTAAAATAAAAAGAGTCCACAGTAAAGTCCAGACATGATAAAAATACTAAATGATAGGACACAGTCTTAGAGGTAACAACCCATATTTTGGCTTTTGTACAATGCTTATTGGGTAACCTTCTTTGGCAGCATATGAAAAAAAAAGCATAGACAAGAGCGAACCAATAGTGCAATATGTTAGTGAGGTGTAAAACATACAACACTTAGAAAAGTTGTCAACTCACATATGATAGAGCTATAACCAGCTCTAGTTGAAACATCTTCAGTGGTTTTTAATCCCTACTTGTAGGATATCCCTCTGATGTAGATACACAATAGGGTAGCAATGAGGCAAATCAGAGCAGGATATCGATGAGTTAGATTATATGAAATGACAAGAAGCAACTAATAGTGCTCCCTATATAGGCAAGTATTTCTAAAAAAAAAAGTAAAATATCCTTATAATAAAATGAGCAGACTGCTCTTTGTATTAAGCATGGGTGGTATAATCCCCTCCTAGGATTCTTTGAATGGTAGTCCACATGAAATTTCGGGAAATAAATACAGATGTCAGGTGAAAATACAATTCTAGAAAATAAATGCTAAAAAGTATAAGGCTCACAGCAAATAAAAGGGTACCCAAAAATACTTTATTAGAACAAAGAATAAAATGAAAACCAGAACTCGTTTTTCCCCTTAGGGATTTTTCAAGTGAATAAAACAAATACCTGACATCAATACATTTCTATAGGCTTTAAAGCACTTGAATTTTGAAAATTAGTGCAATTACGTCATCATCACGTGACTACAATTGTGATCACATGATTCTGACTAGAGGTACAAAACATTGCATTATACAATATATTTAGCACTATTTATATAATAAAATCATCTAAAATTGTAGTAATTAAAATGAGTGTTGAGCAGAAAAGTGCCAGAGCATATAAAGTGCAAGTGGTGTGGCTTGTATATCGCAGCATTGAAGCACCGTGCATGTTGGGAAATGTGATTTATATTGGCCAATTGTGTTATAGGGCACATAACTATGTGCTTAAGGAATTATGGGACATGTAGTTCCCCTAAACAGGAACCGGACATGTAATTAGTCCAGGGGAATAGCCAAGACACGATCAGGCTGGACAAGGCATGGGGAAACTCTCCATTCAAACATCCACCCTTATGCACAAACATTCCATCAACCAAGGGCATAAAAAAGAAGCCTAACATCAGAGGAAGTAAAGGTGGAAGAGGAATACAACAAAAAAAGAAAGATTGGATGAGTAGATACCGCTAAAACTGAAAAAGATTTGGGTATTTTTAATTTATCTCAAATACCCTTTCCTTAACTCAACTGGCTGTTTTATGCAAGGGACTTACATTTGCCCCAACTAACTCTTTTAAACCTTTTTAGGCATTTCTAGACATAAACAAATTTGTAAGGTAAGCAAGAGATATTTTTTTTTTCAGATTTAAACTATTTATTTTGTTGCATATGTATAAACATGGGTGATGGGGGATGGTACAGAAGGAAATGAGGAAGGGGGTAGGGGACATTCACTTTTCCACAGAATCATAAATCCTCACATCTCAAGTTCCAATAACAGTAAGTTTTTCCTTATGTGGGATCTAATACATCCGGCACTCCTGCTCTGTATTTTAGTTTTAATGCATGTAGTACAATGTGTCATGTTGTCATTGCTAGTAGGCCTTTATGCTTCCACAGTTCCCACGCTATATCGAATGTCTCAGCATGTTTGGTGGATACTAGCGACATTTTTCCATACGTGTAATATTGTTTAAGTTTATCCAGTATGTACGATGTGGGTGGATATTTAGGCTGCTTCTAGTGCATGGCTATTTGGTTTATAGCTGCCAGTATGGTGAGCAAGAACGGTTGTTTGTGTGTGGTCTTTATAGAGCTGGGTAATTTTAAGAAAAGTCCTGCGTGGATATCTAGGTATGGCAAGGCAGGGTCCACCTTCGTGAATATTTCATTTACTGTGGTCCACAATGGTTGTACATCCCTACGGCTCCACCCTATATGTGTCATGTGGCCATCTGCTGCTCCACATCTTCAGCAGTTACTAAGTACTGTGGGATATATTTTATGTAGTCTGCTAGGCGTTAGGTACCAGCGGTATACTAGTTTTTTATGTGCTTCTACGTGGGAGTAACATTGAGTCTGTCCCTTTAGAGCTGAAAGGGAGTTGGACCATTCCGTTTCGGACCACCGTGTCCCCAACTCAGTTGACCACTGGGCAACAAAGGAGGGAGTTGGGTTGGGAGTACTCCGGATGATGTCCCTGTAACACAGGGAGAGAGTTTTTGGTTTGGTAGGTGTTTTGTTGCATCTTTCATAGATCTCTGCGGTTTCAGATAAGTGTGTGCGAGATGCGTCTACCCGTGTATATACATGTGTGTGTAAAATACTCCTTAGTTGCATATACGAGAAGACATAGGAGTTCGGTAGACCATATTGTTGTTGTAGCTTGGGAAAGGTAAGGATTTTATCTTGTAGGGTCAATGATTCGCCCATGATTTGCCCAGTTTCGAAAGGTAAGCCCTGGGCTGATCACACTGAGTGATGTAAGGGAGAAACCAGAGGTGGGTCCCATGTTGTTTCTGAAATAGGTCCCACTAGTTTTGTAGTGGGAAATGTGTCCATGAGGTTAGGGCGCAAGCTTTTAGGGGTCCACAGTAGGTCCCTCAATCTCCCTTCCCGGCAATTCCCATTTTCTATGTCCACCCATTGAAATGTTTTTTCTGGGGCATTTAATTTTATAGCTGCTTCTATATGAACGGCCTTGTATGTGCGGTAGGCCTATTCCCCCCTTAGAGCTTTGCTTATAAAGTAGGGATGCTGGTATCCTAGGTTTGCCTGGATGCCATAGGAAGGATGTACGGATCGACTGCAGCTGTTTACAAAAGGAGACAGGGATGTGTATTGGCAGTATATGAAAAACATATAGGATTTTCGGGAGCAGTACCATTTTAATCGTGTTATTTCTCCCTAGACAAGAGAGATGTATTGATTTCCATTTGGAAATATCCGTTTTGCATTGTGCTATTAACGGCTTGAAATTATATTGAAATATATCTCCCGGTGTTGGGGCTATTTTAACCCCCAGGTAGGTGGTGTGTTTCGTGCGCCAGTCAAGGGTGTGTTTTTGTTGGAGTATCTGCAGTGACTGGGCTGGTATGGCTATTGGTAAGGCTTGCGTTTTGGTTTTATTCAGTTTATAGTAGGAAATTGCGCCATATGCGTCTAGGAGGGACATCAAGGCCGGGAGAGATTCTTCGGGTTTACTCAGTGTTAGCAGGATATCGTCCGCAAATAATGATAAGTGATGTACCCGGTTCCCTATTCGAATTCCGCTAATTTGTTGGTGTAATCGGATTTTATGTGCTAGGGGTTCCAAGGATAAGACAAACAACAAGGGAGAGAGCGGGCATCCCTGTCCAGTCCCATTTGAAATACGGAACGGCGTAGACAGGAATCCCGCATTCGAGACTTTGGCCGTTGGGTTGTTATAGAGTGCCATGATTCCCTTTGTAAAAGCGGGTGGGAAACCCCTATGTGTTAAGGCTTGGGACATGAAGGTCAAGTTAAGTCTGTCAAAGGCCTTCTCCGCGTCTAAGGCAAGGAGAAGGCCCCCTGTTTTAGTCGAGTGTATGTGGGATAGGATATTCAGTAATTTTCTGGTGTTGTCTGCCCCCTGTCTGTGTCTGACGAATCCAGATTGGTCATTATGCGTGAGGGTGGGGAGGATTGTGGATAAGCGGTTCACCAACAGTTTGGCATATAATTTTACATCTCCATTCAGTAGTGAGATGGGTCTAAAGTTTTGGCAGTGTGTGGGTTCTTTCCCGGGTTTGGGGAGTGTAGATATGTGGGCTAGTAGCATTTCGCTTGGGATGCAACCTGATGAGTAACATGTGTTGAACAGGTGTGTTAAGTGCGGGGCCAGGGTATCTACACAGGTTTGGTAGTATTTGTTTGTAAATCCTTCTGGACCTGGTGCTTTTCGTTGGGTAGATTGTGTATGGCCTTTTTAATTTCCTCTTCCTTGAATGTGATATAGTGTTTATGTCGGCTTGTGTCAATTGTGGTAGGTGGACATCGGATAGGAAGGTTTGAATGGCTTCCATAGTGGGGGGTGTCTTCAGAGGGTCATCCACCAGTTTGTATAGGTCGCTATAATAAGAGGCGAATTCATTGACCATATCTTGGGGATTCAGGATTTTTGAGCCCCCTTTTGTGTGGAGGTATGCAAATTTGGAGTTATGTGTTTTCGCCTTTAGTTGTGATGCTAGCAGTGCCCCTGCTCTATTGCCTTGGGCGAAAAAAATATGTTTGTATCTCCATAGGAGATAGAAACATAGAACTCCAAAAAATGACCTAAGTTCAGTCTGGATGTCGAGGATTCGTGTCTTTAATGTTGTAGAGGGAGCAGCCTTATTGTTATGTGTCAATGTCGTAAGCTCTTCTATCAATGTAGTGTATTGCTTGGTCCTCTGCTTTTTGGTATAACTAGCCCGATTAATGAGCAAGCCGTGAATCACAGCTTTATGTGCCTGCTATATCGTTTCGATCGAACAATCCGCCGTGGTGTTTATTGAAAAATAGGAAGAAAGCTCATTGTTCAGTGTATTAACAAATTGGGGGTCAGTCAATAAGGTGTCGTTGAGTCGCCTTGTGCCTGTGCCTGAGGTGGGGAAGTGTTCCCGTAGGGTCAGTGTAATAGGTGCATGGTCAGTCCAGGTGATTAGACCTATGTCCGCCTGTTCAATGGAGTTAATCGCGGTGGAGGGTATAAGGAACCTGTCTATTCTGGTGTACGTGTTGTGTGCCATAGAGTGGAAAGTGTAGTCTCTATCAGTGGGGTGTAATATTCTCCAGGGGTCAATGTAATTATGTTGCTGTATTTGTGCGCAACGGGCGGTGGTTTCTTTGGAGATTTTGGTCGCTGTGGAAGGGGTTTTATTGGTCCCGGCTGTGGTATCTAATGTGCTGTGTATCAAAAAGTTTGTGTCCCCTCCTATAATTGTCTTTCCAAACTTGTGAAGATTTGCTAGGGCAAAGATTTTGTTTATGAATTCCCTTTGGTTAGTATGAGGACCACATATATTAATCAATGTGTAGGGTTCGTTGTTGAGGTAACATTGTAAAAGTAGGTATCTCCCGTGTTTGTCCCCTAGTTTTTTGACTAGTTGGACGGAGACAGCATTGCTTATCAGTATTGATACCCTTCTTTTTTTTTCCTGTAGCAGGAATGGTAGTCGTACGGGAAGTGGGCTGAACTAAATTTCGGAGCTTTTCCCCATTGAAAGTGAGTTTCTTGATAAAATGCAACTTGTGCCTTTTGTTTTCTGGCTTCTGACAGGGCCTGTCTTCGTTTATTGGGTGAATTTAGGCCCTTGGTGTTGATAGAAATTATTTTTAGACCCATTTGTGTGTTGACGGGCTATTCGCTAGTGATATGGGATCAGACCTGTTGAAACTGACTATTGTGGGGTATGGGCACAGGGGATGAACTCGTAGCCAAGTGGCGTTTTCTATGTGACAGTTTTGTTTATGCATATTTCTGCAGTGGTTTCGTGACTTCTTGTATGTGGGTGTGAAGTAGGTAGGGTGGGCGGGGGGAGCAATGAAACAGGTGCGGTGGGATGGGAGAACTATGTACATAGAGCCATCTATTGCAGCGCAAGGGCGTTGCGATGGCAGAGTCATGGCTCAGGTGAGCCGATGGAGGGTGGAGGTGTGTAGTCCCTATGCGACCTGAAGCCAATGATGTAATGAGAGTAAAATCACCCCGATACACTTCCAGTGTCACATGGGGATTAGTGTCTAGGCAAAAGGCCCGTTTAACCCTCGTGTTCCCTAGATGCCCCCATGAAAGTGTGTCCATCTTTTCAACCGGACTCTCGCGAGCACACGCCTCCATGGGAGAAGGGCAACCCGCAGGCCCTACACCTACACCTTTCCCTGTAACCATTTTACAGAAACAAAGATTAAATATAAGTAGTCATAACTGTTAAATAAGTAAACATATGAACATATTTGCAAAGACAATGCATTACCGCGCCGCTAATCGGCAAGAGGATTGCATGTGCGGTTGCGAGTGGGTTTGTGTCAGGATCGGGTCAGGGATCCAACACGCAAAGTACAAACAGGTACAGGGTACGTATACCGGACCTTAGAATGGCCGGACTAACGTACAGAGAGTATAGAGAATAGTCAGAGACAAGCCAAGGTCGAGGGAACGAGAGGACAGGTAAGCGAGTAACAAGCCGGGTCAAGGATAACAGAGGTAAACAGAGTAAGTCAAACAAGCCGGGTCGTAACCAAAAGGATAACTGAAAACACCAGAGCACTGTGTGACTAGACAGGCTAGAACCACGACAGGGCAATGAGCAACAGGGCGAAGTATGTTTAAATACCCTGGCTAGAGAGGATAGACACGCCTCCGATGAGTCCTGATTGGTCTCCAACGGATTGAGTGACAGGTCGTTCCGAATTGGCGTCATGACGTCGGTGTCCGGGCACCATGCTACATAAGGAAGTAACTCCCTCGCGGCCGGCGTCTATGTGAACGGGTCGACCGCGAGGAACAGGAGAAACATGGCGTCCGGACGGATAAACGTCTAAGTCTCTACCTCTCTCGGAGGTAGAGACCTCAGGTACCCTGACAGTACCCCCCCTCTCAGATACGCCCACCGGGCGGAAGGAACCGGGACAAGATGGGAAGCAGGAGTGATACGCCCTGCGGAGACGAGGAGCATGAACATCCTCTTGAGGTACCCAACTCCTCTCTTCAGGACCATAACCCTTCCAATCGACCAGATATTGAACCTTCCCCCCGTGAGATTCGAGAATCAATAATAGAGTTAACCTCATACTCCTCCTGACCCTCCACCTGAACAGAGCGAGGAGGGGCTGTTGTGGAGGAAAATCTGTTGCATATAAGTGGTTTCAGCAATGAAACATGAAACGAGTTAGGGATGCGTAAGGTAGCAGGAAGAGCTAGACGGTACGCAACTGGATTGATTCGAGTCAGTACCCTGTAAGGACCAATATAACGGGGAGCGAACTTCATGGAGGGCACTTTTAAACGGATGTTCCTTGTGCTCAGCCATACCCTATCACCTGGAACAAAGACCGGAGCCGCCCTTCTACGTTTATCAGCGTGTTTCTTAACCAGCATAGAGTTGTGCATAAGGATTTGTCGAGTTTGGTCCCACAACTTCCTCAAATTGGCCACATGAACATCAACCGACGGCACCCCCTGGGAAGGAGAAGCCGAAGGAAGAATAGACGGATGAAAGCCATAATTCATGAAGAAGGGGCTTGAATGAGTAGAATCGCAGACGAGATTGTTGTGTGCAAACTCCGCCCAAGGAATCAAACCGACCCAATCGTCCTGGTGTTCGGAAACAAAACATCGTAAATATTGTTCAATTTTCTGGTTGGTACGTTCAGCAGCTCCGTTAGACTGAGGATGATAGGCAGAAGAAAAGTTCAACTTGATACCTAGTTGTGAACAGAAGGCCCTCCAAAATCGGGAAATAAACTGAGAGCCTCTGTCAGATACAATTTGGGAGGGTATCCCATGTAGACGAAAAATCTCCCTAGCGAATATCTCTGCCAATTCGGGAGAAGACGGTAGTTTAGGCAGAGGAATGAAGTGAGCCATCTTAGTGAATCTGTCAACCACGGTGAGAATAACAGTCTGTTTTTTAGAGATAGGTAGATCGACAATAAAGTCCATGGTGTCAGGGTACCTGAGGCCTCTACCTCTAAGGGAGGTAGAGACTTGGTGGTTTGCCCGTCCAGGCGAGCTGTTTCCTTCGTTCCTCGCGGTTCATCCAGTCACTTAAACACCGGCCGCGAGGAATCCACGTCCTTTTCTAGCAGGACGCTCAATACGTGACGTCATGACGCTAGCACGAGCGACCTGTCACTCAAGTGTCCGATATCCAATCGGTACTTGTCAGAGGCGTGCTTACCATCCGGAGCCAGGGTATTTAAGCTTACTTCTCTCTTCAGCTCATTGCCCTGTCGTGGTTCTAGCTTGTCTAGTCACTCAGTGCTCTGGTATTCTAGTTTGCTCTATTTGGTTTTGACTCGGCTTGTTGTACTACCCTGCTTCTCTGTTATCCCTTGACCCGGCTTGTCTCTCGCTTATCTGTCTTCTCGTTCCCTCGACCTCGGCTTGTCTCTGACTATTCTCTATTACTCTCGGTACGTTAGTCCGGCCATTCTAAGGCCCGGTATATGTACCTTTCCACTCTTTGTACTCTGCGTGTTGGATCCCTGTCCCGATCCTGACATTACGACAGGGCCAATGGATCCTGCAGGTACAAACAGTCAGCTTGGTTCTTCGGATCCCAGGTTTGACGCCATGGAGCATAGGATGGATCAGATGGCTTTGGCACTACAGGCACTTTTGTCTCGTGCTAGTAATCCACCTGAGGAGACACGTACTCCTTCTATTTCTCCTGCAGTCTCAGGTCTAGAGGTAGCCACTGTAGGTGCTTCTTCCCGTATTACCCCACCAGTACGTTATGGCGGGTCACCGGAGAAGTGTCGTGGCTTTCTGAACCAGATTAGCATCCATTTCGAATTACAACCCCGCTCTTATCCTACAGATAGAGCGAAGGTTGGATTTGTTATTACTTTACTCATTGAGAAAGCTCTGAGATGGGCCAATCCTTTATGGGAGAATGATAATCCACTAGTCTATAATTATAATGCCTTTGTAGCTGCGTTTAGAAGAACTTTTGACCCTCCTGGTAGAAAGGTCAATGCAGCTAGATTACTGTTGCGCCTTAGACAGGACAATCGAACACTTGTGGATTATGCACTAGAGTTCAGGTCCTTGGCGGCAGAAGTTAAGTGGAACGAACAGGCTTATATAGATGTGTTTCTGAATGGGTTATCAGATGTAATTCTTGACGAGGTCGCTACTAGAGAACTCCCTGAGAATTTGGAGGATTTAATTTCTTTTATATCTCGTATTGATGAACGCTTAAGAGAGAGGCAGAACACTCGAGATAGGACCCGTAGACCCTCCTTTAAACTAGCGCCTACCTTTCAAAATTCTGAGTTCGAGGACTTACGTATTCCTGAACCTATGCAGATAGGCAGTACTCATCTCACAGAGAGGGAGAGACAGTACAGGAGAAGGGAGGGTTTATGTATGTATTGTGGAGTCAGAGGTCATTTACGCCTAAATTGTCCCAATCGTTCGGGAAACGCTCGCACCTAAGTTTCTCTAGAGGACAGGCCTTGGGTGTTTCTACTTTGTCCTCTATTCACAACTACAAAGAGCTCAGGCTTCTGTTACCCGTTTCTTTAAAGTGGGAAAATGGAGTAGTTAAGACTATGGCACTAATCGATTCTGGAGCTGCTGAGAGCTTTATAGATCAGGGTTTTGCTGCCAAGCATGCTATTCCATCCCAGTTAAAAGAGACACCACTGGCTGTTGAGGCCATCGATGGTAGACCGTTACTTGAGCCTGTTATTTTCCATGAGACCATACCGATTAACTTAACTGTTGGCATCCTACATAGAGAGGACATATCCTTACTGCTCATTTCTTCTCCGTCTATTCCCATAGTCCTGGGGTACTCCTGGTTGAGGAGACATAACCCTATTATTAATTGGGAATCAGGGGAGATAGTTTCGTGGGGACAGAATTGTCAAGAAAAATGCTTGCGGAAGATCTCACCTCTCGGATTAACCAACACATCGGCTAACTCTGACAATCCTACAGAGACACAAATTCCGCCTCAGTATCTAGATTTAAAGGCAGTATTTGACAAAAAGAAAGCCGATACCTTACCCCCACACAGGTCCTTTGATTGCAAAATTAACCTACTCCCTGGTACCATGCCCCCCAGAGGTCATGTATACCCGTTATCTACGAAAGAGAACTCAGTTCTAGAGGAGTATATTCACGAAAATTTAGACAAGGGATTCATTAGGAGGTCCTCCTCCCCTGCCGGGGCTGGATTTTTTTTTGTTAAAAAGAAGGATGGTTCTTTGAGACCTTGTATTGATTATCGAGGCCTAAATAAGATAACCATTAAAAATGCCTACCCGATTCCCTTGATCACCGAACTCTTCGATCGTTTGAAGGGCTCTACAATTTTCACCAAGTTAGACCTCAGAGGGGCGTATAACTTGGTGAGAATCCAGCAGGGACATGAGTGGATGACGGCATTCAATACTCGCTATGGCCACTATGAATATACGGTTATGCCTTTTGGGTTATGCAATGCACCAGCTGTATTCCAAGATCTGATAAATGAGGTTCTTAGGGAATTTCAGCAAGATTGCGTCATTGTATACCTAGATGATATACTCATACATTCTAGCGAGATTGAGACTCATCACAAGCAAGTCAGGAGGGTTTTGCACAAGCTTCTCCAGCATGGCTTGTACTGCAAGTTGGAGAAATGTAGCTTTGATCAAACCCAGGTAACCTTTCTCGGCTATGTGATCTCTGGGGAGGGATTTAAGATGGATCCGGATAAACTCCAGTCCATTCTAGAGTGGCCTTTACCCAAAGGTCTTAAAGCCGTACAGAGATTTATTGGTTTTTCTAATTATTATAGGCGCTTTATTAAGGGCTATTCTTCAATTATCGCACCTATCACTAATATGACCAAACAGGGGGCTGATACTAAGAATTGGACTACTGAAGCTCTTCTTGCGTTCAAAACTCTCAAGGAGCTTTTCGCTTCCGCTCCAATTTTAGTTCACCCCGACACTTCCCTGCCTTTTCTACTTGAGGTAGACGCATCAGAGACTGGTTTAGGTGCTGTCCTATCTCAAAGGTTGGGTGTTGATAAACCATTACATCCATGTGGATTTTTCTCTAAAAAATTGTCCGGTACTGAGAGCAGATATGACATTGGTGACAGAGAATTACTAGCGGTTATCAAGGCTTTGAAAGAGTGGAGACATTTATTGGAAGGTACTTTACATCCTGTTACCATTCTAACAGACCACAAAAATTTGTCTTATATCGGAGAGGCCAAGCGTTTGTCCTCCAGGCAGGCTCGTTGGTCGTTGTTTCTTACCCATTTCAATTACGTTCTGACTTACAGACCTGGCTCAAAGAATTCTAAAGCCGATGCGCTATCTCGCCAATTTGAGCCTTCTGCTTCAGTTGAACCACTTTTGTCCTCCATTGTACCCAAATGCAATATTATTGCTAATACCAGTCTTAAAATTCATTCTCCGCTACTTGACCAGATCTTGAAGTCACAACATCTAGCTCCCGGAAACACTCCTGAGGGAAGAAACTTTGTTCCTCCTGAACTTCAACTGGAGCTCTTACAATGTTTTCACGAAAGTAAAATAGCTGGTCATCCTGGTATTCGCAAGACGTACTCTCTGATATCCAAGGATTTCTGGTGGCCTTCACTTCGAAAAGATATTGAGGAGTTCGTCGCAGCTTGTGAGACTTGTGCCAAGACTAAACTACCTCATGCATCTCCATGTGGCCTGTTACACCCCTTGGACATTCCTGAGAAACCTTGGTCCTGTTTGTCCATAGACTTTATCGTTGATTTGCCTGCTTCCAAGAGACAGACTGTTATTCTCACGGTGGTGGATAGATTTACTAAGATGGCTCATTTCGTGCCATTACCTAAACTTCCGACTTCTCCTGAATTGGCGGAGATTTTTGCGAGAGAGGTTTTTCGCCTACATGGGATTCCTTCGGAGATTGTTTCTGATAGAGGTTCTCAATTTGTCTCACGTTTCTGGAGATCCTTTTGTTCTCAAATGGGTATCAAATTGAACTTCTCCTCTGCCTATCACCCTCAGTCTAACGGAGCTGCTGAACGTACCAATCAAAAGATCGAACAGTATCTACGTTGCTTTGTTTCCGAACACCAGGACGATTGGGTCGGTCTGATTCCTTGGGCGGAGTTCGCACACAATAACCTTGTTTGTGATTCAACTCGCTCTAGCCCTTTCTTCATGAACTATGGCTTTCATCCTTCGATTTTTCCTTCGGTTTCCTCCTCTCAGGGGATACCGTCGGTTGATGATCATGTCGCCAACCTGAAGAAATTATGGGATCAGACTCGGCAAATTCTGTTACATAATTCCTCGTTGTTCAAGAAACACGCTGACAAGCATAGAAGAGCGGCTCCTGTTTTTGTTCCTGGGGATAGGGTATGGTTGAGTACTAAGAATATTCGCCTAAAAGTTCCATCTATGAAATTTGCTCCTCGCTACATAGGTCCTTACAGGGTCCTCACTCGTATCAATCCGGTTGCGTATCGCCTTGCTCTGCCACCTGCCTTACGCATTCCTAACTCTTTTCATGTCTCCTTGTTGAAACCTCTTATTTGCAACAAATTCTCCTCTAAGGTCTCCTCGCCTCGTCCTGTTCAGGTGGAGGGTCGGGAGGAGTACGAGGTCAGCTCCATCATTGATTCCAGAATTTCAAGGGGAAAATTGCAATATCTGGTCAACTGGAGGGGATATGGTCCTGAGGAGAGGAGTTGGGTACCTCAGGAGGACGTTCATGCTTCTCGCCTTCGCAGAGCATTTCACCTCCGCTTCCCATCTCGCCCCGGTTCCTTCCGCCCGGTGGGCGTATCTGAGAGGGGGGGTACTGTCAGGGTACCTGAGGCCTCTACCTCTAAGGGAGGTAGAGACTTGGTGGTTTGCCCGTCCAGGCGAGCTGTTTCCTTCGTTCCTCGCGGTTCATCCAGTCACTTAAACACCGGCCGCGAGGAATCCACGTCCTTTTCTAGCAGGACGCTCAATACGTGACGTCATGACGCTAGCACGAGCGACCTGTCACTCAAGTGTCCGATATCCAATCGGTACTTGTCAGAGGCGTGCTTACCATCCGGAGCCAGGGTATTTAAGCTTACTTCTCTCTTCAGCTCATTGCCCTGTCGTGGTTCTAGCTTGTCTAGTCACTCAGTGCTCTGGTATTCTAGTTTGCTCTATTTGGTTTTGACTCAGCCTTTTTGTACTACCCTGCTTCTCTGTTATCCCTTGACCCGGCTTGTCTCTCGCTTATCTGTCTTCTCGTTCCCTCGACCTCGGCTTGTCTCTGACTATTCTCTATTACTCTCGGTACGTTAGTCCGGCCATTCTAAGGCCCGGTATACGTACCTTTCCACTCTTTGTACTCTGCGTGTTGGATCCCTGTCCCGATCCTGACACATGGCCAAACAGGACCATGGTTTCTCTGGAACCTCTAAGGCAGGGGTAGGCAACCTTCGGCTCTACAGATGTTTTGGACTACATCTCCCATAATGCTTTTACAGCCATATTGCTGGCAAAGCATCAAGGGAGATGTAGTCCACAACATCTGTAGAGCCGAAGGTTGCCTACCCCTGCTCTAAGGGATGCAGGAATCCACAAGGGAGTGTATGGGGTTGTTTGGTTTTCGTACAAACCTCACAAGCAGCGATGAAATCTTTAGTATCTTTACGTAAAGCAGGCCACCAGAAGTCTTTGGAGATCAAAGCAAATGTTTTGCGAATACCAGGATGTCCCGCCATCTTGCTGTTATGGAGACACTGCAACAGTTCCAGTTGAAGAGCAGGAGGAACGAAATGTCGACCCGCAGGAGTCTGTTTAGGTGCTAGATGTTGCAGCTTAATGATCTTGGCCAGTAACGGGGAGTGAATCCTGAGATTCGTATTAGCAACAATATTGCATTTCGGAACTATAGAAGAAAGAACTGGTTCAGGTACAGTAGAAGGTTCATATTGGCGAGATAAAGCATCGGCTTTAGAGTTCTTAGAACCAGGTCTGTAAGTCAGCACATAATTAAAGTGAGTCAGGAATAAGGACTAACGCGCTTGCCTAGAAGACAGACGCTTGGCCTCCCCAATATAGGACAAGTTTTTGTGGTCCGTCAAAATAGTAATAGGGTGTAAGGTCCCCTCCAATAAATGTCTCCACTCCTTTAAGGCTTTAATGACCGCTAACAGTTCCCTGTCTCCGATGTCATATCTGCTCTCAGGCCCAGAAAGTTTCCTGGAAAAAAAACCACACGGGTGTAGTGGTTTATCCACCCCTAACCTTTGTGACAGAACCGCACCTACTCCTGTCTCAGAGGCATCGACCTCGAGTAGAAACGGCAAAGTCGTATCAGGATGGACTAAAATTGGAGCAGAGGCAAAAAGTTCTTTGAGATTCTTGAAAGCAACGAGAGCTTCAGTAGATCACGTCTTAGTATCTGCCCCCTGTTTGGTCATATTGGTAATGGGCGCAATAATAGACGAGTAACCCTTAATGAAGCGCCTATAATAATTGGAGAACCCAATAAACCTCTGAATAGCCTTGAGTCCCTTAGGCAATGGCCAATCTAGAATAGACTAGAGTTTGTCAGGATCCATCTTAAAGCCTTCCCCAGAAATCACGTATCCCAGAAAGTCTATCTGGGTCTGGTCAAAACTGCATTTCTCCAACTTACAGTATAAACCGTGTTGCAGAAGTTTGTGTAACACCTTTCTGACTTGTCTATGGTGAGTCTCAATCTCTCTAGAGTGTATGAGTATGTCATCCAGGTAGACAATAACACAATCATGTTGGAATTCCCTAAGAACTTCGTTAATCAAATCTTGAAAAACTGCAGGTGCGTTGCAAAGACCAAAGGGCATGACCGTGTACTCATAATGACCATAGCGGGTATTAAACGCTGTCTTCCACTCGTGGCCTTGCTGGATTCTCACCAAGTTATATGCCCCTCTGAAATCCAACTTGGTGAAAATTTTAGAATCCTTTAACCGGTCAAAGAGCTCGGTAATCAGGGGAATAGGATAGGCATTTCTGATGGTTATTTTATTCAAACCTCGGTAATCGATGCAAGGTCTGAGTGAACCATCCTTCTTTTTAACAAAAAAAAATCCAGCCCCGGCAGGAGAGGAAGATCTCCTAATGAATCCCTTGTCTAAATTCTCCTGAATATACTCCTCTAAAACAGCATTCTCTTTAGTGGATAGAGGGTATACATGACCCCTGGGCGGCATGGTACCAGGTAATAGATTAATTTTACAATCAAATGTCCTGTGTGGGGGTAGCATATCAGCGTTCTTTTTGTCGAACACTGCTTTTAAATCCAGGTATAGAGGGGGTATCTGTATCCCCTTAGACTGGGTAGAACTGTCTGGTGTGTTAATTACAGCCAATGGGGATACCCTGCGTAAACACCTCTCCTGACAACCCTGCCCCCATGAGAGTATTTCCCCTAACTCCCAATCGATAATAGGATTATGTCTCCTTAACCATGGGTACCCCAGAACTATGGGAACAGAGGGAGACGAAATGAGCATAAGTGATAAGTTCTCCTCGTGTAAGATACCAACAGTCAAGTTAATAGGTATAGTCTCACGCGAGATAACAGGCTCGAGTAGCGGTCTACCATCTATGGCCTCAACGGCCAAAGGT
Organism: Pelobates fuscus; assembly: GCF_036172605.1. NCBI lineage: Eukaryota > Metazoa > Chordata > Amphibia > Anura > Pelobatidae > Pelobates > Pelobates fuscus. The sequence goes on along the minus strand of NC_086317.1, from coordinate 348,418,933 downwards.
ATCTTTCTTAACTGGGATGGGATAGTGTGTTTAGTAGCAAAGGCTTGGTCGATAAAATTCTCAGCAGCACCGGAATCTATCAAGGCCATGGTCTTTAGCACTCCCTTCTCCCACGTTAAAGAAACTGGTAACAGCAGCCTGTGATTTTTATAATCATGAGTAGAGGACAAAATAGAAACACCCAAGGCCTGTCCTCTAGAGAAACTTAGGTGCGGGCGTTTCCCGAGTGAATAGGACAATTCAGGCGCAAGTGACCTCTGACTCCACAATACATACATAATCCCTCCCTTCTCCTGTACTGTCTCTCCTCCTCTGAAAGGCGAGTATTGCCTATCTGCATAGGTTCAGGAAACAGTGAGGTATTGGAATCTGGACTTTGAAATGCGGGTGCTAACTTAAAGGTAGGTCTAAGATTCCTCTCTCGAGTGTTCTGTCTCTCTCTTAAACGCTCATCAATGCGAGAAATTAACGAAATTAAGTCCTCTAAATTCTCAGGCAGCTCCCTAGTAGCAACTTCGTCAAGGATAACATCTGATAACCCGTTCAAAAATACATCTATATAAGCCTGCTCATTCCACTTGACTTCTGCCGCCAGAGACCTGAACTCTAGTGCATAATCCACAAGTGTTCGGTTCTCCTGTCTCAGGCGCAACAGTAATCTGGCTGCATTGACCTTCCTACCAGGCGGGTCAAAAGTTCTTCTAAAGGCAGCTACAAAGGCATTATAATTATATACCAACGGGTTATCGTTCTCCCATAATGGGTTGGCCCATCTCAGAGCTTTCTCAATGAGTAAGGTGATAATAAATCCAACCTTTGCCCTATCGGTAGGATAGGAGCGAGGTTGTAATTCAAAATGAATACTGATCTGGTTTAAAAAACCACGACACTTCTCCGGTGAACCACCATAACGTACTGGTGGGGTAATACGGGAAGAGGCACCTACAGTGGCTACCTCTAGGCCTGAATTTACAGAGGAAATTGGAGTAGTACGCGTCTCCTCTGGTGGGTTATTAGCACGAGATAATAACGCCTGTAGTGCTAAGGCCATTTGGTCCATTCTGTGTTCCATGGCATCAAACCTGGAATCAGAGGGACAAACCTGACTGTTTGTACCTGCAGGATCCATTGGCCCTGTCGTAATGTCAGGATCGGGTCAGGGATCCAACACGCAAAGTACAAACAGGTACAGGGTACCTATACCGGACCTTAGAATGGCCGGACTAACGTACAGAGAGTATAGAGAATAGTCAGAGACAAGCCGAGGTCGAGGGAACGAGAGGACAGGTAAGCGAGTAACAAGCCGGGTCAAGGATAACAGAGGTAAACAGAGTAAGTCAAACAAGCCGGGTCGTAACCAAAAGGATAACTGAAAACACCAGAGCACTGTGTGACTAGACAGGCTAGAACCACGACAGGGCAATGAGCAACAGGGCGAAGTATGTTTAAATACCCTGGCTAGAGAGGATAGACACGCCTCCGACGAGTCCTGATTGGTCTCCAACGGATTGAGTGACAGGTCGTTCCGGATTGGCGTCATGACGTCGGTCTCCGGGCACCATGCTACATAAGGAAGTAACTCCCTCGCGGCCGGCGTCTATGTGAACGGGACCGCGAGGAACAGGAGAAACATGGCGTCCGGACGGATAAACGTCTAAGTCTCTACCTCTCTCGGAGGTAGAGACCTCAGGTACCCTGACAGTTTGTAGCAGTCATTTAGCGGTTGCCACAGTTTGCCAGTCTCTTGTCACTTTTGTGATTGAAGAGTGGGTATCTCTCAGCTAGGTCGCAGGTCCCTGTTCTTGGATCTGTATATTCCATTCCGAAAATAATTGGCGGCCTTCTCCCACATTGGTGATGTGTCGTTCCACACCATTGTGCTTCAGCATGAGGCGGGTGGGATATCCCCATTTGTACAGAATGCCAGCATCTCTTAATGCTTTGGTGATAGGTAGGAAACTCTTGCACTTTAAAAGAGTGGCGGCTGAGAGATCTGCATACAGCACCACTCCTGAGAATCTGTCTGGCAATGTCGGCTGTAGCTTAGAGGCCTGCATGATTCTTTCTTTGGAAGTGTAGTAGTGCAGTTTGGCAATGGAGTCTCTTGGTGCTGAGGGACCGAGGTGCCTGGGTCGTGGCAGCCTATGTATGCGGTCTATCAGCAGGAAAGATTCTCCTATGTCTGGAGCCAAAGCTAAAAAAAGACCTGTAGCGTAGGCCGTGAGATCCTGCGGCAAGATTGTTTCTGGTATCCCGCGCAGGCGTATGTTGCTGCGCCTGCTCCTGTCCTCCTGATCCGCTAGCTTGTCTGTTAAATGTTCTATTTTAGAGGTCAGTTCTCCATAGGTATCTGCTAGGTCGTTATGGGCTGATATCAGCTCTTCTGTCTTATCCTTCAAGTGTGAGGTTCTGTCTCCCAGCATCTGGATTTCTGCCTTTATGTCTCCTGCTACATTTGAAATATCTGCTTGCAATGATGATTTCAGGTATTGCAGCATCCTGTGGACCAATAGTTCTGTTACAGGGGCTGTGGTAGGTAGGGAGATTGTGGTGTTGTCGCTCCGCTCTGAACACGATGTAGGCGAGCTGGGAGTACCGGCGCCATTTTGGTGTGCTCGGCGTGGTGGAGAGAGCGCTGTTACTTGAAGTGCTGAGCGTTTATTTTTCATTTTTTTCATGCTCTTGGTTGCCATGGCCCGACAGGTATGTCTGGAGCTTGTTTAGGTCGGGTGTCTGACTTTGGATCGCTTATCTTCTCGCTGCTTTAGGTCGCCCGGTGAGGGAGCTACACACTCACGCGGCCATCTTGGTGCGCGGCCAGACCACACCCCAGCAAGAGATATTTTAAGAGCAAAGACTCTGCGCCAGGTTGCACTACCATACTACCAGAACCCCCAGTGCTACTCCTAATACCCATCTTAAACACTAATGTCTAAGAAAAACTAACTAATTATCCTACTCCTCAGATAAAAAAATTGTTCTAAAAGAATACTTAAACAAAGGTATTACCTTCAACATACTCAGCAAACAAGAATTAAATTATCTAAATGTTACACATCAAGTAATTCCAGTAATCTACTTTTTGCCTAAGATTAAAAAAATTAAACATGCCTGGGATTAATTCCCTTATCTAACTTATCAGAGTACATAGAGTACATAGATAGACTACATAGACATTTTATTGCAACCTTTTGTGAAATAAAATACAATCCTACCTCAAAGATTTTAGGTCTCTTCTCTTTTTTAAAAATCATTTCCCTTGGCATCAAAACTATATCCTGGTGACTTGCAATGTACAATCCCTCTACACTATTATTCCCCTTAGAAAAGGATGTGAAGCCGTCATCAGGATATTAACTAAAGAAAAAAGACTCCCTGATCAACAAATAAGTTTTATCAAGGAAGGTATAGGGAAGGTATAGAGATTTTTTAAAAAACAAACCTTTATTTCTGGTTTTTAGACTCTTTTTGTCTTCGAAAAACAAGGTACTACTATGGGAACGAGGTCTGCCCCAGTTATCCCAATCTATTTATGACTGACTGGGAATCAGAGGCCATTTGGGGTTGTCATTTGAGGGCGAACCTGGTCTCACATTTCCGTTACATAGATTTTTTTGTTTTGTTTTAAATCCTTTATTTTTCATGCAGAGAATTAAAAAACTGGTCTGCAGAGCCACGACGGCACAACAAACCGATGTAGTCAAACAGTTATACAATGTCATGGCAGAAAAGAGAAATGCACATTTTTATATAATGCAGTCATGCTTATACTGTAGATTTATATTTATATAGAAGTCCTGCACATTGTAAGTAGTAGTAACTGATGTCTAGAGTAACGTTATGCAGGGAATGGGTGAATAGATTAATACTTAAGCTAGTGGTGAGGTGTTAGGGGATTCAGGGTGGTTCTTAAGTCAAACAAAATATTTCACAACTTTCTGTGTGTATGACAAGCTGATCTAAACTGCTGCACTGTCAGAATAAGGCATAGTAGGCATGTAAGGGAAACATATTACTGTGCTGTGGAAACCCATAGTGTACTTCCTCGTTTGAACAGTTGATGCCTGTAACAGATCTTATTTGATAGTGTGATAACATGCTATGGGGTTTAGTGGCCGGTTGATCTGGTGTCGTCACCATATTGTCGCTTATAATTAGTGTTAAGGATTCACTTAGGACCTGACACCGTGAGTGTACTTATTGGGCAAGCTACATGGTTTGCAAACTAGTTCAATTCAATTATGTGAGGGTACACTCTAGGTCAGCGAGGCAGGTTGCGCCTAACTATGTCATTATATAGTCCCGCATGTATGCGAGTGAAAATGTGCTTACAGCCTGACTCTGGATGCATAATACACAGGGGTCATGATGCGTTGAAACAGGTTAGGCAACTCTGAATAAGATATAAAAACAAAATTAAAGTTTAAATGAAATTAAAGTCAAACTTGAACTTTGGCTCAGTGTTTTTGTAGTCCAGTGGCCTTGCCGCCCTGCCGCCCTGCTGTCTCTCCTTCCTCTCAGGTGCCCGTTGGCTGACATCCAACCATTTGTGCTTTGAACGCTGTAGAAGGTGATGCGTCAGCTGGAACGGTCGGACTTTAGATATGTGTGAGGGGGTTGCTGTCTCGGGACCTGGGTGCGGTGAGTACCGATTCTATCTCTTCCACTTCAGTTATGCGGGTTGTCGCGCCCCCATGGGAGATGACTAGGCTCCTGGGGAATGCCCAGCGGTAAGGGATGGAGTGCTGGCGGAGTGTAGTGGTCAGCGGTTTAAGCCGGCTCCTCCAGAGTAAGGTGGGTCTGGACAAGTCCTGGTAGAAGGACAGGGTGGTGTTTTCAAATGCGATAGTGGCTTTCTCTCTCACCGCTGCCATGAAGGTGAGTTGGGCCGACCATGTCAGGAGTTGCAGTATGACATCTCGTGGGGTGTCTGCTGGTGCTCTGGCAGCCCTTGGTATGCGGTAGACCCCATCGACGTGGGCTGTTTTCACCTGTTGTGGCGTGAATAAGGAGGTAAGGAGCCTCCTGATGTATCGTGGTAAGTCCCCGGGGGCCACCGTCTCTGGGATCCCCCGGATCTTAACATTCCTGCTCCTGTGCCGGTCCTCCAAAGTATCCAGGCAGCTGTTAAGCTGAGACTGGGTGCACTGCAATTCTGCGTTGTGGGCTTCTAGCTGCATGTATCATGCAGTGAGACCCTGCGAGTCTTCCTCCACAGACTTGACTCGTTCCTCCACGCTGTGTATTTCTTCTCGCAGCGTGGCGACGTCTGCTGCAAATAGTTTGCAGATGTGGCAGAGAAGGGCTTTAATATCCCCTTTCGTAGAGGGCAGTTATCCTCATCGGATGAGGGGTGGTGCAGTCCTCCTGAGTGTGGGAATTCATCTAGCTCATCCATCGCCCATCTTGCTTTATTGCGATGGTGGTCGAAATAGGGTGTTTTAAAAGGGGTTATTTTGCTGTTTCAGGCTTATTTTGTCGGAGCTCTCCTGAGGCAAGTCTGCCCTGGTTAGCTGCTGGCTGGCCCCCCATGACTTGTTTTTTTTATGCTACAGGTCTGAGAAAATAAATGTTTAGATTTCCAGTTTTTTATTAAAGATTGAAATATTAACACAATAACCTTTTTTAACAAAGTGTGCACAAATTTGGTTATAGATCAGATCCATTGCCATTATGCTCCTTGGCTTGAAAGCGCACCCAGGAGCCAATTGCTACAACTTAAAAGAAACAACTCTAAACCAGAGGACTTTGAACACCAAACTTCTGTTTTAAAAACAATTTCAAAAAATTAAAAAAAGCAATTCAGAGGATAAACTATGCTATTGTTGAAAACAGTTAAGTCAAAAGATAGAGACAATCTTTTAACATATAAAGACAAAAATAAGACTCCACCCCCTGATTCAAATATATTTGATTTTATGAATTACATTTTATTAGGGTTTTCAAGAGTAAATTTGCAAACAACAAGAAAAGTAAATGTCTCAAGAGTGGTTCGGTGAAACACGCAGGTTTCCAATAAATGGCATATACAAGTTATGAGGCACAGTATTAGCGAATCATAAGTATCGGTACAATAATGCAGGGAAACGCGCAGGTTTCCAGGTCAAATACATGTGCATTTAAGCCTTTAGTGGCATACCTGTGGTCCGCTGTATCTTGGTCCGGCTGCGTGGTCCGCAAGTTCGCCCGGGCCGGGGAGGGGGGGGGGGGGGATGAGAAGAGATTGGGGGGGGGATTCCTCAGTGTTTGGGAAAGCGTCCTCCCTGCCCCATGGGTTTATGTGGCCCTTCGTCCCCGTCAGGGCTAAAATTATCGTGTTAATCTCTGTCTGTGGTAGCTCTACGTATGACATGCGCTGTCTTTTCGGTCATTCTACGTCACCCCTACCCATCGTCTCGGTTCATGTTCCCACTGCTGTCTACTCAGTCTGTGATAAGTGTCTGGAAGTCGGGTTTCGTCGTAGCCAGTATCCAGTGTGTCCAGGTCGTCATATACGACTGTTCTCGCCCCTCTGCGTGTGAGGTGAGTTCCTCTAGTGCCCTGAGCTCTTCCATGCGTTTAAACCAGGCCGACACAGGTGGTGGGGTCTTTTGTTTCCAGTATAAGGGAATTAGGCTCTTGGCTGTGTTTAATATCCTGATCGTTAGGGATTTTTTGTAGGATGAGCTACGGGTGGAGGTGTGGTGTAGGAGGAAGGCTGCTGGGTCTAAGTGGGGGGGAGTATCAGAAAATTTGGTGATGATCGTGTGGATCGCTGCCCAGTAGGGTTGTATCAAGGGGCATGTCCACCAGATATGGAGGAGAGTGCCTAGGGCTTTCTCACATCTCCAACAGTTGTTGGTGGCGGTTGGGTCGTAGGAATGGGTGACCAGTGGCGTGCGGTACCAGCGAGATAGTACCTAATAGGCCGTTTCTTGTATGTTACTGGACGTTGAACAGTGAAGGGACAGGGTACAGATCTTTTCCCATTGGGTTGGCGAGAGTGTAGTACCCAGGTCAGTTTCCCATTTACTCATGAAGCTCGGTGGGGGAAGTCTCTTTGCGTCCATGAGGAGGCTATAGAGTATGGACAGTCCCCTGGCCAGTGGGCTTGGGTCATAGCAGAGCCTTTCAAAGTCTGTGAGCGGCCTGTGTGTGTGGACGTCTTTGGTGATTATTAGTAGGTAGGCAGATAGTTGTTTGTATCTGAACTGCATCATGAACGTCGGTCTCTCCACGGGCAACAGGGACTCAAGAGTCCGTATCGTGCCATTGGTGGTAGCGTGGCAGAGTCTAGGTAGCGAGTTTCCTAACATTTGTTGAAACGGGCCTGCGTCTAGTCCAGGTGGGAAGGCGTCGTTATGAGTCAGGGGTAAGAGTGGGGAAATGGGTGTGGTGAGGGAGGAGGGTGTCCCCACTTTATGCCAAACCATTAAGGTCGCTCTAATTAGCGGGTGTGGGTTAGCCAGCTGTCTGCCCTGGTGGTGGTCTAGCCACGGTAAGAGCCCTATCGGTCTGGATATTTGGTCTGACTCTATTTCTTTCCACAGCTTGTGGACCTCCGATTTGGACCATTCCATCACCCTCTGGAGATGGGTTGCTTTGTAATAGACCTGGAAGTCTGGGAGGGCCAGGCCACCCTTCCGTTTTGGTAGTGTGAGAGTGTCGTGTTTGACTCGTGCCTGTAGGTTGTGCCATGTGAATCGTAGTGCCATGGAGCGCAGCGTTGAAAAGTATGTCTCAGGGATGTGAATTGGTAGTGTCTGGAACAAGTAGAGCAGCCTGGGTAGAATGTTCATTTTTAATACTCCAATGCGTCCAAGCCAGGAAAGATGGACTTTAGTCCATTCCTCCAAGTCTCTGCGTATTGTGGTCAGGAGGGGTTGAAAATTAGCAGTGTATATTTGTGACAGGTCTCTTGGTATGGAGGTGCCTAAGTATCTTATAGTGGTGTCAGACCATTGGAATGGGAGTGTGTGTTTCAGGGCTTCTGCTCTATTGGGTGGGATCGAGACATTCAGAACCGAGGATTTGGCGAGGTTAACTTTGAAGTTCGATAATTGGCCGTAGAGCTGGAACTCTGCCATGATTGCTGGCATTGATGTTTCAGGCTGAGTGACATAAAACAGCAGATCATCTGCAAAGGCAGCCACTACGTGTCTCGTCCGTCCTATCTGTATCCCTTTTATGGCTTGGTTGTCCCGGACAGAGTTAAGAAAGGGTTCCAGTGCCAGTACAAACAGCAATGGGGACAAGGGGCATCCCTGTCTTGTGCCGTTCCGGATGGGGAACGGGTCCGTGAACAACCCGTTCACGCATACCCTAGCTGTGGGTTTAGAGTACAGTGCTCGTATCCAGCTCATCATATGCGGGCCCAGACCTATCGCTTCTAATACTGCCAGCATGTAGCCCCAATCTATGCGGTCGAAGGCCTTCTCCGCGTCTGTGGAGAGCAAGAGGAGGCCTTCCTGACCGTCTTGTGCCCTGTGAATGAGATCGAGTGTCCTGATGGTGTTGTCTCTCGCTTCTCTCTGGGGCGTGAACCCTGCCTGGTCCCTATGTATGAGATCAGGGAGGTAGGTTTGTAGTCTGCGGGCTAGTATTTTTGTGAAGAGTTTAAGGTCACAATTTAGTAGGGAGATAGGTCTGTAGCTTGCACAGAGTTCCGGGTTTTTACCTTCCTTTGGGATCAGGGAGATGTTGCCCGCTAGAGTCTGTGTGGGTAGGCGGGCTCCGTCACGTAGGGTGTTAAGGGCGGTCAGGAGGTGTGGGGATAATACGTCAGCAAACTTTTTATAGTATCTAGTGGGAAGACCGTCAGGGCCCGGGCATTTGCCCAATTTCGACTCTTTTATGGCCCAGGCTAGCTCATGAGGTGTGATCGGTTTGTCAAGGGCAGTCGTGGCTTCCCGGGGAAGTCGGTTTTGTATGCGTGAGTGTAGGTATTGTCTAGTCTCTGGTAGGACGTCGCCCTGGCGCGGTGGCTCCCTGTCGGGGTGTATGGCATAGAGCTCCGCGTAGTATTCCCGTACAGCCTCTGCCATGTCTCCCGGGAGTTGTTTCAGTCGTCCGTCTTTGTCGCGAATTTTAGGTATGTAGGATTCTGCTCTTTTTTTGGCGATCATACGGGCCAACAAGGTCCCGCATTTGTTGGCGTGTGTATGAAAGAAGGCTTTGGTACGTAGGTGCGCCCTTTGGTAGTTGGCGTTCATGATGGACGCCAGTTCCCTGCGTAGTGTCAGTAGCTTGGCACCATCGCTCTGGAGCCGTGTAAGTTTGTGCCTGGCCTCTACCACCTGTATCTCCGCGATTATGGTCGCCAATCTAGCAGCCTTTGCTTTTTTCATGGCTGTGCTTTTAGCTATGAAGTAGCCTCGTATAACACATTTATGGGCCTCCCACACGCAGAGGGGTGTCACATCTGGAGTAACATTGTCAGTGAAGTATTGAGTAAGTTTGGTTCGGGATTCCGTGGTCACTGTTAGGTCATTAAGTAGGGCTTCGTTCAGTCGCCAGTTGCTGCACGTCGGTTTGTAGAGGGGAGATGTCAGCGTCATGGTGAGTGGTGCGTGGTCTGACCATGTCGCGGTTCCAATCGTCACAGACTTAACATCTGTCAGGTAGTAGTGTTGTAGGAAAAAGTAGTCCAGTCTGGAGTACGTCTTATTTGGAGTAGAATAGAAGGTGAAGTCTCTGTCGTCAGGGTGTGTCGCCCTCCAACAGTCGGTCAGGCGTTGGTCTCTAAGGGTTTTGTTGATAGTGGTCAACACATGTCTGGGTATCGTCGAGGTGCCCGCAGATGTGTCGAGGCTTGGTTGTAGGGCCACATTAAGGTCTCCCCCCATGATCAGACAACCCTCCGTAAAAGCCATGATGGCTTTCAGGGATTTAGTCATAAAACGGTGTTGAGCAGTGTTAGGAGCATACAGGTTGGCTAGCGTGTACGTACGGTCGGCTATCGTTCCCTTAACGCATATAAACCTTCCCCAGTCATCTTTCAGGGTTGCTGTGGGTGTGAAATGAAGGGATTTATGAAGGAGGATGGCCGTGCCTTTGGATTTCCCTATTGGGTTGTTGCTGAGATAGCATTGGGCGAACCTTTTGTCAGTCATTGTAGGTGTCAGACCTTCCTTGAAATGGGTCTCTTGTACAAATACTATGTGGGCTCTTTGGCTGTGAAAGTGGCGGAGCGCCTGTGATCGTTTCTCAGGTTGGTTAAGGCCCTTGGCGTTAATAGAGATTATGTTGATGTCTGCCCTGGCTAGCGGTTTCGGGGTCTGCATGACGGGAACTCCGGTTGACCTCTCTGTCAGGGGTAGTGTGGGCAGATAAGTGGTGGGCCTACGGGCTGTGTTACTACCCAGGTGGTGGGTGGGTGCAGGGGAGGTGCTAGTCAGAGGTGTAGGGAGAGGGTGTTACCTGGACGGATGGTCCTCGATGAGGCCCCTTCCCGAGTCCCCTCGCGGACACCGCAGCCGGACTTTGAGTGCCTAGGAGTAGGTACAGAGACAGAATAAAATAAACACTATGTGAACAATAAACAAAAATATATACAAAGTAATGGCTCGGGTGTAGGCCGAGGTGGAGTCGTCCCGTCCGTACTAGCGGTTCGGTCGAGTCCCCTTGCCTTTCTTCCTGACACCCCGGCCAGGTGGGAACGTGGCCTGCTGGTTACCAAATGCCTCTCGGATATACCCGGTCCCTCACCAGGGTCCCGGTTCAGAGAGGGGAGAGGAAAGAAGAAAAAAAAAAAAGAAAGGGAAAAGAACGGGGTGTTGGCGGTGACAACGAAAAAAGAAAAACTCCCACGTGGAAGGCCCCTCTGGTTTCCCCCTACCCGCCCCGCCCAAAGAGTACTCTAGCCCCTAGGTTATCTGAGATCTTGTGAGTGGGGTATCTGAAAAAATTATGTGTGTTGTGTGGACCAGGCTTCAAGCCTTATGAGTCGTGTGTGTGAGCTTCATGGCGTGTCTAATTAGGTGGCGTGTCGTGGTGTGGCCATGAGCTCTAGCGGCAAGTGTGCGTGTGGTGGCTGTGTCCCCCTCCTGCCTACCCTTCCTCATGTTATATACCCGTCCACTTCGATAAAGGGAGATGTTGGGCCCTCCGACAGAGACCCTATATCTCCGCTACCAGTATTCACAAAATGTGTCGGTGGCACTGAGTCTCCACGTCTCTGTGGCTTGTGTTTGGTGATGTGACAGAGTCAATCCCTTTACGGCAGCTCAGCTGGTCAAGAGAATGGTCCCTATCGGGGTGGTAGTCGGAGCATAGCGTATGCCGCAGGGTCGTCAAATCCCCCGTTTATGCCCCCCACCCAAAAGTGAAACAAGAAAGGGAGTCCGGCAGTTCAGTGTGGTTAGTGAGGTACCTTATGGGAAGCTCCCCAGCGGGTCATAGTTCGTAGACAGATACCTCAATCGGTGGGTCTCAGAGTCTCTCAGGAGCCGCGGGACTCAACGGGGGTTGCCGGCTGGTCGTGCCGTCTCCATTCTGGATCTGGTTCGTCTTTGTGGCAGCGGGTCGTCTCGTGCCGGCCTTGGTGGGCCAACGTAGAAGTCTAGCGGGTCCGGCCAAGTCATGTTTAAGGGTGGTAGCTGGAGCTCGACAGTGAGGTCTTGCAGGTCCTGTGGATTGCGTACCGGCATGGGACCATTGGGAGTGTGAGCAATTAGGCCGGTCGGGAAAGTCCATCGGTATCTCACCTTCTGAGCTGTCAGGGCTCGAGTGAGGGGTTTCAGAGCCCTGCGGTAGCCCAATGTGGCCGGGCAAAGATCAGGAAATATCTGGATAGGGTGATCCTCATGGGTGATGGATCCCGCATTGCGAGCCGCCTGTAGTATGTCTTCTTTTAGGGAGAAGATAGTTAAGCAGCATATTACATCTCTTGGCGGCGCTCCTTCAGGGCCTCTGGGTCTCAGTGCCCTGTGTGCGCGGACGAAGTTGATCGGCGTGTCCGTAGGACGGCCTAGAAGGTCGTTAAATAAGATGGTAAGTGTGTCAGTGAGCCGGGTTGAGGATTCTTCGCCTTGAGGTAGGCCTCGGATCCGCAGGTTGTTTCTGCGGCCCCTGTTGTCGAGATCTTCGACATGGCGCGCCATGGCTTGCATGTGGGCAGTGTGGCCGTGAAGCGTGGACTCTGTGGTTGTGTGGGCCACAGTGAGGTTGTCTTGTTCCTCCTCCAGCCGCGCCATGCGGTCTGCCATACCTTGCATGTCCGCTCTCATCAGTTGGAGGTCGGCCCGGATCGAGGCATGGAGGGCTGATGTGGCTTGGGTGAGGTCAGCTCTGGTGGGCAGTGCTCTCAGCAGGGCCATCCAGTCTGCCGGTGGGTGATCTGTGGTTTCTCCACTTGCTTCGCCGACCTGGGAGTTCGGACTCATGGATGAGGCCTCCGAGTACAGGAAGGCCTCAGCGGAGGCCTGGGATGATAGGTCCGGCTGTGTGGTCATGTATTGCCTGACCGATGCCTGGATTGCAGGTGGGCGGGTGGCCGCTGGTTTGGGGGTACCCCCAGCCTTAGTGTGTTTCCCCATAATTGCGTTTGGGGCAGCTTTCTAGCGATTTGCAGGGCGAGTACGGAGGAGCTCAGAGATTAGGCAGCCATTCCGCTCCGCTGCTAGGCCACGCCCCCCCAAATATATTTGATTTTAACAACAAAAATAGTGAAATCAAAAACATAATTAATAAACACTGGCACATTTTACAACAAGACAAAACCTTAAATGAAATGTTTCCTTCTTAACCAAATATCATATTTAGAGGTACCCCAAATATTAAAACTTCTTTTTTTTTACCAGAAATAATTCAACAAAGTACTCCACTCTATCAAACGCTAAATAATTATTTATATACAGAAAATGTATCGTATGCGAAACGACTCAAGGGTCAGTTCAAAATAAAACTACCCACTTTACCTCTAATATTAGAAAGAGAAATGACTTCATCACATGTAACACAAAAAAATTAATTTATATTTTGGAGAGCCTATGTAGCCGAACACTGTGTCACGTATTCATTCGCACATAAAAATGTGGTTAATGGCATTTACTGTCCTGACAGGAAACGTTTTGCCAAGCAACATTACCGTCCTGACAGGAAAAGTTGTGCCCAGCAGCAATCATGCACATGGAAACCTGGTAATTACTTTTGGGGTCAAAGGCTGGTTACAGCCAATCGGATCCACAGGAGTGTTATTTAAACCCAATTCTCCTCTTGCTCATTGCCCTGTCGTGGTTTCATGCCTATGGTTATCTGAGAGTGAGTTCCTGATCTTGATTTTCTGGTATTTGACTTTGGCTTTGTTTTGTCTTCTCTGATATCTGGAATCCTTGATTTTTGGCTTTCCCTCATCGTTGTGTCTGATTCTGTGTCCCTGTCAGGATTCACAGCGAGACCTCCAGACTGCCAGACGGGGTCGCCCCTTTATTGCCCGAAGAGGGATTTGAACCTGTAAACTTGGCAGTTCTGAACCTGCTCTTTAACCTCTGAGCCATTTCAGGACTTGGGATAACTCCTGTTTTATCTTGTATTGCCTGCAGCACTAAGGGGCTGGACTTCACCTGGCTCAGACCTGTCGATCACTCTCCAGCTGAACCTGATATACTAATCATCAAGGTATAAGACACTGCTCCTCCCTAAGGGCAGTGTCAGTTCAATGACTCTGGTTAGAGAGTTGCTACTCCACGTTCTAAGTATTCTCCTTACCTTGGATTGTGACTCGTATCTCCTGAATTCTGGCATCCTTTGACCTTGGCTTGTTACTCGTATCCCCTGATTTCCGGCACCCTCTGACCATTGGCTTACCTACGACTATTCTCCTGGATTTCCTTGTCTGTACTGCGACTACAAGCATTCACCTGCACAGCCACCGTGCACAGATTCACAGGCCAGGTGAGTTCTATCTTGACCACCTCGGCCTGTGCCTAATTGCAAGGGAGAGCTTTTATCTCTGCATGTTGGACTCCCAGCAAGGTAAGCCTGACAGTCCCTGACCTCAGCAAGTATTTTGACTATTCTTGGAGACGTTAAGTCTGGCCATTCTAAGGTCCGGTTATACGCTATCCTTAGTCCTATGTGTGACACAGTACTGCGTGCTGGATCAACTTGTAATCCTGACACACTGCCCCAATATAATAAAATGACACCAAAATCATACTGTATCCTAACATTTTTTCATACAGCAGAATAACCCAGGATGCCCAAAAATGTACTGGCATACAACTATGCACTATTCCATTGCGTGGAGGTTACATAAAGATTTTAGGAAGGAATGAGTTGCAGTGGGTTATTATTTTTAAAACCCTAGTACAAGAAGGTCTAAATGCAGATTTCAACCTTTTTAAATTTTTGTGAATTTAACTTTTAAAATCTGTGCAAAGGTGTGTCACTATTAAGTAATCATGCCACTTTTTTATTTGTTAACATTTCCTTTTATTCTCTATTTGAGGTACTTACAATTTTTTATGTAATTTAATCACTTATACCACTCATATAACAACTTAATTGTGGTTTTCTAAAAATAGCTTGGTGATAATTAGCTAAAGTGGAATATACATTTTACATTTATTCCCCTCCCAATATGGCCAACAAGCTGTTTATGGCTATCTAGTACCTTCGCAAGATGACCACCATGCATGACCATGAGGGCAGTGTCAGTTCATTGACTCTCTCTGAGGGCAGTGTCAGTTCATTGACTCTCTCTGAGGGCAGTGTCAGTTCATTGACTCTGGTTACTGTGTTAGTATTCGTGATTCCAGTGTTCTCCAGTTGGCTCCTGACCTTGGCTTTCTTACCATGTATCCTGACTTCTGGCATCCTCTGACTTTGGCTTACCCTTGAAGATTCTCCTGCTTGTGTCCTTACCTGTACCGCGACTTGGAGCAATATCCTGCACCGCCCCCATGCACAGATTCACAGGCCAGGTGAATTCTTACCTGACCACCTTGGCCTGTGTTTAATTGCAAGGGTGAGCATAAATCTCTGCCTACCGGACTCCCAACTAAGGCAAGCCGTGACAGAGGGTTACTTTTCACATGACTCATCTGAACCGATCGTGTCTCAACTCCTCCCCTGGACTAATTACATGTCTGGTTCCCTTCTTTCCCCTTTTGGGGAACTACATGTCCTACAATTCCTTAAGCACATAGCTATGTGCTCAGGCAGCGCTATCACACGATCAGCCAATATAAACTGCATGTCCCAAACTGCCCTGCGCTTAAATGCCATGATATACAAGCCACATCTCTTGCACTTTATATGCTCTGGCACCTTTCTTTTCAACACTTGTTTTAATGTTAATGATTTTATTATACAAATAGTTTTAAATATATTGTATAACGTAATGTTTTGTACCTCTAGTCAGAGTCATGTGATCGCAATTGCGGTCACGTGACCATGATGTCATTTTGGCGCTAATTTTCAAAATTGAAGTGACTTGAAGCCTATAAAAATATATTGTCAGGTATGTGTTTTATCCACTTAAAAAAGTCATAAGTGGAGAAATAAGTTGTGGTGTTTATATTATTCTTTGCTCTAAGTATTTTTGGGTACCCTTTTATTTGCTGTAAGCCTTATACATTTTAGCATGTATTTTCACCTGATATCTGGATATATTGCCCTAAGTTTCCTGTGGAATACTGTTCAAAGAATCCTAGGTGGGGATTATATCACCCACACTTGATGCTGTCAGGGTACTCACCTGTGAGACAGACGGCCAGACGTGGTCGTCCCTGGAATTCCCAACAGGGGACTTGAACCGGGGTACTTATCTATCCCAGTCCTGCTCTCTGCCTCTGAGCCACAGCAGCTTTACCAGAGACTTCTGATTCCGGTCTTGTTCATTCTGGCTTGGCTACTACACCGGGGGCTGCACCTTGACTTGTCTGCTTCTCACCTGACTCTGATCTTCATTAGCAGGGTATTTAAACCCAGCCTCGCCCTGCACTCATTGTCAAGTCTTTGATCTAGTGTTCCTGTGTCGTACCTGTGTTCCTGTTTATTCTGCTTCGTATATTTGACCTCGGCTTGTGACTACGTTATTCTGAACTCTGGCATCCTTTGACCTCGGCTATCCCTCGACTATCCTGCTGGTTCTGTCCTTGCCTGTCCTGCGAATTTGGTACTGCATCCTGCACAGCCCCCGTGCACAGACCCACAGGCCAGGTGAATTCTTACCTGACCACCTCGGTCTGTGGCTATCTGCAAGGGTGAGCGACATATCTGCGCTACAGACTCCCAACTCAGGTAAGACCCTGACAGATGCATAGAGTGGTTAGCCTGCTTATTTTATTGTAAGTATATTTTACACCTCACTATCATATTGCACTATTGGTCTGTCCTTGTGCCCTATCATTTGGTATTTTTATTATGTCTGGAATTCACTGTGGACTCTTTTTATTTTACTTTTGTATATTTTATTGGTTTTAACAAAGTTATGTGTATTTTTGCCTAGTGTGTTATATTCCTTGGTGCTACCTGTATTTTTGTACTTTTCTACTTTTCTTTCCACTTGTATTTGTCTTAGGGGTTTGAGGGAAACCCCTACCATCAGGTGTGCTGCCTCTCATATTCCTATATTCAGCTGTTCAGCGCAGCTCTAGTTCTTGTGTAGGTGTTGAGTAATGTAGTCCAGGTGCCAGGTCTGCAAGTCGGAGTCTACATTAATTGCCACTGTAGTCAGGGTAAGCAAATTGTACAAAGATGCATAAAATTGCCAGCATCCCTCTGCCATTGTCATTGACGCTATGCGGTTTATGCTTTCATGAGCAATCTTTTAAACAAAGCACTTATGTCTGCGTGCCTGTAGTCCCTAGCCAGCATCTTCCCACTCTTGTTCCCTTATTGATAAAAATACTTTTTGGCCAAGTTAAATTGAAATTGGATCTTGCATGTTAGGTGTGAGTTGAGCTTTTCCCAAGCTGACATGAGGTGTTTATATGTATCATCATCCAAGGAGGCTGTATTGTTGTAACGGCTACCCAGGTAGTGAGAGGGTATCAGCCGTTGGAGACGTCCTTTTTTCCCAGCAAGTTGCTGTATAGTAATGAAGTTGGTTATTTCCATCCACAAGATCCAAGAGGAGAGTCAGGTTCAGCTGTTAAAAAGTAAAGTAATAATGCAGTAAAAATCCCCTTCCAAGAACAAGATGAGGCTAAGTTTTGAAGGGTCAAGAAGAACTAAATTTAATGACAAGGATTCTCCTTTTATGCGATTCTGCCCATGAAAGGGAGACACCTACATAATTAGGACAGTAACCAATTACAAACATGTTACATCCCACACATTTCCTCCCCTCAGATAAACAGTAAACATAATTATCACACACACATTTTTACCCGAGTTTTGGATGTACCCCAAATACTTGGGGTACATTCATAAATCCAGTATCCCCAAATAGCCCCACTCTGGGGGAACAGCATACTTAAAAATCATCCCATTCGGTTAAGGGGTTCGGGAGTTATGGGACTTTAAAGTTTTGACCGACCGCACAGGCACATTAGCTGAAAATAGTTCCATAAGTTTTGGCCTTGCGGTCGGTCCTCGTTCGTGTAGTGAAAAGGCATGAAAATCCTGCCATCCGTGAGTTTCCTGATGGTCGCTACAATCCCTGTATGTGGTATAGTCTTTCTACCGAACGGCAGCACGATCGGTAGTTCCAGCACGAATTTACGGTGTTATGGAGGTCTCAGCGGTGTTCGCCTACTCGATTTTGTCCGATTTTGGTTCCAGACACTCGACGGCAAATCACCGCTGTTCGTGAACTAAGATGGCCGCGAACACGTGTAAAAGTCCTGAAATGGCGACCACCTAGTAACTGGAACAAAGAGTTTGTGCATTTCATACAGATGGTAAGTGCCGACCTGGGAGGTAAAATACCACATAATTGAATAGCAGGGTGGTCCGGTGTTCGGTAGTTTGTGTTCATTCTTATACATGCTGAATCTCTACCGTACGGATTGCATAAAATAGACGAAAGTGGTTAAAATGTCCCGAACTGTGTTAAAAGTAATCCATGAACCAGGTAAGCACATTCCATTGTGGTTATAGTCTCTGTTAATGTGCATGTACCTGGTTAGTGGTTAAAGGGCCGGTTTAGCAATAAATGTTCCCAGGCAAAGGTAAGGTTCTGTTACAATTGTGTTTTTAGAAGCATTATCTGTGTTAATAATTTGGAAATCTTCTGGGATCATTATTTTTTATTTATTTTTTGCTGAATGCCACTGTTTAATAGGAAGGCCCTGGATTACGCATTTGTGGGATTCCCATATAGCTTTTGGCTCTGAATCTGGTATTTAAAAGCAAGAAAAAATGTTCTGTGTTTGTAAGGATGTATGCTTTGATGATGGGGTCATCATGTAATGCATTGTTGAGTCTCTATATCTACTCATTTTGAAAGGGTGTAGGAGACATAATGGATATGATGCATGCTTAGATAATGACATTGGGGCAAAGTGTGCAGAGAGGAGGTCATCCAAGTGACTATAATGCATTAAGAAATAATACATTTGTGAATAAGAGTTATGTGGAGTAGAAAAAAAGTGTCATCATCTTCTGTATGATGAAGTGATGATATGACTAGGTAGATGTGATGTGACCAGGTAGATGTGACCAGGTAGATATGCGTTGCCTGTTGATGTGTCTAGTCTAGGGTACAAGGTAATATTGAAGTCTTCTCCTAGTATGAGGAAACCCTCAATGAAAGAGTTTATGGCACGTAGGAAGGATTCCAGCACATGTTTATGTCCCTTATTGCTTAAATATACACAGTTATGGTAAGAGGGGTACATTATGGTCAATTATAGAAATAACTAGTCGATGAACATCCTTCCAAAATTTGTCAAGTTTGGGACAGAACCAAAAAATATGATGAGATGTGCCTACCTGACCACATTCCCTCCAACATGTATTAGTATTTGACAATTGTAGTTTAAACAGTCTAGATGGAGTTAAATACCATCTGTAAATTAATTTGAAATGTGATTCCAAATGATTAATACATTGTGTAATCCTTTTAATAACATTAGAAAATCATGCCATTCTCCGACTGTATATACCCCACCCAATTCAATCTCCCACTGTAACATATAGTTAATTTTAGGGTCTGTCTCGCCAGCTAAAAAAGCATAACACAAGGAGATGGTGCCCTTTATTCCAGGATTCAGGATCTGAAGTAAAGTAAAGTGACTTATAACACGGTAGTTGATCATGAGATCAATTACATAATAACTTGAATTCAGTCTTGGTACAAGGTGTGTGGGTGTTTGCGGATTGTATAGCCACAACGATTACATAACAATATTTATAGCATTTACATAACAATAAGAATAACATTCTGATTTGCAAGGACCAATGAATCACATAATAATTGTCACTGTTTCAAATTGCCATTGACGCCCATATTTGGAGAAAAAAGCCCCCATGCAATCAATGTGGCGCTCACTTACACATGGAGGCCTTAATGTACCCAATGTCAAACATTACTATAGAGCATCACAACTGGCTCAGGGATTGGATATTATAACAGGTAGGACAAATCCTATATGGCTTGACCTCGGAAATTCATGTGGTCAGATCCCGTCCCTTGCCAACACTTTATGGACGTCCTCCTTCCCCAGCAATCCAGCATTACTACCAGTCAAGACCTTACTGATACAATCATGGTCTACCTGGATCCAATCGCTGTGGCCTCGTGAAGAATTACTTTATCTTGCTCCGCTTTCTGCCCTCCCTTCCATTTCCCCAGACCTTCCCACATATAAATGGGTAAACCTTGGCATTACACATGTCCATTGTTTGTTTGACAAGGATGGCATTCGGCCGTTCCCTGCACTGCAAGACTCCTTCAAAATACCTCCTAGAGATATTTTCCTATATTTAAGAATAAAACATATCTTAATGTCCAAATTGATCTCCTATATAAATCCATGATCACTCAGTGCAATAGGTAGTAAGTGGATCGTTACACACAAACTACACTCTTCAATTAAATTTCTCTCCACATGCTACACAGCACAGATTGACTCTAATGACAAAATCAAACTGCCTTATATGCTCAAATGGGAATCCGCTATGGGTAGTACATACACGTTATCTAATTGGGAACGCACCATCCTTTACACCAAACAATTACATTTAATTTTTAATAGTCTCAATTCCAATAATTGGGGGATTAAGCTGACTGAGAAAATTAGTCAAACAAATACAGATTTTTTTAGATCTAAATATTTATACTTTAAATAATATTTTAATGATTAGAACCTTTTTCAAGCAAGTTGATGTCAACAGCTTTATTGACAGTAGAAGCTGCCATCACACTCCGTAGCTACAAAACATCTTCAAAGGTCAGTTTTTACAGTTGAAAAGAAACTGTTCAAACTAGACAGAATTTGTTAAGCAATCATTAAAAATAAAAAAACAGGTTATAATAAAGAAAGTCTTGAAAAAAAACATTAGTGATGTTAACAAACTTAATCAAGCACAGCTATTAAAATACAAAAAGAGAGATATATAGAAAAAAGGAAAAGCAAATACCTCTCATTTTTAATTATTGTAGCAACATTGGTGTTTAAAAAGCATAATAAATACAAATTGGCACATACTTAAACAAGAACATGATATTTACGATTTTATAGTAGATAAACCAAAATTTGTGTTAGAGGGGCAAAACATTTTTAAACAAATGTTAAGCTCTAGTTACGTAGAAATAACAAAGGAGAGCAACTTTTTAGAAGAATGGTCCAAAAATCAAAAAAGGCTTCTACCACTGTGGCAATTGTATGCTTTCAAAAATACAATAATCACTAATAAAAAGAAAGAACTTTACTTCGGAGGTAACAAAAAATTATTTTAACATTAAATCTTTTATTAGGTGTAAATCTAAAAATTGAATATATTTATTGAGATGCACTTGTGTTCTATAGGGATACCTCCAGACAATTGAAAACATGGATTAGTGAGCATATTAGAAATATTAAAATTGGATTTTTAAATTACAGTGTGTCTAAACACTTTCTAGAAGTACATAACTCTAATCCCAAAGAAATGGAATTCATGACATTTCAAAAAAATCAATGCACACTGGAGGGGAGGGAATAGTGTTTTTAATTTGAATAAAAGTAAAGTAAAATAGATTGTTGAACTCCAAACACTATGCTCCAAAGGGTTAAACATTGATTTTGAAAATGGCCCTATTTTATAATGAGATATTTATATATTTTTATCCTTTTTTCTTAACTTATATTTTAATATTGGTTTTAAGTTATCAATATAAGCTATTTATCCCACTTCCTTAAATTGTACTCTTTTCTATTTAGATTTACACAAGTATTTGTGTAGAAATGCTATTATGTTACAAAATAGTTTAATGGCTTTTTATCAATGTTATCTAAATTCTTGCCCTTTATTTTACATTTTCTATACAGGAAATAGATGTGCATACTTTCTCCAGTATGGCAGAATGAAGGGAATAGCGACCGCACAGGAAGGGCATCATCTGACACTACCCAACGGGAAACATCGGACACACAGGAAGTGTGTCATAGGAAGTTAACGTCATTAGTAAAATCACGTGACCATGATAATCTGGAACAGACCTGCTGCCATGATGGGAAGGTCAAGCACGTCCATAAAAGGAATATTGCCGATTTGCTTTTTTGTTTATTGGAGCCGGAAATGTTAGTCCATAAATGGACAGGGTGGATTTTATTGTAATTAACACATCTATATTGTTTATATGAATATGTTAGATTATATATGGATATGTGTTCATATGTACTGTTACATGCACCTGAGAAAGACCTATGCTTATGGTTAAAATGTGTTGTGTTTGTTCTTTTATTTGGTTTTTAATAATAACGTATTGTACTATGCTCACCTGGTTCCTGATTTCCAAATTAAAGAAACCTTGGAGGATCGGGCAATGAAAATACTTCCACTTTTCCATCATTATACTGATGAAATACCTGCACAGTTTAGGGCCAACTCATAAGGGCTCTAAACATTGTGAGCGTTCCAATTTATTTTACTTGTCACTTTAAGTGTACCTATTGCCCTGTGATGTTTTTTTTATGTTTACACTGCATAGGATATACCAGTTACCATATATCAACATCTTACACCATTGTGTGTGCAATCACCTTATCCATTATCCTAACATTGATAAAGGAGTAGCCCTGGAGCAGATAACAGGAGGAGGAATATTCTTGTATAAAATATCCCATGATTTAACGGTCACTTTGGTGAATGGGTACATATCCCATTGTCAAGCAGGGAGCAGCCATAACATAATCTTAGCCTCCTCCATCTCAAGAAACAGGGGGCGATCACGATCCAGGTTGAACTTAAGTGCCATTTCCGCATTTGTTGCATGGTAGTAATGGACAAAGTTTGGCAAACCTATACCATCAGACACTCTGAGCTTTTGTAGAATGAGTAGTTTGATTCTACATGGCTTTTTATTCCAAAATGTCAACACTGCAAAATTGACCTTTCTAAAATAAGGCATTAGTAAGGGGGATTGATCTAATGAAATATACAATTTTGGGAAGGGGAGACATTTTGACCGAATTCATCCTTCCTAGCCAAGACATTTCGAGGGCACACCACCTTTATAGGTTGGCCCTAAACTCGGGCTAGATCGTAGCCAGGTTGTAAGTATGCATCTATGACAGGTTCTTGCATAAGTTGATGCCCAAATAGGATATATCAGAAACTTTCCAGTCAAAGTCAAAGCATTCTTTAGAAATATCTAAGTCATACCATGGAAAAAAAGACGTGAGTTTTGTTAAATGGACACTATCGTCACCTGAACAACTATAGCTTAATGAAGCAGTTTTGGTGTATAGAACATGCCCCTGCAGCCTCAGTGCTCAATCCTATGAACCCTAGCCACACCTCCCTGCATGTGACTTGCACAGCCTTCCATAAACACTTCCTGTAAAGAGAGCCCTATTTAGGCTTTCTTTATTGCAAGTTATGTTTAATTAAGATGTTCTTATCCCCTGCTATGTTAATAGCTTCTAGACCCTGCAAGAGCCTCCTGTATGTGATTAAAGTTCAATTTCGAGATTGAGATACAATTATTTAAAGTAAATTACATCTGTTTGAAAGTGGAACCAGTTTTTTTTTTCATGCTGGCTCTGTCAATCATAGCCAGGGGAGGTGTGGCTAGGGCTGCATAAACAGAAACAAAGTGATTTAACTCCTAAATGACAGTGAATTGAGCAGTGAAATTGCAGGGGAATGATCTACACACTAAAACTGCTTTATTTAGCTAAAGTAATTTAGGTGACTATAGTGTTCCTTTAAAGTTTAGTTTATACAATAAAATTTCACCGAGTTAACTATATACCTATCTTTTTTTCATTATTTTTTTTCTTCTCTTCTCAAGTAAATGTAAAGGACTTGACTAGAAAGTGAGAAACAGAGAATGTAATAATTTGCAATAAAATAGTCCTTAACAGAAGCAATATAGTCAATAATTCAAATTTATATGCAAATTCATATAAATATAAATCAGATACTTTTACAATGTTAAATACAAAGTTTAATGATCAATATTGAGTTGCATTTTTTATTGCAGTGTCTATTTTAAAGTTATTATTCTTTGGGGAAGCATAACAAACTCTGAATATTATGTTATGGATTGGAGAATACCAATAGTACTTGTAGTCAATCAGTGTTCTGGTTTTAAAGTGTCAAGCTCTGATATAGATCTTATCAGAGGATGAAATGCAGCTGTGACTTGGAAAACAGATGCAAACAATTGTGAGGCGCAGTAAGAGAAGATCGTCTAACAGAATCTGAAAACCATCAGACACTTAAAAGAAGCAGGATTGTAAAAATGCTTACTAAGATCACAAACATTAGTGACAGACTAGAAATATTATTTTTAAATATAAATATAATTTTATCGCTCTTTCAAATTCTTCTTGTCAAGGTTGCCATACTATAAACAAATGTTTATACCCCATTGTGGTCAAGAAGATTTATCAAAATATTTTATCCATTAAAGGTCATGCCACTATGAAAAAGAAAGGTCCAAATGTACAAATATCATTAAGAATTCTTGTTTCTTTGACTCTTAGAGAAACCAAAATTGAGTCATTTTGTATTTAAGCAAAAACCTTAATCCATATGGGTACATGCAAAAAAAAAAAAAATATGTTGACTTTGTGTTCTATAAAAGAACAAATAAATGCAATTTTAGGTACAAACAACATTTAATGGTGGCCTCACTTTATTTGCTGATATAAGCGGAATTTTAATTTTTGTACTAGCAGACTGCTTTTCTGTTTTTCTGTCTTTCTATAGTACACTGTTAATAGAATGCAATAAAGCCAATGCTTTTCACAACTTATCCACATGGATTAAGGTTTTTGGGGACTTTGATATATTTTTTTCAAAAATGTTTGGCCTTTCATATTTTATGAATTGTTATAAGTGTTTGGCATATATTAGTGCAGATATTCACCTCCAAACAGATATATAAGTTAAATAAATATATTTTTTAAACCTGGGGAATGTTTGCTTATAAAAAAAAATATATATATATATTTTCTCACCCCTCATGGGTGGTATGTTTATTGCTAAGTCTCGGGTCCTCTAACAGAGGCCTGGGAGTTTGAGGGTTCTGTGCAGTATCTTAACTGTTCCTAGAACTGCACTCTTATGGACAGTGATCTCAGATGTCCCGCCTGGGACTGCCATGTTTCACTGAGGGTTAATCCAGCCTCTAGTTGCTGTCTCATTGACAGCCGCTAGAGGAGCTTCCGCGATTCTCCCTGTGAAAATCACAGTGAGAAGATGCTGAACGTCCATAGGAAAGCATTGAGTAATGCTTTCCTATGGGCAGTTTGAATGCGCAGAGCTGAGAGGCGGATCGGGGCGGAGGGATCCCCAGCGCCAAGGGAGTCCGGCGCTGGAGAAAGGTAAGTGCTGAAGACACACACACTCTCACGAACAGACGCATACACACTAGCTAAAAGACACACACACACACTCTCACGAACAGATGCATACACACTAGCTAACAGACACACACATTTACTGACAGACACACACTCAGTGACAGACATACATACACACTCACTGACAGACAGACACATACATATCATATCACTTACAAAACACACGCTCACTAACAGACACCAAACAGACTTACTAACAGACGCACACAAACTAACACAGTAACACTGTCAGGAACCAGGAACCAGACAGAGACAGAAGTAGATGCAAACACACCTTTATTAATAAATAACTAATAAATAACAAAAGCAAAGTCCAGGAATCAAGCAGGGGTCAGTCACCAGAGCGGGTAGTCAGACAAGCCAGGATCAGGAGCACGGAGAGCAGCGGAGTCAGGAACAAGGCCGGAGTCAGGAACCAGGAGCAAACAGGAAACACAGGAACAAGGAGACTTCTGGGAAACAGGAAACCACGCAAGGGCAAGGAGGTTCTGGGCTTAGCTGCTTAAATAGGCAGAACTGATTAGCAGCAGGGTTGATTACTACTCACAGGTGAGTAACCGTGGCAACAAGCAGAAGCAGCTCATAGTAATTGCAGCTGAAAACTCAATCACTGAAACAGAAAGGGTTGCTGTTTAAAACAGCAAAGAAACCCTGACAGTACCTCCCCCTCAACGACTCCCCCCATCTCTGTTGGTGGGTCCGGGCTTCATGGGGAAGCGGGCGTGATAGGAACGAAGGAGGGATTGTGCATGGACATCAGAGGCTGGAACCCAGGAGCGTTCCTCTGGACCGTATCCTTTCCAGTGCACCAAGTATTGGATCTGTCCTCTGAAGACCCGTGAGTCAATGATGCTGCGTATTTCATATTCCTCATGATTGTCAATCAGAACAGGACGTGGACGTGGCACTGAGGTGGTGTAGCGATTACAAACCAACGGTTTCAAGAGGGAAACATGGAAAACATTTGAGATGCGCATGTTAGCAGGAAGGTCAAGTGCGTAAGCTACAGGGTTAACCCTTCGAAGTATACGAAATGGCGCAACGTATCGGGGTGCCAGTTTTTGTGAGGGAACACGGAGGCGTAGGTTGCGGGAAGACAGCCAGACCCTCTCTCCGACCTGATAGGTAGGTGCAGGAAGGCGTCTGCGGTCGGCCTGGAGTTTGTAGTTCTGCATTGCGCGTTGCAAAGAACTCTGAACCTGCACCCAAGTGGAACGGAGTTCCCTGAGATGTTCCTCCAATGCCGGTATCTCCTGTGGCAAGAACGTATCAGGCAACATGGACGGTTGAAACCCATAGTTTGCCAGGAACGGGGATAGCCGGGAGGAGGCATTAATCGCACTATTGTGGGCAAACTCCGCCCAGGGTAGCAGATCAGACCAGTTGTTCTGGTGGTCAGAAATGTAGCAACGCAGAAACTGTTCCAATGTTTGGTTAGCTCGTTCCGCTGCACCATTGGATTGCGGGTGGTAGGCCGAGGAGAAGGAAAGCTGAATTCCCATTTGCGTACAAAAAGCTCTCCAAAATCTGGAC
This sequence comes from Pelobates fuscus, assembly GCF_036172605.1. Taxonomy (NCBI): domain Eukaryota; kingdom Metazoa; phylum Chordata; class Amphibia; order Anura; family Pelobatidae; genus Pelobates; species Pelobates fuscus. The sequence continues at coordinate 348,392,453 of NC_086317.1, read as the reverse complement.
ACGAACTGGCTACCCCTATCTGAGACTATCACTTTGGGTAACCCATGCAAACGAAAGATCTCCCGACCAAAAATTGTTGCAAGTTCCTGGGAAGTTGGTAGTTTTTTCAAGGGAATGCAATGCGACATCTTCGAGAATCGGTCAACAACCATGAGAACGACTGTATTGCCACGGGAGACCGGAAGATCTACGATAAAATCCATGGACAAGTGGGTCCAGGGTCGTTCACCATTAGGTATGGTTTGCAGGAGACCCACTGGATGGCGTCGTGGGGTTTTGTTTTGAGCGCACACAGGACAGGCAGCTACAAAAGCGGTGACATCCGAACGGAGACTAGGCCACCAAAATTGCCGGGATACGGACCAGATTAACTGGTTTTTGCCTGGATGTCCAGCTGCTTTGGGGTCGTGGTATGTACTCAATAGTTTCGTACGGAGGTTAATAGGTACAAAACAACGGCCATTAGGTTTCTCTGGAGGAGCATTACTTTGTGCAGCCAGAATCTCCTCGCCTAGGGGTGAGGTGAGGTTAGTACGGATGGTTGCCAGTATATGGTCCGGAGGAATCACAGGAGTAGGGGTTATCTCCTCTCTAGATGGAGGGGAGAACTGTCGAGACAAGGCATCAGCCCGAATGTTTTTTGTACCGGGCAAGTAAGAAACCACATAATTGAATCTTGATAGGAAGAGAGCCCATCTAGCTTGCCGGGGGGAAAGTCGCTTAGCTTCAGAAAGATATGTTAGATTCTTGTGGTCTGTGAGTATGAGGATTGGCACTGAAGTACCCTCAAGAAGGTGCCTCCATTCTTTGAGAGCTAAAATTATGGCTAGAAGTTCACCAATTTCACCAAGTTCACCAATCTGGTAGTTGCATTCCGCCGGGTTCAATTTCCTCGAGAAATACCCGCACGGATGCCTGGAGCTCTCTGGGTTAGGACGTTGAGACAGGAGGGCGCCCACTCCTGTCTCAGACGCATCGACCTCAAGAATGAATGGTAAGGCAGGGTTAGGGTGTGCCAGTATAGGAGCAGCAGCAAAGGCGACTTTGAGAGACTCAAAGGCAGTAATGGCTTCCTGTGACCAATGCTGTGGATCAGCATCTCTCCTGGTCATGTCCGTGAGAGGTTTAACCAAGGAAGAAAAGTTGCGTATGAACTTCCGATAATAATTGGCGAAGCCCAGAAACCGTTGTATAGAGCGAAGACCCGTAGGTCGAGGCCATTTTAGTACAGCCGAAAGTTTCTCCGGATCCATAGAGAATCCAGTATCTGAGATAACATATCCCAAGAATGTAACCTGTTTGCAGTGAAACTCACATTTCTCCAATTTGCAGAACAGACTATTTTCTCTAAGTCTCTGTAGAACACGAGAAACGTCTGCGTGATGGTTCTCGAGAGATGTGGAATGGATCAGAATATCATCAAGATAAACCACCACACATTGCTGCAGCATATCTCGCAGGACGTCATTTATAAATTCTTTGAAAACCGCCGGAGCATTGCAAAGACCAAAGGGCATTACTAGGCAAGGGCAAGGAGGTTCTGGGCTTAGCTGCTTAAATAGGCAGAACTGATTAGCAGCAGGGTTGATTACTACTCACAGGTGAGTAACCGTGGCAACAAGCAGAAGCAGCTCATAGTAATTGCAGCTGAAAACTCAATCACTGAAATAGAAAGGGTTGCTGTTTAAAACAGCAAAGAAACCCTGACAAACACACACTAACACACACACACACTGACACAAAAACTAACACACACACACACACTAACACACACACACACACATTTTTTTTAGGAAGTGTTGAGGGGATTCCCTGGGGTCCAGTGGTGTCACCCGGCAAGCGATTATTTGTTCATCCTTAATATAAATACTGGGTTGGTGAGTTAAAACATGTTAATGAAATCATAAAACCTTTGTTGTCACACACAGAACAGGTGTGAAATAATATCCAAACAAAAATAGTCAAATACCAAATGTATGGGTGTTAGAACAGAAAATTCCAACATAATGTAAAATAATCTCTGTATGTGAGCATGATGCTCAAATAAAGTACAGTTACATGAAGAATCTGTACAGTACAAAATATATTTCAGATTAAAGTTGCAACCAGCAAATAATGTCTGGAGCACTGCCCTCTCTCTTCTCTGGCTGCCAGAACACAGATATTAGTTTTGCTGTAGAGTGTGGGAGAAGTGTAGGGGTGGTCATTTACAGTCTATTATTTTAATTTTGCATTACAGGAGTGTACAGATTGGCAATCCTTCATTACCTCTATGCTATGTATTTCAACAAGTGCAGCTTGCCCCTCATCTGGAAAGTTGGGACATACTCTGACCATACTCTGGATGGTGGGCGTGCGAGGGAGTCCCTTCAGCGATACGGGAGCGGGACCCTGAGGATGAGGGTCCCCCAAGGATGACAATGTCAGGAAAACGGGTATGTTTTCCTGACACTATAGTGATCCTTTAATTAAAGGGTAAGCTATGATGAATGGACAAACTTTACACTAAAATAGTCAAGTTAACAAAATGTGTGTGATTTGATTTTTTAAATGCACCTATTTTTTACCGAACCATGCAAGGTAATTTTCAATTCATCACAGCTCACTATTTAGTGTATACATTCCTACAGTATGTGCCATCAGGCCAAATGAAGTTATAGGAGAGTGTATATTTATAATCATTGATTTCCTTTGAAAATAAGTAAATTATGTTAGTGCCTGTCAAAACTGGTATATGTTAACACTGTGGCAAGTTGAGCATAATGTGACATTGATACATACAATTATTACATTTTTAGTTTCATTAGTGATTTCTACACTTGTGCATGGAATAACAATTTGGTTTGTCTGATAAATCATTTTAGTGTCAGGCAATTTGGGATTCATCCATGTGGCATTTCAGTTTTGACAAATTTTATCCATGCAATAGTTTTGTTAAAACAGAGGTGGAGCAGTGAACAATATACATTTTCCCATCAATTTAGTTTTTTGGCACCACATGTAGAACTTTGAATCAAGAAACAAACAAAATGGTTTTGTCGATTGTCCATTTTGTTTGTTTCGCAATTCATCCATATAGTATTTTGGAGTTCAGGAATACCCATATGCCCCAACTCTAAAAACAAGTCTTACCGAATAAATAGTGGTGATGTTGTCTCCTAGTTGTCTAACATATCTTTTAGTTTTATTGTTATTCTGGGGTGGTTGGATTTGTCTTATTGTTGTCATAATGTACAAAATTTTCTTATTCCTTTCAAACACTGAATAACTTTCCTGGAATTTCTAGGAATTCCAGCGTGGCCAGCATAGAGGCAACATTCCATATACATGTTACCCTGGACAGTTAGATTTAAAAGAGTCATGACAATTTTTTTGTAGGTGACTGTCCCTAATGGAGTGGTAAGCACAGCACTATTTGCTTCCTCTATAGGTATTCATGGACCTGAATGGGGTGACACATGTGGAGGATATATTGTCCCTTCAACCTTTTACTGGAACTGATACCTAGAAATTTCTCATTGATTATAAAATGTATAGCACTGTGTGGCAAAAAGCATTTAGTGATCCTCTGACATCAGTGGCACAGGCATATATACTGTAAAGATATGAAATTAAATATATACTTTTATAAAAGCACCCTATTTATATATACAGTAGTTTGGAGTATTGCTGTATGACATTATGACTAGGTGGGTGCTTAAATGGAAATGCATGCAAAGTGGATGGGGGTAGGTAACATGTTTGTGGCCAATAGTGCAAATGTGAGTAGGGTGAATAGGTATGACTGGGAGGTGAGATGTGACTATCTGACTGGATGTATATGGGAATATGACCAGTTCAGAGTATGTGGCTGAATGGCAAAATGTATGTAGGAACATATTTGTGTAAGTGTTAGTGGCTGCATGTGAAGTCGCAGAACAGGTAAGGACACAAGCAGGAGAATCGTCAACGGTAAGCCAAAGTCAGAGGATGCCAGAAGTCAGGATATACGGTAAGAAAGCAAGGTCAGAGGATGCCGAAGTCAGGATACACAATGCAAATAAGCCAAGGAGCAAACGATCTGGATACACAAAAACAGTAACCAGACAGCAGGACCAGAGTCAATTAACTGACACTGCCCTCAGGGAGAGGCAGTGTCTTATACCTGGCTAATTGGTCCATCAGCTTCAGGTGGGCTGAGATTGCTGGAGACAAGGTGAGAATAAACATAGGCTGAAGCAAGAACTGGAGCGTGGCTCTGAAGCTAAACAGCCGTCCTTTACTTGTTCCCCCCTTCCCTCACATATACCACATTTTTTATCCCCACAGCTCACTTGTATCCATCTTCTTTATTCCAATCCTTCACTTGTACACATCTTCTTTATTTTCACCGCTCACTTGTTCCCCTTTTCTTGTTCTCCTTCCCTCACTTGTTCCCTCTTCCGTCCCACCTTCTATCACCTTTTCTGCTGTCCCCTTCCTCACACAACTTTTCTCCTACTTTTCCCTTGTAGCGGTTACCCCGATGAGTAGAGGGGTTTCCACCGCTAGAGGGCGTCCTTCTCACGAGTGTGAGGGGTATTACAGCATTCCCAGCAGTGATCCAAGTAGAGAAGCTCTTACAAGAGCTAGTGTGATAGCTTTTATCAGTTTCCCCCAATAAGAGACAAGACTCTAAATTGAGGGTAAAATAAGAACTGAAGGTTTAATGGCACATACTGGTCTTTTATACAATTTTCTCCACAAGGTTACTGCCCAGGTGGACCTTGTGGAGCACGGGACATAAAATCCACACACCAATAAAAACAGTGTTTTACAGTCAGTCTGTTTAGGAGATAATTGAGTTAATTACTGTATAAACTCTATTATCTCCAAATGAAAAATACTAGTTTTTACTCATTTTCAGAAACATCCCGAAAACATATGGAAACCTCATAAACTGACACCCCTTGATAGCTCTGATCTGGGGGAACAACATATTGAAAAATCACCCAGGTTGGTTCAGGGGTTCAAGAGTTAGGTGGAAGTCTCTTTTGACCAACCGTACGCATTGTTTCATGCCCAAAATAGTTCCAGAGGATTAGGGTGTGCGGTCGGTCTATTTCACACAGTCAAAGCACATTAAAAAAGTCAAATGTGGCTGTTCATACATAGAGGCATCGAGTGTAGATGGTTCGGTATATTGTATCTAACAAACTGTACTCCGTTTGTACAATAACTGTCAAACAGTGGTGTTCGTGCCCTCAAGTGTCCAATTTTAGTTCCATGCACTCGACGACAAAACACCGCTGCCTGCATTCATATCCCGAGATGGCCGCTGCCACGTGTTCCTGCATATGAACGCCGACCACCCAGTTATTATTATTATTATTGCCATGTATATAGCGCCAACAGATTCCGTAGCGCTTTACAATATTTTGAGAGGGGGGATGTAACAATAAATAGGACAATTACACGAAAACTTACAGGAACAATAGGTTGAAGAGGACCCTGCTCAAACAAGCTTACAGACTATAGGAGGTGGGGTATTAGAAACATTAGGACAGAAAATATCAAGTAGGAGTGAAGCAGAGCTGGAGGAGAGAGCAAAGCACTGTCCCATAGAAGAGAGCAAGAGACAGGTATGTAAGGTAGAGATTACTCTGGGAGGCCATAAGCTTTCCTGAAGAGATGGGTTTTAAGGCCCTTCTTAAATGATTAAAGACTAGGGGAGAGTCTGGTGGCAGTAGGCAGGCTATTCCATAGGAGAGGAGCCACCCGCGAGAGGTCCTGCAAGTGCGAGTTGGCTATACGGGTGCGAGCAGCGGTCAGGAGGTGGTCACGGGCAGAGCGGAGGGTACGGGGAGGGGCATACCTATGGATCAGTGAAGAGATATAAGAGGGGCTGGAATTGTTCAGTGCTTTAAATGTATGGGTTAGCACTTTGAATTGACTCCTATAGGATACAGGGAGCCAATGTAAGGACTGGCAGAGGGGCGAGGTGTGAGTGGACCGACTAGAGACGAAAATCAGTCTAGCTGCAGCATTCATTACAGACTGTAGCGGGGCAATACGGCTTTTGGGGAGACCAATCAGGAGAGGGTTACAGTAATCCATGCGGGAAATTACTAGAGCATATTACAAGCATCTTGCGTAAGAAAGGGGCGGATGCGGGCTATGATTTGAGTAGGAACCTACAGGACTTGGCAACAAACTAGCTGTGAGACTCAAAGGTGAGACCAGAGTCAAGTATGACGCCAAGACAGCGTGCTTGCAGGGATGGACTTATGTGGATATCACTGACTTGAAGGGAGCGCGAGAGAGGAGGATCAGTATTAGGAGGAGGAAAGACAAGGAGTTCAGTTTTAGAGAGGTTAAGTTTGAGAAAGCGTGACGACATCCAGTCAGAGATGGAAGAAAGGCAAGCAGTGACACGTTGCAGGACGGCAGGGGAGAGGTCTGGGGAGGAGAGGTATATCTGAGTGTCATCAGCGTTCAAGTGGTAGTGGAATCCAAAAGAGGCAATACGTTTTCCAAGAGAGACAGTATAAAGAGAAAATAGAAGGGGGCCGAGGACAGAGCCTTGGGGAACTCCAACCGAGACAGGACGAGGGGAGGAGGTATCCTTGGAAAAGGAGACACTGAATGAGTGTTGGGAGAGATAGGAGGAAAACCAAGAGAGGACAGAGTCACAGAGACTGAGCGATTGAAGAGTTTGAAGGAGGTGTCAGGATCATCATTGGGTTTTACACAATATTGTGTATTTGGGTCTGGCTGGGATCGAACCTGAGTTGCCTGCATCCCAGTCAGGATCCTTACATTGGGCTCCACACATCTTTGACTGTTTCTACATGTCCTTGGTATCCTGTAGTCTGAGCCTGTTTGCCTGGGATTTGCACACCTGTTCCTGGTTCCATGATTATTGGCTGAGTCTTCCTATTTATACCCCGCAAGTCTGGTCCTCGTTGTCAGATCGTGTTTCCTGTTCCGTTTGGTTTCACTGCTGTTTATCTGACTACTGGTTTTGATCTCCTGCTCGTCTACTGTTTTCGCCTGATTGCCGCCAGCCCTGACTTCTGATTCTGTTCCGACTACTCTTCTGGATTTCCCTTGTCTGTACTGCGTTCCAGGAAGCACTGGTTATTTCAGCCCCAGTGCACTGTGTCACACCCTTGGGGATTTCTGTCCTGAGTCCCCTCGGTCTGTGCCGAATTGCAAAGGGTGCCTTAACTCTGCCTGCCGGACTCCCACTCCAGGTAAGATCCCTGACAGGAGGAGAGCATGATCAACGGTGTCAAAGGCAGCAGAGAGGTCAAGGAGAATTAATATGGAGTAGTCACCTTTGGATTTAGCGGAGATTAGGTCATTCGTCACTTTGATAAGAGCGGTCTCAGTAGAGTGGAGAGGGCGGAAGCCAGACTGAAGAGGGTCAAGGAGAAAGTTGGAATTAAGAAAGTGAGACACACGGGTAAAGACAAGTCTTTCCAAAAGCTTTGATGAGAAAGGGAGCAGGGATATTGGACGATAGTTAGAGGGGAGGATGGGTCAAGAGATGTTTTTTTCAGGATAGGTAATACAGTGCCATGTTTAAGGTCAGCAGGAACAGTGCCAGAAGAGAGAGAGAGAGCAGTTACAGATGTGTGTTAGGGTAGGCACAAGACAAGGGGAGAGAGATCTGATGAGGTGAGATGGGACAGGTTCGAGCGGGCAAGTGGTGGGGCGAAAGGAATGGAGAACCTCTTGTTCAGTAGCCGGGGAGAAAGTCTGGAGGGTAGGGGAAGCATGATTTATGTGAGGTTGAGAAAGAGAACGGCAAGGAGGGGAGAATTGTTTCCTTAGCTGTTCAATCTTCTCAGTAAAGTAACATGCAAAGGTATCAGCTGTAAGGTTAGTTTGGGGGTGGCCACAGCAGGGCGGAGAAGGGAATTAAAGGTGTCAAAGAGATGTCTGGGATTGCGGGAGCATGAACTAATGAGAGAGGAAAAGTAGGACTGTTTGGCGAGGGCAAGGGCTGCGCTGTATGAAAGCAACATGAATCTATAATGGAGTAAGTCTGCCTGGGTGCGAGACTTCCTCCAGGAGTGTTCAGCACAACAGGAGCAACTCTGCAGAGAGCGTGTTGATGCCAAGGTTGGGGTCGTGTTCTCCTCGAGGTGCATGTTTTGAGTGGGGCTGCAGCGTTATAGGCAGATGTGAGGGTAGTGTTATATGTGGAGATGGCCAGTGAGGGACAGGAGAGGGAAGGGATGGATAGCAGTTGTGAATCAATGTCAGCTGACAGCTGTTGGAGGTCAATAGAGTTAAGGTTCCTCCTGAGCTGAGGGGGGTTAGACTGAGGTTGTTGGGTGAGGGGGTAATTGAGAGCAAACGATAAGAGGTGGTGATCAGAGAGAGGAAATGGGGTGTTGCAGATATTAGATAATATACATGAATAAGAGAAAATAAGGTCAAGGGTATTGCCAGTTGATCACTTAGAATGTTAGGGTGTTCGTGGTTTTTAGAGGTGTTAATAAGGTCAATAGGGTTAAAACGCGTCTGGGTGGTCAGTCGTTATTTTGTTTATTCGAATGGCCAATAGTAAAATAAAACAGGCTTTATTCCATACGAACGGTTATACGAACAAAGGGTTTAAAAGTTTAAAATTCAGGGAAAGATGGTCTGTCACATCCCTCAATACTCCCCTTTGCTCACTTGTTCTCTTCTGTGTCCTCTCTCCATCGTTTACTTTTTATGCTATAATTGCAGGCAGCCAGAGGTCATGTAGGGTTATGACACTGACATCATCTATGCATGCTCTCCTGCAGTTCCTTCTGCTGCCTGCTTGGGGGAGAGAGAACCTGCCACCGCAAGCGCTGGGTGAGAAGGGAAATAGCTATTCTTCATCTTTCCTGAGCACTCCTGCAACCAATGATGCACAATTCTAGCAGTGCCAACCCAGTCCCTTGCGTTGCCCTGAGGCCATGGCCTCTCCCCAAACACAACTCCTTTGCATCCTCCCCCAACATGTAAACCGAGACGTGCTACTCCACAAGCAGAATTCCCACATGCAGTTAAAGGAACACTATAGTCACCTAAATTACTTTAGCTAAATAAAGCAGTTTTAGTGTATAGATCATTCCCCTGCAATTTCACTGCTCAATTCACTGTAATTTAGGAGTTAAATCACTTTGTTTCTGTTTATGCAGCCCTAGCCACACCTCCCCTGGCTATGATTGACAGAGCCTGCATGAAAAAAAACAATTGGTTTCACTTTCAAACAGATGTAATTTACCTTAAATAATTGTATCTCAATCTCTAAATTGAACTTTAATCACATACAGGAGGCTCTTGCAGGGTCTAGCAAGCTATTAACATAGCAGGGGATAAGAAAATCTTAATTAAACAGAACTTGCAATAAAGAAAGCCTAAATAGGGCTCTCTTTACAGGGAGTGTTTATGGAAGGCTGTGCAAGTCACATGCGGGGAGGTGTGACTAGGGTTCATAAACAAATGGATTTAACTCCTAAATGGCAGAGGATTGAGCAGTGAGGCTACAGGGGCATGTTCTATACACCAAAACTGCTTCATTAAGCTAAAGTTGTTCAGGTGACTATAGTGTCCCTTTAACTCTCTACGCACAACATTTCACAAACAGTCACCCCACATGCAATCATACACAGTGCCACCGCTAGTCTATCATACACCACATGCAGCCTTCCCTCATAAACATACAACTCACAAGCAACCCTAAAACATTCACAAAATCTTTCCAATACACCCACACACACACAACACCCTCTTTCAGTCCTGTCACTCTTTTGTTCTCTGATATTCCACTTGTGGTGACAATCAAGCAAACACAGAAAAATCATGTCATTAAATTCCCTTGCACTGTGCTAAACAAACACAGGGTATTTTACTTATTCAACTATTTGTCCTTCCTCTGCTTAGCCATACTTCCCACAGCCTCCACTAAATCTTTCACTGTTATCCAGGCTCTCCTTCCTGCCATAAGCTTATCCCCATCCCCCTCTCTCTTGTCTATTATCCTCCATCAATTTGGATGCTCCTCACACACCCAGCACATCCACCCTTCAGTTACTCAGATCATTTAAATCTTCCCATATCACTCACAAAAACATACTGTTGGAAAAGAGAAGATAAATGTGTGATGTGTAAAAATGAAAATGTATTTTTATGTATGCATTGAATACAGTGTTTGTGTTATATGCAAAGTGTCTTTAGTATAGTGGCAAGCAAATTAATATATAGCCTCCCTATTGCAATGTATGTATTCTTCTGTATCCTTGTTTAGCTCTCATTATTTTTTTCATGTATTCTTTTCTGTTAATGTCCTTCACTCCTTAACCTTGCAAGCTTGTTTACATAATGTGAATCACAGTCACGATTTAACAGTTATGGTTTGTTTATAACCTATATTTGAAAATGAAATTGATATATTTTCTGTTTCTTAATTGACTGACAATTGTTGTGTGTGTTTTACATGATATTAGCAGTGTGTGTATATTGTTTTCCTCTTAAATAAGACAATTGAACAGTGAAAATGCAGGGTCATAATCTATACACAGTTTACTTTTAAATACCTTAGTAAAAAATAAATAGAGAAAGAAATACTTATAGTCTGTGCTATCCACCACAAAATGATGATAGAAATATATATATATTATATATATCAAATATACGTAAACAAGGTGAAAATTTGTACTCAAAATATATCTATGCAAAATATTTTTAATGCCATATATCACTGAGACACCTAACTTTAACTCCAAGCTATGTCTAGTAAACAGTAAAAGAAAACATAGTGTGATATTGTTAAAACACATTTTTTTTGTGCACAGCAATATTTGCACTCACTAGATGTAGACAAGTATAAGGGTCTCAGTGATAAGCCGAATAAGGGTGCTAATTTTATTCCCTACAATCGGAGAAGCTAGTAACAGCTGTTGAAGAAAGGTTTTTTCCTCCAATCAAGATAGAAGAGGATCTACACGCCCATTGAATCCACCAATGGACATAGGGATTAGCCCTATTTAAGGACACAGGGAATGGTTTTTTTAGGATATGTTTTTGTTTGTAATATGTATGGATACATTGCAACAGTTTTTATAGTGGTCCCTGAGGAAGTTCATTCAGAACGAAACGTGTAGGACTTTTTTCTTTCGTGTTATTCATATCCTATGCTGATTGGTGACTGCTCATTCTTTTATTGAATACATTTCTACATTTTTTAGTCCTGTGGTGGAGTAATTACCTGGAGGTGTTCAGAGGCATCTGTTGGCCCACCATTATATCAGGGGTGGCACCCTAAGAATGCTTATACTTGTCTACATCTAGTGAGTGCAAATATTGCTGTGCACAAAAAAATGTGTTTTAACAATATCACACTATGTTTTCTTTTATGTCCTTTCTGTAGATTTATACAGCCATATCCCGAATTGCATGTTGTGGTTTTCTATATATGATATAGGTCACTTCTGGGTAATGACCTAGGGAGGCTGTTATTCGAGACTTAAAGTTAAGTCTTACTCATTGTTAATTTTTCACTATCTGTGTTCTTTCACCTGTTGGTGATATATTTGTTAGTAAACAGTAAAAGTCTGTCCCAATCTGTCAGTACAAGCAAAAATATCAAACAGCTTAGATATATTGAGACAAATGAATTAAAAATACTTGCAATTATAATACCATCATGAAATTTAAGGTCAGTTATACTGAACTGGAAAAATCTCTAAGTCAACTATGCTCTCAGTTTAGCTACTCTTGTCTTTAAAACAGACTTTTAATTCACACTGAGGATAGCCTCTAGGCATGAAATCCCCCGTGTAATTAAGTGCTCTATAGTAAGAAGGAATATATGTATGTTCTTTTTTGTCCAAAGAGATGTCACTGGGATAACACCATAATGACACTATTGTAGAATAATTGTGTAAAAAAAAACACATGAACATAAACCAAAGAGTAATACATGATGTGATGTGAACATGCAATAAAATCAAGCTGGCCTCTGTAGTATAGTATTTTGGCTATTAAACCTATAGCCACACTCAGGCTAGGAAGCTAGCAGAGCATACTAATGTAGCAACTGTTAAAAAGCACCCCTCCCCTTTTTTTTGACTGTCAGGAGATGGGGAGATGAGTCCAGAGATGGTGACTCAAAAACCTTGAATGATCTCAACAACCTTAAATGATTATGTATCCTTTAATACTAGTCCCAATGCACAATGACTTATGATCTTGGGTCCACTTCCTGCCAACTATTGATATATATTTAAACATGCCTGTGTATATAGGTATTTATCACCCTAACCCTAGACACTATTAAGAAAAAAACTAGCCAGCTAAAACATGACCTTGCATCTCATATACATCCAAGGGAGATTTTAAAAAAAAGTATGTTATCATGTTTATACATTTCCCATTGCTTATAACAGACAACCACCACTCTAAAATAACTCCTAAAACACTTCAACCAAAATTATTTAACAACAGTGATCTTCCAAGCAGCTCAATACTCGTGATGGGTTACTTTATTTCCTTACCTACAGAAATTCTATAGGGACAGATGTTAAAAAGTTTAAAACTCCTAAAATAATGACTGTTAAGTTCCTACACCAATAGTGGAGTGTTCCTGATAAAATCACACAGAGAGGGTAATCCTACTCCCAAATAAATGTAGGTATGGAAGGAATTGACCATAAGTTACAACATGGAAAACAAGAAAATAAAATCATATAGTGCAGATAATATTGGACAAAGTGGCACTTGCAGGATAATGTGAAAAACCACTCACATTAATAAGAGCAAAGGTGTGTGGCTTAATCTTTCACTCAGATGTGCTCTTTAAGGTAGCACCTCACCTGGAGTCAAGGAAGATATTGTCTCGAAGCAAACAGAAACATGAACAGGCAATAATAGTATAGTATGACTCACAACAATATATGCAAGCAGGGTAATGGTGAAACGTTCATCTCTATTAGAGATTTGCTGCTCCCTGGTTCTAGGGTAGGATAGCCTAGTGTCCACTTATGGAGGGACATTGCCCAAAACCACCTGGAGTCTGGATACAAAAATATGGGACTACTAAAATAGCTAAAAATTTGTAATAGTATTTATTGTGCAACTCTTAACATAAAAATTCAACAATATAACAAAAAAAGTAAAAAAAAAAAAATAGCATTTATTAAGTTAGTAATGCTGTAGTCCACAATGTAATCCAGCCAAAATGCATTTCTCTTACAAAACCTTCATCAGTTGGCAAAAGTCAGCTCCAGTCCAGGTGACTGTGTTTTATATATTACGCCACGCCAATCGATGCGATCACATGACCGTCCATGTCCAATGAGAATAATCTTAGGAAATCCTCAATCAAGCGTAAGAAGTCCGTCCCCCTCCTTTCCATCCAATAATAATGAGGTGAGTAGAAATGATGTCCATCAATGACTGTGGCACTTGAAATTGACATATCGCTACCCCCAAAATGTGACTTCATGTTCAGGCTGTCTCCTGTCTGTGTTTGAGGTAGTTACATAGTTACATAGTTAGATAGCTGAAAAGAGACTTGCGTCCATCAAGTTCAGCCTTCCTCACACCTGTTTTTTGCTGTTGATCCAAAAGAGAAAAAAAACCAAAAAAAAAAACCCCAGTTTGAAGCACAATTTTGCAACAAGCTAGGACAAAAAATTCCTTATTGACCCCAGAATGGCAGTCAGATTTATCCTTGAATCAAGCAGTTATTACCCTACATTGAAAGATTATATCCTTGAATATTCTGTCTTTGCAAGTATGCATCTAGTAGCTGTTTGAACATCTGTATGGACTCTGATAAAACCACTTCTTCAGGCAGAGAATTCCACATCCTGATTGTTCTTACAGTAAAAAAACCTTTCCTTTGCCTTAGACAAAATCTTCTTTCTTCCAGTCTAAACCCATGGCCTCGTGTCCTATGTAAAGTCCGGTTTGTGAATAGATTTCCACACAATGGTTTGTATTGGCCCCGAATATATTTGTATAATGTTATCATATCCCCTCTCAGGTGACGTTTTTCTAAACTAAATAGGTTTAAATTTGTTAACCTTTCTTCATAGCTGATATGTTCCATTCCTTTTATTAATTTTGTAGCCCGCCTCTGCACTTTTTCTAGTGCCATGATATCCTTCTTTAGAACAGGTGCCCAAAATTGCACAGCATATTCAATATGTGGTCTTACCAGTGATTTAAAGAGAGGCAAAATGATATTCTCGTCCCGAGAATGAATGCCCTTTTTCATGCATGACAATACCCTACTGGCCTTGGCCACTGCTGATTGACATTGCACATTGTTGCATAGTTTGTTGTCTATAACAATTCCCAAGTCCTTTTCGTGTGTTGTTATCCCTAATTCGCTTCCATTAAGGGTATACGTTGCTTGTGTATTCTTTACGCCGAAGTGCATAACTTTGCATTTTTCAACATTAAATTTCATCTGCCATTTGAGTGCCCAGTCCTCCAGTCTATCTAAATCCTTCTGCAGCAAAGTAATATCTTGCTCACATTGTATTATTTTACAAAGTTTTGTGTCATCTGCAAACACTGAAACATGACTTTCAATGCTGTCTTCAAGATCATTTATAAACATGTTAAATAGAAGGGGTCCCAGAACAGACCCCTGAGGGACACCACTTGCCACCTCTGTCCAGCTTGAAAATTTACCATTAACGACAACTCTTTGTATTCTGTTTTTAAGCCAATGTTCTACCCAAGAACAAGCATTTTCATCGAGACCCATTTCCTTGAGTTTGAACACTAATCTTTTGTGTGGAACTGTATCAAATGCCTTGGCAAAATCCAAATAGATCACATCCACTGCAACACCCTGATCTATACTTCTACTTACTTCTTCGTAGAACGTAATCAAGTTAGTTTGACATGACCTGTGCTTCATAAAACCGTGCTGATTTTAGTTGAGGTAGTGGAATTATATATCCATACACAGGTGGTTAGTTAAGCAATATATTTAAGTGGGGAAAGAGGGTAAACAAAGAAATGAATAAAAAAGAACAAATAAACAAATACATGAGGATATATATATATATATATATATATATATATATATATATATATATATATATATATATATATATATATATATATATATATATATATATATATATACACATACATCCACTGCTATAAAATGGTACTGGAAGTTTCTATTTAGACTAAATTATGAGCTAGTTTCCTTAATGTATATTTAACCTGTAGGTTTCTGTGGAGTTGCCAAGCTCTCATATTGTACCACTCTTTCTGTGCCCATAAAGGGGCTAATGCCACTACATGTTGTTTTAACCCTCGGTTCTTTTCAATTAATTTTCTTGCACTGCTTGCTCTCCTTCATTACATGTTCCATGCTATTTCCCAGACCTTATGTAGCATGGATACTTTGCCACAAAGTGGCAACCAAACTGATTCTAACACCAGATACCTCAAACAGGGGAACTATGGATTTTAGGAACCTGGTGTCCATAGAAGAAACAAATGGTATAGGTATGTGATGTTCACACACCTAATCTGCCATGGTGGATTGGGTGGCTCACCCCACATCATCGCATCATGGTGGAAACAATCAACATTGTTTAGACAAAAATATTATTGGAATAATTTATGTCAATAGAACTAGAAGTTAAGATTTGTTTTAAATTACGAGCTCCCCTAAACGTAATGTTAAGTTTATCCTCTAAAAAGGGAGCTATATCAGAGTCCTGCTATAAAATATGACAGTGATTGTTAATAATATGTCTGAGTTGTTTATGATCCTTATTATAGTTAAAAATTATTGGGACTTTCTTATTCTCCTTATCTAATGATACGGTCTGTTTTATACGTGAAAAGTTATCCCTGTCTAGTTGTCTAACATCATCAATTTCATAATTTAGATGCTCTAATTCGTAGCCTCTATCCAAAAATTGCTTTTTTTTTTAAAGATCCGCCTAGATGTCAAATTTATCCATATCTGTGCAATTCCTTCTTAGTCTAAGGAATTGTCCCATAGGGATATTCTCTAACCAAGGTCTTAAGTGACATCTCTTCTTGTGAATATAGCTATTCACGTCTACTTTCTTGAAGAAAGAGTGTGTCTTAATTTGATCATTTTTAATATAAATCTCCAAATCCAAGAAATTAATTTTCTGTTTACTAATTTCCATAGATAACTATTTTAAAAAGATAGAAATTCTAAAACGGAGTAGTGGTCACTAGAGATGTTGCGAACATGAAATTTTCCATTCGCGAATGGCGAACGCGAACTTCCGCAAATGTTCGCGAACGGGTGAACCCGGCGAACCGCCATAGACTTCAATAGGCAGGCGAATTTTAAAACCCACAGGGACTTTTTCTGGCCACAATAGTGATGGAAAAGTTGTTTCAAGGGGACTAACACCTGGACTGTGGCATGCCGGAGGGGGATCCATGGCAAAACTCCCATGGAAAATTACATAGTTGATGCAGAGTCTGGTTTTAATCCATAAAGGGCATAAATCACCTAACATTCCTAAATTGTTTGGAATAACGTGCTTTAAAACATCAGGTATGATGTTGTATCGATCAGGTAGTGTAAGGGTTACGCCCGCTTCACAGTGACAGACCAAACTCCCTGTTTAACGCACCGCAAACAACCGCAAACAGTCCATTTGCAAAACCGCAAACTTCCCATTTGCACATGGTTGGATACCAAGCTAGCCATGTCCCGTTCCTTGTCCTCACTGATGTAATTGAAGGTCTCTTCCTCCACCCAGCCATGTACAACACCAAGGGTCCCCAAAAGGTGACAACAAGCCCCCTGTATTATTTTTTTAAATGTACACTACTGTTACACCAGATATGAGTTGCACTGGTGTGACACTGTGCCTTGGCAGGCCCTGAAACACACATGTGTGAAGGAAACTGACTGCTATTATATTACAGTCAAAACATTTTTTTTTTTTTTTAAATGCAAGCTATTGTGACACCAGATATGAGTGGTGGCACTGGGACCACCTTAAAAATATTGGATATCGCTAAAAATCATGATCACTATATACTTTCTCTACAAACCTCTAAAACGAACCAAACTACTCATCCATCCGCTATATCACTTTAGCCCACCTAGAACTAGTGCCCAGTTAAAATATTTGACTCTTACTTACCCACACTCAGTCATGCCACTCACATTTCACCACTACTCTCACTGAATCCCTCTGACTACGGCTAAATACATCTTCTACATCAGAACACTACTCCTAAGATTGGGTTGTATCCATGTCTCGGGTCTTTCATTTAGAATAGGGGCAGCTTCGGTCTCCTTCAACACTGACACTCCAGTGCATATTATTAAAAGATTGGGCAGATGGAAATCCTCAGTCTACAACCGATATATTCCTCATCCCGAGAAAGAAATGAGGAAAGCTTTTAAAAGTTTGGCTTTGTAAATTTGATGCAATAAGTGTGTTTTTCTTTAATACCTTTTCACCCTCTTTGCATGAACCCGATTTACATATATTACTAATATGTTTCTGAACATATATACTATATTATTTACTCACTCACTCACTCACTCACTCACTCTCTGGGCCGGCCTAAGACATCATGCTGCCTAGGTCCAACGATAAATGACTATGGTAGATAATGTATAATAAACACAGGTTACTGGCTATGGGAGGATAATGTATAATAAACACAGGTTACTGGCTATGGGGAGGATAATGTATAATAAGCACAGGTTACTGGCTATGGGAGGATAATGTATAATAAACACAGGTTACTGGCTATGGGGTGATAATGTATAATAAGCACAAGTTACTGGCTATTGGAGGATAATGTATAATAAACACAGGTTACTGGCTATGGGAGGGATAATGTATAATAAACACAGGTTACTGGCTATGGGAGGATCATGTATAATAAACACAGGTTACTGGCTATGGGAGGATAATGTATAATAAACACAGGTTACTGGCTATGGGGAGGATAATGTATAATAAACACAGGTTACTGGCTATGGGGGGATAATGTATAATAAGCACAGGTTACTGGCTATTGGAGGATAATTTATAATAAACACAGGTTACTGGCTATGGGAGGGATAATTTATAATAAACACAGGTTACTGGCTATGGGAGGATAATGTATAATAAACACAGGTTACTGGCTATGGGGAGGATAATGTATAATAAACACAGATTACTGGCTATGGGGGATAATGTATAATAAACACAGGTTACTGGCTATGGGAGGGATAATGTATAATAAACACAGGTTACTGGCTATGGGAGGATAATGTATAATAAACACAGGTTACTGGCTATGGAGGGATAATGTATAATAAACACAGGTTACTGGCTATGGGAGGATACTGTATAATAAACACAGGTTACTGGCTATGGGGGGATAATGTATAATAAATACTGGTTACTGGCTATGGGGAGGATAATGTATAATAAACACAAGTTACTGGCTATGGAGGATAATGTATAATAAACACAAACACAAAAAAAATAATACAAAAAAAAATGAATTCAGCTTCAGAATTAATCTAAATTGTATGCTGTCTAGGAGGTGGGAGGGTCTGGGAGGGAGGGTCTGCTGCTGATTGGCTGGAATGTGTCTGCTGACTGTGAGGTACAGGGTCAAAGTTTACTCAATGATGATGAATAGGGGACGGACCGAACATCGCATATGTTCGCTGTCCATGGCGAACGCGAACATGTTATGTTCGCCAGGAACTATTCGCCAGCGAACCGTTCGGGACATCACTAGTGGTCACCCTTCCAAATGAAAAAATATATCGTCAATATACCTCCTGTAGAGGACCAGCTTTGCACCCATGTTATAATTGGAATAAATACAAGACTTTTCACAGTAGGCCATGAAAAATGTATATTCCATAATTGTTAAAATCCCTTTTGTGAACCCTTAATCTAGCAGTTGGATATACTCCTTTTTAATGTAATTTTGTGGATTATATATACTTTTTATAAATATGCTAAATTTATTTTTTGACATGTGAACATCTTATGCAAAAAGTAAAAATATAGTTTTTAAAATGATTTTTATTATGTCTAATTACATCTTTTTTTGATATGGTGTATATGTTATATACATTTTTATATACATTTTAATTTAATATATAAAACAAATGTTTTTTCCTTAATTCAGATAAGGAATGCTATATAAGAGAGGCTGTATTATGTTTAAGGATGGATTTTTTTTATCTGATATATTTCTGTTATCTCTTTGAATGAAATGAGTTCTGTACCTAACACTGGTTTCTGATTTATATTTTCTCTCTCTCCAGAATCTAGGAAATTAACATGTTTTTAACAGAGCAAAGGGAATAAAGTTATTATGTATTTTCTATGCTTTGAATTTTTTATGTAAAGACTTATTGTTGTCATGTATTCATCCACACATAGAAATGTGGTTAATGGCATTTATTGTCCTGACAGGAAAAGGTGTGCCCAGCAACATTTCTGTCCTGACAGGAAAAGTTGTGCCGAGCAGCAATCATGCACATGTAAGCCTGGTAATTACGTTTGGGGCCAAAGGCCAGTCATGGCCAATCAAATCCACAGGAGGGTTTGTGCTGAGCAGCAATCAAGCACATGTAAACCTGGTAATTGCCTTTGGGGTCAAAGGCCAGTTACAGCCAATCGGATCCACAGGAGGGGTATTTAAACCCAACTCTCCTCCTGCTCGTTGCCCTGTCATGGTTTCATGCCTATGGTGATCCGAGAGTGCGTTCCTAATCTTGATTTTCTGGTATTTGACTTTGGCTTTGTTTTGACTTCCTTGATATCTGATATCCTTGACTTTTGGCTTTTCCTCAACATTGTGTCTGATTCTGTGTCCCTGACCTCGGCAAGTATTTTGACTATTCTTGGAGACATTAAGCCTGGCCATTCTTTTTATTTTTTATAATGTATAATTTTTATTGTTAATGTTTTATGCATATATATATAATATTGGGATACAAAAGAGAGAAGTGGGAAAAAGGGAACAGTACATAATTTAATCTATAATTACACACTATTAAAAAACAATATTATTCACATAACAGTATGCGTTAATTCATGTAAGACAATTGATTACAGCAATATTTTTCAGATTCTTTTCCTTTCTCCATTTTTTTTTTTTTAATCAATCAAAATTAATTTGCTTAAAGTTTAGAGAAACCACTGAAAACTATCACTTCCTCTCGGTCCAAATCAAAAGAGTAATTTACGTTCTTATAAAGGATTGTATCAGGGAGGGGTGGGGAATGGGGGATAGAACAACAGCCTATTTAGCTAAATCCCTTTTGAGTCTAGCTCTCATTATAGTCTTTAAACGTTATGAAAAGCATTTTTCCACCTTTTTCCACCTTTTTTTGTATAAAGTTTCCTGTCCTTTCAAACCAGCCATCAATTCATAAGTACATGAGGAGTCTAGTCTTATCATTATCTCTGACAATAAAGGAGTCTGTATTTTTTTTCCAGCTGTATGCAATAGCAGTTTTAGTTGCTATCAAACTGTGAATAATAATATAAATAACCTCTTCTGGGAGCGGTATAGAAAACATATGTAATAAAAAACAAACATTCGGGTTGGATAGGTATCACTGCTTTCATATCATTTTGAAAAAACCTTCCCAATTCTTTCCAAAGCTTAGTAATACCTGGACATAACAAAAAAATATGATAAAGAGTGCCCTCTTGTTTAAGGCAGCACCAACATAAATGTGATGCCCCTGCGTATATATGAGCTATCCTAGTTGGCTCCAGGTACCAACGCATATTCAATTTACAGTATGATTCCCAGTGTTGTAAATTACATGATGCCTCTTTGGTTAGTTTTATTGCTTGATGCCATTTGGATAAAGAAAATTGATAACCTAAATCTAAATCTAACTCCCATTTCTGCATATATATCGGTTTTGCTTCATTCCCTATATTCATAATGTTATTATAAGATAATGATAAAGTTTTAATACTCGGTAATTTACCCATACATTTGTATATCAAAGGCGGAAGTGTTTTTATTTCTTCTATTTTTATATTAAATCCATGAAGTATATTCCTAATGCGTAGGTAGGAAAACAACTCTCTCTGAGGTATGGAATAATAAGTCTGATGTGAAGGCAGTAATAATCTGTAGCGGGGCTGCATATAGCAAAACCTTATCATCTACAATTTTGGGGATAATTTGTTTCCAAATTTGAAGTAGTGTTTTGGTAACTGGTAGCATATCATTTTTCTTCCCTATTTTTATTTTACCTGTCCACAAGGCTTGTGGTAATGTGCCTTGATGCATGCAAGCATTTTTTAATGCTAACCACAAAGGGGAAGGTATCCGTTCTAATATTGAGGCTTTATAATACATTTTAACATTCGGAATACCAAGGCCACCTTTCTCATATGGAAACCACAGTAAGTTCTGCTTTACTCGAGGAGGTTTTCTTTTCCAAATGTGTGCATTTATTAAAATTTGAAATTTACTTAATATTATATTCGGTATAGCAATTGGGAGAGTACGGAAGAGGTACAAAATATGTGGTAAAACCATCTTTTTTATAGTATGCATTGGGCCCAGCCAAGATATGCTTTTGGCTTCCCATTTTCTCAATTGTTGTTCTGATTTAATTATAAGTGGCATATGATTCTCTTTTATAATTAAATTATGTGCAGACGGAAGTTTTTTTTTTTTTTTTGCAGTGCAGAGAGTGATTACAACAGACATGTGGTACCCCAAAGGCATTCCTCACGTTGATTTTCAGCAGATAAAACAGTGGGGTTTTCGAGGTTACTTGCACAATTTTAAATTAAGTTAGGATAACGTCAGATTGTAGCATTCGTTTGGGAAGTCAGAAAAGTACATTCAGATGCATCAGGCTTATTGCATGTTACATGTTAGTAGATTGGCTTAACTTAGTATTATTTACCACCTGAACTGCACTCGTTCGTAGGAGAAAATATAGATTAGGCTATAACTTGTAGCCACCTGGCTTATCATAGGTAAGGTATAGTGCTTACTCTTTTAAGTAGTGCAGGTGTTAGGGTTTGGTCTATGGAGAGGGGTACAAGTATTTGCGCGTGGGGCTGCTGTGGAGCCTGTCTTGGCAGTGAAGTCCCTAGCATGTTTGCGCTTAGGAATTATGTTAAATGCTAGATACCAGGATGTAAGTACATGTATTGAAACTAGGAGAATGAGAAGTAAGGTACAAACGTAAATAAAATGACAACTGGTCTACATGTGATGGAAAAATAAAAGGCAGACTGAATGTTCATTACGTGTTGCCGGGGCCTTCTCCGGTGCTAAGGAGAAATATCGTGGCTATAGTCCACTGTGTGGCCCGGGTCCATCCGATGCCAGTTCTGCGCTTGACTTGTGAGTAGGCCGCTTGGGCCTTGTAGGTGATCCGGCAGCGGGCTTCTCGTGGGTTGCCCTCTCGCTCTGTGTCCTGTTCTCGGTGTGCTGCTCTTGTTGTAGGGGTGGTTACGAAGGCTGCTGGTTGCCGGGGGCGAGGTACATCCACCATCCAGCCCCGGGCCGGGATTAAGGCCGGCATCTTTAAACCACGGACCCGGGTACTTCCATGGGCTGGGTCCTTCCCATAGTGGGAATAGCGGAGGGACCTGATGGTCTGCTGCCTTCTGTGGCGGCCATCCCTCCATCCATGTGGGTGATGCTTTCGGGTCCTGCCCTTGGTGGCCCTCGGCCCAGGTGGGCAAGTAATAGGAGGTGCAGGCTTGTCAAGGTAAGTTAGGCCTGAGGGGGTCCTCCACTCCCTCCGTCGCCTGCCGCCTTGTCTGTCATTTCGAGGCTGGAGCGGTATAGAGATCATGTGGGTCTCCAATTTGATCCATAACTGGTGAAAATGCTCATTCAGCCGCTGTAACATGCAGTCCACTGAGCGAAGGGCTGGTTCGCGTTGTTCATATTCCGTCTCTGCCGGCCATGTGGTAGTTGCCATTTTAGGTGGGGCCTCCTCAGGTACTTGGACCCCGAGCAAGATTCGCTTATCGAGCCGAGTGAGTAAGGCCGTTGAGTGGGGACCGGGATGACCCCCGCCGGTCCAGAGGGGGGGGTAGGAGATCGTGTGTTCACATTTGTAACCAGGAGGCAGGGAGATCGGCCGCCTCTCCCCAGCTCCGGTTTTGTAGGCCGCATCGGTGACCCTCCGGTCTCCCGTGACTTAGCTGTTTGGGAAGGTCTCGGGGTGTATCGCTGTGTCCCCTCTGGGATCTGTATTGCCCGGCAATGGGTTTAACCTTTGTTTTTTCTGGGATAAAACCCGTTTTATGTGCGTTCATAGCAGGAGCCCAGGGCACACACGTCTGCTCCTCTTGCTAGTCAGACTCCGCCCCCGACGGAAGTTTAATTGCTAAGTATGTTATTGACTTTTTCCGCCAGTCAAAAGGATGTATATTTTGTAATGCGTGTACCACAGATGTGGGAAGACCAATAGACAATGATTGAGATTTTGGGGGGTTATTTTTATAGTATGATATCTCTCCAAATCTTTGTAGTGTCTTTAATAAAATTGGAATTGATAAATCTGGATTAGTTAAAAGAAAAGCAAAACATCATCCGCATAAAGAACTATTTTTGAGACACCCGCAGGGGTAATCAGTCCCTGTATCCCATTATGGTTTTTTATATGTCTTATTAGGGGCTCCATACACAAAATAAAGATTAATGGTGAAAGAGGGCATCCCTGTCTGGAACCATTAGTAATATAAAACAGATGGGAAAGAAAACCAGAATTGCTTATTTTCGCTGCTGGTCGAGAGTAAGGAACTAAAATACTTTGAAGAAATGCTAAAGGGAAACCCATGCTCAAAAATACTTCTTCCATGTATTGCCAATTCAAGCGATCGAACGCTTTTTCAGCGTCGAGTGCCAGCAATAACCCCTGCTGGTTACTAAGATGTGCCCAAGTAATTAAGTGTGTTGTCTCCTGGTTGTCTATTAGGGACGAATCCCGCTTGTTCTGGTGAAACCAGATCCACTATTAACGGTTTCAGGCGTGCTGCCAGTAATTTAGCATATAATTTTGTATCCGAGTTTAATAATGAGATGGGTCTTAAATTTGCACATAGTGTTGGTGATTTGCCTGGTTTTGGTATCGTAATTATATGGGCTACTAACATCTCTTCGGGTATTGTACCTGAATTTTTAAAAGTCCGGCCATTCTAAGGTCTGGTTATACGTTATCCTTAGTCCTAGGTGTTTTTTTTAGATACATAAATGAGAAAAGAAAAGTAAAACAAGGATTAGTTAGATTAAAAACAAAAGAAGGAAGGTATGTAGATGAGGATAAAGGTCTAGCTGACTGCCTCAATGAATATTTTTGTTCGGTATTTACAGATGAAAATGAAGGAAAGGGACCTCTGTTAACAAAAAGGATAAATGAGTCATTTATTACACGTGAGTTTACAGAGGAAGAGGTTCTATTTCAACTGTCAAAAGTAAAGACAAATAAGTCAATGGGACCTGATGGAATACACCCAAAGCTATTAAAAGAGCTTAGTGGTGTACTAGCAAAACCATTAACAGATTTATTTAACCAATCATTGAAAACAGGAGTAGTCCCAGAAGATTGGAAGTTAGCGAATGTTGTGCCCATTCACAAGAAAGGTAATAGGGAGGAGTCGGGCAACTATAGGCCAGTAAGCCTTACTTCAGTAGTGGGGAAAGTGATGGAAACCATGTTAAAGGATAGGATTGTTGAACATCTAAAAACACATGGATTTCAAGACCAGAGACAACATGGGTTTACTTCAGGGAGATCATGCCAAACTAATCTTATTGATTTTTTTGATTGGGTAACTAAAATTATAGATCAGGGTGGTGCAGTAGACATTGCTTACTTAGATTTCAGTAAGGCTTTTGACACTGTTGCACATAGAAGGCTTATCAATAAACTACAATCTTTGAGTTTGGATTCGAATATTGTTGAATGGGTAAGGCAGTGGCTGAGTGACAGGCAACAGAGGGTTGTAGTCAATGGAGTATATTCGAAGCTTGGATCTGTACTTGGACCCATTCTCTTTAATATTTTTATTAGTGATATTGCAGAAGGTCTTGATGGTAAGGTGTGTCTTTTTGCGGATGATACTAAGATATGTAACAGGGTTGATGTTCCAGGAGGGATAAGCCAAATGGAAAATGATTTAGGTAAACTAGAAAAATGGTCAGAGTTGTGGCAACTGACATTTAATGTGGATAAGTGCAAGATAATGCATCTTGGACGTAAAAACCCAAGGGTAGAGTACAAAATATTTGATAGAGTCCTAACCTCAACATCTGAGGAAAGGGATTTAGGGGTGATTATTTCTGATGACTTAAAGGTAGGCAGACAATGTAATAGAGCAGCAGGAAATGCTAGCAGAATGCTTGGTTGTATAGGGAGAGGTATTAGCAGTAGAAAGAGGGAAGTGCTCATGCCATTGTACAGAACACTGGTGAGACCTCACTTGGAGTACTGTACACAGTACTGGAGACCCTATCTTCAGAAGGATATTGATACCTTAGAGAGAGTTCAAAGAAGGGCTACTAAACTGGTTCATGGATTGCAGGATAAAACTTACCAGGAAAGGTTGAAGGATCTTAACATGTATAGCTTGGAGGAAAGACGAGACAGGGGGGATATGATAGAAACATTTAAATACATAAAGGGAATCAACACAGTAAAGGAGGAGACTATATTTAAAAGAAGAAAAACTACCACAACAAGAGGACATAGTCTTAAATTAGAGGGACAAAGGTTTAAAAATAATACCAGGAAGTATTACTTTACTGAGAGGGTAGTGGATGCATGGAATAGCCTTCCAGCTGAAGTGGTAGAGGTTAACACAGTAAAGGAGTTTAAGCATGCGTGGGATAGGCATAAGGCTATCCTAACTATAAGATAAGGCCAGGGACTAATGAAAGTATTTAGAAAACTGGGCAGACTAGATGGGCCGAATGGTTCTTATCTGCCGTCACATTCTATGTTTCTATGTTTCTATGGTGTGACACAGTACTGCCTGCTGGATCAACTAGTAATCCTCACAATTGTTCAGTGAACAGTGGGGCCGAACTATATAACTTGCCCCTCCACCACCCTAATCGAACTGACCTTTTCCCAGCCTTAAGATGGCAACCCATATACATACACAATAGGTGGAGTATCTTGGTTGGAGGTATAAGAAAATGGCAAGGATACAAATGGGATAACTGTAAGACAAAATAAATACACAAGCACCTAGTGCAAAATCATACAGTACATAGATAGTAAAAATGAAGATTTTGTGATTTGGTACTCACAAAGGGAGAGCCAGAAAATTATGGCTCAATCTGGACGCCTGTGGGAAAGTTGGAAGGGATCCCACTCCCTTTACGTGTATTGGTGATGCTTTGTTGGTCCCAGAAAAGGAGGAATGTCCATACAAATAAATAAAGACAATGCTTCCTTTTAAGTTATCCCATTTGTATCCTTGCCATTTTCTTATACCTCCAACCAATGTACTCCACCTATTGTGTATGTATGTTTTGCTTTTTGTAGTGTGGGTAGAGAGGTTACCACACGGGTGTTTTTGAGTTACTTGGCACCTTTTGGTATATGTGTTTAGACTCTGTATTTGTATTTTAAGATGGCAACCGCCTCTTCGAACGTAAGTGGGCAGTATAAGGGAGAGGCATCTGATGATGGAACCATGTAATGATGTCTTACATAGCCTGCTGACGGTAAGGAGTGACAGAGTGCTCATGGGTGTGAATATTAACTTCCTGACTACTGGACTTAAAAAGACAGGATGCAGGGAAGGAGTATATGCACCAGTAAGAAGTCCACAAAGGTTAAAGCGCGTTGTGCTTGGACTATTAGTCTCTGTACAAGGTTGCTTTTGCACTTGCCTAGCACTTGTTTTAGGTTTTATTTTTTAATAGATTTTTTAAAAATTCTTACTATTCTGGAGCACTCTTTATTATTAAAAAAGGAGTGTACCAGGAGTGGGGCAGATTGCCTGAGGAGTTTACTAACCAACACCTTTACAGCCAGAGTCTCCTATATGTGGCTCTGGATATTGGGTAGTGACCCATTACCTTTGATTCTAATCTGAATTTTAAAACAATATTATGTTAGCTTTTATGTCTTTACAGATTATTCAGACAGATTAAAGACATTGTGTAATGTATGAAAACTGGTTTTAACTCACTACTTTTGTTTGTAATTTGCACCCATTTTTCTATACATTTGTCTTTTTGTATACTTTTTATGCTGCCGGTGAAAATATCCAGGGAACAGCATGTGCTGCTGTACCAAATTCTGCTCTCTGCCAATCTCCTCATTGCAAGGTTATGGAAATCCACAACAACACTTGACCTCAACCACAAAATCTACTAAGTTGATCTGAACTGAACATATGAATCTATGTTCTCACAACAATTTGGGCATACACGAATGCTAGCGAGAGCAAAAACTGGTCTCATGCATGTAGTGTAAGACCACCCACCAAAAGATGAATCAAACAGTGAGCTACTGACTACATCCACCCCATGTTAGGAAGCATTACTATCTCCCCTTCTCTCGCCCGCGCCCCCCATTTCAACTCTCATTCTTTATTTCCCTTCTTAGAAAGGTCTAGTTCACTTTCTCTGAACTGCAAATAAATATATAAATAATGCTGTGTTATTTATGCCCTCTATGATTAGCAGTTATATAACTACAATATGTTTTTATGGTAATGGACAATAACCTTGCAATTACCTGCAACTCTTTGTATGTAGTGTGAACCGTTAAAAGTTGTCAAATTGAAAAAAATGAAACACTATAGCTTTAGGAATAGAAATCCTTATTCCTAACACTAAAGTATGCCCTGTTCCTAATAGATGAAAAAGTTAAAAAATATTTTAACACTCACCCTAATTCTAACACCAAGGACTATCTGCACTAGATTGCTCCCCTACTCCAGAAACATCATATTGGAGGAAACAAATGTTCCATGCACACATTAAATCTTCCCCTGATTTCCCTGATACTGCAATGTTTTCACTTGCAGGTTTAAGAGGACAGGATCACTTCACCAAGAACACTTCAATGCAATGAAGTGATCTGGGTATTAATATTGTCAATTTAATAGTTTGACTATCTTCATATCTAATTATTTAGAAATTCACAGGGAGGCATAATTCTGATCTTCATAAATCCACTCTTTAATTTGTCAGTAGTAAACTCCATTGACATGAAAGTATTTAAGTCCCAGACCAATGTATATTCATCTGACAGCACACATTTCTCTTAACACAATAATTTTATAATATAGAGTTGTTTCAAAATATGAAAATACGAATTATGTATTTTAGTCATCATTTAAATATGTTAAAATTAGTTCATTTTTAACATCACCACATGAAACACATTAATTCTTAAGACCTTTTGTTGTTGCTAGAAATATTTCCAGTTTTATTTAATTCATGATAATTTACAGTTTATTACATCACAGAGTACATATTTAACCAGCCTTACTAGCTCCTTTCAAGTACACGATAGATAGGACACATCTGCAGCTCGTGTCAATATAATCTAATGATAACAGCCTTTCCATGTAAGTTAGTTGATTATAAGTAGCTTTGGACATTTTAAAAGCTATATTATATGATGGTGTGAATATGTATTTTGCAGCTGGTTTATTAAGCGGCATTAGAGGGCAAAAGAAATGTAGATTCAGTTTTTAGATGCATTTAGCACAGCCATTAATTTTACACAAGTTGGGTAAGATTTTCTCTCTTTCTAGACCTCTGTATATTCGATGAATTGCATGTTTCTGCTTGCTGTCTCATTATTAACATTTCTACATATTTTTTTTTATCAATTGTAATGCAATTGAAAATGAAAAAGTGCTCACATGCAGTCTAGATCACAATATAAACACAAAATATATATCCACTGCATAATTGATTTCATAGAGTCTAGGAATGTAAATTATAGATGTAAATTATTTTACCTGCTGTCTTTAAAATATGTATCATTGCTACTTTTCAAGTAGCAGGCTTTCTGTCACATCAAAAACTCCCACAGAAATCTCTGAAACAGCAATGATTTACTTGCATAGTTAAGGGGACAAGGGCACTTCACCAAGACCATTTCAATGAAGTTGTCTTGGTACCTATAGTGTCCCTTTAAAAGTTCAACTATGTATCTAATTATTCAGAAAATCCTGGTAGGTATTCTTCTCTTGACAAATCCACTTTTTCATTTGCTGTTAACAAACTCCATTAAATTATATAAAGGGACACTATAGTCATCAGAACCACTATTGCTTAATGTAGTAGTTCTGATGTCTATAGCCTGTCCCTGCAGACCTTTCATTGTAAATGCTGCCTTTTCAGAGAAAAGCCTGTGTTTACATTGCTGCCTAGTAATACCTCTAGTGGAAGTTGTGGCGAAACCGACCTCGCCACGTGTCCTTGGAGGGGGCTGATTGCCCGCCTCTTGCCTTTGGACTATGGACCAGACTTTATGGGAATGTGATACCCCAGATAGCCATACCATGGAGCCTATCCATATAATGAAAGACTATGGGAAAGACTTTAGCTCTATGGAAATTGTACTGTGTGAGTAGGATCTGCGCGCTATTCGGTAGTTTTGTGCGTGCAGATCCCAGCTATCTGGGGATAGGTGAAATGTCTGTGTGTTATGTGTAAATGTGACTTTATGTATTTTAAAGTGTTTTATGTCGTTTTGCAACCATGTGGTTAATGGAGTCTGCCTTTAGTCCTGGGTAATTGGATTACTTCTCCAATTAACTCCAGGGCAGAAGGGAGGAAACCAGGGTGCATTGTGGGGATGTTTTTCTGCCAGCCAGAAAGGAACAAAAGATACTTTTAGTAACTTTTGAACCCCTGGTCGGATTCATGCCATTTTTAAATATGTTGTTCCCCTGAATGGATTGATTGTGGACATGTATTTTTATGTGAATGTGATGTATGGTTTTAAAGTTATGAAAGTTGTGTAAAAGTATATTTTACACTGTATGCATAATGGGATTATGTGTCACACTAAGGGGAGGGGATGTGTGGGAGGTAACATCTATGTCATTGGTTCTTTTATGCCTCCCCCTGGGTGTGGCCTGTATGTGTGAGTTGGAAATAAAAGCCAGGCTGGATGAGCCAGTCCAGAGTTCCTGTTTTACCCTCAAAGTGATGTGTCGTCTCATTATTGGGGGAAGGATTTAATGTATGCTGTTCCAGTTGACTGCTAGGAGTACAAGCCTATTCGTATGGTTCCTATTCAATGGTCTACAGCATTCATACGCTTGGGAGAATTTAAAGGTTTCTCGGATTCGTGATTATGGTGTCTGCCAGAGTGCTTGGAGTCCTCAGGAAGCGCTAGGAGCATCCATTAACGGAGGTACTCAGTCGGGGTGCCAGGCGATCCGTTACAGAAGTTGCTTAGACAGCCAGTAGAGATTCTACCTATATCTGCTTAGTATAAAAACATTTAGCTTGCAATCACCATAAATATATCTTAATACATATGTACATACAGGGCCGGCGCGTCCATAAGGCAGCACTGGCGGCCGCCTTAGTGCACACCGGAGCTGGGGGTGCAAGATTTCAGTGATCGGCAGGAGGGAAGCACTTCCTCCTGCCAGGCCACCTTCTGCACCCACCGGCGTGACTGTGGTATAATCAGAGGCAGCGAGGGAGTTCTGATCTCTCTGCTCTGCTCCCTCGGGGGCCGTTTGATGATGCTGCGGGAGCAGCTATATGACGTCATATTCCAGCTCCCGCGGCATCAGTACACAGCCCGCAAGGGAGCAGAGAGATCAGAGCTCCCTCGCTGCCTCTGATTATACCACAGCCACACGCCTCAAATCAGCCACATTGGACCCCAGGACAGATCCACGCTAGCTCTCCAGGTAGGGAGGCTGGGTGAAAAATGTTTAATTATAAAAATAATAATTAGCGTATGTCTGTGCATGAGTGTATTTGTGAGTGTGTGTGTGCCTGTGAGTTAGTGTATGTCTTTGCATGAGTGTATGTGTGAGTGTGTGTTTGGGAGTGAGTTTGTGTGTGTGTGTGAATGTATGTGTGAGTCAGTCTGCCTGTGAGTGAGTGTATGTGTGTCTGTGAGTGAGTCTCTGTGAGTGAGTGTGTGTGTTTGTGAGTAATTGTATGAGTGTGTGTGCATGTGAGTGTGCGTGCATATGTGTGTCTGTCAGTGTGTGTTTGTGAGTGTCTGTCAAATCAGTGAGAGTATGTTTGTCATTGAGTCTGTGTGTGACTGTCAGTGTGTACACACCACTGTGTGTAGCATGGTGTAGCGTAGCGTGGTACAGGAGCTTCTGTTTTCTGTGCCCGGCCAGACTGACAGGAGGTGCTCAATGAGAGAGCACTTTTGGTCAGTCCGGCCGGGTACAGAAAACTGAAGCTCCTGTAGGGGATCCGCTCCGCTCGGCAACGCTACAAGAGAGGTAGAAGGCACACCAGGAAAAGGGAGTGTGACCATTATGGGGGTGGGGGGTGCACCAAGGGACAGGGAGGGGAGGGGATAGAACCCCCAAGGGACAGGGAAAAGAGGGGGAGGGGAGAGGAACACTAAGGGACAGGGAAGGTAGGGGACCACTAATAGACGAGGAGGGCAGAGGGGCTGGTTAAGAGGCACATGGGTGAAGATGTTATTTTGGGGGGGGGGGGGAGGTGGAAAAATGCATCTTCACCCATGTACCCAAAAATCCTCTCACCGGCCCTGTGTACATAAGAATGAAGATTGTCAAACTAACTTGCAATTAGCCACATTATTGTAACTCTTGTTAAATGTTAAGTTCGGGTCATAATTTGGCATATCTTGTTTCTACCTTTGCAGAATAATATGTAAATAATCACAGCAGAAAATACAATTTAATGTTAAGAACTTAGAAAGCTGGCAGTTATAACAGTAACCATTTTTATAAGTATTGCTTCATTATGACAATACTAGCTCTAATAGCTGTCAATCATTACAACACATATCTCAGTCTACTCTTGTGTCTGTGGCCCCCATTTTGTTCTGTCTTTCTGTATCATACGGTGTAAACCAATGTAATGCTCTGCCTGTCAATCACCATTTATTTCCCACAAGTGCTGCCTTGCCATCTACTCTCTGATTGTGTGGCTTTGAATCCTACTATGGTTTAGGTTATGTTCCTTCTCTCAGATTTGATTTTGTTTTTACCTATTGTTTTCTTATTTTCATTATAATTCATTTACATGTTGTACCCTTGTTCATTTAATGTTGGTTTCCCTTCTCCTACTTGTATCATATTCTCATGTTTCCATGTTGCCTTTTTAAAATATATACATATATATTTATTCAATATGCTCCTTTATTTTTTTTATTTACAGTCCATGTTTGTAGTTTTTATCTCATGCTTTTGATTACTTTTTTTAATGCACATGTTTGTCACACCCTTATAATATTACTTCATCACCTTCTACGGTGTGATTCATTTCCTAAATATAGCCACAAGATTTTTCTATTAACCACATCCTGACATTAGGGGAGTGTTTTGCTGTCCAACAAAAGGAGGTCGTTACAGATGTTAAGACAGAATATATTAGGCAGTGCAACTAACAATCTGACCCTCCCTCTGGCCTGCCTACTAACCCATCACGTCCTGTTACAATGTTCATTTTTGATTGTTCACTGCCCTTCTCTTTCTTCACTTTGTTATGAGGTGAGAGAGGCATTAAGATCACAGAATTATAGTGTCCTGAACTGTTAAGAATTAGTGTTAAAAAAATTTTTTCTTAACCCTTTCACCCTTTTGAACTTGGAAAATAAAAAAAAATTACTTACATCACACTTTTCTAGATTTTATTCCTATTAAATTATGTTTCATATATACATATTTGATGTGAAATGAAGGCCCTATCTCCTGAACAAAATTAAATGTAAGAAAAGTGGGCGCACTTAATATGAAAGAGCTAAATTATGGTTCAACAAACATATAGCTACATTCTAGGTTTTGTTTTGATTCAGAACTTGGGCAATCGCCTTCGTCCTTAACAGGATAACACTGCATATTTGTGATGAAACCTGACTTGACAGCTAGTGTAAATCAGCAGAGCAACCAGAATGTTAGTTAAATAAAAAATAATACAGGGGATACTTATATGTGAAAATCCTAAACATGTGAGGTATCAGAAAGTACATATAAAGTACATATAAATCCCTTAGGGAGGGAGAGAAATCAAAATAAATATTTAAAACTAATAAATTTCTTGCAGAGTAGTGCACTAACTTATAGGAATATCTCTATATACATCCAACATGAGTTTATACATACATGAAGGTGCTAAAAAAACTCTCTTTTATATAAGCCTTTCATATTTTTAATTATAACACCAAAGATTTATAGTGAAAATTGTAATAAGAATACATATTTTAAACCTCTTAGGGTGAGAAAAGAAAATTGATACTACTTATAAACCTATATAAGTATTAGATGTTTAAAAGAGCAATGAGCACTACAAATATCTGTGGCTCAAATAGCACACATGACTACTTCGACTTAAATTACATACTTGCAACATACTTTAAAAAAAAAACAAAAAGAAAACTAAACAATACAATATCAATACAAGCACTTAGTCTGCATTCAACCCATATCTGGATTATTATTGATTTTCCTCAGTGGACATCTATCAGGGGTCAGCCATATGTAAATCATAGAGATAAACATTTACCGTACTTTTTTTTTTAGCACATTCAAATAAAGGGATCAAGAATGTGTTCATTACTCATTTGGAACAGCTTCATCAAGGCCAAGCTTTGGAACAGACTTCACAACTTGAATGAAACATTGTGATATGTTTAAAGTTATCAACCTTTTTTCTAATAAGAACAATGCCTTCTAATTAGTCTAGTTCTATTTCAATGTTCTGGTTTAACATGGTACTTATTGCACTTTAAGCAATATGCTTACAAGGCTAGAGTGTAGTTTATGTGATGTTATTTAATTTTTCTTTTTTTTGTATTCCAAATCACATATGGTGAAAAGGTGAAAGCTCCTGATACTGGACGATTGACCCTACCATATAGTTTCCTAACAATGTGAACTTTAAAAATGGTCCGACATGCATTTTAAATTGGATTTCTTTTTGAGAGTCTCCCCTTTCTGTTGACTGGCATTTTAAATTGGATTTATTTTTGAGAGTCTCCCCTTTCTGTTGACTGGCGTAATAACTACCTCTTGTTACTGTAAGTCAACCTTGTCTTGTTGAATATATTTGTCGGGATTAGCTTTGGAAAAAAAATGGGAGATATAGACCACTTCTAGCAAATACAATTAGCACACTAAGAGTCCCCAGTATATATGTGTGATACTTACCAATGTGTTTTTTTATACATAGCACATTTATACAAGTCATTTCTCAACAAAACATGCTAAAAGTCGAATTGCAGCAAGTCAGATATTACTGTATTACATGTCAATATTAAGTATTTATTACAAAGGAACTATCATAAAATATTTAATCTTGAGGCTATTTGTATTATTTTTTATGATTTTTATAAATCATAATATATGTTCATAAAAACTTGAACTGTATATCATATTGACAAGGATGCAACAACGACTACATCAACTCCAACAATTTATCCTTGATCGCGAACCCAGCGAGGTAAAAGAAAAAATGTGGGGAGAGAGGCACAAGGGGGAGAGAAAAGCAAGTGGGAAGAATTGAAAAGAGCTACAAGTATGGAGAGATGGGGGTAAAGAGACACAAGTAGTGAGAAATTAGTAAGTGTTTGAAGACCACACAAGTATGGCACATGAGACAAAAGCACAAATGAGAATAGAGACACGTGTGTGGGAGAGATGAGAAGGGACAAAGAGGGAGAGCATGACACAAAGTGGTGGGAAATAAGATGAGAGGAAACAATTGGGGGGATGGAAAGACAAGAATGAGAAAGGAGGTGCAGATAGACACTAGTGGGTGATAGATCCAGGGTTGAGAGAGAGACCAGACAGATAAAACATATGCATTTGACATCATATAACCTTGCAGCAAAAATCAAAACAAAAAAAATAATCACACTGGCATTCACACACTAAGCAAATTTATCATAGTCTTACTGTATACACAAATCTAGACAGAACTAGAGTATCAATAGCAATAAATTCAATATATCACTTGATTTAGCTTCATTGTGTTTTAAGAAAAGGCATTACACAGGCCATACAGAAGAGGGTACTTGTGGAACACATTTGCACAAAACAACAATGTCATTTTATCAACTTTTAGAAAAAGTTTTACCATGACTCCTATTAATGTAATAAAACATGTCCATTAGGTTTTAATCATATATTTGGAACATAGGTTTGTTTTCAGCTCACTAGCATCAGAGTATTGCTCTGCTTAACCAGCATGTGCTGGTGTGCTAAATCTCTTCATTTAAAGAATTTAATTACATGCATGCGTTGCCTTTATCATCTAAAAGGAGATAGTAAGGTTGTTTGAATATGATTTGTGTGATAATAAACAGTAAATTCTGGATATTTAACTGGAAACATTGCTAGCAACAACAAGAGGTCGTAAGACTTAATGTGATTGATAAGGTCATGTTAAAAATTAACTAATTTTTTATTTTTTTTAAATTCTTTATTTTGATCGTGCATAGAAGAACACACAGTTTAGCACAGCCACACAGTTTGTGCTGTAGAACAATATGACATACATTCGATATCTTTTGTGTGGCCTGTCAAGTCTTGCACTTTTTATGTGTTTTAGTCGCGTCCTAATGAGTGGTACTTTATAGCTAGAGGTATGTGCCCGGTTAGTGGTGCGGGCTTGTCGACCCCATTAGGTATTGTCACCAGGTATAGCCTGTATGTGGTCTGTGGCTTGCTGTGGTGGTGGGCGCCTGACCGGCTGGTAGTGTGTGTGTGGAACTGCCTGGGCCATACCTTGATTTAAGTGATGTTCGTGAGGCAGGTTCCCTATACGGGGAGGTCTGGCCATGCTATGTCTCGCCGTGTGTATTACGCCTGGCTGTGTCAGGTGTTGTCGTGTGCTAGGCGCTGTGATTCTGTCAGGTGGGGGGGGGGAGAGGTGAGTCATGGCCTATAGGCCGTTCAGTCGGTGGAGGTATGAGTGAGTGAAAAGTCGCGTCCCGTCGGCAACTATACATAGGTGAACTAACGGTGAGAAACAGGTAACATAAAAAGAAAACAAAAAAAACCAGAAAGAAACATATGAGTTAGACAGAGTGTCCTTATTGGGACGTGACTGCTTCAGGTTGCTGTTGCTTCAGCTTGGTCCTGGTGCGCTCTGCGTGGGACAAAGGGTTGCACCTGGTCAGGATTCCACTGGTGATTTGAAGCAGACCCGGCTTGGTGTGTTGTAGGTTGGAGAGAGTCTTTAGCCAGGCCCAGGGTGTGTAACAAGGCTGCTGCATCATCGAGGGAGCTCACTGTGTACCTGGTCTCATTCTGTTGGAGCCATATAGCTCATGTCTTCAGCCATTTATAGGGTATTTTGTGCTGTTGCAACAGCGTGGTGAACGGCCTGAGCGACCGACGCCAGGCGAGTGTGCTGCCAGTCAGGTCAGCATAAAACGATAGAGTCATCTTCTCGAACTTATAAGGGGATCACTCCCTGGTCGCTGCCACGACCGCCATCTTATCTTTAAGGTGCTGGAATCTTATGATGAGGTCTCAGGAAGCCGCGGCAGGTGCCTTCGCTTGCTTCGGGGCTCGGAAGAAGCCGTCCAACTGTACTGTCTTGGTGTGTCTCAGCCGTTAATAGCCGCCTCAGCATGTGTGGGAGCTCCGCGGCCAGAATATCTTCTGGGATGCCCCGAATTTTCAAATTCTTGGCCCGCCTTGCGTCCTCTATTGCTGCGAACTGGCGTTCGTGTCTGTCAGTTTGGCTTTTGAGGCCTTGTACTTCCCGCTGCAATTCAGCTATCTGGAATGTGTGTCCTGTGGTCGATGTCTCCAGGTTTCCTATTCTCCCCGCTAGGCCTTGGATGTCGGCCCGGAGGGACGTAACGTCCGTTTGGAGAGTCCGTTGGAGGTCTGCCAGTAGGGACTTTAGGACCGCCGTTGTCACCGGGGAGGTGTCCGCTTCCCGGGCACTCGGCCTTGGCGTTGCCATCTGAGGTAGGGCTAGTGTTTCCTCCCCGGAGGAGAGGTCATCTGACAGTTCAGAAAAGGTTTCAGGGTAGGCGGCCATTTTGGGGCCGAGCGCCCCTGCGTGTGTCGGAATAGTTCCGCGATGTCGGGGCCCTGTCTCGGTTTGTCTGGCCTGGGCTTCTTCGTTTTACGCCCCATCTTGACGACCAGGTGCCCGGCGATCTTGTGGGCTGTAAGGTTGTTTGGAGTTGGCAAACGGGTGAATTTGCCTCGCTTTTGGCTGGTATAGCGGGAGCTCATACGCCATGCGACTTTCCAGCTCGGCTGTTAACTCCGCCCCCCCACCCCCCCAAAAAAATGAACTAATTTTAACATATTTAAATAATGAATAAAATACATAATTAACATTTTCATGTTCTGAAACTACTCTGCGTTATAGTATTTTGTGTTAGGAGAGGTTTGTGCTGATTAATATGGGTCTGGGACTGTAGTGTTAGGAATACAAACATGTATTACTAACACTACAGTCCTGGAGTGCCTGTTTAAGGGACCGGCAACCCTCGGATTGAAGTACAAAGGTTTTAAACTTACACTTTCTCCATCACCGCACCAGTCTTGCCATGGCTGGCTCCTCCTCCATGGCTAAGATCATCAATGTCTGCAAAATGCTGTGCTGCACCAATCAGCATCTCCTCATGAGGAGCATTAAGCATCTCCATGCAAAGATAAACATTTATTTGTATCTTAATTTTATATTACTTGCACTAATAAAATACTTGCAAAATAAAATTAATTATGATCTACATACTTATTAAACTTTAGTTTATCAGTGATTAAGGGTCACTTTAAGCATTACATCTTAATCGCACTGAAGTGGTAATGAGGCAAATACACTATTTGTGTGACTTTTCATGTTTAATTCTAGTTACATTTCTTTATTTCTCTGTGAAGGGTTAGCTTTCTGAGTGGTCAATTAGCTAGCTGGAACAGTCTTTTTCTTGGTGTCATCATGCACATAGTGTGCATAGTATGCCTACCCCAGATGACTTGGGCAGGTTGCTCATGGATGGGTGAGTTACACACACTGTGTTGACTTTATGGCACTTTGGCTCTCTAACTGTCTGGTAAAGTAAAAAGCTAAATCGGTTATACTTTTTTTATTTGTTCCCTTTAGTAGGTCCAAAGGTCAAAGAAAAATCACAATCCATCGTTCGTAAAATCTGCTCTATCACTTGAGTGCAACTCCAATTAAGATCAGTGAGATTTGAATTTAACAGGAGAGGGAGTCAGTTTAACTACTCTTTGAATGACTTCCTAATACAACACCTTATAAGGTTTTCTTTCACTTCCTTTAGCTTTGCTGTGTTTAAGGCAGTGTCAAGGACTGATGAGGCAGACAGGAGTGTAAGCACCATTTGTAGAGTTGTGGAGACTGAGTAATGCAAATCTTATCGTGCACATGGTTGCCTCCATGCTTACTTTGCTAAAACTTCCATTGAACTTTAATACAGCTCACTGAGAAGCCTGTGAATGAAAAGGTTTAAGAGTAGTCATTCTGTAGTGAAAAACACGTTGTAGGGCTAATCTGCAAAATGGTTAATGTTACATTATGTATCTATTGTCTATAAATTTATAAAAAGTTAATATTTTATGTAGTAATAATAATAAAAATAATAGTCACCATAATTGTAGTAATATTTCATGTAGTTGTAGATTACAGTCTGGTGCTAATATAGAACAATTTTAGGACACATCTGCAGTGAAGTACTTGCACACATGTATTTCGTAGCAGGTTTATTGCGAGCTATTTGAGGGCAACATAAATGTAGAATCACGTTAGGTGTATTTAGCACCTCCAGCAATTTTACATACGTTTAATATGATTTTACTTATTTCTAGACCTCTGTAAAGTAGATGAATTGCATGTTTTAATTGCCACTCCTTATTAACATTTCTATATATTTGTATCAGTTGTAATGAAATAGACAGTGCTCACATGCAATCCGGATCACAACATAAAGATGGCAAAATCTACTGCATGATTGATTTAATAGACTCTAGGAATGCAAATTATAGACGTGTTTAAGTTATTTGATGAGATTTATTTTACCTGCTGTCTTTAAATGGACACTATAGTCACTTGAACAACTTTAGCTTAATGAAGCAGTTTTGGTGTATAGAACATGCCCCTGCAGCCTCACTGCTCAATCCTCTGCCATTTAGGAGTTAAATCCCTTTGTTTATGAACCCTAGTCACACCTCCCTGCATGTGACTTGCACAGCCTTCCATAAACACTTCCTGTAAAGAGAGCCCTATTTAGGCTTTCTTTATGGCAAATTCTGTTTAATTAAGATTTTATTATCCCCGGCTATGTGAATAGCCTGCTAGACCCTGCAAGAGCCTCCTGTATGTGATTAAAGTTCAATTTAGAGATTGATACAATTATTTAAGGTAAATTACATCTGTTTGAAAGTGAAACCAGTTTTTTTTTCATGCAGGTTCTGTCAATCATAGCCAGGGGAGGTGTGGCTAGGGCTGCATAAACAGAAACAAAGTGATTTAACTCCTAAATGACAGTGAATTGAGCAGTGAAATTGCAGGGGAATTATCTATACACTAAAACTGCTTTATTTAGCTAAAGTAATTTAGGCGACTATAGTGTTCCTTTAAAATATGCATCATTACTACTTTGCAAGTAGTACCCTTTCTGTCAGATAGAAATCTCCCCACATAATTAGCTACCTGCACTCCATAAAATTATAAAGATGATGATAAATGAGCCTGTTATTTAACCCCTTAAGGACACATGACATGTGTGACATGTCCTGATTCCCTTTTATTCCAGAAGTTTGGTCCTTAAGGGGTTAAAAGCACATTCACAATTTGTGCTGTACTTTTATAAATGATCCACTTAAAACAATGATAATATATTTTTCATTAAGCTACAAAATAATAAGTTAGAAAACTTTGTCTACAGAGAGAGCATCTCTGTTTTATATGTTCAACTTCAAAATGTTGCTTCTGGGTATATAATTTGTCTACCATTGAAACATACAAAATCTGTAGAATGGCAAAACAAATTGTTAAAAAAAAATACAGACCTACCCTGAAGAATGTATGAACACTTTTGCAGATGTAGTCAAAGTTCTGGGCAGGCTGATGTAAATTCTCTGCAAAACTGGTGTCTGACACCAGCACACACAGCATGTCCACAGCAGAGAGTCAATGGTAGGATGGTCCATCTCCATGCTGTCCCTCTCCTCCCATCAGTCCGTCCTCTAAGACCTCTTTGCATCTTGGCAAGAGGGAGTAATATCATCCAAGGAAGATCAATCTGAGGGGAGAACTTGGTTTTAGTGCTTATGTTAATTTGGGGGGGGCACCACAGAAAGGGTTACTCTAACCAAAAATAGTGTTTTTAATGTGAGATAACACATTATTTCACCAATACATTTACAGTATTCCAGCTTCTAATAATATATGAAATGTAAGCTACAGTGCTTATAAAGATATATAGGGTAAAGTAGGACTGTATTACCAAGAAGGCGGAGAAAGTTATATGCAAATGATCATAGTGACCATTGCCAGATTTTAGCAATTCAACGGTTAACATGATTCTGGGATAACTGCTACAATAAATTAGTACATATCCAATACCCATTATTACCCAAAGGAGATCATATGCTGAGAAATTATATGTAGATGAAGAAAACCAAAGAACCAATACCTTTGCCCCAAAATACAGTAGCAGGATCTTTGACCAGAGAAATGCAGGTGTTATAGATTTAGATGACAGTTTTAGTTATAAAATGAGAATTCAAAACAAGTTCAAAGTGAATTTTAAATGGAAGGTCAAAATTACTGAATTGGAAAAAATATCTATCTCAGCTAGGCTTCTGGTACAATTACCTTGGCCTTACATTTGAAATTCACTTTGAATTCACTTTAAATTCTAACTTTAGTAGTAGTAGTAGCCAA
Organism: Pelobates fuscus; assembly: GCF_036172605.1. NCBI lineage: Eukaryota > Metazoa > Chordata > Amphibia > Anura > Pelobatidae > Pelobates > Pelobates fuscus. Next base: position 348,351,419 of record NC_086317.1, on the reverse strand, counting down.
GCAGTGGACCTGAATGGGCGCATGCAGCTCCGTACCAAACAACCACCTTCTAACAAGGCCCAAACTCATCGCAAACGGTACCAAACAGAACCACTAGCTACAGTTAAAGAGGTGGGCCAAAAACTAAAAAGGCCAAGCCCGAAATCGGAGACCTATGGCGGCAGCCCCGCATCACCATGGGCACAAATATGTCCGACTACGCCAAAGACTGCTTTGACATCTCGGATGACTTTACAAGCAGGGTTGAAATACAACACTCACCCATCTTGACAGCTCCTCTCCAGACTCCCCCACAAGCAGGCACCCCAGTGACCATAGCGGTGATGAAAGAAATGCTAGAGGGGCTTCAGCTCACCACACAGGCTGACATGGCCCAGAGACCTGCAAGACCTGACAGGCCGCCTTAGCATGCTGGAAGAAGACTCCCATCAAAACATGCAAGACACAACGCAACTGCAACAAGCAGTGCAGGACCTACAACTGCAGACTCACAAAATAGACCAGTGGTTCGCGGAACTAGAAGATCAGAAGCAAAGCCTGAACCTCAAGATCAGGGGCATCAGAGAAGAGATACCGGAGGCAGAGATACAGCACTTCATCCGGCGACTGCTGTCATCCCTCTTGCTCCAAAGCAGCCCTGAAGGGGATTTTCCACTTCCCACGGCCAGCTAAAGCCCTGGCCGCAGCACAGAGAGACCTACTGGTGTACTTCCAAAGCCACAGAACAACAGTCCTTCAAGTAACAAGAAACCAGATGCCATATGTGTTCGAGAGAATGCAACTCATTCTATGCAGACTTATCAGGGCTGGCCCTGGCCTGGCACTGCACAATTAAATCCTTCATGGCCCTCCTTTGCTTGCACAAAATTAAATACCAATGGAGGCCACCTCAAGCACTTTTAATCCACCACAATGACACATCATTCAAGATATGCAAGGTGCCACAATCTCCTGCCAACCCTGAGGCTGCAACAGGACTCCATGTCCTATGCTGGACCAAGCCACCCAGTGACACTACCAACAGCATGGGACCCTACAAATGTGACACCGTTCATCCCCCGACAGGGCTGGAGTGGAAGCCTCCACAGCTGCCACTACCTGAAGAATCCAGGGACTGATATTTACCTTTTTTCTAGCCCTCTTGTTAACACGCTCCCCATGTGACCAAGTTTGGCAAACTGAATCACAGCATTACTATTGTACTATAAGTACCTTTGGCCTAAATGCCCATAGCAACGATGAACCCATCGGGTATAAGGCCATACCCCTAGGCGCACTTGGCTGATGACTAAGTGCTAGCCCCTACTACTCAAAACCAAATTCCCTCAGCTCATGGCTCAATGCAAAACTATGTTATACACCCTGTCTGTTATGCTCTATCATATGTGTTTAATGACATGCATCTGTTTTTCTTCTGTAACGCTTTTTATTGAGACTATGACTTGAGTCAAAAATAAAGAATTCAATTTTTTGTTTTTTAATTAAAAATTGAGCTTTAGTAAATAAATTATATGAGCTCTGTTACTGATGTGGTGAGAATGATGTGGGTATATTAGTATACTATTTGTTTGTAATAATTTGTACTTTCTTACAAAATAGCATAGTAGTGGGCTTTTCAATGCATATTATGCACATTATCATTGTATTATATTATCCTCTGTAAACTGTAAGGCTGCTGGTAAAGATGAGGAAATGGTCAAGTACACTTCATGGGCAGCTTTACTGATATTACTGCTCTGATAAGTTACCTTTGCTTTTATTGGCAATGGTTTACATGAGAAATTTTTGGAGCGGAGTAGATAAATCCATCCCCAATATTACCCAGTGCCAGACTTCTGATTCTCCATAATTGAATGTATTTGATTGTTTCATAATGAAGTAACCCTGAGTGGAGCTCTGCTCATCATTATCACAGTTCAACAAACCTAAGACCATTATTTTAATTGGAAAAATTCTCAGAAAAATTATTTAAATGAGACAGGTGTGACTGTTATCATCAGATTGCATCATTGTTTGTGCGTTTAATTTATTTTGCGGAAGAGATGTGTTATTTCATTACAGTATTGTAAACTGTCCCTCTTATTACTCACTACCTAGGCAAGAGCTGGATACTTTATTAATGCTGATGACCCACCCAACATAAATAGACAAGGGTGTTTGTTCGGTTCATAGTGCTCATAGGGCTCATAATGAAACTTTGTGGTACTATGATGCTTCTTTTAGCAACTGTTTTCAATTACATTAATATTTATTATTTTAAAAAGGCATCCTATAAAGTAAAAGAAATGTCTCCGAGAATATTTTTACCTTAAACTATTTAAATATTTGGTTTATTGCATTTTTATGAGACAATCAATTTATTTCAATACTAAGAAAAGCAAGTTCCAAAATAAAAGCCATTAAAATACAATATAGACATTTGTGATTCTAGATTTGTTTTCAAGTCATTTTGCTGATTGCTCTTGGACTGAGTTCAATAAAACTGATAAGAACAGATATTCCACACTAAACTCTCTTATGAGAATGTCACAGCAAAAATTAATAGATTGGGATTTTTCCAAGAACAGTTCTGAGGCCAATTAAGAGACTGACACATTTTGTACAATGTAGAATATAGTATTTTGGCAAGTCAGACTATTTTAAAGAGAAAAACATATCTTCTGACGTTTAAGGAAAAATGGATTAAAAATAAAAATCCAATATATGACTAATTTTAGAACTTCACTTGCAACATTATTCTGTTTTACATAATTATAACAGAAAAAAAATATATAGCTACCACATATATAGTTACAGTGTCGCTCGGCAGAACATGTATACATATGGAAAAATCATTTTAATATAAGTCATTTTATTGATGTGGGGCAGAGCCAGCTGCCATAATGTCTGGACGCATTCCTGAGAGAGCTCCGGGCCGTTCAGTAAGTTAAGCCTAAATACTTGCCTTTCCAGCATGCCAGCCGATCGCCAAGAGAGAGAAATAGTTTCCACTAACGATGGGGCGGAAAACCAAGAAATACAAAGTAGATAAGATTTGACAACCGCCGATATCAGAGAAATGCTGAGAAGGCCGCAAGGGGCCGTGAAGCCTGTCATGATGCCTCTTTCTGAAGGGCTGTCTTATTCTTCCAGTGAAACTTGCCTTCCAGATATGGAGGAGCTGGACAATGTGGCACAGAGACCAAGAGCTGAAATCCCTGCAAAGAGGTTGGAGAGCTCACCGGTGACAGAGGGCGCTCTGAAGGCCCTCCTGGAAGACCTCAGGATATAGCGGCTGACATTAACTTCTTCAAGGAGGAGATCAGTGGAGTGTCGAGGCACCTTCATGATGCAGAAATAACCACTGCCACCCACGAGGGCCACCTCAATAACCTAGAACAAGAGCTAAGAGAGATGCGGCGCGAACAGGTCCAGACTCAGGGCCAAATGGCAGCAATGGAAGATTGCAGGAGGTGGAAAAATATCAAGATAAGAGGCATACCAGAGCAGATTGGTGCAGCCTAAATTCCTCACCTAGTCAGGAGACTACTCACACACATTTTCTCAGCCAAACAGGACAAGCTGATGGCCCTGGATGGGTGTTTCAAGCTCCCATCACCTACATCACACTCCACCGAGGTGAACAGGGATGTCATCATCCGATTTCAAAATGGGCCAGATAATCAGGTGTTCTTTAATGACCCTGCAGAATAAGTTACTATACAATTATGAAGGGCACATGCTACTGTTTTACCCAGACCTATCCGGAACAACAATGGACTGGCACAGGTCCCCGATACCGCTGACAGCGCAGCTGACATGAAACAACATACCTTTCAAATGGGCATCACAAAATATCTGCTGATACCTCGGAATTCGGGGAATCTAAAAGTCCGAGATTCCTCGGAAATTAAAAGCACCCTGCAGCAACTGGGACTGTCCTCGACACCTGAAAGTATGTTACCAACAACCCAAGCGCCACAACCACACACTTTTGCTCACAACCATCTGTTCCACAGTTTAAATAATGTTTTACATTAATCTTTTATGACTATGTACACTCCACAACAATTGGGAGAGGAGAATAAGGATGGGGTGGGCAGGACCCTGAGTGGTGTGTCAATGTTGATGTGACCAACACCACTAGTGATACCCATAATGGGCAGGCTCAACCAGAAAATATGCAGACCAGCCCACTGACAGGTTCTCTGGCTGGTTCCCAGCTATACAGAGAGTTTAGCTGAAGTGCTCCCTGCATGGTTCTAATGTGCACTGCACCGACTGAATACATCTGATGATGTATTTGTGCTGTGCTGCCTTGGGGCAGTTCACTGGTGTCCCCAGATGCAGGACACAAGTGAAACTGAAGTAGGACAGAAAAAAAACTATAAGCTAATTTCATTAAGGAGAGTATTATACCATTTTTATTTATGTTTAAAGAACCTACTGAATGCTTTTATACTAACATTTTAGATCATGTGTGAAATATTGCAAGATACATACTATGTAAAGCTTTTTATTTCCAAACTACTTTTTTATAAAGAATGAACAAAGAAGTGAAAAATAAAAATAGTTTAAATGTACATCATTTTAATGTTTAAGCTTGTCTGCAAAGCAGTCTATACACAACATTGCTGTGTTTTAGTATGCTTAAATAGTATCTATCCATTCCTTATTTTAAATAAGTGTCATGCTTATGTTTTTCAATCAAATTGTATTGAAGGGATTAAATGAAACAAATTATAATAGTGTCCATAGCATAATATAGTAATTTTATACAATTAAATCCCTTACAATGAAAAGTGGTTGGCATCTATCACAAAGTATCACAAAATAGCACTATACAGTGTTTGCTTTCTCTAGGGTTACCGCGTCCTTTACTGCTTCACAGTCCAGAACGCCACTGGTAAAGTGCCGTTATGATCAGATGATTTCCTGCTCGCTTCTCAGTAGTGAGAAAGACACATTCAATTAACCCTTTTTGAGACTTATCAAGATCAACTTGTAAAGGTTATCTTGACAAAATCCAAAACAAATTAATAAAAAGTTACTAGCTATAATTTATATATTTATTTTTATTTGATCATATTCGTATTAATTTTTTACATTGTGTATGTAGTACAATTAGTACTAAGTACTAACTATGTATTTATTTCACATTCATACACAATGATTTGATCATTGGTATTGAGGGTGTTACAATTCTTAGCATATTTACCCTCCCAATGACCAACTTCCGAAAGTTTATTGATTGCCATACTGTGTATATCAGTATTTATTTAATATATAATATGGCACCACGACACACAATGTTATGATTGTTCAGTCTAATATATACTTAAGCTCATGGCTGACGTAACCTTAAGGCAACACAGGTGGTCATCTTAGGGTGCTCTGGAAAGGGGGCAGGGAGGCAGTATTCAAGGATACTGATGTTACCTATCAATAACCGTTATAATTTTTATTAATATATTACTGTATTACTAATATATTAAATAAAAATGATTCCCTGATATTCTGGGATTTGAGCTTCATTAACACCCAGTGGGCCATCGGGTTTCATAATAACCCCTGACTGATCCACCAGGGATTCACATTAACCTTCACTGAACTTCCAGGGAATGTATCCCCTGTCTAAAAAAACATTAGCAGAAGAGGGACTAACATATTTGTTTATACTGGATAAAATAAAGGAACATTCTATAAACCATTACCAGTTCAGCACACTGGGTGTTAATGAAGCTCAACCCCAGAATACCAAGAAATAATTTGTATTTAATACATTAGTAATCCAGTAATATATTAATAAAAACACACAATGCCCCTGATGTAAGTAGTCAACCATTTAAGAATAGTTTGACTTCTTACTAGGGGTTTGCCTTGCAAAGCTGGGTGGAGGCACTGCCACAGTTATGTACCCCAACACCCATGTAGCGAAGTCTCAGGAACGGCCTGAAGAGCACAAGGAGTTAACATGGGTAAAAGTACCACAGGGGTATAGGTGAGCCTATGCAAAACCCTGTTACAACATATGAATCCAAGAAGGCTGCAGTCACCTAAACATGCATACATTATAATGCTGCAGCCAATTAATACAACATACAAGATACAGCACACATTCAAAGCTCCAGTGATTTTTTTGCTGGAATCTCTCAACTTAATGCCCAGCTTCTGGCAAATAGGTAATGATGCCGGGACTTGGGTGATGTCACATCCTGACTCCAGCATCATTATGCAATGGAGCTGGATGCTCAATGTGGAGAGATCACAGTAGCATTCTCATTCCCTGCAGCCAGCACCGGCATGGCAGTTCTGGTGAAATACGAGTATCGGTATCTCTTTAGCACGCTACTGTTAGAAGGGAGGGGTTAGAGTGATAGGAGTGTGGGGAGAGACTGCTGGGTGAGATTGATAGGAGGATGGCAGGAAATGGGTGGGAGTGATAGAAGAGTGGGGAAGTCAGGGATGGGTGGGAATGATAGTAGGATGGCAGGAGAGAGGATGGGATAGGTGGAAGTTATATGGATAAGTGAGAGTAATAGATTGGAATAAAAGAAGGGATACGTAGGTGGGAGAGATGGAAAAATGGGAAGTGAGGAATGGTTGGGAGTGTTAGAGGATGGATCAAAATAAGGATATGTATAGAGTAATAAGAGGGGTTACAGAGAAGGTTGGGGAGTGAGAAGGGGGGAGTGGAATGTTGGGAGAATATGGTCTGGGGTAGTGATGATGGGAGTGATAATGTTCAGGAGTGATGGGATGGTGGGAGAGATAAGAATGGGAGGATGGAGGATGACTGAGAAGGGGGTGGGGAGAGATTGGGAGAGGATGAAGGATAGGTTTGGCGTCATATGAGGATTGTGTGTGAGGGAAGGATGATGGAAGTGATAGAGAGAGAAAGTATGGATGAGTTAGTGTGATTGGAGGAAAGGGCAATGGTGATAGCAATAAAACACAGAGCTCCACATAAAATATCAGATTTAGCACTATGGAGCACCAAGAGGAATCTGGGGACCCACACATAGTGTCTGTCTTCCATCCTCAGTGATGGTGACTACCATAACTATTTATTTTTCATAACTTTAATATTTTGTCCCACAAATATCTGTACAGTTTGTGCACTTAGACTGCATTAGAGTGTTGCTGGGCACACCCAGCACACTCCGTGCGCATGCCTATGTCAGTCACTAAGTTTTACTACCCAGCTACTATGTGAAAAAATACCTGTAGCTACTTTCAACAAGTAGTGGAAGCTTAACATCTGTCAATTTCACAAGTAAGAACAGGGAGTTACTGGCACATGCTACTAAAATATCAGTCACTAACAGCTCCTGTTTTTACTTTTACCAGCTGCCACTATGTATTCAAAGTGACTTAGTGAAAACTCCTATGCAGTCCTGTTGTTGGTAAACTGATGGTGATGGTGGATTTTCAGCTTTCCACTATAAATATACAGTGTTATTCATTAAATTGATAATTCCAAGTAAATTTCTAATTTAAGACCAGAGAAGCAAAAAGTAAGCATAGCAGACTTATACCATTTTCCCAGTTTTGATATTATGACCTTAAATGTAAAATTCACTTTGAATTCCCACTTTAGTGAATAACCTTGTTAATTGTTGGTTTGACATGTCTAATATTGTACATACTTTGAACACTTTATGCCAGGGACATTATTACTCTGTGCATTGACACTACTTTTCAGATAAAGTAAGTCACCAGTGACTTTTACAGATCTTTTGAAAGTTGTGTCTATGCACATCTGCATTACTCATTTGCACTCAATGCTATAACATACACTGTGCTAAACTTTATTAATGTTAATGTAGAACTTTTTTGATGCATCACATATAATTAAAGGGACACTACAATCACCAAACAACTTTAGCTTAATGAAGCAGTTTTGGTGTATAGATCATGCCCCTGCAGTCTCGCTGCTCAATCCACTGCCATTTAGGAGTATCATTTGTTTATACAGCTCTAGTCATACCTACCTGCATGTAACTTGCATAGCTTTGCTAAACACTTACTGAAAAGGAACCCATAAACAATCTGTTTAATCTAGAAAGCTCTCATGCCCCTAGACCCGGCTGAAGCATCCTGTGCATGTATGATTAAAGAGGACATGCCACAGATACTAGCCAAATTGGAATCCACATTCCAGTCCAAATTTAACAGCCTCTCCTCAAGCAAGTAGGCACATGGGTTCATTAGCTAGAGGAGGTCAAGGAGCAGGTATACTCACAAATCAATGCCCTATCAGTACAAGTTAATGCACTTTTGACCCAACTTACCTGTATGCACTGGGCCCTGGAAAATATTGACAATCTTGGATGCCACAATAACTTGTGAATCCAAAAACAGAGGGAGAGAAACTGCCTATTCTAATCCAAAAGTTTCTTTAACACAATCGCTAGACCAAGTCATTCTCTTTGATAGAATTCATAGAGATCCCAAGCCTAGAGGCATAGCTTGCTCCCAACCCATTAGCTATTGAATGCATTATTTCACAGAAGAGAGGAAAGACTCCAAGTATCCAAATAGACATCTATGTCTCGCCAATATAAATTCCAAGATCTTTCCAGACCTTTCATGGATTACATTGTAAACTCATAGAGCATTCTAACGGAGACGCTAACTGAGGCCCTAGAGTCAAAAGGAATTAATGCAGTTGGGGAGTCCCCTGCACTGTGAATCACAACATTCAACACACTATCTTCACACCTAGCCTTTCTCAAACCTTTAGATCTATAAGAGATCATAATTACAGATTACAAGCCTGCTGGCCATCCATGGACCTCCACAAATGTAGAAAGGGAAGGGGGCAAATGACACAGAGAAAACACAAAGCTACAGGACATACACCAGCTGTGAAACCCATAAGAACCATGGAACAAACAGCTATGGACTTACTATGCCAATATAACCATGTCCTCTCTTGTTAATTAAGGGACATTGCCTTAGTGGTATCATATTGAATTGTGTTTCTTATGATTCCTTGCCCTGGAAGATGGGATTAGAGTATCTCTTAACCATGTTTTTTGTTTTATATTATTGCTTTTTACACAATACTTTATAGCTCAATGTTAGCTATAGTCTTGCAAACATGTCTTTTTACCCTTGATACCCTACAAGGTAGGGTATCATAAATCTAAGTCAAGGGAAATCATGATCTTAATTTCAGCCACACTACATTTTACACACTCCATCTTCCCACCTTACGACTCGGGTGGACACTATTTAGCACTCAAGGGGAAAGTGGGTGCCGTATCACTTTTGTAAATCTGTACCTCCCTAACAAATCATAATACTATGTTCTTAAACAAGTGTTGAATGTACATTATCCATTCACAGAAGGGGTGCGGGTTGTTCAATTAGACTACAATTTTAAAATAAGTCACGCTTTGGAGGCAGTGGCTTGCCCATCTAAACATTCCAATTTGCTATACAGACAGGTAGCATTCATATTTCACAATTCCCAGATGGAGAGTTCAAAACCCACCAACAAAAGACTTTCCATTCCATTTTATACCCAACAACTCGTACTCAAGAACTGATGTGCTTTTCTTACATCACATGCATATGCCACTCCTACAGGCCTGGTGACATCATTAGATCATGCACCAGTATTTATTTCCCTGCGGGTAAGTAATATCCAATGTGGCAGAAATGCCTCTGCCACATGTTCCTGCAGGGGCCTGCTGGCTAGCCTCCTGCCCAAAGACTATGGGCCCTGCAAACACCCTGTTAAAAGACTTTGTTCGTGCCATTTCCCTAAACTGTTTAGAAACCGAACAGATGCATGAACCATGGACCACCCGTGTACTTGTTAAGCCTTTTGATACCTGGTAACAATTCTCCCCTCAGTGAACCAATTGTTCATGACTTGGGTCCAGGTTGAGCGGAGCAGGCGAGACCTCAGCCAAGCTGCCGTGGCTAAGGGGCTACAGTGCTTATGGTGTTCGGGGATTACAAGGAAGCGTGACTTGGCAGAGGTACTAAGACGGGGTACCAGGCGGTCCACCACATCCAACATATGGAGGAAATGCACCACTCTCTGGGTCAATTCTACTTTAAATATGGAATAAACAAGAAAACAAACAATAGTGAGAGCACTCAGAAAGATTAATAAATGTTACCCAAATTGACAGTCATATAATTTTCTGAAAATAAACAAAGAAAAAAGACATAGGGTAATAAAGTTTACACTCAAATATTGTAATATATGTGTTGGTCCCACTCAAATATAGAGAGCCACTTAACAAGCTGGCTCAAACTGCATGGCTTGAACACAATAGACTTCAGCTGGGCACTCCACCTCAATATCCTGTATAAGTTACCTCCAGGACGCAGAATCAGGGGGTTACAAACTTTATTTTCCAAAACACAGGAAACAAATAAAAGGCTGTATTTCCCAGGAGGTTACCTGTGGGTTTTTCTTTGTAGTCCAAACAATTCTTCTGGCAGTTGTGGCTGAAATATTTCTTGGCTTACCGGACCATGACTTGGTATAAAGCGATACCCAAATTTTCCACTTCTTAATATGTGATTGAACAGTACTGACTGGCATTTTCAAGGCTTTGGAAATCTTCTATACCATTTCCATCTTTATAAAGTTCAATTACCTTGTTATGTAGGTCTTTTGACAGTTCTGTTCTGCTCCCAATGGCTTAGTATTTAGTCTGCTCAGTGCATCCACGTGAGAGCTAACAAATTCATTGACTATTTATACACAGACCCTTATTGCAATTTAAAAAAGCCACAGATGTGGGAAACTAACCTTCATTGCCATTTTAACCTCTGTGTGTCAGCTTGTGTGTCTGTAACAAGACTAAAGATTCAAGGGTATGTAAACCTTTGATCCGGGCCATTTGGGTGATTTCTGTTATCATTATAATTTAAAAAGGAGCCAAACAACTCTGTGATAATAAATGGCTTCATATTATTATTATTGCCATTTATACAGGGCCAACAGATTCCGTAGCGCTTTACAATATTATGAGAGGGGGGATTTAGCTATAAATAGGACAATTACAAGAAAACGTACTGGAACGATAGGTTGAAGAGGACCCAGCTCAAACGAGATTTCAGTCTATAGGAAGTGGGGTATAAACCCCATTAGGACAGGAAATAGTAATCAAATAAGTTGGGAGTGAAGCAGAGCTGGAGAAGAGAGCCGAGTGCTGCCCTTTAGGAGAGAGCAAGAGGAAGGTATGGAAGGTTGAGGTTATTCTGGGAGGCCATAATTTTCCTAAAGAGATGGGTTTTGAGGTACTTCTTAAACAAGATTAGGGGAGAGTCTGATGGCAGTAGGCAGGCCATTCCATAGTAAGGGAGTTGCCCGCGAGAAGTCCTGCAAGCGTGAATTGGCAGTACGGGTGTGAGCAGGGGACAGGAGAAGGTCACAGGCAGAGCGGAGAGACCGAGAAGGGGCATACCTATGGATCTGTGAAGAGCAAAGAGGGGCTAGAATTGTTCAGTGCTTTATAGGTATGGGTTAGGAATTGACTCCTATAGGATACAGGTTCACTATCATGTGATCACTATCCTTCAACAAAAGACATTTTTTTGCCTGATCAGTCAAATTTTAAAAATTTCACAATTCCTGCCAGGGTATGCAAACTGTATTAAGACATTTTATCACAACTCATGCATATTATGCTACTCAAACATGTCCTGCATAAGATGTCAGTTTGATAACACTTTAGAAAGCAGTGACATTAAATATTTACGGCATGGATATGTGTCAAATTAATTAAGGAGCCATTAATCATACCTGAAAAAAATAATGTTAATTGAACTTTTAAATTCAATTTCTAAAATATCATTTTACGATGAGAAGTATTGTCATATTTATTAAACTTGTATGGCTGCATAAAGCACAGAATACGTTGTTCCAAGTGATAACCACATTTTCTAAAATTGCTACTGCTATTTATTTTGCTGTATAACTGATTTTGAAGGAATATCTTTATGTTTGTACTGATGGGTGCTGGCTCTGAGATTATGAAGCATTATGTTGGGCTCAATGACTCTGCACTGCTCATAAATCAAAATGTGCCTGAGGAGCAACTCAGTGTGAGGCCTATATATCATTTTCTGAACTAACAGGAGTTCACATTTGTCACAAACAGACCAAACAGTTTGGGTTAATCAAACTTTTAGGAGTACAACAAATGAAATACTTCTAAATTCACAACGTTAAAACTAAATGAAGCAGCTGATTTATGAAGCTGATTAATGAAACTTAATGAAATGTATAAAATAATTGTATTTAAAAATGAATAAAGCTGTAATACTTAAATACATTTTGATATTAACAGATAAAAAAAACTAAAGCTCATTATCAAATCCTAACATAAATAACTGTAATTTAACCTGCATATTAAACCATTAGTATAACCTCTGTAACCTCTATAACCTCTAACTTAGACCCTGTTCAATTATTCAATGCTTAAATTATTAGTCTATCTGTGCCAAATACTTTACTGTTTACTAGTTTTTGCATGTATGCATGCCTTCTCATGAATTTCCATTTTACACATGCTGACACAAAACAATCTTCTGCAATGCCAAGAGTGAGCTGAAACATACAGTGAGCGAAAAAGTATTTGATCAACTGCTTATTTGAATGTTTGTCTACTGACAAAGAAATGATCAGTCTATAATTTTAATGGTAGGTGTATTTTAACAGTGAGAGACAGAATAACAAAAAAAAAACAAAAAACTACAGAAAAACGTACGTCAAAAAAGTTATGCATTGGTTTAGCAAACGTCCTGAGACTATGTGTATTCCATTCCTTGATGATCAATCAAGACCATGGAATCCTCTATAGATGATCTCTTTCACATGCAATGAGATTTCATACTCATATGTTGGTCATACTTGGTTGTAAAAGCTGTTCAAATCTCTATCCATTCTCACAGAGAGTTATAAACAAACACTTACATAAGACAAAGTAGTATTTAATCGTATGTGTATGTTATGTACAGTCTTTATGAGTTTTTAATACTTTAGGTCTTTATTTGTATATTTCATTATTTTAGCATGTTAGTGCTACTGTGGCTTCTATAAAAAATTATGCAAAGAAGAAGTGAACTGGATATTGTATTTTACCTTTTTGTTCATGTGCATCATGTAGTTTGTCTTTCACTAGTGGAGGGATTTGAAAAGTCACTATATTAAAAGATTGTTTATGCTGTATTGAGATATCCAGTATTTGTTGTTTACTTTCTGTTAAGGGTGTTAATAAAGGATATTTGTTTTATACATGGAAGAGAAATACCTTTAAAATGAATCCATAAATAAATGTTCAGATCACACCTAAAGAATTGATGAGCCATCCGAGAGATAATCCTTTATATCTGGATTTATTCATTAGTAAAAAGAACTGCCATCATAAGTTTTATGTAAGTTATGCAGTGTTAGGGACTTATTTTCTTTATAAACTTTGTATTAAATCAACTAAGTATCTAAAAAAACACTGCCTAGTTTAAACAGAGCAGTATTATACAGGAACAAATGTTTTCCTCATCAAAGTTGTGCAATAAATCTACTACTCTACTATCACAAGGCACATGATACAATTCACTGTACTGCTTCATTAAGTATCCTCAGAGAAGTCAATACTTCAGAAAGTGAAATATACCTAGACGTCTATATCCTTGCTCCAGGCAACATAATACATTTTCTCTTTGTTTTTTCTGGTTTATATTGCCGTTTCTAGTAATGACTGCATTCTACACTGTTTATAATCCTATGTCAATTTGAAGAAATCTATTGTTAACTAAATATATTTTGGTTCATCATTAATTAATCTTTTATTACAGAAACAAGGGTTCTAAGGCAAGAAGTAAATGCATTCTCTTACTTTCACATATTCACTACACAATTATGTCTCTATCCAGAAACCAGTGCATCAATCCTGATGGATGCACCAAAATAAGACCATAAATGCAAACAAAACATAAATGTATCTGGACTACATAGCACTACCAGAAAGAGATCAGTGCTAGAATTCACTTTTTTCACTTCTTTATATTTGATGTAATCCAATCCAATGTATTCTTTTTTTTTATTATTATTATTTAAATGAAATCATCAGCAAACACATATGGGTATCCAATTCCACCATATGGCCATCTCATGTTAAGCAGTGTTAATTTTGTCAACTAACCATTTTAGTAAAATTTTAGTTGACTAAAATTTTGGAGCTTTAGTAGACTAAAACTAGACTAAAATTAAAACAATTCACATGATGACTGAAATATGACTACAATTAAAAATGGCTTTTTAGTCTAAAGAATATGACTAAAACTAAATTGAAATTTGCCTTCAAAATTAACACTGGTGGGTAAGATACATGGGGAGGGAAAAGAAGAAATTAGACACATGGTGGGCTGAGGCAATGAGATACATGGGGACTGCGGGGACACAGTGAGACACAGAGAGGCTAGGGAAGGGGCAAAAGAGACTTATTGAGGCTTTAATTAAACCGATTAGATTTTAGTCGTTTTGACTAACACTTACTGGAGATTTAGTTGACTAAAATCTACTGGAGATTTAGTTGACTAAAATCTACTGGAAATTTAGTTTACTAAAACTAAACTAAAACAATTCAGATGACTAAAATCCAAGTAAAAATGAAAAAGTTTACAGGGAATTTTTCCAAGATGCACTGGGTCTGAGAGATAATTGAGCTGGGAATTTAGATAACTCAATTATCTCTCAGTTACATGAAATATATAAAATATTATAAAACATCCCCAAAACATAATAAAACAGTACCGGAAACCCACAATTCTTATGTCCCCGAATAACCTGTATCTGAGAACACAACATATCCGAAAAGTCCTCAAATTGGTTTGGTGGAACGGGATCGCTATTCGGGAGAAGATTTCACTGACCGGCCACAGGTTATGGCCCAAAAGAGTTCCAAGGAATCCAGGGCAGTGGCCGGTCTTGCTTTGGGGGTTCCTGCATGAACACCGACAAATACTCTTCCGGGCTCTTAGGTAGCAAATGCTCCCCCCAGTCGGTAGATCATATCTTCTGAATGTGGTTTGTGCAGTTGTTTGTGAAAGTATAGAGGCAGTAGTACCATCTTGACTGAGGTTCGCGAGAACATGTAGCCAACCTCGGTTCCACACACTCGACGACCAAGTTCCGCTGCCTGTGTTCAGGAGATAAAATGGCCGCACCACGTGCGTTTGGTTATACGAACGGCAGCAAGCAAGGGTAAGCACTCAAGTACTCCTTAATTGCAGTTAACAGCCAGGGGTGGTCAAAGTTCTAAGTCAATAACAGGGGTGACCACACAAGTTCTGTCTGGCTCCCGAACAGGAGGGTACAGATCTGTTCGCAAGAATTCCATATGGGTTTGGGCAACCCCAGGGACTGATGCCAGGTCCGCCACAGTGGACCTTTCAGCTCCTACCTTACAGTCCCAGAAATCCCTGGCTCCCATCACCTCGATGCTCTGATCCCATGAGGTACAATATCACTGGGGTTACCTGGCCATACACGCTGTTCTATATTCGAAGATGCATAACTGGGGAGATTCCTCGAATGGTGCCAGAGTGGACTTATTCAGGCTTTGGCCTGGCCGGTAATGGGTATAGTACACCTGTACTATGTATTATTTTTTTGTTGTTGTTGTTATATGCTTAGCCTTTAGCCTTATCTGTCCTATGCACCCTCAATGTGCACATTATTACACTCTTTTTCAGTTATGGAAAAATGTTTCTTAAAATGTCTAGAAAGAGGCTATATCCCAACTATGCCCATTAGAGATAAGAGACGGATACGTGAGATGAGTACGCCACTAATTGTGTAAATTATTTTACTGGTCATATGGATTACTTCCCACTAAGCATAACATCTTACAAAAAAAATAAATCATACCCAGTTTATCTACAATTAACCTATAATGATCTACCTCACGCAATGCCAATTGGCTTCTTGTGTGACCCTACATCAATGTACATCCTGTTTATGGGTGTGCATTACACCACAACCCCCACTTTCCATGTCTGGCTAAGCCAGTACATGCTTCTTCTCACTAGGGCTCAGCTCTACCTAGGTTTTACAAGCTCCCTTTCCCTTTCTACCAACCCTGTCCCAATATTATCCCCTTTCTTCTAACCCAAATATGGATGCAGCACCTAAGTATCCATGACATTGGATATATGGCAATACCAATATTGTGCAAGCCAAGTCATTTCTCCATTTGGTTGCAACAAATGGAATTTGATATTTTCCCTCCTTATATCATTGTATGTGTAGAGTGGACCTAAATGATTAGGGTTGATGTGACGAAACCAACCTCGCCACTGGGCATTGGAGAAACCTGTTTGCCCGCCTCCTACCTGCTGACTATGGCCCCTGGATTATTTGGGGCATATTGTATTTTATTGTGCAACTGCTGGCCCTTTAAGTACAGTGAATGGTATTTTATTGTACTGCTGCTGGCCCTTTAAGAACTGTCTGGGGACATATTGAGACTTTGGGTAACAATACCCTTTAAGACTATGGCCCCTGAAAACGTATGGACTTTTATTGGTGTGTATGGCCCTTTAAGAACCGTCTGGGGACATATTGTGACTTTGCTGAACAATGTCCCTTTAAGACTATGTCCCCAGACCTGTAAAATAACTTGTTCCTGGCTTTCCCCCACTTGGTTCAGTAAATAGGGCTTACTGAACCAAGTACCACACAGGCGGACCACCCAGAAGTTAAAGTGTGCAGGCAATTTACCTCCCAGGCTGTGAGGTTACTGCCGGTTAATTGCACGTGGCGGCGGCCATCTTGGTTTCCTCGAATGCGGTCAGCGGTGTATGCTAAAGATTCTGTGGAACTAAAATCGGCTACACATTCTGCCGAACACCGCTGACCCTTACCTGCCCCAAATAATCCAGGGGCCATAGTCAGCAGGTAGGAGGCGGGCAAACAGGTTTCTCCAATGCCCAGTGGCGAGGTTGGTTTCGTCACAGTTGACACTTGTAATCTGTCACTGTCCATGATAACGTTGGGTTACTTGGTTTTCTGGTACTTTTATGTCCCCTGCACTGGGAACTACATGCAATTTGCTGTTACATGGATTATTTCTCCCTGACACCCACTTATGAAAATAATTACCTTGGAAAGGGGCTTAATTCCCCTGGTAATTGAAGATTTCTCCTCCAAGATTTCAGGAAATACATTTGGTCAACACACGTATTAATACTATTTTCACTAAATACTACCCAGCCCAATACCATACCCTCTCAGGTAACTACGCAAGAGGAGTATCTATCTTCCTACATGAAGACCTGGTGTTTGCATTACACTACACATATATCAACCCACATGTTAGATTCATTATATTAGTGGGGGCTGTATAATTCTGAACCTTATACTTTAGTTTCAGCATATTTCCCTTATACCGAGTCTCACAATTTCCTTCAGTCTCTCCTACACAGACTAGAAAAGGTTAAACAGGGATGAGTAATTTTATGTGGCACATTTTAATTTTATACAATCTCCCTTGTTGGCCTCCAATTATACAATCCCCACTTATTATAGGTATACAAAAGATCGACTGTTACTGGTAGCTTGCCCCTAACATGCTTATGGCTACTCTAGCCACCATACCTAAACCAGATAAATTCCCAGAAGTATATAAAAACTACATCTCATCTCACTTTTCAATACAGAGGCAGATCTATGGCGATGTCCTAGCTAAATGGATGGGCACAATAATTTCTAGTTCCGTACATGATGACCAGACAGGTTTTATTCTATTCAGACAGATACTGGATGACACCTGTAAAATGTCCTTGCTTCTTAAACCATTGAAGAGGTCTCCTGTTGGCATTAGATGCAAAGAAAGCATTTAAACACCTCAGTTGGACCTTCCCAAAACAAGTGCTGGCCAAGTATGGTTTTGCCCCACAGACAATGCAAGAAACATTTGTGCTTTACGCCTCTCCTTCAGCACAAGTACTACAGGTAATTTTCTTTTGTCCACTCCATTTCAAATCACGAATGGAACAAAGCAGGGGTCCCCCTTTCTCTGCTCCTTTATGTCCTAGAACATCGCTCTATATATGGAGCCCTATCGAGGAGACTTTCAAAGTTAGTGCCTTTGCAGACGACATCCTTCACTAAATTACATATCACAATTGTTTGGTTTCTTACTATACACAATGCAAACAAGACTCGGGCCCTACCTGTAGGTATTACTTCTACTTCTACTACTTCTATTCTTCTCACTCAGTACACAATATCCCTTCGACTGGAAAATTGATAACATAAAATAGCTTGGACTTACAGTCACAAAGAACCCTGCAGAACTATTCTCAGCCAACTATGTTACCATCTGGATGGCGTGTAAACAGTTGTTATAAAAATGATCCCCGTTGTTTGTGTTTTGAATTGTAGCTTTCAATATGTCGATACTTCCCAGGTTACAGTATCTATTTCATACACTACACCTTGACTTGCCAAATTCTTATCTTAAATCCTTATGAACAGACCTTTACAAGTTTGTTTGGGTGGGAGGGAGGCCCACATCACTCTATGCTTATGCAGGCACCTGTGAAAACTGGAGGACTGGCAGTCCCAAATATCCAACTATATTATTACGCAACCACGTCTCTAATGGGTTAAAATAGAATAATCCTTTCTGAGATATGACTTTGCCAACCTCATGTAGCTCCCCAAACACCAACAAACACTAACAAACATTATTTCCTCCCCCAGGACCAACAGTTTTTACGAGTGTGGGATAAACATAGGTTGAAATTGTGCAGGTCCAATCTTTTCTCCCTAGTAATGCCTGCCCAGGACCTCACATACTGCATTCCTACATATCATGCCATGCAGGGGGGGGGGGGGGGGGGGTGGTTACCCACTTGGTTCACCTATTCCAGTTATGCTCCCTCCAAGATTTTAAAACTGCATATGCCAAACAATGGGAATCTGTAACTTTATTTTGCCTTGGCAATATTGAAATAGATCACATCCAAATCAACACCATGATCTATACTTCTACTTACTTCTTCATAGAATGCAAACAAGTTAGTTTGACATGACCTATTTTACATAAAACCATGCTGATTTTTGTTGATAATAACCTTCTTCTTAATAAATTCCTGAATATTATCACTTAATAAGGTTTCCCTTATAAAGTGCCAACATATTCAGCAGCGCTGTACATTTGGGAAAGACAACACAATAGGAACAAACCGATAAAACAGGTAGAGGGCCTTGCCTGTGAGCTTACAATCTAAAGGTTAAACTGGAGGGATTAGACAAGAGGTAACAGAGGGATTTGTATGTGATGGCAGAGAGGGTAAATAGTATAACTGCAGAAGATGGCAGCATGTGAAGGGAATGAAGAGGTGATTGGCTGAGGTTCCAACCAGCTGGAAGTGCATAGAGTTGAATACACCCATACTTTTAAGCACATACACATTCGTTTGATGTATTATTAATGGAACATTATACTTTTTTTTTCATTTTGCGCAAACAAGCAATGTACTCATTCATGTTCGAAAACAATTTTCATTGACGATGCAAGAGACACCAATGATAATAAGAAGAGAATGTGGGGTAGATGGAGGTAGGAAGGATCTTTTATGCCTACAGTGGGACTTTTGGAACGCATGGATGCGTTCCATTCAGACAACTAGATCTGACGTGCGGCGATTACGTCACCAGACGCTGGAATTTACCATGCGTTGCAAAGATAGGAAGATGGGAGCCGGAAAAAGATGTCATCAGGTGCGCCTGAAATCAGTGGAACGAATGATGCATTCCACGAGGAGAAAAGCACAGGAATTTCAACTACTTAAGGTATTCCACTACACTTTGACATTAACCTTGCCATCTACCAACGGAGGAAGCCACTAGGCGAAAGGCGTTTTGGGTACAGCTATATTTAGTTTCCAATTGGACTTTTTATCTTTATGTATATTTTGTTTATTTTTTACTATTGAGTTGAATAAATCACATTATGATTTTAACTAATTGGTTCAAAGTTCCTGGCTATCCCAGCCAGCTAATACTACTCATCAGTTCCAGGCAACAGAATAAGGGTGTTGGATCCCCTCCAGAGGCGTTTTTCACCAGAACCAAGTGTTATTTTTGTCTCCATCCTTGTAAGTGCTAACTACTACACTCACATTCATTTATTTTATACATACTTACTTGTACCATTATCTTTCAGAATACTTATTGATATACGTATGTATACATCTATATATTGTTTTTTATGCTTCACCCCATTTATTAGAGTTTTGTCAAAGTATTTTGGTGTGGTTTAAGGGGATACCACACAGGAGTGTTTTAGAGCACATTGACCATAACCACTGTGTAAACATTGAATTACTGTCTGTGATTGTTTATTTTAACATTTAGTTGCTACATCACCTTATCTTGATTCATCCAATTACAATCTCTCTGCAAGTTTTTTGCAGCAATTATTTGTATATCTACAGTCATAGGTTTTTCCCTAATACATACTGAGGAGAAATTACTGACATCTTTTTCCATACTTACCATCACTTATAGGTGAGCTCTGGCCCCCAACTGGAACAGGACAGGAAACAACTAATTAGAAACAGACTGTGGGCATAAAAAGGTCCCTCCTCCCTCCATCTTCCCCACAGTCTAGTTTAAAAGCTGTGAAACAAAAACAAGAGAGGGTTGCTGATGCGGCCATGAATAATAGCTAGGAAAAGAAAGTTAATATACGTATGGAAAAAAATTCTGTATTCCTTGCTAAATATGGCAGCATCACTTATGGGTAATACCCAAGCTAAGACCAATACGACGGAGAAAAAAAACCCAGATAATTTTGGTTTGCTGCAACAATATTTTATTCATGAGAAGTAGCTGAGGATAAAACTCCTCTCCCAAAGGAAGATAAAGAAGCTACATCCAGCTTGTAGTGTTTAATGAAGGTCATAGGAGAAGACCAGGTGGCTGCCCTGCATATGTCATATGAAACCTCTGCCCAAGTAGCCCAGAAGGTAGCCAGTGCTCTAGTCGAATGAGTCTTTATTTTCTCAGGAGGAGATAGGTTTTTAACATTATAAGCCTTCTTTATGATGTCTGAGATCCAACACCTCGAAGTAGCGGTAGAAGCAGCTTTACCTTTTCTGTAGCCAGTTGAAAGAATGAATAAATGTTGTGACTTCCAAAACTGGTTAGTGACCTCCAGATATTTCATCAGACATTTGTTAACATCCAATTGATGAAGCTTAAATTCTTCTGAGGAGTAAGGGTTTGGATAAAAAGAAGGTAGGGCAACTTCCTGTAAAATGTGGAATTGTGAAACAACCTTAGGTAGGAATTCCATAATAGGGCTTAAGATAATTCTGGGAGACCTGGATATAATTCTCATCACTGGAGAAGTCTTGAATTGCCACTAAGAACAATGTCTTATATGTCAGAATATTAATACCCAACTCATCCAAAAGAGCAAAGAGGGTGTCTGACAGAACATCCAGCACCATAGGTAGATCCCAAGGAGGAGCATAATTTCTGTATGGAGGTCTTATATATATAGCTGCCTTAAAGAACCTCCCTATCAGAGGATCTAATGCCCATGAGGTGTCATACAATGCAGATAAAGCCAATGACTGCACTTTTAATGTGCTTAGGCTTAAACCCTTCTCCAGACCTGCATGTAAGAATTTCAGAACATCAATTGTAGTAGGATGTAGGAAGTTTGTGGAGTTCTGTTCTGAACACCACTGAAAAATATCCCATATTCTGTGATAACACGCTAAAGTGAATCCTTTTCTGGATTTCAAAAGAATTTCAGCCTCATAGTCAGGTAATCCTTGCTCTAAGAGTTTCTGCTTCTCAAGATCCAAGCCCCCAATTTGAACTGGTTGAGATTGTGATGAACTGCTGGACCTTGGATCAACAAATCTGGTCTCTGAGGAAGTGGCCATGGAGGACTCAAGCTCATTCTGTTCAGCATCGGGAACCAAGGTCTCCTTGGCCAAACTGGAATTATTGCAATAACCATCTTCTTTCCAATCTTTCCTCAATAATCGGTAAATCATAGGCAGGGGAGGGAATCCAGATCGAAGTCCCAGGGATGGGAAAAGGCATCTTGTCCTGCTGATCGATAGTCCGCTTGTAGCGAAAAATACTTTGGGATCTGAGCATTCCTGTTCAAAGCCATCAAGTTGATCTGAGGTGTGCCCCACCTTAACCATATCATTTGAAATACTACTGGATGTAATTTCCATTCTCCCACTAGGATCGTAGTTCTGCTCAGATAGTCTGCCAAAACATTCTCCGTTCCTGGGAGGTAGACTGCTTTCAGACCCTGTATCTTGTCTTGAGCAAATTCCATAAGTGGAACTATTTAACTAGGCTAATATAGCTTGGTTGCTACATCTAAGTGCTGCTTCAAAGTGTGTGATTGAAGATATTCTGGAGATAAACTGGAGGTACACAGGAGGACCAAAAAAAAAAAAGTCCAGATTTGTTTGATTTAAATTATTCACCTCATTAAAATGGCAGACTTAGTTCAGTCTAATAGTTGTTATGCATTTGTTTCACGTTCTACTTTTTGGAGATTTGGATGCTGTCTAATCTGTAGACAGTTCTCTATACTGTGGCAGGAGATTGCATTTTTGAAGTCTTTGTAAATTATCTTGCAAACAAACTCTGGCTGGAACTGCTGCAAAGCCACTGCCGCAGAGACATACTAGAAATGGCAGATGGATTACTGTAGGATCTGGTAGGCTTAGAGTTGTGGATAAAAGGCATATTTCACAGTCTGTTGCTCTACATAATTCATTGACAGCACTTTCAGAGTGTAATGGTGTTATGGAGACAGGCTCAGGCACCGAGTGTAGTGGTGTTATGGCGACAAGCTCAGGCACCGAGTCTAGTGGTGTTGTGGCTTAGGCACCGAGTGTATTGATGTTGTGGAGACCGGCTCAGGCACTGAGGGTAGTGTTGTTGTGGAGACCGGCTCAGGCACTGAGGGTAGTGGTGTTGTGGAGACCGGCTCAGGCACTGAGGGTAGTGGTGTTGTGGAGACAGGTTTGGAGACTATGGCGAGGCCTAATAGAAAGCAGTTGTTGTTGGGGGATTCTATCATAAGAGGTGTGGAGCTAGACAATAGTGGTCTTGTGAGATTTCTACCCAGAGCTACTGCTCACAGAGACAGGAGACATATTTGTAATATTGTTAAGTGAGCAAAGCAGGAAGAGAAATTAGATGTACTTGTCCATCTAGGGACAAATGATTTGGCTTGCAATGAGGTTTCAGAGGTAAAGGAAGTTTGTGTTTTTGCCAATGATATACGGCAGGTTGCTTCCACACTGTCATTCTCTGAAGTTCTTTAACTTGTGGCTTGGGTGAATGGTGTTGGGAGCAAGGATTTGGCTTTGTTTCTCATGGTAGTTCTGTTTGGAATGGAAATAAACTGTACAAAAAAAGATGGTTTGCATCTTTCTCAAAAGGAAACAAATGTTCTCAGTGAGCAGTTCAGAGGTTTTGCTAGGAATTTTTTAAACTAGGAAGGGGTTGCAAAAGGGTGCTAAAACATCAATCCAATTGCCCCCCCACCCACCCCCCAGAAAGAACAGAAGGTGCCTGTAGCAAGTGTGTTAAACAAATGATAAGCTTAGTGTCATGTCTACAAATGCTCGCAGTTTAGGGAATAAGATCCATGAACTTGTGGCAATAATGGCAACTGATAATGTAGATTTAGTCGCTGTTACGGAGACATGGTATAATGGGAAAAATGACTGGAACATAGCAATACCAGGGTACTCTTTATATAGAAAAGACAGGGAAGGCAAGAAAGGGGGAGGAGTTGCCCTGTATGTGAAGGATAGCAAAAAAATCTAGCCTAATAAAAGTTAGTGAGGCGAACATAGAGTCCGTTTGGGTTGCGTTAGAATTTGGTAATCACACAGTAACTCGCGTAGGTGTGATTTATAGGCCCCCAGGACAAATAGAAGAGTTAGATATTCTACTAGTTGAGGAAATAGCTAAAATGACAATTAGGAAAAGGTAATTGGGACTTAAAGGCAATTGGAAAAGGTAATTGGGACTTAAAGGCAATTGGGACTTAAGATTAAGACAAAAAGAGGCCTTTTGGATTTATCATCTCAAAACGCTGTCTCCACTTGGGCTGAACGAAGGTTTCTCATATTCTCCGTTCATTTAATGTGCTGTTTAGATTCTGATAAGAAATGTTATCTTGGTTCGAGTTGTATATATGTAAATACTTTCTTTATTTATCTTTATTAGTTTTTATATCTAGTCACCCCTGGTGTTTAAGTCCATCATGTATTGATGGTGTGATATCGCTGTTATGATCTAAGTTCTTAAGTTGATCACCTGTATGTCTGAGTATATATTCTGTTAAGAAATAGGCATATTGGCTACTCTATGCATGAAATATTCAGATTTATAGTGGATACACAGGATCAGATGTTTTCCATGTTCATTCTTAATTTTTGCCCATCTGATTATCTCTATCTTTACCTCTATATGCTTCTTTCACTGTCTGCTTCATTGGCTACAACCTATATGTACTATATCAGTGCATTTCTAAGCAATGGATTTAATTATCTAGCGATATTCCCATTGGGCACTTCAAAGGTTAATTCCCTTATACTTGTCCAGCTTATTATAGTGTATTGTTAAGTAATGTAGTTAATCAGTTGGGCGATCAAAGGGTTAATCCCCCTATAACTTGATCTGAGCGATACTTCTATTGGGCACTTCAAGGGTTATTTCCCTTATACTGTATCCGTATTTGTTCGGTCTTTTCCGGCCACCCATGACGTAGTAATGTGGGACGGTACTGTGGTACGTTACACCACGCCCCCACAATTTCATTCGCGGGAGGACCGAGTTCGCCTGAGCACACGGATTGGCAGTGATACAGGTGACTGTAGTCAGTTTTGTATATAAAACTAACCGCCGGGACACTTTTAGTCTTGTTGATACCCCTGAGGACGGCGTGCGGTCACGCCGAAACGCGCGTCGGGTTTAGCTTAATTTTTTAAGCACTCTGCACTCAAGCACTTTGTTTTGAGCACCTTTGCACTTATGTTTCCTTAGCGTTATTTGTTACTGGGACTTCAGATGTTTAGACAGACTTTAGATTAGAACACCCACGAAGGTGTTACATAGGAGATAGTGGGTTAGCACAGTGAGTAAGGTATTTGTGGGGTGTTTAGTTTCCCCCTCCTTTCCTTTTTTACTCCTTATACACCCTGAGTTATGTATGGTGGAGTACGCTGTCCCCTTTTGTGAGGGCATTTTCGCTATTGGGCTGATTTTGAGCCGTTTCTCTACCATATATATCCCTCCTTATGCCAGTCTGCCTATCTCTGTTCTGTCCCAGCATTTTTAATAGATTCTAATAAAGTTTTGTTATTTTTTACCATTCTACTATATCCCTACCGAGATTGGACTAGTGTCAGGATCGGGACAGGGATCCAACACGCAGAGTACAAACAGTAGCCAGATACGTATACCGGACCTTAGAATGGCCGGACTAACGTAAGTAGTACAGTATAGAATGGTCAAAGAAAAGCCGAGGTCGAGGGTAACAGAAGACAGGTAAGCGAGAGACAAGCCGAATCAAGGGTAACAGAGATAAGCAGAGTAAGGTAAACAAGCCGGGTCAAAACCAAAAGGGATAATAGAATACACAAGCACTGAGTGACTAGAACAAGCTAGAACCACGACAGGGCAATGAGCTAATGAAAGAAGCTCTGTTAAATACCCTGTTCAGAGCAGTAACCACGCCTCCGAGGCGTCCTGATTGGTCCTGCAGCAATTGACTGACAGGTCGTTCCGGGGGAGTGTCCTGATGACTACTTCCTGCCTAGATGCTGTAAAAGGCAGTCACTCCCTCGCGGCCGGCCTAGCATGACCGGATAGACCGCGGGGAAGGGAGCCATCAGACCGTCTGGATGGAGGAACAGCTAAGTCTCTACCTCTTTCGGAGGTAGAGACCACAGGTACCCTGACAGTACCCCCCCTCTCAGATATGCCCACCGGGCGGAATGAACCGGGACGAGATGGGAAGCGAGAGTGATACGCCCTGCGGAGACGGGGAGCATGAACATCCTCCTGAGGTACCCAACTCCTCTCCTCAGGACCATATCCCTTCCAATCAACCAGATATTGTACTCTCCCCCGGGAGATTCGAGAATCAATAATAGAGTTAACCTCATACTCCTCCTGACCCTCCACCTGAACGGAGCGAGGAGGGGCTATTGTGGAGGAAAATCTGTTACATATGAGTGGTTTCAGCAATGAAACGTGAAACGAGTTCGGAATGCGTAAGGTATTAGGAAGAGCTAAACGATACGCAACTGGATTGATACGGGTCAGCACCCTGTAGGGTCCAATATAACGAGGAGCGAACTTCATGGAGGGCACTTTTAAACGGATGTTCCTCGTGCTCAGCCATACCCTATCACCTGGAACAAAGACCGGAGCCGCCCTTCTACGTTTATCAGCGTGTTTCTTGACCAACATAGAGTTGTGCACAAGGATTTGTCGAGTTTGATCCCACAACTTCCTCAAATTGGCAACATGAACATCAACCGACGGCACCCCCTGGGAAGGAGAATCCGAAGGAAGAATAGACGGATGAAAACCATAATTCATGAAGAAGGGGCTTGAATGAGTAGAATCGCAAACGAGATTGTTGTGTGCAAACTCCGCCCAAGGAATCAAACCGACCCAATCATCCTGGTGTTCAGAAACAAAGCATCGTAAATATTGTTCAATTTTCTGGTTGGTACGTTCAGCAGCTCCGTTAGACTGAGGATGATAGGCAGAAGAAAAGTTTAATTTAATACCAAGTTGAGAGCAGAAGGACCTCCAAAAGCGGGAAACAAATTGGGAGCCTCTGTCCGATACAATTTGAGAGGGTATCCCATGTAGGCGAAAAATCTCCTTAGCGAATATCTCTGCCAATTCGGGAGAAGACGGGAGTTTAGGCAGGGGAATGAAGTGTGCCATCTTAGTAAACCTGTCAACCACGGTGAGGATAACAGTCTGTCTTTTAGAGATAGGTAGATCGACAATAAAGTGCATGGCCAAACAGGACCATGGTTTTTCTGGAACCTCCAAGGGGTGCAGGAATCCACATGGAAGCGTATGGGGTTGTTTGGTTTTAGTACAAACTTCACATGCAGCGATGAACTCCTCAATATCCCTCCGTAAAGCAGGCCACCAGAAGTCCTTAGAGATCAACGCGTAAGTTTTGCGAATACCAGGATGTCCCGCCATCTTGCTATTATGTAAACACTGTAAAAGTTCCAGTTGAAGAGCAGGAGGAATGAAATGACGTCCCGCAGGAGTCTGTTTAGGTGCTAGATGTTGCAACTTAATGATCTCGGCCAGTAATGGAGAATGAATCCTGAGATTCGTATTAGCAATGATATTGCATTTCGGAACTATAGAAGAAATAACTGGTTCAGGTACAGTAGAAGGTTCATATTGGTGAGATAATGCATCGGCTTTAGAGTTTTTAGAACCAGGTCTGTAAGTCAGTACATAATTGAAGTGAGTCAGGAATAAGGACCAACGAGCTTGTCTAGAGGATAAGCGCTTAGCCTCCCCAATATAGGACAAGTTTTTGTGGTCCGTCAAAATTGTAATAGGGTGTAGGGTCCCCTCCAACAAATGTCTCCACTCCTTTAAGGCTTTAATGACTGCTAACAGTTCCCTTTCCCCGATGTCATATCTGCTCTCAGGCCCAGAAAATTTCTTAGAGAAGAACCCACAAGGGTGTAACGGTTTATCCACCCCTAACCTTTGAGACAGAACAGCCCCAACTGCTGTCTCAGAGGCATCGACCTCAAGCAAGAAAGGCAGAGTCGTATCAGGATGGACTAGAATGGGAGCCGAGGCAAAAAGTTCCTTGAGAGTCTTGAAAGCACCAAGAGCTTCCTTAGACCAGAACTTAGTATCAGCCCCTTGTTTGGTCATATTGGTAATAGGCGCAATGATAGAGGAGTATCCTTTAATGAAGCGCCTATAGTAGTTGGAAAAACCAATAAACCTTTGGATAGCCTTGAGTCCTTTGGGCAAGGGCCAGTCTAAAATGGATTGGAGTTTTACAGGATCCATTTTAAAACCTTCCCCAGAAATCACGTATCCAAGAAAGTCTACCTGAGACTGATCAAAACTGCACTTCTCCAATTTGCAATATAGACCATGTTGCAGCAGCTTGTGTAATACCTTTCTGACCTGTCTATGGTGAGTCTCAATCTCCTTAGAGTGTATTAGTATGTCGTCCAGGTAAACAATAACACAATCATGCTGAAACTCCCTAAGTACCTCATTAATCAAATCTTGAAATACTGCAGGAGCATTGCATAGTCCAAATGGCATAACAGTGTATTCGTAATGGCCATACCGGGTATTGAATGCCGTCATCCACTCGTGACCTTGCTGGATTCTCACCAAATTGTAAGCCCCTCTGAGATCTAACTTGGTGAAGATTTTGGAGCCCTTAAGACGATCAAATAACTCGGTAATTAGTGTGATAGGATAGGCATTTCTGACAGTTATTTTATTCAAGCCTCGGTAATCGATACAAGGTCTCAGCGTGCCATCCTTCTTCTTAATGAAAAAGAACCCAGCCCCGGCCGGAGAAGAAGACCTCCTGATGAATCCTTTTTCTAAATTCTCCCGAATATACTCCTCTAGAACCGAGTTTTCCTGAACAGACAAAGGATATACATGGCCCCTCGGAGGCATAGTGCCGGGTAGAAGCTTAATCTTACAGTCAAATGACCTGTGTGGAGGCAAAGAATCGGCATTCTTCTTGTCAAACACTGCCCTTAAGTCTAGGTAAAGGTCTGGTATTTGTCTTTCTGTGGACTGAGTAGGATTCTCCGGTATGTTAATATTAGCTAATGGAGAAACCTTGCACAAACACCGATCCTGGCAGCCCTGGCCCCACGAGAGTATCTCTCCTAACTCCCAATCAATAATAGGGTTATGTCTTTTCAACCATGGGTACCCCAGAACTATGGGAACGGAAGGAGACGAAATGAGCATAAGAGATAATTTCTCCACGTGTAGGATACCAACATTTAAATCAATGGGTATGGTCTCACGAAAAGATAACAGGGTCTAGTAGTGGTCTACCATCTATGGCCTCAACAGCCAAAGGTGTCTCCGTTAGCTGGGATGGGAAATTGTTCTTACTAGCAAAGGCTTGGTCGATAAAATTCTCAGCAGCACCGGAATCTATCAATGCCATAGCCCTTACTACTTCCTTCCCCCAAGTTAAGGAAACTGGTAGCAGAAGCCTGTGATCTTTATAATTAGGAGTAGAGGACAAAATAGAAACACCCAAGGCCTGTCCTCTAGAGAGACTTAGGTGCGAGCGTTTCCCGGGCGGTTAGAACAGTTCGAGAGTAAATGACCCTTGGCTCCACAATACATACACAAACCCTCTCTTCTCCTGTGCTGTCTTTCCTCCTCAGAGAGGCGGGTATAACCTATCTGCATAGGTTCAGTAAACAAAGATATCGTGGAGTCAGGACTTGGAAAAGCGGGAGCTAACCTAAAAGAAGGTCTCTGGTTCCTCTCTCGAGTGTTCTGTCTCTCTCTTAGACGTTCATCTATACGAGAGATGAACGAAATTAAATCCTCTAAATTCTCAGGGAGTTCTCTGGTAGCAACCTCATCAAGGATTACATCAGATAGGCCATTCAAAAATACATCCATATACGCCTGCTCATTCCACTTGATTTCTGCCGCCAGAGACCTGAACTCTAGTGCATAATCCACCAGTGTTCGGTTCTCCTGTCTCAGGCGCAACAGTAATCTGGCTGCATTAACCTTTCTACCTGGAGGGTCAAATGTTCTTCTAAAAGCAGCTACAAATGCGTTATAGTTATAAACTAATGGGTTATCGTTCTCCCATAGTGGGTTGGCCCATCTCAGAGCTTTCTCAATGAGTAGGGTGATAATAAATCCTACTTTTGCCCTATCTGTAGGATAAGAGCGAGGTTGCAATTCAAAGTGGATACTAATTTGGTTTAAAAAACCACGACACTTCTCAGGAGCCCCACCATAGCGTACCGGGGGGTAATGTGAGAAGAAGCACCCACTGTGGCTACCTCTAGACCTGAACCGATAGGAGAAACAGGGGTATTACGTATCTCCTCTGGTGGGTTATTGGCACAAGCTAATAGAGCCTGTAGCGCAAGCGCCATCTGATCCATTCTGTGATCCATGGCTTCAAACCAAGGATCAGGAGCAGCCAGCTTACTGTTTGTACTTGCAGGATCCATTGGCCCTGTCGTAATGTCAGGATCGGGACAGGGATCCAACACGCAGAGTACAAACAGTAGCCAGATACGTATACCGGACCTTAGAATGGCCGGACTAACGTAAGTAGTACAGTATAGAATGGTCAAAGACAAGCCGAGGTCGAGGGTAACAGAAGACAGGTAAGCGAGAGACAAGCCGAATCAAGGGTAACAGAGATAAGCAGAGTAAGGTAAACAAGCCGGGTCAAAACCAAAAGGGATAATAGAATACACAAGCACTGAGTGACTAGAACAAGCTAGAACCACGACAGGGCAGTGAGCTAATGAAAGAAGCTCTGTTAAATACCCTGTTCAGAGCAGTAACCACGCCTCCGAGGCGTCCTGATTGGTCCTGCAGCAATTGACTGACAGGTCGTTCCGGGGGAGTGTCCTGATGACTACTTCCTGCCTAGATGCTGTAAAAGGCAGTCACTCCCTCGCGGCCGGCCTAGCATGACCGGATAGACCGCGGGGAAGGGAGCCATCAGACCGTCTGGATGGAGGAACAGCTAAGTCTCTACCTCTTTCGGAGGTAGAGACCACAGGTACCCTGACAACTAGGTCTTTACCCTTTCTGGTAGTCTTCTTGTAAGATATCCTTTTTGGGTTTTCTCTTTTTTCGTTTACAATTTTCAGGGTTATCCCCTATCACCTAGTCTAGGTGACCTCTATTCTCTTAGGACACGGGAGCGTTTTTTGGGGGGGGTTCTCCCTCCCCTCACCCCTTAACGGCCCCTTGAGCTTTCTATTACTTTTATTATCCTAAAATGACAATTAAGTTATCATCAATCTTCCTGATGTGAACTGGAAAACCAAAATAGCTTCTTGTGCCAGAAGCACACATATTCTAAATTCCCTACTAGGATTGTCTCTAAAACAAGTCATTGAGGAGCAAACTCGTAAAGAGGCCATACTAGATTTAGTGTTAACACATGGAGATTTGGTATCAGATACTACTGTAGGTGAAAGTTTAGGATCCAGTGATTATCAGTCAATGTGATTTAATATAAGAAAAGTGACTGAGTCACACCACAGACTGAGTCACACCACAGAAAAACAAAAGTTTTAGACTGAAGCAATTTAAATGGAGTCCAAGAGAAATGGGATTATTTAAAAGTTGCAATGCTGAAGGCAATAGAAAATTGCATTAGGCTGGTCAGTAAAAGCAAAAAAAAAAAAAAATTAAGAAACCACTGTGGTACTACGCAGATGTGGCCAAAATAGTAAAAAACAAAAAGTTAGCATTTAGTAATTATAAAAACCCCAGAGTGGGGAAGATAGACAGATCTATGAGATTAGGCAGAAAGCGGCTAAGCGAGTTATAAGAGAATCAGGATCAGAGGGGGTTATTTGATGGATACAAGAGGAATTTTTAAGGTATCTCCAACTCCAATTGTAAATATTTACAACCTATATTAACCCCTTAACATCGCAGCCAAATGTACAAGTTGTGAACGAAACAAAATG
Source organism: Pelobates fuscus (assembly GCF_036172605.1). Classification (NCBI taxonomy): domain Eukaryota; kingdom Metazoa; phylum Chordata; class Amphibia; order Anura; family Pelobatidae; genus Pelobates; species Pelobates fuscus. Next base: position 348,319,652 of record NC_086317.1, on the reverse strand, counting down.
TAAACAAAACCTGGCATTTGCGCTATATGTCTGTCCAACCGTAATTCACCTCTTTCATATTAAATGCACCCCCCTTATTATATATCATTTTATTCAGGGGAAACAGGGCTTTCATTTAATATCAAATATTTAGCTATGAAACATAAATTAATATGAAAAAAATGGGAGAAAATAAGATTTTTTTTATTTTTTTAGTTCTACATGACATTTTAACTGTCAATGTCACAATACTGTTTGCTTTTACTGCAATAAAATACACATATTTGTATTCAGCAAAGTCTCACGTGTAAAACAGTACCCCCTATGTACAGGTTTTCTGGTGTTTTGGGAAGTTACAGGGTCAAATATAGCGTGTTACATTTGAAATTGAAATTAGCCAGATTGGTTATGTTGCCTTTGAGACTGTATAGTAGCCCAGGAAATAAATTTACATCCATAATGGCATACCATTTGCAATAGTATACGACCCAAGGTATTGCAAATTGGGTATGTCCAGTCTTTTTTAGTAGCCATTTGGTCACAAACACTGGCCAAAGTTAGCGTTAGTATTTGTTTGTGTGCGAAAAATGCAAAAGGCGCCAATTTTGTCCAGTGTTTGTGACTAAGTGGCTAATAAAAAAGACTGGACATACCCCATTTGCAATACCTTGGGTTGTCTACTATTGCAAATAGTATGCCATCATAGGGGTAATTTTAATTCTTGGGCTACCATAGGGTCATAAAGGCAACGTATGCAATCTGGCGAATTTTAATATGAAAAAAATGAAACACAAGCCTTATATTTGACGCTGTAATTTTTGAAAACACCATACAACCTGTACATGAGTGGTACTGTTGTACTCGGGAGACTTCGCTGAACACAAATATGTAAAAAGTATTGCAGCAATAATATCGTCCGTGTAAGTGCTGTTTGTGCGTGAAAAATGCAAAAAACGTCACTTTTGCTGGCGATATCATTGTTGTAATACATTTTACTGTTTTGAAACACTAATATTTGTGTTCAGCGAAGTCTCCCGAGTAAAACAGTACCCCCCATATACAGGTTTTATGGTGTCTTGGAAAGTTATAGGGTTAAATATAGTGCTAGCAAATTAAATTACCTATACTTTCGGCATGGGTTGTCAGGCAGGTCCCACTAATTGTAATTAATTAGGATACCTAATTATGTAAAATTATTACATAAATATATGTGTAGAATTAATATATGTATATATATATATATATATATATATATATATATATATATACACATATGTGTATATATACGTATATATATATATATATATATAATTTTTTTTAAATATTTTTATTTATATATAGGTATATATATAGTGATATATACGTATATATTTATGTATATATATATATATATATATTATTTCGTTCTACGTGTATTTTGATATAAATATATATATATTAATATCACAATACAGTTATAACGAAATAAAACAAAAACATATATTTTTATAATGTATTTTTATAATTTTAAAAAATATATTTTTTAATGTTTTATTTTTAATTATTTTTTTTATTTTATTTTTTTACGTATTTACATATTTTTTTATATTATATATAAATATATATATAACAATAATTATATATATATATATATTTAATCAGTACCAGTCTACGTGTAATTTGATATTAATATATATATATATATATATATATATATATATATAATTATATATATATTAATATTAAGATGGTGTATGTGTGTGTGTGTATATGTGTATATATATACTTAGATCATATATATATATATATATAATATATATATATGATCTAAGTATATATATTTTTTTCACATATTTAAATTTATTTTAATTTGATTTTCAGCCAGCAGGGGGACTAACTGTCATTACAGTTAGTCCCCGTGCTGGCATTGCTGCAGCCAGCTATCCCGGTCATGTGATTGTGAGGTCCTCGCAAGGACCTCACTCTCACATGGCCCGGGGGGGCTGAAGAGAGCAGACGTGCCGCGGGGGGCTCCCTGGGAGTCCCCCCAACCGCGATCGCCAGCGTTTGATCGCCCGCGACCGGGTAAGTTACTAAAAACCGGAGGGTGTACTTTTATGTCCTGCGGCGTTTAGAGCTGCTTTTAAAAGGACGTAATAGTACGCCCTCCGGTCTTAAGGGGTTAAAGGATTCCCATGATGTGGTACATATACTAATATGACAACAAGAGTTGATTCAGACCAGTGCACCACATCCAAATATGAGACATCGGATAGTGATAATGACAACAGTAACACACACCAAGATACACATAACACACGTTCAACAAGTGGCATTTTAAAAATGGGGTTACTTTTTTAGGGCTCAACCCCCGAGAGGGGGAACCACAGTCCCAACACAAGCAGACGAGGTACATAGGGAGGGGACGCAGACGCCAATAGCCAGCAATACCAAGTTTTATTAATATCTCTGATATTTCCTTGACACAGCTACAGATACAAATTCTAATGAAGGGCCTATCGTTTGTTCCGGTTCCTCCATTCAATAAGTTCAGCTGGATAAAGGATGTTCACCTTTTTGGTAGAAGGCTGGCACTTCATAAACACTTTCTCAATAATAACGATAAAAGAGCGAGAGAATTAGGATTTAGTGTGAGAGAATATATGTGTCTCCAGGATTTAGTCTCCCTTTTAGAAGACAATGAATGTACCCCTGGATCACCGTACACGGACCTACTCCTGATTTCAATGACTTTAAAAATATAGACACATTTGTAGACTCTACCTGCAATTTGATTCAAAAAATCAGCATTGACTCTCTAGAACCCAGACCTCGGAGTAACTTCTCCAGTGGTGAATGGAGGTGTAACGAAAATATACCCCAACTCGCAGGATTCAACTCAACTAAAAACAACACAGAGGAGAGATATGTCTACCGGACCTTAGAATGGCCGGACTCGACATATATGAGAGGAGACAGAGTCAGGAATGATCCGAGGTCAAGGGCACAAAGAGACAATGTAAACTAGGACTAGCCGGGGTCTGGGACACAGTAAACAGCAAGCCGGCAAACAGAACAGATAAGGATAAAGAGATAACGTAGTCAGAAACAAAGCCAAGGTCAATACGAAGGAACACAACTGAACACAACAAGCGCTAAAGGAAACTGCAACAGAAACCACGATAGGGCAAGGACTAAGGGAAAAAGGTGACCAAAGGTAAGGTGACCAAAAGGTAAGTGTAGGGGGAGTGTGGCATGACAGGGGCCAATGGGAGCCTTTTGCCAATTTAGGCTCCCACTGTTTCTTTAAGAGCGCACCCGAGACCCACGGCACGCTCTTAGATTCCGCCGGGACACGTGACCGCTTCTCGCGGTCACTGCCCGCCTTCCTGTTGCAGCCGTCGGATGAGCCGTGCGCGGCTCGTGCAGCAGCAGGACTGCGCACGGCTCGAATAGAGGACCGCGGCCGGCCCCTGGATAAGGTAAGTAACGCTACAGTACCCCCCCCTGAGGACACGCCCTCCGGGCGGGTAGGGCCAGGTCTGGCAGGAAAACAAGAGTGGAAAGAACGCACAAGGCGAGGAGCGTGAAAAGCATCAGCTGAAATCCAACTGTGCTCCTCAGGCCCATAGCCCTTCCAATGCAAGTACTGAAGTCAACCCCTAAGGAAACGAGAGTCAAGAACAGCAGAAACTTTGAATTCCTCATGACCCTCCACAGAGACAGGAGGGGAGGGGGAGCATGCTGGGTATAGCGGTTGCGTACGTAAGGGTTCAGCAATGAGGTGTGAAACACATTAGGAATACGCAAATTCTTAGGAAGGCCCAAGGCATACAAAACAGGATTAACCTTATGCAGAATACGATAAGGACCAATGAAGCGGGGTGCCAATTTCATAGAACGCACCCGGAGGCGAATATTCCGTGTGGAAAGCAAAACCCTGTCCCCCACAACATAAGAAGGAGCCGCCCTGCGATGCTCGTCAGCCTGAGCCTTCTGGCGAGCAGCGGAATCCACCAAAGAACGCTGAACCTGCTCCCAAGTATTCCGCAAACCAGCCAAATGCTCATCCAGAACTGGCATGCCCTGTGAGGAGAATGCAGCCGGAAGAACAACGGGATGCTGGCCATAGACAACGTAAAAAGGGCTTTTGCCGGAAGAATCATGAGTGGCGTTATTACGAGCAAACTCAGCCCAAGGAATAAGGTCAGACCAATTGTTCTGATGGTGGGACACAAAACAACGAAGGTACTGCTCCAGAGACTTTGGCACGTTCAGCAGCTCCATTAGACTGGGGATGGTAAGCGGAAGAAAATGAGAGAGAAATACCCATTTCTGAACAAAAGGCTTTCCAGAACATGGAAATAAATTGGCTACCCCTATCGGACACAATAGATATGGGAATACCATGTAACCGGAAAACCTCTCTAGCGAAGATAAGAGCTAGTTCCCTGGATGTGGGCAACTTGCGAAGAGGCACAAAGTGAGCAATTTTGGAAAACCGATCTACTATCATCAGGATAACTGTGTAACCATTCGAAGGGGGTAATTCGACAATAAAATCCAGACCAAGGTCTCTCGGGAACGGGTAACGTATGCAGAAGCCCACAAGGAACTCTACGAGAAGATTTCATACAGGCACAAGCAGTACAAGCACATATATAGTCAGTGACATCCTTGCGTAAGGAATCCCACGGAATCCCAGGAATCCCGAATTGTCTGGACAGAGCGTCTGCTTTAATGTTACGATCACCTGGTCTATAGGTGATAATATAATTAAAACGGGACAAAAACAGTGACCACCTAGCCTGCCTAGAAGATAATCTTTTAGCTTCACCAAGGAAGGATAGGTTCTTGTGATCCATAAAAATGAGGATAGGATCCTTAGTTCCTTCTAACAAGTGTTTCCATTCTTTAAGAGCTAAGATAATAGCAAGGAGTTCGCGATTACCCACATCATAATTCTTTTCAGCTTTGGACATTTGTCTAGAAAAGAAGCCACAAGGATGCAATGGCTTTTCAGGCAACTCTCTTTGGGACAAAATAGCACCTACCCCGATATCAGAAGCATCAACTTCAATAATATAAGGCAGTGAGGGGATAGGATGCTGTAAAATAGGTGCAGAGGCGAATGAAGTTTTAAGAAATTCAAAAGCCTGCAGTGCTTCGGGAGACCAGACACGAGTATTACCACCCTTTTTTGTCATACGGGTGATAGGCGCTACAATAGAATAAAAACCCTTAATAAAGCGTCTATAATAGTTAGAGAAACCAAGAAAACGCTGCATGGCTTTCAAACCTTGTGGTAAAGGCCAATATATGACAGCAGAAAGCTTCTGGGGATCCATATGAAAACCTTTAGCGGAAATCAAATACCTCAAAAACTGGACTTCGGATTGGTCAAATAAACATTTTTCTAGTTTACAATAAAGACCATTAGCAAGAAGGGTCTTCAGGACTGTTGTAACATGTCTGTGATGAGTGTGTAAATCTGTAGAATATATTAGTATGTCGTCCAAGTACACGATTACAAATGTGTGAATAAAGTCTCTTAAGACGTCATTAATAAATTCTTGAAATACTGCTGGGGCATTGCAAAGACCAAATGGCATAACAGTATGCACGTAATGACTGGATCTAGTGTTGAATGCCGTCTTCCATTCGTGGTCTTTCTTAATACGTATGACATTGTATGCACCTCTAAGGTCCAATTTAGTGAATACAGTAGCATGTTTCAGCCTGTCAAACAATTCTGTGATTAAAGGTATAGGGTATGCAATTTTGATAGTGATTTTATTTAGACCTCTATAATCGATACACGGTCTTATATCACCTTCTTTCTTCGATACAAAGAAGAACCCCGCTCCAGCCGGAGAAGAGGATCTCCTAATGAACCCCTTTTCTAGTGATTCCTTGATATGGTTTTCTTGAATAGATAAAGGGTACACCCTGCCCTTTGGAGGTATAGTGCCAGGCAATAAATTGATAGCACAATCATAGGGTAGGTGAGGCGGTAATTTATCAGCTTCCCTTTTATCGAATACAGTCTTGAGAAACAAGTACTGAGGAGGTATAACAGTCGACAAAGGAGGAGTAGTAGGAACATTAATAGAATTTAAAGGGGTGACTTTAATCAAGGCTTAATTAAGGCTTTGCTCCATGATTTTAATTGTCCCGACTCCCAGTCGAAAATGGGATTGTGAGAACGTAACCATGGGTACCCTAACACGATATGAGAAGAGGGAGAGGTGATAACCTGGAACTGAACAGTCTCAAAGTGTAAAACCCCTGTGTACATGAATAATGGTACAGTTTCATGGGTAACGACTGGAGTACTGAAAGGTCTACAATCTATGGCCTCAATGGCCAAGGGTATCTCCCTCTCTCTGTTGGGAATGTTGTGTTTCGTAACAAAACCAGAGTCTATGAAGTTCTCAGCAGCCCCGGAATCAACCAAGGCTAGTATGCTTTCAGCTATACAACTCTCTCCCATATGAAGAGAAACAGGGAGAAGCAAACGGTTAGGAGGCAATTTAGGAGACTTAGATATCACACCCAAGGCCAGTCCCCTATAAGGTCTTAGGTGCGAGAGTTTTCCGGAAGCACAGGACATTCCTTTACCATATGGTCTCTCCTACCACAGTATAGACAGAGTCCGTCCATTCTCCTAAGTAATTTTTCAGTATCAGAGAGTTTGGCAACCCTTAATTGCATGGGCTCCTCCTCAGATACTTTAACACTCTCAGATTTATCAATTCTGGGGTTAATAGGTGTAACAAAACGTCTATTCCTGTTCTTAGTATAGAGCCTGTCACAAATCCTATTATCTATATCAATGAGGTAATCAATAAGGTCCTCTAATGCAATAGGAAGCTCCCTTGCTGCTACCTCATCCAATATAGTGTCAGATAAACCTTCCATGAACGCAGTAGTTAACCCATTATTGGTCCAATCTACCTGTGAAGCAAGGTTACGAAACGGAGTAGCATAATCAGCCACATACCTAAAACCCTGTTTAATTCTCATTAATGCTCTTGCGGCATTCTTTGACCTTTTTGTTGTGTCAAAAGTTCTACGAAAAGCCATAAGAAAACTATTGAAATTATGCACCATAGGTCCATTGGCCTCCCAAATAGGATTTGCCCACTTAAGTGCTTTGTCAGTAAGTTGATGCATCAAAAACCCCACTTTAGACCTATCAGTGGGAAAGGAACGTGGATACATCTCAAAGTGGAATTATATTTGATTAATGAAACCTCTGCACGTCTTAGCTTCCCCTCCATACCTGGGAGGGGGTGTTAAATGGGGCAAAGTATTAGGTAAATTGGATACTTCGGGAAGAAGAGGTGTAGGAGGGTTAGGTGCGGGTGCAGGAATAGTTCTAGACAAGAGCGTCTGGAGAGCCTGAGCTATCTGATCCATACGGTGATCCTGCTCTACAAACCTTGCCTCATGAGAAGCCATTTGCTGAGCCAAATCTGCGGGGTCCATGGCCCTATCGTAATGTAACGAAAATATACCCCAACTCGCAGGATTCAACTCGACAAAAGACAACACAGAGAAGAGATACGTCTACCGGACCTTAGAATGGCCGGACTCGACGTATATGAGAGGAGACAGAGTCAGGAACGATCCGAGGTCAAGGGCACATAGAGACAGCGTAAACTAGGACTAGCCGGGGTCTGGGACACAGTAAACAGCAAGCTGGCAAACAGAACAGATAAGGATAAAGAGATAACGTAGTCAGAAACAAAGCCAAGGTCAATACGAAGGAACACAACTGAACACAACAAGCGCTAAAGGGAACTGAAACAGAAACCAGGATAGGGCAGGGAGAAAAGGGAGAGGTAAGTTTAAATACCTTCAACTTATTCTTGATTGGCCCCTGTCATATCCACGCCCCCAATATGTGAGAGTATGATGAGTGTGGGGTGACAGGGGCCAATGGGAGACCGTTTTGGTTTTCGGCTCCCACTTCCCCTTTAAGAGCGTGCGCGTGACGCGCGGCACGCTCTCAAAGCTAGGTGGGACACGTGACCACATTCTGCGGTCAGCGCCCGCTGTCATCGGCGCTCTGAGCGCGCCGGGAACAGAGGACCACGGCCGGCCCCCAGACAAGGTAAGTAACGCTACACTCACGCAATTCAAATAGTCAAACTTGAAGATGCACTCTTAGATACACACACTCACAGTTATACAAACATATACAAGTGTATACTCTGTAACACATATACATTAAGATACACTTTCAGAAATAAAGATAGGGGAAGTAGTGGGGGGCTGGGGTAGTATTGGAGAGTCGGGATCTGTAGGGGGAATCAGGGCTGTAAAGGGAATAGGGGCTGAAGTGGGGGTAACTGACAGTAATGGGGGTAGGGGTTGAAGTGAGAGTTATGGGCTGTAGTGTAGCTTAGGGACTATAGTGGGGAATAAGGGGCAGTAGTGGGGATTAAGGGCAGTAATTAGGGTTAGAGACAGTTGTGTGGGGATATGAGCTGTATAGGGGGATAAGGGGGAAATTACAAAATAAATGTTTTAATAAAAAAAAAAAAGTTTTCCACCCTCCTTGAGGCTCACCTTGGACCAGGGAGGGGGAAATTTTGCTCCTTGGTGGTCCCGGGGGAAATGTCTGCATTCTGGCAGTCACAGACAGATCCTTCCAGCTGGCAACGTGAAATGTATAATCCTCAGCAATGCTCTTAGACAGTAGTAGGCATGGAAAATGTGGACTAGAAGTACAGACCAAGTTGTTCCTTGGGGAGACCTTGACCTCTGGGGCTGGGTGGGAACCTCTGCCATCTTGGCTTGGCTTCTCAAACATTTTGATCTCACTGACAGCTTGTTCAGAAGCTGATTGCAATTTGGGGTGCCTAGGCACACCATGAACACCCTGTTGTGCATGTATGATAGTCGGAATGCATCCTTTTTGACAGGTATGTTACAAAAATTGAATTTATGGCTCAGTAGTTGACATATCTAAGATTAACATTATATGGTGGGTAGGGGTACTGTGAGCTGGGTAGGAGGACTGTATAGTGGGTAGGGAGACTGTATGGTGGGTAGGAGTTCTCTAAGGTGGGTAGGGGGGCTGTATGGTGGGTAGGGGGACTATGACGTGGGTAGGGGGGCTGTATAGTGGGTAGGGAGACTGTATGGTGGGTAGGAGTTCTCTAAGGTGGGTAGGGGGCTGTATGGTGGGTAGGGGGACTGTGAGGTGGGTAGGGGGCTGTATAGTGGGAAGGGGGATGTATAGTGGGTTGGGGGACTGTGAGGTAGGTGGAGCGGCTGTATAGTGGGAAGGGGGATGTATAGTGGGAAGGGGGATGTATAGTGGGATGGGAGGATGTATAGTGGGAAAGGGGGCTATATAGAGGGTAGAGTGGATGTATAGTGGGTAGGGGGGCTATATAGAGGGTAGGGTGGATGTATAGTGGGTAGGGGGACTGTCTGTGAGGTGGGGGCTGTATGGTGGGTGGGGGGGTCTGAATGGTGGGTAGGGGGCTGTAAAAAGGTAAATACCTTTTAGTTTCCTGTTGGTCCAGTGGGCAGCTTTCCAGCAATGTGTGTGGGGGTGGAGCTTGTGTACAGGAGGTGGAGCTGTCATGTGTGGGTGGGGCATGCAACCGAAATGGTTTTAGACTGTGCAGGGAGACTGACAGGTCTCCCTGCGGCCACTGGCAGCCACACCAGCCCCCCAGCTCCTCCCTCCTTACTTCCCTCAGACTGAAGTATTTCAGTGGGCCAGTCCGGCCCTGGTCATGCACTGTTCCTGCTGTGAGAGACACTGATGTTTATTCACAAAATATAGAATTTTTGTTGGCTCACAACCAACATGTAAAATTAAAACCAAAACAGTTAGAGTAAAATACATTTTTCAGCTCTGTCTATTTGATTATTTTTTTGCGTGAAGGCAATGGAAAAACATGAAAGGGCATACCCTAAATGTATAGTACTATAATCTATACAACATTCATATACTAATTAAGTAAATGAAGGTCATAAACATTTTGTGAATATGATTATTAGTTTATGAAAAATTATTAAAAAGGTGAAACAGTAGGACACTCTGGCCCATAAGAAAAGGTTGTAAAATGTTCTTCCTGAAGGGCAGTACACTAAGTGCAGTCTGCAAAGACATGATGAGGACAATGAAGGAAATATGTATGTATATAAAACAATGAGTGTAGGATCTGGGGTTAAAGAGGCACATAAAGCAGTGGTAGATCAAGGGTGAAGATGTGTGGCCAGGGAGAGGGAGGGAAGCCCAACCTAGTGTCCTCTTAAGTGACTACAGTAACCTCTGAAATTCAACAATGTTAATTGTAAGGAGCCAGTGTGACCATTTTGCAGTACAAGTGTAAAAAATGTGCCCCCTCCCCATTCCCCCTCCCCCAGGCTGTGGTTTTATAACATGGAAGATTTCTGTTCTATGGAGGATTATTATTATCATCACCATTTATATAGCGCCAACAGATTCTGTAGCGCTTTTCAATATTATGAGAGGGGGGATTTAACAATAAATAGGACAATTACAAGACAACTTACAGGAACAATAGGTTGAAAAGGACCCTGCTCAACAGTTACAGTCTATAGGAGGTGGTGTATAAAACACATAAGAACAGGAAATAGCAATCAAATAAGAGTGAAGCAGTGCTTAAGGAGAGAGTAAAGTGCTTCCCTTTAGGAGAGAGCAAGAGACAGGTATGTGAGGTAGAGGTTACTCTGAGAGGCCATAAGCTTTCCTAAAGAGATGGGTTTTAAGGCACTTCTTATAATATGTAAGTCTAGGAAGAGTCTGATGGCGGTAGGCAGGCTATTCCATAGTTAGGGAGTCTCCCGCGAGAAGTCCTGCAATGGCGGTACGGGTGCGAGCAGCAGACAGAAGGTGGTCACGGGCAGAGCCCAAGACCAAGAAACAGACCAAGAAGGGGCATACCTATGGATCTGTGAAGAGATAAAACAGGGCATAGAATTGTTCAGTGCTTTATAGGTATGGGTTAGCACTTTGAATTGACTCCTATAAGATACAGGAAGCCAATGTAAGGACTCACAGAGGGGTGAGGTGTGAGGAAAATCAGTGAGTAGTTCCTCTAGAGAACAGAAATCTTCAATTTTATCAAACCCAACCTCAATGGAAGGAGAACCGGCTGTTTAGAGAACAATGGGGGTATTTGATTGGCTACATTACGAATCCTAATTGTGAGTAACATCATATCGTTAGAGGTTACTGTGGTCCTGTAAAGTAATAACATACGTGCCGGTTTAAAAGGTAGAGCATAATCCCAAAACCTTTTCAGTAATTATTACAGAGTGGTATCCCAACTTACAGGAATGGTGAATCCCACAAACAGTGGTACTAAATAGATGTATTACCGGGCCTTAGAGTGGTTGGAGTTAACGTAAAAAAAGATGAAGAAAAACTCATTAATTTCCAAAGTCAGGATTATTGAAATACAGATAAACTAACAAGCCCAGTCAGGATACCAGAAATACTCTAAGTCAGAAGTCTAGGCCAATATCAGATTATCAAGAGAAACTTATTATAAGCACTAAAGGGTTATCAAGGCAGAAACCACGATAAGGCTTTTGATAAGGCTCAAATTTGCATTATATAGGCTTATATATGTTCTGATTGGTCCATGTCATCTCTGCAACTCCAAAATTATTGATATTGGACTTGCCTGGATAACCTAGACACTTTAAGGACATGTATGACATTACTACATTTGATCTAATAATAGATGTGCCATTCAAGTGGGCAGCATCTAGGACTATGCAGGGAAGCAATGGCTGTGTAAAGTTCAGCCCGTGCAAATCAGGACGAGGAGCTGTTTGCCAGGCAGAATGCCAAGTATACATGTTAGTTCCCTATTCAGGTCGCGTGTAGCATTCAGCTTGCATGGTCAGAAAAGGGTAACAGTATGGTCGTATGGATCAGGTAAGTTTGCTACAAGTAAGTTGTGTATATTCTGCCATAGAGCTGGATAAGGTTGCACTCACTCCACAAATGAAGGAGAGTGCCCATCTCTTGTTCATCCAGTGCCCATCATTAGCAGGTCACATCTTTTATGTAGAATCTGGAGGAAGCAGTACAAAAGATAATTTGAAAGCCATCTCCTGCATTATATTGGAGATTGAGCAGTGGTGTGTCAGATCACACATTTTTTCCCATTTGGACTCTGAATGTTTTCACTGTAAAGGTCTCCCTTTTACCCATGAAAGATGGTATTGGGATTTTTGAGTTTCTAACCGTGTATAAAGATGGGATATCCAATTTATTAATGGGGATAGCTCTAAGCATATTTGTTTAACCCCTTAAGGACCAAACCTCTGGAATAAAAGGGTCACACATGTCATATGTCCTTAAGGGGTTAAAGGCTGCTAAATTTCCTCTTCTGCAAATGTTGCTGTGGAATTTTGCAGCCCATATAGCTCTGTCCAGACCTGGGTTATGAATTAGGGTGTGTGGAAGGGGGGAGGGGGGGGAAGTAGTGGGGAAAGGAATGAAGAAAGCCTGTGTATTTGAGTAAAAGTGCCAGGATCATAGAGTGACTTGCTTGAGTTGGATCCCCACCATCCCATGTTCAATGGATTCCCATAGTCTTGGCCCATTCAACCACTCATACAAGATGACAAGCAGTTTTAAAATCTGGGAGTGCCACTCTTCCCCTATGATTTGACAGAACCAGATGACAAAATTTTCATCTTGATCTCTGTCCTCACGAGATGTACCTGATCAAGCCAAATCAGGATATATGCAGATAGGACTGCCCCCTGGGATCTCTCTGGAAAGAGTTCAGAAGAGGGGAAGAAGATATCTGAGGACTGATTGTAGATCTTCAATCTTCCAGCTTGACAAAAATCTCTGTGCATTTTGAAACATTAAGTGCCTAAGGCTTTTTTTGGGGTATTTAACTTTGTCACAATTTAGAAATGAGTTCTTGAACCACTCTCTGTACTTGCCCTCTTTCAGGATCATAATAATGAAATTAGCAGGTAGCATATGTAATGGAATATAGTGACCATCCCAAATAGAATTAAATGTTCTGATGAACTAGGGGTACATTATTTAAATTAACTTTATTTAGGGCAGACCATCTAGACCAGTATTTACCCACTTTGGATGTTTTAAAGGCTAGGTCAAGTTCTTCCTGTAAGAGACATTAATCTAGCAGTAATGCAACATCTGGGGTAAGGGTAGTTTTGGATGTCAGATATGTGTTAATGCCATTTAGTAGCATCTGATAAGCCATGCAAGTATGTGGTTGTAATAGTCCGTAAAGGTCAGACAAGTAGGTGCAAACAGCTGGAAAGACCTCAGAGGGGACAACTTATTTCAAGTACTGGCAATATTAATCTAGTGTCTTCTTAATCACGTGTGCAAGGAGTCTGTCACTCTTCTTGTGATGCACAAAATAAAGGGTGCACAATTTCAGAAACTCGCAATGGTGCATCAAGTTCAAGAGGACATCCAGCTCTCTCCAAAGCCCTGTAAGAGATGGGTGGGGTGAGCATTTTTTCTTAAAATCTGCTCCCCATATCTAAAGAGCATGGGGTGATCATTCTCGCCTCCCATTGTTTTCAAATTTCCACCCCCTTCTTCATGAAAAAGCTAACAACGTATGTGCCTCTCAGACTGAGATACTTTGAATTCACTGAATTATTATGTGGTGGAATCTCGGTAGAAATAAATTTAGTAGGCCGGGATTACCACGTGGCATGTGTACGTGCATATGCTGACGTATCGGTCGGTTGGTTTGCTTGTGGCAAGATACGATCAGTAGTTTACGGAGCATGTGCGAGAATACAGGATGTAGTATTCCCCTCCTCCATTGTGCTGGACAAGCCATGCGGTCAAGCAGGAAGTTAATTCTTATTTGTATTGATTGGTCAAGAGAATGTGTGGGTGGAGCTTAATATGGGAGGAGTTATGTGCCTATATAAGGAGCCTGCACTATTGTCCGGGGCTCAGAACTTGTTGTATTTTGGTGACATTAGTCCCTCTGAGTCCCGATCGGTGAACCGAATAAAGAATCTCTTCCTTCCTGAAGAAACCTGTGTCCATCTCTCTGTGCTTGGCTTCCGTCAGTTTCTCCGGTATCATTTGGTGCATTGGCCGGGAAGCTCATCGTTCAACGGTAGCTGAGAAGCAGAGGTGTGAGACGGTCTATCTTTGCCCACGTTCTCTATGGCTGCACCCCTGAACTTCTGCGTGGACCTCCCTTCGTCTCGGCGCCACTGGTCTGTTGTCCAGGAGATCATCGGCCTCTACGTAGTAAGTGCTGGGGTGTCCCCGTCGATGAGTGTGAACTCAGGTTCAGGAACGAGGAGGTAAGACGACCGCTGTTTTAGACGGCGGACCCACTAGGGGTATACCGATTGTGCGGTAGGCCCATAAGGGGTTAATCTGTGTATGGAATCTGCCCCCTCTGTCAGAGGGAAGGAGCGAAGGCGCACCGCTCAATCGAACGCTCTTTAGTAAGACCGTTTGATTTGGTTTGGAGTCAGGCGGGGTTCGGTGTAAATAGCCCTAGCCGGACACCGGTGTCTTGTCTAGACTAGCGTTCTAGGGTGTACAATCTGTTCGCTAGGTCGGAGGGACCGGGAGACTAAGCGGCGTCTGTGTAAATTCGGTCCACTAGCTCTCAACCTATCTCGGCTAAGTGGGAAGGCGTGTAAATTTGGAACCCACTAGACTATTGATAGAGTAGAAAGACTAAAAGGGTTCTGTTGTAAATTCCGCCCTCTAGTTCGCTATATGTGGTGCTTGGGCAGTGTGGCTAACCAAAACGGATGTAGATAGTTTTAGGTAGTCCATCAAGGTACTGGCCAATAGATTAGTTGGGAATTGTATATGTGATAAAGATTGTTTAGTAACGTGTATATCTTGTTAGATAGCGTGAGCTCTGCCGTCTAGCGAGAGTGTTAATAGTGTGTTGCTGTATTATAGTGCACGGTACCATAACCCTGTATATTTACTGACACTGTATATAAGTACTAATAATTGTCGTCTATTGCATGTTTAACACCATAACCACTAATAATTGTATTGTGACCTAAAATTGTACTTTGACCTATGCTAACCGTACTGTAACTGCTGTTTGTAAAGACGATGTTACTGGGGTGTGTTATAGACGGGTAATTCATATATAGAGAATTATAGCGTGGGTGACGGTATAGTTTCGCCAAAGGGCATAATTTCGATTACTTAGTGACTGGCGTAACAGCTGTGTGTGTACGGGAATTCCCTGAGTGTTTTTATTGTGTTATTGTGTACGTTTCACTTGGTAACTGTACCACGTGGTGCTGTTGCCGAAGGAACGGGTGTGACTGTTGAATAGAGTGTGTGTATAGCATTCGTTGTCAACGACGCTCCATTGACAAGTATGGGCGCGTCGGAGTCGACGATTTTGGATCCCTTAGGATGTATGGTAAAGAATTTTAAAAAGGGATTCACAGTATGTGATTTTGGGGTTAAAATGTCTCCTGCACGTTTGATCACTTTGTGCACTAGGGAATGGCCTACTTTGGTTGCGGCATGGCCGCCACGTGGCAGTTTAGATCCAAATCTGGTACAGCATGTACACGTGGCTGTATCAGGTAGGCCTGAACTTTATGGACAGTTTCCATACATTGATTGTTGGAGGCAGGCCGTAAACGACTTGCCAAGATGGGTCCGAATATGCCACGAGGAGCAATGTCGCCTCATGGTGGCCAGGACTTGTTTGTCCACTAGGACCACGGTTAAGCCCATTTTGGACACGCCCCCTGAGTCCGAGATCCCTATGCCACCCCCTTATTTCGCTGCAAGGGGAAGTGATACAAGTACAGGAAGTTCCACACCCCCTCCCCCGTTGTCCCCATCTACTTCCACTTCCTCCTCCAGCTCAGAATCCACCCCACGCCATAATAAACCTCCCCTTCCGACACCAGCCCCCGTTAAGTCCATCTATTCCGATTTGGCGCCATTTCAAGCTTACGGTCAGGCTTCCTCTAGGTCGGCTCGGAATATTTTATTCACCGGCCTTCCCCATGATAAAGCTTCTCTATCCGCACGTCTTATTACCCCCCGACCGGAACCCCTAACCGACGCTCCTCCACGAAGCCCTATACTAACCCGACAACTGACTGGTACCCAAAAACCTAAACATTACCAGATGCCTCTTCGTTTGAATCCTGGGTCAGCTTACCTTAATGATGTAGGTCAAATGGTGTATGCTGACCCAGTCTTCGTATATGTCCCATTCACGACTACCGATCTCTTGAATTGGAAGACCCACAATTCCTCGTATACTGAAAAGCCACAAGCCATGACCGACCTGTTCACCTCGATAGTCCAGACGCATAATTCAACTTGGGCTGATTGCCAGCAATTATTAATGACCTTATTTAACAATGAGGAGAGGACTAGGATAAACCAAGCGGCTATTAAAGCGCTGGAGGAAGAAGCCCGTACTTTAAACCAAGCAAATCCAGCAGCATGGGCCGCAACTTATTATCCTAATGCTGATCCAGACTGGGATGTTAATGGCGCAGATATGGTTCATCTAAAAGCCTATAGAGACGCTATAATTGCTGGCATGAAAGCCGGAGGGAGGAAAGCCATAAATATGTCGAAGACGGTTGAGGTGATTCAGAAAAGTGATGAAGCGCCTAGTGTCTTTTATGACCGATTATTGGAGGCATACCGTCTGTATACCCCCTTTAATCCGGAAGACACTGAGAATTCCCGAATGGTAAACTCTGCCTTTGTCAGCCAAGCTTACGGAGATATTAAGCGCAAGCTACAGAAGTTAGAAGGGTTCACAGGAATGTCCATCACCCAACTAATGGAGGTAGCAAATAAGGTGTATATGAATAGGGAATCAGAAAGTAAGAAAGAGGAAGAGCGCAAGATGCATAAAAAGGCGGATATGCTAGCGGTAGCGATCGCAGGCGTAGATAGACGGGGCCCAGATAGAGGTGATAGTAGGTGGAATAGGGAACCCCTGAGTAGGAATCAGTGCGCGTATTGTAGAGAAGAAGGGCATTGGAGAAGCGAGTGTCCAAAAAGAGAGCAATACGAGAGAGACCCACCCAGGGCAGGTTATGGAAACTTTAGAGGCAGAGCGAGAGGTAGAGGAGGTCCCGGAGGGAGTAATAGTGGTAACAGAGGAAGTGTAAGAGAAGACAGATACTATCCCGCAGCGCAAAGGTCCCGCGATAGAGAAGATAGGGACTTTGTAGGATTGGCTGACACGGTCATGGAGAGCTATTGATACCGACCGGGCTCCATCCCCCTTGGTCGAGCGGAGCCTATGGTCGATGTGTCAATAGGGGGAAAAAGGAGTGCATTCATGATCGACACTGGTGCTGAACATTCGGTGGTGACTGACCTAGTTGCTCCTCCATCCGGAAGAACTATTACCGTAATCGGAGCAACTGGAAGGAGTGCTGCAAAACCGGTTCTTAAAAGTCGACTCTGTACATTGGGAGGCCACGTAGTAAAACATCAATTCCTTTACATGCCTGAATGTCCAGTCCAATTGTTGGGACGTGATTTGCTATCCAAATTACAAGCGCAGATTACGTTCCTACCAAACGGAACAACATCCTTAAAGTTTAATGGACCTTCAGGTATTATGACATTATCCGTACCAAAGGAAGAAGAGTGGCGACTTTATACAGCGTTGACTAGCCAAAACCCTAAGAGTGATGAATCCTTATTCAACATACCAGGAGTTTGGGCAGAGAACAACCCACCAGGACTAGCCCGCAATATTCCACCCATTCGAATCGAACTAAAGCTTGGGGTCTATCCAGTGAGCCTACGCCAATATCACATCCCGCAGAAGGCTAAGAAGAACATCCAATCTTATCTGGATAAGTTCATACGGTATGGTATCCTAAAATTCTGTACTTCCCCCTGGAACACCCCATTGCTGCCTGTTCAAAAGCCCGGTACAGATGAGTATCGTCCTGTGCAGGACTTGAGAGCAGTCAATGATGCGGTTGTTAGTATACACCCAGTTGTGCCCAATCCGTATAACCTGCTTGCTTTAATTCCGGGCGGGGCTACCTATTTTACAGTCTTAGACCTCAAAGATGCCTTCTTTTGCCTTCGAATTGCCGCAGAAAGCCAATGTATCTTCGCTTTCCAATGGGAAAATGCTGTAACGGGCTCGAAACGCCAGATGACTTGGACAAGACTGCCCCAAGGGTTTAAAAACTCACCGACCCTATTTGGTTCAGCTCTGAGTCAAGATCTACTGGATTTCAAGTCCATCTCAGGAGAGTGTGTATTATTACAATATGTAGACGACTTGTTGATAGCAGCAGTTACAAGAGAAGTATGTCAGCAAGCAACACACGATCTACTACACATTCTCTGGAAGGCAGGATGCAAGGTGTCTAGGTGCCTTCTGCTCGGTTGTGTCTGCCAACTGTCAAATATCTGGGATTCCATATCTCTGAAGGTCAAAGAATAATGGGGCCAGAGAAAAAAGAAGCTGTGTGCCAAATACCAACACCCAAGAATAGAAGACAAGTGCGAGAGTTCTTGGGGGCAGCAGGCTTCTGTAGGATATGGATTCCCAGTTATGCGATATTGGCGAAACCTCTGTATGCAGCTATCAAGGGTACAGAACACGACCCCTTCCTATGGACTCAAGAACAGCAAACGGCATTTGAAGATGTGAAGAGGGCTTTGATGAGTGCCCCAGCATTAGGTCTACCTGATCACACATGACCATTCTACCTGTATGTACACGAGCAAAGAAGAATGGCTGTGGGAGTATTGACACAGTACTTGGGATCATGGCAAAGACCTGTTGCCTATATGTCTAAGCAACTGGACGCAGTGGCCAGCGGACTTCCACCTTGTCTAAGAGCCGTAGCTGCAGCCGCCCTGCTGGTAGCTGAAGCCGATAAACTCACTCTGGGTCAAGAACTTTATGTACGAGTTCCACATGCAGTACAGACGTTGTTGGATTACAAAGGAAATCATTGGTTTAGTAACAGCCGTATGACCAAGTATCAAGCAATGTTGTGTGAAAACCCAAGAGTGCATTTAGAGACTGTAAATACCTTAAATCCAGCTACCCTTCTGCCGCAACCTACTGAAAGTCAACACGATTGTTTGGAAGTGATGGATGAAGTATTTTCAAGTAGACCAGATCTTCGTGATTTTCCCATCCAGAACCCCGATGTCCAATATTATACAGACGGTAGTAGTTATGTGAAAGAAGGGATTCGCTATGCAGGATATGCAGTAACGACGATAGATAAGGTGATAGAAGCTCGGCCACTGTCAAAAGGAACATCAGCACAAAAGGCAGAATTGATAGCACTGACACGAGCGTTACAATTGGCTGAAGGTTTAAGAGTGAACATCTACACGGACTCCAAGTATGCATTTTTAACCACTCATGCCCACGGAGCTTTGTATATAGAAAGAGGACTATTGAATTCAGAGGGCAAAAAAAACAAGTACGCAGCTGAAATACTACAACTATTGGAAGCAGTATGGGAACCGAAAGAAGTCGGTATTATACATTGTCGAGCGCATCTGAGAGGAGATGGTGATGTAACCAAAGGAAATCGGATGGCAGATAGTGCAGCTAAGCGTGCCGCTGAATCAGGAAGACAGGAATATGTGGAACATATAGCTGCTCTTATTCCAACTCCACTGTCTCAATGGACTCCGGTTTATACAGCTCAAGAAGAGGAGTGGTTAAAGACTGAACCTGGAAAGTATTTGGAGAACAAATGGTATCAGTTAGAAGATGGGAGAATAGTTATTCCAGCATCACTAGCGGTAGAAATCGTCCAAAACTATCATAACGGGACGCATTCTGGAAGGGATAGTACAGAAGAATCTCTCAGAAAACATTTCTACATACCAAGATTGTCCAACTTAACTCAAGCCATTGTACGAAGATGTGTAACGTGTGCTAAAAATAATGCAAGGCAAGGACCAGTAAAGCCACCAGGAGTTCAGTATATGGGGGGACTCCCTATGTCCGATCTACAAATTGACTATACAGTAATGCCTAAATCTGGTGGACATCGCTACCTACTAGTAGTTGTGTGCACCTATTCAGGCTGGGTAGAAGCATGTCCTACTCGTACAGAGAAAGCAGGAGAAGTTGTGAGATTCCTGCTACGAGAAATAATACCCCGATATGGACTACTCTGCTCTATAGGATCGGACAATGGTCCAGCTTTTGTTCATCAGTGTCTACAACAACTGACTCATATGCTTGGTATAAAGTGGAGACTTCATACGGCATATAGACCTCAGAGTTCTGGTAAAGTAGAGAGAATGAATAGAACTATTAAGAACCAGTTGGCAAAAATGTGTCAGGAAACCCAACTTTACAATTGCAAGAAAAATAAGGTGCGCTATGACTTTAAATAACTCAATAGTGTACAATACAATAATAATTCTTAATATTATTGTTAAAAGTGCATGTGCAATGTGCAACACGTGAAGAGAAATGGGGTAGCAAGTCCACACTCACAATTTTAACGCCACTGGCGTGGATCACCCCTCAGGGCTATGCAAATATGTAAAACAAACACAAAAAGACAAAGATCATAGGGTAATATATCTTAAAAACTTCAAGTGTATGTAAGGGGAAATATTCACACTTACAAAAAATAGAGCAGTAAAAGTCTGCTCTAACTATGATGGCAGAAGTCCTCTTATCTCAGGACTCAGAGACCTTTAGTATTCAGGACAGCAGACAAATCCTTCTGAAGCACTTTATTTGAAAAGAATTTAAAAAATAATTCACACAAAGTGATAAAATGTAAAATAGCTTCTAAGTCACCAATCCAAATGATTCTCCTCGTCCAGCGGTCACGATATGTGCTGTTTGTATCCGCCGGTTAACAGGTAGTATCACCTCGAGTCAATACTTCCGGGTTTCGGAGCGATCACGTGGTGACGTCGTGCGTGATGACGCGTTTCGCCAGGTTGGCTTCCTCAGATCACATGTTGGATCCTGCTGTCCTGTCGGTTTTATGACGATCTTTCTGGGCGTGGATTTCTTAAGAGAAAAAGTCTATTGGTTCTGGGTCACCTGATGACTCCATAATTTAAACGTCCAGTCTCTATTGTTTTAGGCATGTCGCCTAAACGGCACTTTTAGGTTAAAAAATGAAGACATATAAAAGCTAATACTAGCACTTTCACTTTTGCCTATATAGGAAATTCAAAACATTTCAATATGCAAGAATATTATAAACACAAGCTAAATACAAGTAAATGTAAAATAACCACATATATTGTTATTATGTATATAATACCATAAAATAGAAAATGTCATACCAGATGTAGTAGCAGCTATATTGTAATATCCCACATCCTACTAAATAGAGTAAAATAGATTAAAATCATTATAGATAGAAGAAGTACAGGTAATTGAAGAGTTCAGAAACATCATAAAAAAATCATAAAAAAATCTTTTATAAAAAGTTAATCCTTTATAAAAAATTAAAAAGATCAAATTCAATGTTAAGACCCATTGGTTCCAGGGTTCCCAATTTATGGACCCATTTCATTTCCTCTCTACCTATGTGCTGTATATGGTCACCTCCTCGCCAGGATTTTTTAACCTCTTGTATCCCTACAAAGGTTAGTCCACTCGGATCTTTATTATGATATTTTTTGAAATGTGCGGACACACTATGTAGCTCAAAACCCTTTCGTATGTTGTTAACATGTTCGTAAATCCTTTTGTGTAGCGGACGGATCGTTCTCCCTACATACTGTAATCCGCAGGGGCAAATCAGCAAATATATAATATTTTTGCTAAAACAAGTGATAAAATCCCTAACATTAAACTCGTATTTAGAATGTTTGCTTTTAAATTTATTAATTCCTTTAAGGGTCCTATTTACACTACATTTACAGCCCACACATGTCCCGCATGAGTAAAAACCTTTCTTATTATTACTTAAAAAAGTTACTGGCACTTCTCTTTTGGGGTGATTGAACGTGAGTATTTGTTTTAAATTAGTAGCCCCTCTAAAAGTGATAAACGGTTTTTGTGGAATAATATTATTTAATTCTTTATCCTTTCTTAGTAGATGCCAGTGTTTATTTACAATGCATTTGAGTTTTTGTGAGTCTTTATTAAAATCTAAAACCAGGAAACCCAACTTAAGTGGAACGTTCTTTTGCCCATAGCTCTGTTGCGTACTTGGTAACTTAAGGGGGGATTTGAGTCAGTTGGGAGAAGGAATTACCCGGCAGCAGGTTGTAGAGTTGGGTAAGACTATGGAGGAGGTACAGAAATGGGTACAAGATAGATTACCTGTGAATATTTATCCCCCTGTTCATAGTTACCACCCAGGAGACCAAGTGTGGATTAAAGAGTGGAATAATGTACCGTTAGGGCCCAAGTGAAGAGGTCCTTATGTTGTTCTTTTGTCTACCCCTACAGCGATAAAAGTGGCTGAAGTGACTCCGTGGATTCATCACTCCAGGGTTAAACCAGCAGTGGTAGATTCTTGGCAAGCTACATCAGATCCAGAGAATCCCTGCAAGATCCGGTTAAAGCGCATGACTCAGTTGGAGTGACGAGGAAACTTGTGGATTACAACATTTTATTGTTTAAGAGATTGGTAAGTGTTTGTTTAGACGGCCATAATAAAGCCTGTCCGCTCACCAACGTGTAATTAAAAAGCCAGGAAAGTCTCGAAGGGACCCCTGTGAAGACGAGCAGAACTCCATTCCCTGCAGCCCTTACATCCTGGAAGCTGAGGTGCCATCGCACGGATGAAGACTGAGGATGCAGCCGACGAAAGATGTATTTGTGATAATGTTTATTTATATGTATTTTTATATTCAGGAAGGTAGAGGTACCGACACTCCTAGCTGTGAGGTATGCATTAAGACTACAAGAACAGGTAATCATATTTCCCAGACCCTAATTTGGCATTCGCAATATGAGTGTAAAGGTGATGTGTCCAGGTGTAGATACTTAAATGTAGAGTATAGTGTATGCCATTTAGGGATAGGAGAACCTAAGTGCTTCAATCCAGAGTATCAACCCCGTACAATTTGGTTGACTCTCAGGAATGGAGATCCTCAGGGGACCCTAATAAATAAAACAGTGTTAGAATCCGTACATTCTTCGGGCGTTCTGCTATTTGATGCATGTAAAGCAATATCAAGTGGTAGAAAGTCGTGGAATGTATGTGGGGATCTTAGATGGGAGAGAACGTATGGGTCTAATGATACATATATGTCCCAGTAGTAAAAATAAGTATGTGAGTCCTAGATGCCCAAATAGAGAATATAATTTCTGCCCATATTGGTCTTGTGTGGGGTGGGCAACTTGGGGACAGACAGCAGACAAGGACATGATTGTGACTAAGTTGCCTACCAATCCATACTGTAAGTCTATGGAATGCAATCCAGTCCATATTCTTATAAACAATCCTGACCAATTCTTGGATAGATATGGTAATTTATTTGGGTTTCAAATATACGGGACGGGTTTAGACCCTGGGACAGTATTGTTTATAGGTATAGAGACCGATACGGTAACCTCCCAAACTCATCAGGTATTCCATTTGTTTTATGAAGAGATGAGTATAGATAATAAGATCCCCCATAACGCTAAAAACCTGTTCATAGATTTAGCTGAAAGTATTGCCGGTAGTCTTAATGTAACCAACTGCTATGTGTGTGGAGGTACTAACATGGGAGACCAATGGCCTTGGGAAGCAAAGGAGGTAATGTCCGGTTCTGAGGCAGTTGAACAATTAATATCCTCACAAGCCGATTATCAGATGAGTGTTAGAGGTAAATCTGAGTGGAGATTAAAGACCTCCATCATAGGTTATGTTTGCATAGCAAGGAAAAGAATGATGTTTAATACTTCTGTAGGAGAGTTAACTTGTCTAGGGCAAAAGGCTTATGATGATGATACAAAGAATACAACTTGGTGGTCGGCTTCAAATGTCTCAGAACCATCTAACCCGTTTGCAAGATATGCCAATTTAAAGGACGTATGGTTTGATTTATCTATCACATCTAGTTTGAAAGCCCCAGCAAATTTGTACTGGATCTGTGGTAAGAAGGCCTATTCGGAGTTGCCACAGGACTGGGAAGGGGCATGTGTGTTGGGTATGCTCAAGCCATCCTTCTTCTTGTTACCTATTGAAACAGGTGAGACTTTGGGTGTTAAAGTGTATGATGTGAATCATAGGAAGAAAAGGGGACCCATAGAGATAGGCGCCTGGGAAGATGATGAATGGCCTCCCCAGCGTATTATAGATTATTATGGGCCAGCCACATGGGCAGAGGATGGTACCTTCGGATATAGAACCCCAATTTATATGCTCAAACGCATTATAAGGTTACAGGCGGTGGTTGAGATAATTACTAATGAGACCTCACAAGCGCTCAATCTTTTAGCGAAGCATAATACCAGGATGAGGACAGCAGTGTACCAAAATAGATTAGCCTTGGATTACCTATTGGCAGTAGAGGGAGGTGTATGTGGGAAGTTTAACCTGAGCAATTGCTGTCTTCAAATAGATGACGAAGGGCAAGCAATAGCTGAGCTTACTAGCCATATGGTTAAACTAGCGCATGTGCCTACTCAGGTATGGAAAGGGTACAATCCAAGTAGTTGGTTTGGTAACTGGTATGAGCAGTTTGGAGGGCTTAAGGCATTGGTAGGCGGAGTCATACTGATTTTAATGTTGTGTCTGCTCCTGCCCTGTCTTATTCCCTTAGTGGTTAGGTCTGTGCAAAGCCTGATAGAAAATATAGCAGAAAGGAAGGATGCAGCACAGATAATGGCTATATATAAATATGAGGCTCTAAATCAGGGAGAACCAAATGCAGGAAGAGGAGTGTTGAGGGATTCACATCATAAGAAAAGTCTGGTCTGGTTCATGGTAACCTGAGGTGTATGCAAACCAAGGTTAAAGTGATGCCTCAAGTAATTGTGAAATATCAAGAGGCATCAAAGGGGGAATGTGGTGGAATCTCGGTAGAAATAAATTTAGTAGGCCGAGATTACCACGTGGCATGTGTACGTGCATATGCTGACGTATCAGTCGGTTGGTTGCAAGATACGATCAGTAGTGTACAGAGCATGTGCGAGAATACAGGATGTAGTATTCCCCTCCTCCATTGTGCTGGACAAGCCATGCGGTCAAGCAGGACGTTAATT
This sequence comes from Pelobates fuscus, assembly GCF_036172605.1. Taxonomy (NCBI): domain Eukaryota; kingdom Metazoa; phylum Chordata; class Amphibia; order Anura; family Pelobatidae; genus Pelobates; species Pelobates fuscus. The sequence continues at coordinate 348,294,516 of NC_086317.1, read as the reverse complement.
CTTATTTGTATTGATTGGTCAAGGGAATGTGCGGGTGGAGCTTAATATGGGAGGAGTTATGTGCCTATATAAGGAGCCTGCACTATTGTCCGGGGCTCAGAACTTGTTGTATTTTGGTGACATTAGTCCCTCTGAGTCCCGATCGGTGAACCAAATAAAGAATCTCTTCCTTCCTGAAGAAACCTGTGTCCATCTCTCTGTGCTTGGCTTCCGTCAGTTTCTCCGGTATCAATTACTTTGGTGAATACCCCTGTATGTTAATTCCTGAATTTATATTTCATATATGTAATAAATGCATATTAAAAAATAAACAATTAAAAAGATCAGCAAAGAACATTATTATAAATAATTAGAAAAGACAAATCACAGAGGCATGGGATTCCCTTATTGATTTTATCATTAGGTGAAAAGCAAACCCTTTCATTAGATCAAATTGGTAAATTGAAGACAGACTTTGATTGCTTTATTTTTGCAATTAAATTTTTATAGAACAATAGCCATAGTTACATAGGCTGAAAAGAGACATGTGTCCATCAAGTTCAGCCTTTCTCACATTTTTTTTCACTGTTGATTAGTGTTTTCGCGAACCCGGAATTTTCGGTTCGCGAACGGCGAACGCGAACTTCCGCAAATGTTCGCGAACCGGCGAACCGCGTGAACCACCATTGACTTCAATGGGCAGGTGAATTTTAAAAACAACAGGGACTCTTTCTGGCCACAATAGTGATGGAAAAGTTGTTTCAAGGGGACTAACATCTGGACTGTGGCATGCCAGAGGGGGATCCATAGCAAAACTCCCATGGAAAATTGCACAGTTGATGCAGAGTCTGCTTTTAATCCATAAAGGGCAGAAATCACCTAACATTGACACCTGTCCTCAAAGCCCAGCCCTGATACACACTGACACAGAGCAGAATAGAGACTGTTCCCCCTACATAGGGTCACTTAGCAGATATGGATTGACACCTGTCCTCAAAACACCTTATACACACTGACACAGAGCAGAATAGGGACTGTTCCCCCTACATAGGGTCACTTGGCAGATATGGATTGACACCTATCCTAATGATCCCTGATACACAGTGACACAGAGCAGAATAGAGACTGTTCCCCCTACATAGGGTCACTTGGCAGATATGGATTGACACCTGTCCTCAAAACCCCTGATACACACTGACACAGAGCAGAATAGGGACTGTTCCCCCTACATAGGGTCACTTGGCAGATATGGATTGACACCTATCCTAATGATCCCTGATACACAGTGACACAGAGCAGAATAGAGACTGTTCCCCCTACATAGGGTCACTTGGCAGATATGGATTGACACCTGTCCTCAAAACCCCTGATACACACTGACACAGAGCAGAATAGGGACTGTTCCCCCTACATAGGGTCACTTGGCAGATATGGATTGACACCTATCCTAATGATCCCTGATACACAGTGACACAGAGCAGAATAGGGACTGTTCCTCCTACATAGGGTCACTTGGCAGATATGGATTGACACCTATCCTAATGATCCCTGATACACAGTGACACAGAGCAGAATAGGGACTGTTCCTCCTACATATGGTCACTTGGCAGATATGGATTGACACCTATCCTAATGATCCCTGATACACAGTGACACAGAGCAGAATAGGGACTGTTCCTCCTACATAGGGTCACTTGGCAGATATGGATTGACACCTATCCTAATGATCCCTGATACACACTGACACAGAGCAGAATAGAGACTGTTCCCCCTACATAGGGTCACTTGGCAGATATGGATTGACACCTATCCTAATGATCCCTGATACACACTGACACAGAGCAGAATAGGGACTGTCCCCCCTACATAGGGTCACTTGGCAGATATGGATTGACAAATCCCTGACAAACAGCTACCACATGCAAGGAAGGCAGCAGGGGCGCAAATGACCCACTCCCGACGCGGGAAGGTAGTGACGACAAATAACAATACAGGACTCTTTAGAGGCCCTGTAATTGTAATCAGTCCACTTGAAATCCTTTAACTTTGATCAATTGGAGGGAAGTCTGGTGCAGAGCCACTGACCCATGCGCAGGGCCAGCCTTAGGCCTTTGGGCGCGATGTGCAAGAAATCTTCCCGACGCGGGAAGGTAGTGATGACAAATAACAATACAGGACTCTTTAGAGGCCCTGTAATTGTAATCAGTCCACTTGAAATCCTTTAACTTTGATCAATTGGAGGGAAGTCTGGTGCAGAGCCACTGACCCATACGCAGGGCCAGCCTTAGGCCTTTGGGCGCCCTGTGCAAGAAATCTTCACCCTGTCACACCCATGTGCAAGAAATCTTCACCCTGTCACACACACACACACAGGCAGACAGCCATACACACGCACACACACAACTGCGACTGACTAGGTTTGTCACCTCCTCAAAAGGACGCATGAGCCTACAGGCATTGCGCATGAGCGTCCAGTAACGTGGCAAAAAAATTCCCAGCTCCCCAGAGGCTGTCCTAGCACCCCGGTCATACACATATTCATTATCATTAACAGCTTTTTCTTGTTGGAGCAGGCGGTCGAACATTAGGAGTGTTGAATTCCAACGTGTAGGGCTGTCGCAAATCAAGCGCCTCACTGGCATGTTGTTTCGCCGCTGGATATCGGCAAAGTGAGCCATGGCCGTGTAGGAACGCCTGAAATGGCCACACACCTTCCTGGCCTGCTTCAGGACGTCCTGTAAGCCTGTGTACTTATGCACAAAGCGTTGTATGATCAGATTACACACATGTGCCATGCACGGCACATGTGTCAACTTGCCCAACTTCAATGCCGCTATCAAATTTTTTCCGTTGTCACACACCACTTTGCCGATATCCAGTTGCTGCGGAGTCAGCCACTTTTCCACCTGTGCGTTCAAGGCGGACAGGAGTGCTTGTCCGGTGTGACTCTCTGCTTTCAAGCAAGTCAAACCCAAGACGGCGTGACACTGCCATATCCGGGATGTGGAATAGTACCTGGGGAGCTGGGGGGGTGCCGTTGATGTGGAGCAAGAAGCAGCGGCACAAGAGGACTCAGCCGAGGAGGTTATGGAAGAGGATGGAGTAGGAGGAGTAGAGGAGGTGGCAGCAGGACTGCCTGCAATTCGTGGCGGTGTCACCAACTCCTCTGCAATGCCACGCATTCCTTGCTTGTCAGCCGTCAGCAGGTTTACCCAATGCACAGTGTAGGTGATATACCTGCCCTGACCATGCTTTGCAGACCAGGTATCAGTGGTCAGATGGACCCTTGCCCCAACACTGTGTGCCAGACATGCCATGACTTCCTTTTGCACAATCGAGTACAAGTTGGGGATTGCCTTTTGTGAAAAGAAATTCCGGCCGGGTACCTTCCACTGCGGTGTCCCAATAGCTACAAATTTTTTGAACGCCTCAGACTCAACCAGATTGTATGGTAAAAGCTGGCGGGCTAATAGTTCGGACAAGCCAGCTGTCAGACGCTGGGCAAGGGGGTGACTTGGTGACATTGGCTTCTTACGCTCAAACATGTCCTTGACAGAAACACATGACTCTGGGCAGATGAGCGGGAACTGCTCAAGGCGGGAGACGGAGTGGCGGATGGTTGAGAGGGGGCAAGAAGGACAGCAGTGGTTGACGTGGCTGAAGATGCTGGACAAGGAGGAGGATGGTGGCTTAGAGTAGGCGTGCTGCTTGTACTCATGTGTTGATCCCATAGGCGTTTGTGATGTGAGATCATGTGCCTACGCAAAGCAGTTGTACCTAGGTGGGTGTTGGACCTCCCACGACTCAGTTTCCTTCGGCACAGGTTGCAAATGGCATCGCTGTTGTCAGAGGCAGACACACAAAAAAAATGCCACACTGCTGAGCTCTGCAATGACGGCATTCTGGTGGTGGACACAGCATGCGTTGATTGGCGTGCTGTCGGGCTGACCCCGGGTGCCGATGCATGCTGTCTGACTGTGCCACTAGCTCCTTGCGACGACCCCCCCCTGCTTCCAACTGGTCTCCTCCTCCTCCTCTCTGTCTCCCCATCTGAACTTTCGCCCTGTTCTTCTTCTCTTCTAGCGGGCACCCACGTGACATCCATGGACGCATCGTCATCATCAACCGCTTCGCTTGTATCTGACAACTCAAAAAAGGAAGCAGCAGCGGGTACAACATCATCATCATCACACCGTACCTCCATGTGTTTAATGCTGCCTGCCTGAGACATATCCCTGTTATCTACATCCTCTAGCAATAATGGTTGCGCATCACTCATTTCTTCAAACGGGTGTGTGAATAACTCCTCTGACATACCAAGTAAAGCGGCTGTGGTGCTAGTTTTGGTGGTGGCGGCAGGCGGGTGAGTGCTATCTTGAGAGGTGCCTGAAGCTAAGCTGGAGGAGGATGGTGCGTCAAGGTTCCGAGCGGAGGCTGTACAAGATTGGGTGTCCTGTGTTAGCCAGTCAACTAAGTCCTCAGAACTTTTCAAGTTCAGGGTACGTGGCTTCTGAAAACTGGGCATTATTCTAGGGCAAAAGGGAATCACAGCCCCACGACCACGACGGCTACTGCGGGGTGGCCTGCCTCTGCCTGTCATTTTTTGGGGGATTTGGGGTACTATGCGTGCAAGCTACTGTGAGACCAGATATGATTGGCAATGTGCACTGGAACAGTTCTGCAGAGCACACACTGTAGGCCTGAGACACCCGTTGAAGACAAGTAACTGCTATTCAATCTATAACAGTGAAAAACATTTTTTGTTTTTAAAAGCACGCTATAGAGACACCAGATATGATTGGCAATGTGCACTGGAACAGTGCTGCAGAGCACACACTGTAGGCCTGAGACACCCGCTTGAAGACAAGTAACTGCTATTCAATCTATAACAGTGAAAAACTATTTTTGTTTTTAAAAGCACGCTATAGAGACACCAGATATGATTGGCAATGTGCACTGGAACAGTGCTGCAGAGCACACACTGTAGGCCTGAGACACCCGCTTGAAGACAAGTAACTGCTATTCAATCTATAACAGTGAAAAACAAATTTTGGTTGTAAAAGCACGCTATAGAGACACAAGATATGAGTGGCAACTGTCAAAGCACGCTGGCACAGGTCTGCAGAGCACACGCTAAAGTAGGCCTGAAACACAGACGCTTGCAGACAACTAACTGCTCTTCTATTACAGTGAAAAAAAATAATTTCTTTTAAATCGAAAGCTTAACCAATTGTTAAAACAGATATGAGTGGTGGCACTGGGCAAATAGGCACAGTGTCCAATGTGAACCTCACACAGAAGCTAGCAGGCAGGCAACTGCTCTTCTATTACAGTGGAAACAAAATTTTGGTTGTAAAAGCACGCTAAAGAGACACCAGATATGATTGGCAACTGTCAAAGCACGCTGGCACAGGTCTGCAGAGCACACGCTGAAGTAGGCCTGAAACACAGACGCTTGCAGACAACTAACTGCTCTTCTATTACAGTGAAAAAAAAATATTTCTTTTAAATCTAAAGCTTAACCAATTGTTAAAACAGATATGAGTGGTGGCACTGGGCAAATAGGCACAGTATCCAATGTGAACCTCACACAGAAGCTGGCAGGCAGGCAACTGCTCTTCTATTACAGTGGAAACAAAATTGTGGTTGTAAAAGCACGCTAAAGAGACACCAGATATGATTGGCAACTGTCAAAGCACGCTGGCACAGGTCTGCAGAGCACACGCTGAAGTAGGCCTGAAACACAGACGCTTGCAGACAACTAACTGCTCTTCTATTACAGTGAAAAAAAATATTTCTTTTAAATCGAAAGCTTAACCAATTGTTAAAACAGATATGAGTGGTGGCACTGGGCAAATAGGCACAGTATCCAATGTGAACCTCACACAGAAGCTGGCAGGCAGGCAACTGCTCTTCTATTACAGTGGAAACAAAATTTTGGTTGTAAAAGCACGCTATAGAGACACCAGATATGATTGGCAACTGTCAAAGCATGCTGGCACAGGTCTGCAGAGCACACGCTGAAGTAGGCCTGAAACACAGACGCTTGCAGACAACTAACTGCTCTTCTATTACAGTGAAAAATAAATATTTATTTTAAATGTAAAGCTTAACCTATTGTTAAAACAGATATGAGTGGTGGCACTGGGCAAATAGGCACAGTATCCAATGTGAACCTCACACAGAAGCTGGCAGGCAGGCAACTGCTCTTCTATTACAGTGGAAACTAAATTTTGGTTGTAAAAGCATGCTATAGAGACACCAGATATGATTGGCAACTGTCAAAGCACGCTGGCACAGGTCTGCAGAGCACACGCTGAAGTAGGCCTGAAACACAGACGCTTGCAGACAACTAACTGCTCTTCTATTACAGTGAAAAAAAAATATTAATTTTAAATGTAAAGCTTAACCTATTGTTAAAACAGATATGAGTGGTGGCACTGGGCAAATAGGCACAGTATCCAATGTAAACCTCACACAGAAGCTGGCAGGCAGGCAACTGCTCTTCTATTACAGTGAAAAAAAAATATTTATTTTAAATGTAAAGCTTAACCTATTGTTAAAACAGATATGAGTGGTTGCACTGGGCAAATAGGCACAGTATCCAATATGAACCTCACACAGAAGCTGGCAGGCAGGCAACTGCTCTTCTATTACAGTGAAAAAAAAATATTTATTTTAAATGTAAAGCTTAACCTATTGTTAAAACAGATATGAGTGGTGGCACTGGGCAAATAGGCACAGTATCCAATGTGAACCTCACACAGAAGCTGGCAGGCAGGCAACTGCTCTTCTATTACAGTGAAAAAAAATATTTATTTTAAATGTAAAACGCGAACACGCTAATTTCGCCGGGAACTGTTCGCCGGCGGACAGTTCGGTACATCACTACTGTTGATCCAAAACAACTGAGAAAAAAAAAAATATCCCTCTTGACCCCAGAATGACAGTTAGATTTATCCTTGGATCAAAAAGTGGATGAAAAAATAGAATATTGTGTTTTTGCAAGTGTGCATTTAGTTGCTGTTTAAACATCTGCACGGACTCTGATAAAACCACTTCTTCAGGCTGAGAATTCCACATCCGTATTGTTCTTATGGTAAAAAAAAATAACATTCCTTTTCCTTAGATTGAAATGACCTTTAATGCTGAAGCCCTAATGGCCTTACAAATTGGAAAAAAAGCTTGAAGCATACTGAACAATGGTTCCCATGGATAGATTTGAGACAAGTAAAAAGTAACAGATACAGGAGGGAGCTGGTGGCATCTGAGGATGAGGGGTACACCTCACTCTTTTTCTATGCTTTTTTTTCTAAAATACACGCACACACACACACACCACATGAAATGGGAGCAGAATTCACACCACAGTGTGGTGAAAGGCAGGGGGGGGTGGTGGGGGGCGGTAGTAACATAATGATGGGGAGACATACCAATTCCAAATTGATTATTTGGCATGGCCCAACAGTGATGTGAATGACTGAAATGTTATAATCTTTGTATGAACGTGGTACAGTTTGTATTAATATGATATTCCGAGAAAGCATCTAAACTTGTGAACAAAAATTGATTGCAAAGCAAAAAAAAAAAAAACAACATTACTAAAGTAAAAACAAAAACATATATTGAGCTTAGTATAACTTTCTTGAGAGACTTTACAAATGTTTAGAATTTTAACTCCCTTAATATGCTTTACAATATAGAATAAAAGTTCACACAGAAAGACCCATGGAACTAGAAAGACTTTCGAGACATGCACATTTAATTAAAACGATGGAAGATTTCAGTTATAAGATGATAAGCTGAAGACTCCTTTATAGGTATGTTTATTCTGTAATGTAGGTGTGGGAATTTGATTAGCAATTACAAGTATATTCAAGATCAATACAAAGACCTTTCCAAGGGAAGAGGACCTTACAGATGACAAGGTGGCATGCTTTAACGTAAGAGGAGATTAGATTTTATATTAAACAGGATAGGGATTTTATAAGGTAGTTAAGACTTGCATTGGCAGATAATTCCAAACAAATGCTGGATATATTTTTAATAACAGCAGACCAACCATGTTAAAACAAATTACATTAGCACATGCATTGTGGGATAAGCAGGTAAAGCAGATTGTTGCATGGATAAACCTCTAAATACAGGAATTTGTTTAACCTTTTCTAAAGATTGTGAAATATATATATATATATATATATATATATAAAAAATCCAATTTGGTTTCCAACATACACTTTTTATTTTTTTTATGTCAGTTTAATTTTATTGTTTATTAAACCTTTTCATGATTGACGAGCATAATATAAATGGATTCGCAACAGGGACTGTGCCAAGCTATATGCACGGATAGTATCACTGCTCCTCTGGGATTTTAAACATACTATTAGTGTTTAATCACCTATTTTTCACCTGCAATGGGTGACTTACATTTGGCACACAGACTGGTGCCTTGTTCTAGCCTGACTAAACCCAGGTTTGGCCCTTTTTTAAAGGTGACTGCAGCTCAGAGAGTGAAGGCCTAGCATGGAGATTGCACAAGGGAGGCCGGACACTACCCACTGTGATGGACACCAGTCCTCTGCACTACGATGAACGGTTCCCTGCTTCCTCCTACTCCCAAAATACTGCCTTAAGCAAGGAGATATATTGGCAGCCTAGGTTTAGATTTGTATGGAATTCTGTGCTCGGTTATTTGTAATAAATACAGTTACTCACCATTTGGATTAAAATGGAAATAAGTATGACAGGAAAACTCAGATGCTTATACTGGGCATATTTACTAAAATAAATGGAGACATTTTTGGAGCAACCTGCCTGGAAGAGAGCTAATTGGAGGAAATCCTCTGATCATCATTCACACCTGTGTGAGACTCTCTGGAGGAATCGTTCTTCCTCTACAGACCCCATGGTGGGGGGACTCTAGTAGTCTTTATGGCTGGGTCAGTGGAGTTCAGGTGATGGCTCTATCACGAACCCAGTGCTAGTATAGTGTCTGGTATTACAGTGCTTCCACAAAAGATCTACTCTTAAGGGTAACTGACTTATTTATGGTGAGCCAGTCATCTAACTTGGGCCCTTATTATGGTGCTTCTCAGCACATAGATTTACTGTTTACCTTTTATCCAGCTGATTTGTACACATTTATTAAGTGGACGTTATCCTGTGGTTTACATTCATTGTCGCAACCAGTGCATGTATATCAGTAAAAAAATTATGCGTTTTCCTGCACACAATTCCTTTATCTGATATACATATTATTTTGAAACTCTTCTCCCGCTTCATAAAACTATAGCTGTGTTGTACTTATGTGACTTTGACCTGACTGTTTTGTTACATGACGACACAACAGCTATGTGTATGTTGAACTGGAGCAAGATATAAATAACGCCAACATTTAAAAAAAAATAAAAAAATTATATGTATATATAGTGATCCTTGCTTGCCAAATGCATGGTCCTCTAGGGTAAAAAATGTATTAAAAAAAATGAGAAGTCTTTTGGTTGCAATTCAATTCAGGCCCTTTATTTAAAAGTCCATTCAGGCGGCAGCAACACAACACAAAATAACATAACATAACAGATTTCCGTTTAAATCAAATCCTAGCTCATCTGAGCACTAATGTTATTATTCCCTATATACCAAGGGTTCTAAACTAACGAAAACGTAGGTTTCACCAACCTTGTTCAATGTTAACCTTTCCTGCACTCCAGTGCTCATTCACCTTGACTGTAAACTTTTCCTGCAGCTCAGTGCTCCAAACCAGCCTTGACTCTTGACTCTCTGCACTTCCAGTGCTCCAAGCCAGCCTGCTGCTTCCAACTTTCTCACAGCTGGTCTTGACTTATGTCTCCTATAAAACCAATAAACAGTGGAGTGGAGCACTGGCCCACCCTGCTCTCCAAATTCTCCACCCCAGGGGCCCATAACTAAACATCATTTTTTGTTGTTGTTGCACACAACAAGTACTCCCCCTGGGGTTAAATGTTATATACCTTCCTCTAAATCTAGGGGAAATATAGATTCCTTCACGGATCTTACCCTGCACTTTATCACTATATATATTTTATATATATTGAAGACATATGCCTGAAATTGTGGGAGGGATTATTGGTCTATTTAAACCCAGTAGCCCCTGCTTACCCGTCATCGACGATTTCTGACGTTCCTTTGTTCTACTTCCGGCTCACAAGACTCTGACGTCATTTTCCGCCCGCTGGCAGTCCGTACGAACACAAACTATCCCAATTGCTTTCATGCAATTTCATGAGTATTAGAAAAAATGAACACAGCCATCGTACGAACAGGCTAACTGTAAGTAGTTTGGTTATCCAAACACATTTTATGTCGTTCATTAGTTGCGTTAATTCCGTTTAAAATTGTGTGTGTTTTTCCGGTTCAGTCTGCTTCATTCATGTACTACGGTTAATTTCATTAATGGCATTAATGGCATTTCGTGGGTTCTTATGTACTTATATATAAGCATTTCACATAATAGGAGGCAATGCCATTCATGCCAAAATCACAATACTAAATTTGTATGAAGGTTCCGTAGAGAATTTATTTTCTCTCCTTTCCCTAGGAGTGATATTCATTTCTCTTTTACACATTATAGTTCAAGCATTCTGTTTGACTACCTATTTTTAGGTGAATGTTATGTTGTATTAGATTTTGCTGGCTGCGGCTTAGTCTCTGTAATTTCAATACGTATGCATAATTAAAGGGACACTCCAGGCACCCAGACCACTTCTGCTCATTGGAGTGGTCTGGGTTCCAACTCCCACTACCCTTAACCCTGCAGGTGTAATTATTGCAGTTTTTATAAAACTCCTCTAGTGGCCTCCTCCTCTAGTGGCTGTCTACTAAACAGCCGCTAGAGGACACTTCCATGTTCATAGAACACGAAAAGTGTGCTATAACATCACTGGACGTACTCACGCTATGTGGGGACCTCCAGCATTGCTGAAATCCTTTTGGGAAAGCATTCAATGCTTTCCTATGGGGAGGTCTAATGCGCATGCACATTAGGTCTCCCCTGCTGGCTGCGCATGCTCAATAGGGTTCCCCCACCGGATGATGTCGGCTGGGGAGGAGCGTGGGCGGACCCTGACCCAAGGTCGAGGGACATTGGCACTGGATACTGGTAAGTCACTGAAGGGGTTTTAAACTGTTGCATATATTTCTATTTCCATTCTCTTAATGGATTACGATTTTTCATTTATTTTATTATTTGTTTGGTTAGATGCCTGTATTAATAAATGTTTAAAAGAAATAGTTAAAATAATCAGGACAGCATTTTGCAACTCTAATTATGCCAGTTCTAGGTAAATAGATTAAAAAGTTTTCTTATTCTTCTTCTCTCCAAAATACTACAATTACAGATATTGGTATGCCGTCATCTAGTCATTAAACCTAACTCAGAAACTATTTAAATAGGTATGTGTCTAGGTTGCTCTTTCCCTATCCCTTTCTTTTTTTTTCCCTACAGTCAAATTATCTGTTATAACCAGGATTATTAATAAGACAAGTTCTGGCTTTTGTTCCCCTCTATAAATAGTTTTCAAGTTAATACGCTTTCCAAGGAAAAGTCCAAGCTTTCCCATTTAAACCTAAATAGCTAAAGTTTGGTTAATATTTAGTTTTCTCTTTCTCCTTTATTATTCTCGTAATTTGGTCTACAACTACTTAGAGGGGCTAAGGTTATAACTCATTCATTGTGATAGGTTTTAGGAGCAAGTGGAGGCCATCTTACCAAATACGCCCTGTCTGTCCACTAGCAGGTATGTTTAAAAAAAAAAAAAGAAAATCAAAAAAACTAGATATGAAGTAACATTTTTTATAAAAGTCCTTGCCAATTAGGAATAATTTCTTCATAGGTCTCTTTGCCTTAAGTTGAGCGGTCCTGCAAGGCCAACTCCCCTCCTCACGCTTGGAGGTACAAGCCCAATGGCCCAACTCATAGTTAGTGCCTTGCATTGTGTCATAGTCAGGGCCTCACCTGTCTTGGCAAATCTATCTTAAATCTCGTAAATGTCACTGAGAGGCCAACACCCTGCCGCTTACGTCAGTGGCGTCAAATCATAGGTAGAGCCACTTGACAAGTAGTGAGGGTATCACCTGTCACCTTATTAGTTAGAATAATATAATTTTCCCTTCAGGCATTAAATCTAGGGAGCTGGGTTACTTCATACCTATCAGGATATCATATTAACCAAGTCATCTACCTCACACCCATAGCATATCTAACGCTTCACTACAAGGAGATGACCTGTCGCTTACCAGCACCCAACCAGATTTAATTCCCAGACGAGGCAAAGTGTTGTAGCCAGTCCAGCTACAGATCTTGGACAATTCCAAAAATTACGGCCGAACTTAAAAGGAAAAACATTCTCTTTCATGCCACAGCCAGGAAAGCCAAACTATTTCGCTTGTTAAACACGCATAATGATAATCAAAAGGCCTGGCCCTAGTTCTGAATGTAATATCGTGATCTCCTCTCTAGTGACTTCTGTAGCCACTATTAACAACTGATTGGATAATCTGTAATCCAATAACCAACCAATCATCCCGGATGTCCAAACTCAGAAGGTTATTCTAAGCCTCTACCCACTAAAAGTACTAATATCACTAATCCAGTAAATCTCATTCCACAAAACCTTAAATGTGACATATTAGAAGGCAGAGATATTAATCTGGCTTCTCTCCTCATTGCATCACATGATATAATTGAAAACAGGTCATACACGTTTGACGATTTATCTGTGGTAATGAAGTCTAGAGACCCTAGACTTAACAGGAAGTTAAATATTCCAGAGTTTGTCTTAGCCTTCGGATTATATAGGGACGTTATTTGCTCTTCTTTTCCCCACCATAGAGAGGAATTAGATTTATACTTACACAATCTGGTGGATTTAGCTTATAAATACGGAGGCTATGCATTCTACGATTACCACTCCTCAATAAAGAAATTGAGAATAGTTTCATGATAGGGCCCTTCACTGCCCCACCATTCACTTCTTGGAGAACAAACCCTCTATGCATAGCTACAGGTAAATTTCATAATAAAAAGAAACTCCTCATTGATTTCTCAGCACCTCACTCTTCCACTACCCCTAGGTTAAATGCAGTAATAACATCAGTGGATTTCTCTTTACAATAAGCAAAAATTGACAATGCCATACAAGCTATTATTAACTTCGACAAGTTAATTCGACAAGTTGGTTAAGCAAAACAGACATCACAAATGCTTTTAAACTACTACCAATGCATCAATCACTCTTGAATCTGCATGTCGTTAAGTGGGAGAATAAATACTATTTTGCAACTGGACTAACTTTTGGCTCCAAAAGTAGCCCAAAAATCTTCAATATTTTTGCAGAAACCTTGACCTGGCTCTTACTTAACAAAAACAGATGCCCAGTAGTGTAACAGATCACCTGTACTCCGACCAAGTACCTTCCATTGACGGACGCTTCCTAGCTGATGCTGAGGGCCATAAGCACCGCACCGGACACCACAACCACCGCAGTCTCCACAACTGCCGTAGCTTAACTGGAGTCTCGCCGTCTTCCTTCCACCCTGGATCAACCTCTGTCCTCCAGGACCGTGTGGGAAAGACCTCTCCTCCAGGAGAGCGTATCAGGAACAGCTCTTAAAAGAGCTAAGTGAGTAGAGCTCAAGGGAGTATACAAAGTATAGCAATCCCCAGTGTGATTATAGCAGTTCCCTACAATAACGAGATGAGGCTACGTATTCAGGGTTAAGCAGGAACAGAATGAACTGAGGCTTTATTGTTTCTTATATACACACACATTTTCCCACAAGGTTACCACCCACGTGGACCTTGTGGTACACAGGACACAAAGTCACAACAGCCAACCAACACAGTACAGTACAGTCAGACACTCCCAGGTAAGGCACACAAACCCTCCCCTCTGCATGTGATATAATTACTGAACACAATGGGCTTACTTAATTATCACAGGCAGAAAATATACAGGTTTTACCCAAAACACAGAAACACCCCAAAACAACAACATACCCCCATCCCTGGCTAGCCCAGGGTGAACAACATATCCAAATAACACCCAGATCAGAGCAGGGGTTCAAAAGTTTTATGGAAGTCACATTTGATTGACTGCAAGCATGGCTTTCATTGCCAAAACAGTTCCACAGATTTAGGCTGTGCAGCCAGTCTATCATCTCCTCTATCCTGGAGATAATTGGCTTAAGTGGGTGTGGTAAGCCAATTATCTCCAGGCACAGAAAATATCTCTAAGTCCAAAAACTGTTACAAAACCTACATAAAAAACATAACTCATTTAATACAATGTTTAACCTATATGTCCAACATATCCCCAGATAGCTTGGATCTGAGCGCTCAATATGTCCGAAAAGCGCTCAGATCTCACGAATACAGTTGGATCGCCATGGGGTTAAACAATAGCAAGGGCTGATGAGAAATTGAGGAGGGACAAAGCAGCCAGTTTCAACTGGTCTGGCAGTGTTGGATGGGACAGGAAAAAGGGGGAGGGGAAGAGGCACATTCTCCTATGCAATCAAAGGGGCAGAAAAAGTGTTTCAAAATCCAATAAGCGCAAATAGACTTTTTAAATGGCAACACTGAAATAACTTTCCTGGGTATCATGCTAAATTCAGTATCCATGCAAGCTAGCCTGTCTCAGGAAAATACAGGATTTTAACCTATATTGATGTCTGCACCACTCATGGGTCTTGCACCAGGAAGGAATTACAGTCACTTTTAGGTTCACTCAACTTTGCTATGAGGATTATTCCTCAAGGAAGGTCTTTCATCTCTAGAAAACTCTCTCTTCTACATGGTCTCCCTGACGACGACTCTAGAACTATTTTAGATGAACCAGCTAGGGCCGACATAAGAATGTGGCATCTCTTTTTATCCCCATCTCTAACAATTCCCCTGTAATATGGACTGACGCACCAGGAGCCATAGGTTATGCTGCTATATTCAGCAACGACTGGGTATGTGATACTTGGCCACCAGAAACCTCCACCCTAGAGAATTTTAACAAGACCACAGCACTGTTTGAAATCTTCCCAATAGTAGCTGCAGCACACATATGGGGAAAGGAATGGAAAGGAGCAGTTAGGTGCTTTTCAGACAATTTAGCGGCATATAACATTATTAACAAAGGACGCTCTCCATCCCTTACAATAATGAATCTAGTAAGGAAACTTACCTGGTTAGCAGCAAATATACAGTTCTGTGTATATTGTATCCACGTCCAAGACGTTCTGAACATCCTACAAGGAACGTCCAGCCCAAAGAACCTCCACAGTTCAAAGACTTAATTAAATGCTTTAAATATGCTGTTAAAACACAGTAGATCACTCACACAAGCTGGTTTGTCAAAAATACTAAAAAAGCTTATGCTGAAGCATATGATCTGTTTAGACAATGTGTGTGTGACTTTAATGTAATAAATGTTTTTTTCTGTAGAAACTATGGTTGCATTCACAACTTTTTGCCACATCTCTTTGAGACTAGCATACAATACCATTAAACTTTACTTGACAGGCATACAACATTACATGTTAACTATATGCCCAAACAAAACTCCAATCTTATCTTCATATCCGGTCAATAGTGTCCTGAAAGGTATTGTAATGGCACCCCAGGTATAGAAGGGTTAACGCCGCCACAGCTGTTCTTTTTCCCAAATGCGAAGTCAGCTACCGAACACTCCTAAGTGCCAAACAGGAACCATATGAATTATCCCCCCGAATACGAGACAAGGCTCTGTATTGAGGGTCAAGCAGGATCTGTTTAATGGGGGCTACATGTCAGCCTTTTATGCAGGTCTTCCAGCAAGGGACACTCCCTTAGGGGCCTTGTGGAAGACTGAGACAGTGTTTACAATAGCCAAGCACATGCAGTTACAGAATGTAAACACTCCCACACAAACAGTACATCTCCTCCTCTCTATCCTGGAGATAATTGGATTAAGTACTTCCAGGCATAGATAATATCCCCATTTTACAGTAATGGTAAAAACACATTAAAATACATATTTAAAAAAATACCGAACAGAACCCCCACATTCAATGTATCCCCAGATAGCTTGGATCTGAGCGCTCAATATAACCGAACAGCGCTCAGATATTATACATATAGTTAAATCGCCATGGAGTTAAAGTTTATACATTGGGCGTTCGACGAAACAAATGAGCTCCATGTGTTTACTATCTGGTACAGTTCCGTTCGTGCATTGTCAATTTACTGAACGGTGCGGCGTTCGTATGAATTTGGAACAGAGTGACAGATGGTCAGTGATTTCAGCGGTGTTCGTGGGAATCAGTGTCCAAAATCAGTTCCATGGGTTTGTCGACGAACACCACTGGGTGTTCGACTGTCTAAGATGGCCGCCGCCACGTGTTCGTTCATACGAACGACAACCATCCAGCCGACCGTTCGAGAGTTGGAAGTGTCTGCAGTTAACCACAATGTTAATGAGGGCAGAAAGGTTAACGAGCAGCACACTTCCCTGCTGGGTGGCCTGCCATTCGGTAGTTTGTTCGTCTTTTGATGAATGCAAGCAGGAAACATACGAACAACCAGCAACCGCTGAACAAACAGACGAATTAGGTTTTAAATAATAACCCAAAGGCAGAGAGGTCTGCCACAGGTATTCAGGGACTAAAGTATCAGAATTCCATAGACAGTAACATCTTTAGGAAGATCTTGGAATTATTAGATAACCTTTTCGACAATCTCACTAATATGGTAATCAAGTCAGCAGCATATTTGGCATTTTACAGTTTCTTGAGACTCAAAGAATTTTCTGTGGAGAAAGCTTCTGACCTTAAGTCATGTCTTAAGCCAGGGATAGGCAACCTTCGGCTCTCCAGATGTTGTGGACTACATCCCCCATAATGCTCTTACACACATAATGCTGGCAAAGCATCATGGGAGGTGTAGTCCAAAACATCTGCAGAGCCGAAGGTTGCCTATCCCTGTCTTAAGCAAAACCACTTAGAAAAAGTGAGCGACCATTATATTTTGGCTATCCCTCATACCAAAACTAGCCAGAAAGCGTCCCAGTCGAAATTAAGTATTATCCAACTTTTGAATCACTTCACAAAAAACCCAGATTACCCACTATTATCCCTTCAAGGGAAACCTCTTACCACCAAACAATTCATGCTATACATACGCACACTATTACTCAGGCTAGGCCACAATCCACATTCCTTCTTCGGTCATTCATTCCATATTGGGTTAGCCACAGCAGCATCCAGTAATCACGTTCCGACACATATTAAGAATGTGGGATGCTGGAAACCCTCTGCATACAACAGATACATTCCAAACCTAGCAAACGAAATCAGACTTTCTTTCCATAATATGTCTAAATAATGTTTTGCGAAATAAATTAAATTGTTTCATCATTTTTTGCCTTTTTTTGTTTACAGGTCTAACCTCTCGTCAGTTTCGGCACAACTCAACAGACTTTGTTCTTATCAAATTACATTCAAATATAACCATACGTTCCACTATTAACCTGTACACAAGTGGAAGGCATTTGCCTGAAATTGTGGGATGGACTATTGGTCCTATTTAAACACAGTAGCCCCTGCTTACCTGTCATCAACGATTTTGGAAGTTCCCCTCCCACCTCACCCTTTATTATTGCATATTAATTTATCTAGGTGGGCCCTCTTTTTTATGGGTCTAACCTCACGTTGATTTTGGCACACCTCAACCAACTTTGTTCTTATCAAATTACATGCAATTATAACCATACGTTCCACTATTATCCCGTACACAAATATTTATATACACACACACACACACACACACACACACACACACACACATACATACATACATATATACATAGGAATGTATTGGGAGGGTTTTATGCATGTCATGATCTGCTGCACAAATCAGCATCTCTTCATAGATATGCATTGAATCAATACATCTCTATGGGGGTGCATTCAGTGTATACATTAAGACACTGACCATAGATGCTGCACTGCGTTAAACACTGAGATATGAAGCACCTTTAGTGGCCGTTTTAGTGACTGCCACTAGATCTGTTACTAGGCAGCAATGTGACTATAGTGTCCCTATAATATTTAAAAGTAGATGGGGTAATGCATCATTTTAGAATTTAATTTGTAAAATTGTAAATTTGTAAATTGTGCTGTGTGTTAATAATAGTTTTTTTATTTTATTTCTATGTGGGTGACAGTTATGATGATAACATGTTATCTTGAGTCCTTCCCATGAGAGGTGTCATCCTCTGTGAGATGGACGATCACCCCCTGATCGGCCTGGAGATTGATAAGACCCTGAAGATGTATCACAATGTTATCATGTATTTGTTGTTATTGTGGATGTGTTTCTGTTATTTTTTTTGTTACTTCATTTTACTTTACCCCTTTTTTTTCATTTCTCACCTCTCCCTTCCCCCGCTGGAGTGGGCTTAGGGAGGAGACTGTGTCTGCAAGTGCATTAAAAAAGGCTCCCAAGGGCGGCTTTGGGGGCATCCTGGCATGTGTACGCAGTACTGAGGGGGAGATATAGCTGGCCCTCAGACATTAGCCAACATTGCTTGAATGTCTAATGGCGCTGAAAAGAACATCCCTCAATGTAAACGGACTAAACATCCCCCAACAAATGCAGACTTCTTCTTAGAGAATTGAAGAGACAAAAAAAGAAAAATATATTGCGTTTATAAAAGAGATAGGGCCTTTGCATTCAGGTCATCAGGTAAAAGACACGGGGTAGAGATAAATATGCACAAAAGATACTCTTTTCAGACACACACTGTACATCAGGACTCAGATGGAAGATATGTAGTCCGCACCACTACATATCCGCACCACTACATATCAAATGATATATTTGTACGGACTCAATATCCCGGACCGAGAATTTTGTCAAAACCTGGAAACATTTGTCTCTTCCCTGACCAGTGGGCTCCTGCTGCTGGAAGAGACTTTAATGCAGTGCCGTATCCAGCAAGTGATCATAGTAGCAGAGGTGGACTGCCTAGATCACAGGGTAGAGGTGGAAAGGATAAGTAATTTCATAAGTTTAGACAAAATACAGGCCTCCTAGACCCATGGAGAGTTCAACACCCACTTCGATGGAACCTATTACAACATTTTTAGAGGGGAACTAGTTTCTTTTCGGAAAAGGTGGAGGGGAGAGCCGCTATGCAAGACTTGTTGATGACTCATGTGGTCCTTATCCCAAGCTGGGAGGTGATGCATTGGCAATGGCCAAGTACTCGATATGACATGTTTTGTAAAAATACTGGCCTCCAGACTAAACCAGTTATTACTCACTATAATCGGTCCAGATCATATAATTGCCTTGCACGCTTTGTGCCCACCAGGCAATTATATGAAAATATGGACCTCATCTGGAGGATAGTTCAAACCAAGAAGCCTTCTCTGGTCCTATGCAGAGAAAGCGTTTGGCTCAGTCCAATGGCCTCTTTCACTTGCTAAAGCATTTGGGCTTCCCGGAGGCATTGCAGCAATCCAGACTCTATAAACTGATCCACAAGCCCAAACCCTTATCCCAGGGGTGACCCGATGCCCTTTAGGTTTCATAACGGTATTCATCAGGGCTGTCCTCTCTCACCCCTTCTATATACTCTACTCCTGAGCCATTACTCCTCATTAGACTTAATCCAGATATAAAGGGTGTAAAAGTAGTTACTAAGGAATTTAAAGTTTCAGCCTATGCAGGTGATGCTCTACTTACCCTCATGGAACCAGAGACCTCATTACCTCATTTACTAGACCTCATAGAAACATAAGAATATGTCTCAGGGTATAGGAATAGGAATCTGGACAAGTCCATAGCCATGCCAATAAAGGTGTCTACAGCAGATGCCATGCTGTGGGAGACCATTCATGGATTAGGAGTTAATCATAAATCGCTCAAATACCCTGGGGTAAGCTTTACAGCTGACCCTGATGAACTATATTTTGAAAACCATATGGCCCTGATTAAAGAACTGTTAGAGGAACTAGATAAATTGCATGAAAACCCGATTTCTTGGATAGGAAGACTACATACTTTAAAAAATGAATGTATTGCAGAAATTATTGTTCCTTTTCCAGGCACTTACGGTGAGAGTCACTAATAGGGATTTACTTCCTTAAACAATTACACATGGGCATATTCCCTAGAGACAAGTGTTGGAGGGGTTGTTGCCAAAAAGGTACCAAAAAGGTTATGTGCACATGTGGTAGACTTGCCCCAAGGTGGCTAAGTCCTGGAGTAAAGATACCGAGCCATGGTCATTCTTATTGTCTAAACCTACCGAAGATCTGGCCGCTCATGAACAGACCCTACTGAATAAGAACATTGGTAGCAAGATGTGCACTGGTGCAAACCTGGCACAAAATATATGTTATTGTCAAAATAAAAGACAGTTGCCTATACTATGTACTAAGTATGGCCAGCGTGGGAGGAGTACAAAGAGAGATAGACAAATTAATAGGTATGGCATGAGATGGTCCTCTCCTTTTTTCTTTTTTTTTTCTTTTAATTTTGCTATTCTTTATTTTTTGGGTGGGGATGTTTACTCAGTTTATCAGTTCATGATAAAATATTGAAAAATCCTTTTGAGACAGGAGACTGTTATTAACTATGTTCACAGTGAACTTCTTGTGAATTGTTCCTTGCTGTGTTTGGTATTATTCTTTTCATGCTGAATGGAACTGTACTAAATGCATTATTCGTTTCATGCTGAATGGAACTGTACTAAATGTCCTACTGTTGTGTAAACTGCATGTGTATACCTGCAGTCTTAAATAAAGAAATAAAAAATAAAAATTATATCATCAAAATGCTATAGTTTAGTTGTTTTAGAATCTAGACTTAATTCACAGAAATAAACTAAAATCAGAAACCTGCAAAGTGACTTTAGCTTAAGTATTTTCCATGTTGTATGAGAAATAAGATGAATGCTTACCATCATTCAGCAATATCCAGTGGGATATTGAACATTTCTTGATTCATATACTGGTTCCACTAAATGGTGAGTGTTCACAAATGGATATATTATTATAGATAACTACATATATATCTTGTCCTTGTAAAAATATTATGATTGTAATGATTAGAGAAACTATTACATAGAAAAGATGTATGGCTTGTAGGAATCTGACAGGTCTCACGAGAGCCACCGGGGAGTGTTATCTAACCATGAATTTTCCTTTTGAAGGAAATAAAAATTTAAATTCTCAAGCTGCATCAAGTATGATGTTTTTTTGAGTCCATTGAAAACATATCTGGCAGTTACAACTTTGAGTGATCCATTCATATCCTCCAATATGCAAATTATATGGCATTCAAGTATACTGTAACTATGAACTCAAAACATTAAAATCCATATAGCAGTATTAAGATTATTGCCATTAAACACTCCCATTAGGGAACACCATTGCCATGAAGGGGTATTTGTGGTCCGCAACAATATCTAGGTGAGAGGTATGTGTCAAAGTAACAGCTACATCAATGCTCCAGGAATCGGTGCTTCCACAGCCCAGCCTTCCTCCCATTGTGCGTCCATCTGCCAGCTCTTCACAGGTAAATGACACACACACACACACATGGTCATCCACCTAATCTAAAAGCAACATAATTCACCAAACAAGGCAACTATCTCAAGTTGGTCCAGTTCTGATGGTCACATACCCATTGGCATTTTCAGTGGTAGACCGTAGTCATCAAAAGCACTCTGACTTATCTGTGGCTACACAGCCTCATACATAGCTAATTGTGATGCACTGTGAGTTCTGCTAACTTTCTATTGTTGCCAGCATTATGTTTTTCACCAATTGAGTTAGAGTAGCTCTTTTGTGTGATCGGACCAGACATTAGCCTTTACTCCCCACGTGCATCAATAAGCCTTGGACACCCATGGCCCTGACTCCATTTCACCAGTTGTCCCTCCTTGCACCACCTTTGGTATGTACTAACCACAGCATACTTGGATCACCCCACAAGACTTGCCATTTTGATGATGCTCTAGCCCAGTCATCAAGCCATCACTGTTTGGCCATTGTCAAAGTCACTTAGCCACTTTTCACTTGTCCATTTTTCCAGCTTCCAACACATGAAATTCAAGAACTGGCTGTTCACTTGCTTTCTGATATATTCCACCTCTAGACAGATGGCATTTTAGCAACATATTCAATGTTATTCACTTCACCTGTCAGTGGTTTTAATGTTGTGGCTATTTTTATATATATATATATATTTTTTTTTTTTAGTCATGAGGGTTCTCTTTATAACACTCATTTACTTGTGACTATTTTACTAATACTTATACTCAAGTCATGTCATGTTTAAAACATATTTATTAGCAGTCAGTTCATGGTAGATATAATGGGTAATTTGCCAACACATTTCCAGTCATAAATTATATTTCTTACTTTATTGATGAGACATTTTACTACTATTGTGCAAGTCTGTTGTAAACTCAAAGTAACACAAACTGTAGTGCCTAGAACCTATGGTCTTTCACTTTTCTTAAAATTACACAAATTATAAGGCACACTAGTAAACACCTGAGTGAAAAAAAATGATAAAAAGTATTAAACACATAAAGAAAAATAAACAGTTATGTAGCATTAACAAAGGAGTGAATATATATATATATATTGTAACAAACCACCTCTTTTACAGGTAGGAGTTTGTCACAGATCTTATGGTAACCACAGCCTTCTAGGGTAATCAAAGTCCAGGACACATTCAGCTCAATGTTCCTGATTTATTTGGTGCAAAATCTACAGGTGCTGCAAAATAAAATAAAACAAAATTCATTGTTCTTGTTTGAGCACTTACTAAGCAGAGTAATTACTATCTGGAATTGGATGGCTGTCACAATTGACAATAACAAGATATAGCTGCAAAACACACCATTCCGCTGGCTCTTTCTCCCTCACTCTGCAGCAGGCTGATGATCCCTTATTTTAAAAGCCTACCTGCTAATTGACCAGCTACAGGTGAGTATCAATTAGTTCACATACAAGTCCTGGTCTGGCTGTTATATAGCAACTAGTGCATTTGGAGCACTGGCCCACCCTGCTCTCCAAATGCTCTGCCCCAGGGACCGTTACCATGGTTTGCAGAGTACCAACAATGTATCTTGCAAACCTAAAATCTCTCCCTGGGGCATTTAATTGAGAAACCTCAGGCTGCCGTTTAGTAAATCAGGCCTAATGTATCTTCCCTCAAAAACCATTCCACATTTTCTCTCACAATATATATTGTGTATGTATGTATGTATATATATATATATATATATATATATATATATATATATATATATATATATATATATATATATATATTCTTTAGATGAATGTGAGTCATAAATAAAACCAAAAGCAAAATGCTTCCATCCTGATTCCCTCAGAAACCAAACCAATATTTTTGCAACAGATTCACCATCTGCATCCCTTGGACAGTACACCCAGAGAGACATATAGGAAGAATATCACTATCTGTTTATAGTTTCTCTGACTGTCAGCAGTCAGGCTGTGAATTAAAAACAACTCACTTAGGGCTGTGACTGTGTGCATACATTTGATTAATCAGTTTGTCTGGCATGGGGAAATGGCTAAGGAGGTAGGCTTATGGTGCAGCATACATGTATTTTGTTCTGTGAAAAACCTTTTGTACTGTGAAAGAGTTGAGTAAGTAAAAAAATAAATAAAAATAAAGCATATTAACCCCTTAAGGACTGAGCCAAATGTACACGTTGTGAACAAAACAGTACGTAAACAAAACCTGGCATTTGCGCTATATGTCTGTCCAACCGTAATTCACCTCTTTCATATTAAATGCACCCACCCTTATTATATATCATTTTATTCAGGGGAAACAGGGCTTTCATTTAATATCAAATATTTAGGTATGAAACATAATTTAATATGACAAAAATGGGAGAAAATAAGATTTGTTTTATTTTTTTTAGTTCTACATGACATTTTAACTGTCAATGTCATAATACTGTTTGCTTTTACTGTAATAAATTACACATATTTGTATTCAGCAAAGTCTCATGTGTAAAACAGTAACCCCTACATACAGGTTGTATGGTGTTTTGGGAAGTTACAGGGTCAAATATAGCACCTTACATTTAAAATTGAAATTCGCCAGATTGGTTATGTTGCCTTTGAGACTGTATAGTAGCCCAGGAATTAAATTTACACCCATAATGGCATTCCATTTGCAATAGTAGACAACCCAAGGTATTGCAAATGGGGTATGTCCAGTCTTTTTTAGAAGCCATTTGGTCACAAACACTGGCCAAAGTTAGCGTTAGTATTTGTTTGTGTGTGAAAAATGCAAAAAACGCCAATTTTGGCCAGTGTTTGTGACTAAGTGGCTACTAAAAAAGACTGGACATACCCCATTTGCAATACCTTGGGTTGTCTACTATTGCAAATGGTATGCCATCATAGGGGTAATTTTCATTCTTGGGCTACCATAGGGTCTCAAAGGCAACATAACCAATCTGGCGAATTTTAATGTGAAAAAATGAAACACAAACCTCATATTTGACACTGTAACTTTTGAAAACACCATAAAACCTGTACATGAGGGGTACTGTTGTACTCGGGAGACTTCGTTGAACACAAATATTTGTGTTTCAAAACAGTAAAAAGTATCACAGCAATAATATCGTCCGTGTAAGTGCTGTTTGTGCGTGAAAAATGCAAAAATCTTCACTTTTACTGGCTATATCTTCTTTGTAATACATTTTACTGTTTTGAAACACTAATATTTGTGTTCAGCGAAGTCTACCGAGTAAAGCAGTACCCCCCATGTACAGATTTTATGGTGTCTTGGAAAGTTATAGGGTTAAATATAGTGCTAGCAAATTAAATTCCCTACACTTTCGGCATGGGTTGTCAGCCAGGTCCCGCTAATTGTAAATAATTAAGATACCTAATTATGTAAAAATATTACAAAATTATATATGTAGAATTAATATATGTATATACATATATTAACTGAGATTTGAAACATTATAAAAACGACCTTGTCAGATTCAAGAGAGAAAAACTTGCTAAAGTCCAGGCTGATTACTCTGAGCACAGAGTATACCGATGGTTATCTGGTGACAATACTAGACCTACATATATAACATATAAGCCCCGCATTAGAAAACCTATGGCCTCCACAGTAGATTTTACTTCGGGCGAATCAGCGTCTGACTCTGATCAAAGGATTTCACAGAGGGAGAGAACATACTCTAAAGATTCAGAACACATTGATTCATCTTTTTTAGAACCAGGACTAGGTCTGGTGAGAGAATCGACCAGTGGGGGCCACTTGGGCATAGAGCACCCTCCAAACATCATCACTACACCAGGAGGGGGCAGAAAGGGAAGAGGCACTGGACACAGGGGACGACCACCACGGAGATGGTAGATGATCCTATTATTAACTTATCGGCTAGAACCCTCAATACAGTAGAGACTATGTTATTAAAGAAGGGTCTCTCATTTGTTCCTACATCCAGGATCAACAAATTCCAATGGGAAATTAACCAGTTTAAATTTAACAGAAAACTTCGTTTAGTAGACCATTTTAAAAATTTGCATCAGCAAAATCAAACTAAAGAGGAAGGCACAGAACGGTTTAAATTACATAGTTAATTTGATCCTTTTACTTCTAACACTACATTAAAAACATTCTCACAAATCCTTAAAAAACTGACACCATGGATGTAATTAATACAAAAAGTAACTCCAGATCCAACATTTCTAAATCTGAAAGGGAGGCTCTCCACAGTTTAGCCAATGATATGTCAATCATTATACGCCCTGCGGACAAGGGTGGCGCTATTGTTATTTTACAATATGAGGACTATAGGGCAGAAATCTTGAAACAATTGTCAGATACAAGGGTGTATGAATATACTGAGATTGATCCAGTTAACAAATTCAGTAAAGTTATACAACAGACATTACAGAGGGGCTTGGAATCAGGCTTCCTCACTACAGCTGAATTTGAATATTTATTTGAAACCCATCTGAGGTGTCCAATTATATACACATTGCCAAAAGTACATAAAAATTTGAAATGTCCACCAGGCCGGCCAATTGTATCCGCGATCGGTGGTCTCTTGGAACCCATTGGAAAATGGCTAGACACCAAATTTAAGAAACTCGTTATGTCATTACCTACCTATGTGAAAGATTCTGCTCAAGTCATAGCTGCCCTCAGCTCTATTGAATTACCTCCACAAGGGGTTTACTTGGCGGCTATCGATGTGAATAGCCTTTACACTGTTATTCCTCACGAAGAAGGAAGTCTAGCGATGTCACAGGTTCTATTACAATACCAGGAGAAAATTGAGCCCCCCATTGAATACATCCTGGAGTTATTGGAACTATGTCTTACACTTAATTACTTTAGGTTTGAAAAATTCATTCTATATCCAAATTTCGGGGACATCCATGGGTGCTCCTATGGCACCGATGTATGCAAATGCATATATGCATACATATGAACAGAAATATATTTAGCAAGAATATAGTCAGCATATTTTGAAATATTTCAGATATATCGATGACGTCTTCATTATCTGGTCTGGGGAAGAACAAACATTACAGTCCACATGTTACAGTCTCTTAATCACCTTGACTTACCTGTTAGACTCACATATCAAATTAATAATAAACAAATGGACTTCTTGGATCTTCGTATTTTTATCGAAAACAACAAATTGGCTATACCTTATTTGAGAAAAAAACTGATCGTAATACGTTGTTACACGCTACTAGCCATCATCCTTCCAATCTGATGAAATCCTTACCGGTATCACAATTTGTAAGGGTATTGAGAAATAATTCGGACTCCAGCAAGGCTGCTATACAGATACAAGAGATGTTTGAGAAATCTACCCAGAGGGGATATTCAAGGTATATACTGGACAGAGCATACTCAAAGGCACTACAGCTATACACTGATGAACCCATGACTAAGAAGAAACCAGACAAATTGATTTTTCCTCAAACCTTCCATTCACAATCTCGTGACTTGTCTAAAATGGTACGGGACAATTGGGAGATACTTAAAAAAGATAAGACACTACCAACGATATTTCAACAAAACCCCATGATCAGCTACAGAAGAAATAAGAATCTAAGAGACTATTTGGTCCATACTGATGTACAAGCATCAAGACGTTTTTTACATCAGAACCCTGGCTGTTTTCGTTGCTTAAAATGTACAGCTTGCAATAATATGACTACAGGAAAATCATTTTTTCATCCACATTCAGGGAAAGAATACAAAATACGTCAACGTATTACATGTACTACAACACACATTGTATATCGTATTTTATGTCCTTGTGGTCTTATGTACATTGGGAAAACATCGAATGATTTGAGGCAACGAATGAGGGGGCACAGATCGACCATCAGAGTAGCACTCTCCAGTGGTATTGCATTGACCCCATAGCGAAACACTTCCTTGAAATGGGACACATATTGCCAACCTTGAAATTTATGGGCATTGAACATGTCCCGATCCCTTTGAGGGGAGGTGACAGAGACAATTTGCTTCTTCAAAGAGAAGCTTTCTCGATTTTTACACTGGGAACAGTATACCTAGGAGGTTTAAATGAGATTAATCATCTGAATTGCTTCATTCCGAAAAGATAATGATTTATTACTTTATTAGATTCTTAGACTTTGCTCTAGGTTGAGAATATTCTTATTATGTGTTCTGTACCTCATCAGATTTGCTATTCGTATTTAGAACTATGTATAACTAGAATGTGCTATTGTCTTACTCTCTTGTGAGTCTTTGTATATATTTGTTACATTGTATACTTTAGACCATACCTTCTCTTGCAACTTTAATTCCTCCATAGGATCGGACCACCCCAGCTCTAGCTTAATCATAAATTTTTTGTTTGTATTCTTTTTTAGACATTTAGTAGACCTGTATCGCTACATCCTTTATTATCATTATCCTTGTTTTTTATCTCTACCCGAGTATGTGGATTATCTACATCTCGGTTGCTCACGTAATTCACTGTTTTCTCACTAGTTCACGTTCTTCGGGGTTAAATCCTATTTGGGATGACGCTCTTTGAACTTTGATATTACATGTATGACATCACTACCTCTTTCTCTTTTTTTCTTTTTTTCGTAAGTTCGCTCTCCATTCAGAGTTTAGCTTCACCATATTTAAATTTCCACTTTTCCCGCTTTTCGTTGTCTTGATAAAAGTCCTTCGGGGACCGAAACGTCGACTTGATCGTTTTTTTGAAATTATCACACGCATGTGAATAAATGAAATATATTTTTCAAAGAAGTCCTCTTGAGTGCACTCTTTTTCTATTTGTATATATATATATATATATATATATATATATATATATATATATATATACGTATGTGTATATATATGTATATATATATATATATATATATAATTTTTTTAAAATATTTTTCTTTATATATAGGTATATATATAGTGATATGTACGGATATATTTATGTATATAGATATATATATTTCGTTCTACGTGTATTTTGATATAAATATATATATATATATATATATATTAATATCACAATACAGTTAGAACGAAATAACACACATCTATATATGTTTTACATATTTATTGATTTTATATTATATATAAATAAATATATATATAACAATAATTATATATATATTTAATCAGTATCAGTCTACGTGTAATTTGATATTAATTTAAATATATATAATTATATATGTATATATTAATAGTAAAATACACCTAGACAGTGTATGTGCGTGTGTGTATATGTGTATATATATATATATATATATATATATATATATAAATATATACTTAGATCATATATATATAATATATATATATATATATGATCTAAGTATATATATATATTTTTTTTACACTTATTTAACTTTATTTTATTTTATTTCCAGCCAGCAGGGGGACTAACTGTCATTACAGGCAGTCCCCCTGCTGGCAATGCAGCAGGCAGCTAACCCAGCCATGTGATTGTGAGGTCCTCGCAAGGACCTCACTCTCACATGGCCGGGGGGGCTGCAGGAGGACGGATCTGCCACGGGGGGCTCCCTGGGAGTCCCACCAACCGCGATCGTCGGCGTGGGATCGCCGGCATGGGATCGCCGGCATGGGATCGCCAGCGACAGGGTCAATAAAAAAATACGGAGGGCGTACTATTACGCCTTGCGGCGTTTAGAGCCACTTAGAATAGGGCATAATAGTACGCCCTCCGGTTTTAAGGGGTTAATGAGGTCATAATTTATTAAATGCAGTAAATATGTATTGGTGCCTGGATTGTCCCTTTAAGGTACAGGTCAATCAAGATTGAAAATGTATGGTGTTTTTTTTTTATTATTAGAAATTATTTTATTAAACATATGCAAAATATGGCAGACATCGTCAAAATGCTCAGTAGTGATGACATTGGCCCCGTATATAAAGAATACAAAATTGTAAAAAAAGGAAGAAGAAACATTAAGCATTTGCATGAGATAGCATAGCCATGAATGTGATACTTTGAATCATTTACATATAATAATCTTAAGCTTAGAGATATGATACAAGTGCCCTCATTTCGTGTTGTTAAACCTGTAAGTCATAATGGTATGTTGAAACAGTTACAACGGGGTGTGTCAAAATTTAGTAGAATGTTTACATTCCTGACAACCGTAATCATGAAACTGGTTCGACCAAGGGAGGGCAGGCAGCCTTAGGCCTGGGGGGGAAAACCAGTAAAGTGGCCCATTGCGCCACCAAATCAGTTCACCATCCATGACCACCTTTTCCTGGTTTTATAATGGATATTGATGTTATGCTAATCTGTAGCTCTTTGTCATATCCACTCCTTTATAGCTCTGACTTTCAATGTTTTCAGAGCGCAGGCTGAGAATCTATGAGCCTGTGTTTGACTCACTAACTGAGCGCCGGAACCACGAGGGAGAGGATATAATCTGACTGCACCTACTGCTGGTGCCCACCAGTGGACCACCAGCGAATCGTTTAAATTGAATATGCTGGTGTCCCCAACTTGTGAGCTATGTTGGCCGCCGGGCGCCTCTGTTGTCACAGCGCCCTCCGTGACTGCACAGCTTACACACCCCAATAGCTGGCCCTGCTGACACACACTGACGTTACTACTTAGACATCCCTCAATATTAATACAGACATCAGAGTAAACACCAATAAACTGTTGAAACAGAGTTAATGCCCCCCAAATTTATTAAGATTTGCTTACTGGATTTGTTGTAAGATTAAATCATGCCTCCTCCTCTCTCTCTCCCATGCGCTGTTCTGTAGGCTGTGAGGAAGTGAAGAGTAATCACATTCTCCCAGCACAGCTGTTTAATGTAATGTTTGCAGGACGGCCAGCTGCCGCAGAACCTCTTTGTTCCCGTCTCTGCAAAGGGCTCCAGGCACTGCTTGCTGTGAGTGTGAGCCACTGTAAATTAGGGGCAGAGGGCACTTACATTGATCTGGGCAGGAGGAGAGTGCTGTGCAATCAGAGCACTCCCATCCTGTGGGTCACCAGTAGACTGGTGCACCTGCCCAGGATCAGAGCCAGTGCAAGGATTTTTGCCACCCTAGGCAAAATAAAAATTTGATGCCCCCCCATGTGACATCACAATGCCCCACCTATATGATCTGCCATATGAACTAATATCAGTGCTGCACACAGTGTGTGTTTACATTAAAAAGCCTGCAGGGACTGGCTATAGACACCAGAACCACTTCAATAAGCTGAAGTGGTTCTGGGGACTATAGTGTCCCTTTAATGTGAGGTAAA
Organism: Pelobates fuscus; assembly: GCF_036172605.1. Classification (NCBI taxonomy): domain Eukaryota; kingdom Metazoa; phylum Chordata; class Amphibia; order Anura; family Pelobatidae; genus Pelobates; species Pelobates fuscus. Next base: position 348,263,689 of record NC_086317.1, on the reverse strand, counting down.
TTATAGATTAGTGTCACTAATAATATACTAGATTGCCTACTTACAACCAGATGAGGATGATGATGGGCTGCAGTTTGGCTCCACTGGTCTGGTGTAGAACAGGATCTCTGGAGGCTGTTTGTAACTGTGGTCACAGAATTCAAAGTTCTAGTAGAAGGGGAAGCAGCTCCATTTTTGGGGCCCCTTAAACAGCTCAAGGTCTGAGCCCCAGGGCCTGACGGTGAGTATGCCCATAAGGCCCACCTATAAGTCCATCTACATGTTCCACCCATGAGTTCGCTCACAGGGAGTGAAGTGTGTAGGGGATGTGTTATGTGTTATTGTAGACAATCTAATGTGTGTGCTTATGGTATGTAGTGTATATGGATAACAGTTTGTGTAGGTGATGCAGTGTATTTGTTTGTAGTGGAAGCAATGTGTGTTTGTGTATAAGGGATGTATTGTGCGTTGTTGTGTGTAAAGGATGCATTGTGTGAATCTGTGTTTGTATGCATAAGGGATGCAAGGTGTGTGTCTGTAAGTGTGTGCATTGAGTGTGTGTAAGAAATGCATTGTGTTTCTGTGTATATGTAAGAGAAGCAGTGTGTGTGTGTTTGCATTTGTGTGTAAGAGTTAGCATTGCGTGTTTCTGTGTATGTGTGCAAAGGATGCATTGTCTTTGTGTGTAATGGATGCATTGTGTGTTTCTCTGTGTGTAAGGGAAGCATGTTTTGTTTCTGTGTGTGCAGCGATGCATTGTGTGTGTGTGCGCGCATAGTGTGAAAGAGATCCCTATGTTGTTTACATCCGGGACTCCAATGTTATTTCAATGTCCTGCTCTATGATCAGTAAAAATCTGTTTTTAACGATTCATCGGTTCTAGTTTTCGCAGCTTCAGCGAAGGATTGGACTTAAATGTAGCTTGGTTTTGGTGACAATCCTCTGTCCCTTAGAGCTCTCCCCTGCCCCTTAGTGGTCTCTCCTCTCCCCCCCCTTCCCCTGGCGGTCTCTTCTCACACCCACCCACCCTCCCTGTGCTCTTCTCACCCCCCCCCCAAACCTCCGGTGTTCTTTTCACACACACCCTCCCTGTGTTCTTCTCCCTCCCCCCCCTCCATGTGTTCTCCTCACTCCCCCCTCTGTGTTCTCCTCACTCCCCCATGTGTTCTCCTCACTCCCCCCGTGTTCTCCTCAGCCCCCCATCCTCCCTGTGTTCTTCTCACTCCCCCCCATGTTCTCCTCATCTCCCCTTCTCCCGCCTCCTCTCTGTGTTCTTCTTACTCCCCCCTCCCTGTGTTCTCCTTACCCCGTGTTCTTCTTACTTCCCCCTAGTCATTGGCTTGTAAAGTCTTGCAAAAGATCGATATCTGTTTAAGTTTGATATTTTGTGAGTGACAGTGTGTTTCAAAGTTTGTGTGTTCTCTTACTCCTTGGCGTAGGACTGGATTTGCTGCAATAAAGTGGGTAAGTTTGGAAAATCAAAACCTCTGTAGCCTTGTGGGTTCGGAGTTAAGCATCATATCTGTAAGAGGTTTGACCCCTTTTGCGTCTAAGATTGGACCTAATGAGAGATAAGATGATTTGTGTAGCTTGTCAAACGGTGAGGGGTGAAGCCCTGGAGGGAAAATTGGGTTGTTAGTTTATGGGTATAACAGTGAGGGATAAGGAGAAATGTCTGGTTGGTTACGAACAGCGAGCCATGATTTGAGATTCGGGATTACTGTAGGGTGGGATTTGTGGGATGGTTTGATGGAGAGGCATCCATCTTGAAGCCAAGGGATGGTATAAATTGGGGAGTTAAATGATCCGGCTACTATTTGTTCCCAATGTTTTGTGAGAATTACTGCTTTGTGATAGAGCTTGAAATCCAGCAACCATAGGCCTCCTTTGTGTTTGTGATGTTTTAGCATTTTAAAAGTTTGTCTGGGGTATTTTTGTGGCCAAATGTAGGAGAAGAACATTTTTCAGATAGAGAATTTTAGGGAGAATGTTCATTTTTAGTATTCTGCAATACTATCCAAATTGAGGTTTGTGCCAATTGGAAAGATCTTTTAGATATGGTTTGCAGGAGAAGCATAAAGTTAAGGTCATAGAGGGATTTACGTTTGCACGCCGTGTCTGTCCAGGCGAAAGAGAATTGATTTTTGAGTGCATATGTAGTATGGGCTGTGAGGTTTAAGGGAATTATTTAGCTTTTAGTGAAATTCACTTTGAAGTTGGAGAGGTGGTTATTTGTTGTAATTTCCTTGATGAGTGGAGCCATGGATGTTCATCCACGAAAGTAGCTACTTTATATTCTTGCTGTTGTACCTTGATACCTGTTATATTGGGGCTGTCTCTAATTCCCTGGAGGAATAGTTCCAGAATGAGTATGAATAGTAATGGTGAAAGGGGACACCCCTGCCTCGTGTAATAAGGTGTAATAAGGTGTATAAGGTTTAGTATTTTAGTGATGTTGGTTTTTGCCTCTGATTTGGGCACAAAGTCGGCCTGTCTGGTTTGACTAGTCCCTGCAGCAGAGGATGAAGACGGGTAGCTAGTATTTTTTTTTTTAATTTATCAACGAGACGGAGTGGTAGCTTCCACACATCGCTGGGTCATTGCCTGCTTTAGGTAGTAATGTAATATGTGCTTCTAGCGTAGAATCTGGAATGGGAAACCTCATGGAAAGGTAGTTAAAAGCATTGAGGAAGGGTTGTTTGAGTGTGTGAGGAAACATTTTGAAGTATTTGACTGTAAATCCTTCTGGATCTGGGCTTTTCCCCAATGGTAGCCCTTTGACTGCCTGATCGAATTCCTCCTCTACAATGGAACTGTTTAAAATGTGTAGGAAATTGCCATGGCTGGTCTGTTTTATTCCAACTGAGAGGAAGCTTTCAATTCCCTGTTGGGAGGGGGTATCGTGCGGAGGTTGTAAAGCTCAGTATAGAATGTGTGAAAGGCCGACATAATGTCTGGGATTAAGTGAGATGTCTCCCCTGTAGGTTTTTTATGCTTGTGATATAGGTGGAGTTGTATTCATGTTTGATTAATTTTATTGTTTATATATGTATAAATAAATACTTTGTGTATATTTACATTTTTTATTCAACAGCTGCTGCTTTGGAGTATAATTTCTAGTGGTCATATTTTGATTTGGAGCGCTCACATACCATTGTTGGTTTATATTTTATTTACTTGTTTAGTCGCTCCTTTGTATGTGATGCAGCCCTTTTATTATTTCATTTTTCCTTCTTGCACAGAGTTATTGTGTACTCCAATTCAGTTTCTTTTGAAGTTTCTTGTATTGGTGATATTTATTTCTGAGAGCGCAACTTAGATCTGAATTGGAGATAACTTACACTTGCAATTTGTATAGTTTTAGATCTTATACGTTACTTTGGATTAATACCCCCTTTTTTTGAAGATGCCTCTAGTAAGCCTTACTGAAAGGGCTAATAGAAGGTTAAATCTACTTACCGATAAGGAGGATAATTCCTCACCATATGAGGCAGAATCCTCAATAAAAACCCTCTTTTTTGAGCTCGAGAAACATTTAAAAACTGAAATGAGGGATTGATGTGATCAGGCATTGCTGGAAAAATATCTAGAGCAGAAACTTATCCCTAGGGGTTTAAGGTTTGATAAGAGACCATTCTTCTCTGATCACACACAATTAGAGAACGAATGGCTGGAAGCTCTAGATAATTGTTCAGTTATACTGATGCAAATTCTGGTTAGATATAGACAGTATAGACTAAAAAGAACAGAAACTGAGATAGAGTCAATCCATTCTAAGATAAATACTATGGATAATTCTGATCTTGTAACAGAATTGGATAATAACGTTAATAATAGGATGACCAAATTTGAGAAAGAGATAGTTACTAAAAAGAACTCAAAATTCCTTAGAGATAAAAAAGATTATGAGGGTGGCCTCATTAGAAATTGGCAGAGGATGGTTCAAAGGAAGAATAGGGACTCTACCACTGTAAGATCAGGGAATAAGTTTGAGATCCATAATTCCCACTCCACCTACCAGTATAACAGAAAAAGAAATATGAATCCTGGGAATCCTTCACGTGAATCCTACAGTAAGACTACTGGACATGGTCGCAATACTTATGCAGAAATAGCGAGATCTAAGCCCTATAACCAGATGAATCAGAGTTATACCCCAAGAAACGGTTACAATCGAGATGAGAGGGATACTCGCTACACCCCGAAGAAGCTATATAACAATACATGGAGAAGACAAGATAATCCTAATCATATTCCTCTCTCAGAGTCCAGGGACCTCCTTACCAAAAGATCTACCAATGATTCAGATGTCATGCAGGCCCCAATGAATTGGGAGCACGTCCCAAGCCACCACGGTCCCACAATCAAGGCTCTTCAAGAGATGCCCATTTTTTAGGGGAAGGTCCATCAGATATTCCCAAGACTTTTCCGCTATTTTCCAAGAGGGGAGGCAGGAAAAGAGATACACCCACAGGGGAACAAGAGGAAAGGGAGATGAACCCCAACAAAGTGAGGTGCCTTCCTTAGTGGGAATCTTTAATTTGTCTACTCATATATTGAAAACACCTGAGATCTCCCTGCTGAATAAAGGTTTGAACTTTGCCCCCCTCAGGAATCCTAATATTTTGGATCTATTCCGGGATCTCAATCAATTCATTAGGAAATTGACCCTTACCAGGTCTTTCAATATTAAGGAGGCAAATAGCATAAATGAATGTCCTGGATTTCTAAATGACTCACGAGACAGAATTATACTCAAGAACCTGATAGGTCTCCTCAATGAACAAACAGAGTCTGGGATCACAATTGATGCCTTGGAGGTTGTAGACGCCAGCATAACCACAGGCCTCAAACCACCTTCTACTTATTATCCTGTAGCAGATAAAGGAGGATTTCTACCTATCTTCTACGAACTGGTACTGAAGGACTTTAGATCCTTAGTCACCAGTCTAAATGTTAAACAAAGAAATCGAAGGTTAGAATATAACCTCACGAATTTGAAAATGGCAGCACTGAAAGACCTTAAGAAAGATCATAACATCGTTATCAAGGGGGCGGATAAGGGAGGAGGGATTGTCCTACTTGATAGGGAGGATTACCTCAAGGAAGCACATCGGATCCTGGAAGATGTGAACTATTATAAAACTCTCACATTTAATCCCACAACTCAATTCACCAGGGATCTTAAAACCTGGGTGAACAAGATGTTTGATATAGGGGTTATTGACAAATCAGAAAAAGGTTTTCTTCTTTCCAGTGGAGGCAATACACCCATATTTTACTTCCTCCCGAAGATCCATAAGTTCCTTACTAACCCACCCGGTAAACCTATCATTTCATCGATTGGTTCTCTTACAGCACCCTTGTCGAAATGGGTAGACATTCATCTTCAGAAAATTATGATTAACCTTCCCTCATATATTAAGGACACAGGACACGTACTATCATTGATGCAAGAGATTACTTGGCAGGAGAATTATTGTTGGTTGACTGTGGATGTGGCAGCCCTTTATTCAAACATTGATCACAATTTGGGCTTGAAAGCCATTCAACACTTTCTCTTGGAAGATCCCCTCCTCCCTCCTTGCCAAGTGGAAGCAATTCTGGAAAGCATATCTTTTATTTTAACCCATAATTATTTTTGTTTCAATGGGCAATTTTACCTACAAGTAAAAGGTACAGCAATGGGGGCCAGTTTTGCCCCAGCATATGCAAATATCTTTATGGGCCTTTGGGAATCCACTCATGTACTAAACCATCCTGTATGGAGAGAACATCTGATATTTTATAAAAGATTCATCGACGACATCTTGATTATTTGGAAAGGTGATCTTGATGATACTGACAACTTTGTCCAATATCTCAACAACAACGAATGGGGACTATCTTTTACAAGTAATAAAAATAAGACAACTATTGAGTTCCTGGATTTGGTTTTATGGGGGAAACCTGGACATGTTCTTACTAAAACCTTTAAGACACCGGTGGACGTCAATGGCTTTCTACATTCAACGAGTGGTCATCATCCAACATGGATCAGTAACATCCCGTTTGGCCAGTTCATTAGATTACGTCGCAATTGTTCTCTTCTAGAGGACTTTGAGGAAGAGTCTTTGGAACTATGTCAATGCTTCTTGGATAAAGATTACGATCCGAGCATCATCTATCAGGCATACCAAAAGGCTAGAAACATCCCTAGAAGCTCACTCATAGATCCCTACATTGATCAAGAGTCTTCAGTTACACCATCTCTGTTATCGGCCTTTTGGAAAATTCAACTCCTAAAAGAAGACCTAATTCCCGGAACAAATTCAATATCAGCACCAGGGATGTTTCTCTCAATAAAGATCCCATATTCACCACTACGTTTAATAGGGCATATGACCAGATTATCTTTTTTTTATGCAAACATTGGTCCATTTTATTATTGGATCCTTGGTTGAAATTCAGTATTGCTGGGTCACCCAGAATAACCTTCAGGAAAAATAGAAATTTGAAGAATCTGTTGGCTCCATCTAAACTTGCCTTAGTAGAATCCCATAACACATTGGTACTCTCTGGTGAAGGGAACTTCAAATGTGGCTCGACGCGATGTTTGACATGCCAGTACATATGCCATGGAAGTTCTGATTTTTTGTCCTCCTCGAATAATGAGATCTTCCAAGTAGCTTCAAGGATTACCTGTAACACCCCATACGTCGTCTATTTACTGAAGTGTTCATGTGGACTACTTTATGTTGGCTAGACCTCTAGGCCATTGAAAACCAGGTTTAGAGAACACAGACTAGCGATTATCAACCAGGATAGGAAAACCCCGGTAGCTAGACATTTCCAGATAGCCCATGAGAGTAACCCTTTATATATATATCAGTTATGGGTATTGAACACATCCCAGAGAAGACTTTCAATAGAAAAGCAGCCCTTATTGTAGCTGAGACTAGGTGGATTTTCTGACTAAATACACTTAACCCTTATGGGATGAATGAGGAATTGGAGCATATTGCCTAAATGTCCCCCCTTGCTTTGTTTATTTCAAGCTTTATTCGTTCATGGTTTTGTTTTAGTAGTGGGGAGTGTATCATAAGGGATATGAGGGTTAATTAATATATTTCCATCCATATAACCTTATCCCTCTCGGCTCTGTTTAATTATAACCTGTTCATTTGGACAATTCACCCATTGTTCAATTTATATGATTGTACGATATGACATTTTCCTAAAAAAGTTTTTTCATATGTTACATATTGATCATATACAAGATGTATGTGTTTCCTTGTGTTTCTTCATTTATGCAATTTTTAGTGATTGGGATCATTATTATTAATTTTTCTATTATTTTTATTTTCTGCACCTATATCTGTTTTATATATTACTTTAGAAGCTTTTGAGAGGTTCTAATCAATAAAGTATAAGTAATAAAGTCCTTTATTCACACACAAAATTCATCTGTGTTTTGGTTGATGTGAAAGGATATATACATGTATGTATTTATGTATATACATGTGTGTATACATATAGAAACATAGAGAACCATAGCATTTAAGTATTCTTAAAATATGAAAAAGATAAGAGACACATGTAAAAAGTGGCTTTGTTGCATGCAGCCTTGATTCCACATGTTTTACCTGTCAATATTATCATTAAATAGAGAGAGTGATATCACTTATTAGCTGATAGTTATTAATACCATATTTTGCATTACACGATTCTTTATTATTTACAATTATTAATATTATTTTGATGTTTATATTGCAGTTTGTGTTTATTTTATGTTTTAAAATGCACACCTTAGGCGATCCGCCCTCTATCAATTTACTTTTAATCTTCATTATTTCTTAATTGAATGACCACTCCTTTAGATGCAGGGTATATATACCCAGTTTGTGGACTGCAGATCTTTGGCTTGAGAAAGTCCTCCAAAGGGGACGAAACGCGTAGACGATCTTTTTTCCGTCTCCTCTGTTTTCCACCCGGCTTTATTTACGGTCCGGGAGGGATTTTCGGCAGCTGTTGAATTCGGACCTACACATCCTATCTCGTGGTAGGGAGTTGGCGTGCTCCTCTTACCTTACACGAAGGTCGGGTGAATAGGGTAAGTTGCTCTGACTTACTCCCTAGGTTTGCAACTTTGGGAGATTATTCACAGCGGCACCCTCTACCTTTACCTAGTTGTTTGGCGGGTTTAAGAGCTCCCTCCCCCAGGAACGATATATGTGTTTGGGGTCTGATATTCATTTTTTTATGTTCTACATTTTTTAATTTTTAATTTTGATGTGCACAGTCCTTTGTTTTTGTTTTTTTGATACACTATCAATATTAGTGTTGGGGGCCCCACACTGTGTATCTTTGAACTTTGGCCTGGACATATATCTTTGTGGCAACATTAATTTTTTTCATTGTATTCATGTTTGATTCATTTTATTGTTTATATATGTATAAATAAATACTTTGTGTATAATTACATTTTTTATTCAACAGCTGCTGCTTTGGAGTATAATTTCTAGTGGTCATATTTTGATTTGGAGTGCTCACATACCATTGTTGGTTGATATAGGTGGAGTGCCTGGAAGTTTGTAAAGCTATGACTAATAGTTGTACACATTTCCCTCCCTGGGAATAATATAGGTGTCTGGAAAGTTGCTTTTTTCAGGCGATTTGTGCATGTAAGAGTTGCTGAAGTTCTGTTCTTTTGTGAGTTAATTGTTTGTACAGGGTTAAGTCCGCAATGAGTTTGTGCTTATTTTCAAGGGCTCTAATTTATACTCGACTCTGACTCTTACGTTTGGACGCCTTTGATAACACATTTGTGTGCCTCCCATGTGGTTGTGGGTGATATGGAAGAGGTAGAGTTCTCCTCAAGAGTAGTGTTGTAGAGTTGAGAGAGAGTATTTGTGTTATTTAGGAGCATGTCATTGAGTTTCCATTGAAACGTTTTAAGGGGGAGGGATGGGATTTTAGTGGCAACAGACAGGGGTGCATTGTCCGACCATGTGACCGGACCGTATGTACTAGATTCAATTAGATGTAGAAACCTTTGTTTTAGAAAGAACATATCAATCCTAGAATATGTTTTTGTTGCTGCGGAATAATATAAATAGTCCCTTGAGTGTGGGTGGGTAGTTCGCCATGCATCAAATAAATGAGCAGAGTCTAACAGTGCGGTAAGTATTTTTCTAGTGGTCCCTTGATATGTCGAGGTGATGGAGGTTGCAACTAAAATGTGATGTGTTAAGATCACCTCCTAGAATGAGGATACCTTCAGTAAATTGTTCTATTTTGTTGACACATTTTCTAAAAGTGAGGCTCAGCTTTCTGTTCGGGAGATATAAATTGGCTAATGTGATCATGTTTTGGCCCAGTTGGCCTTTGATCATGAGTAGTCTACTATTGTCATCATTTTGATGATCTTTGTATATAAACGGTACATGAGAAGCAAAAAGTATGGCTATCCCCCCGTGCTTTGGCTTGGGAATAGTTGCTTGAAATACCCAGTAGGATATTTACGATTTCGTAATTGTGGGGCTATGCCGTCGCGGAAATTAGTTTCCTGAATGAAGGCGATGTGAGCCCTCAGTTTATGAAATTCATTTAAGAATAGTAAGCATTTTTCTGGTAAATTACGATCCCGAGCATTTAGGGTGACCAGACGTAAGGTAGCCATAACAACAGCATATGAATTGAAGGCAATCCAGATCTAGCCCCCCAGTTACACACAGTAACATAGAAACTAACAAACTATATACATAAAGAACAAGGATTATATCCCAAACAGATACAATGTCACATTTCAAAATTAGTAACCACCTTAACCGACAGTGGCCTTCCTCATGTAGGAGTTGATTCCCAGCGAGTAATACTGTAGTCACTGCACAATCGGACATCTTGTCCTACTTGAGTTACTACCTGAGGTATACTGTTGCCGAGCTGCTTAGGGTTAGGGATATGTAAATGGAGTGCATTATGTATCCAGTGTATAGCCTCTCTCTTATTTGTTAATTTAAAAAAATATATATATTATTTGTTTTTTTAATTAAAGTTTTAAGTAGATTTGTAGTCCCTTGCCACCCGCCTGCCAGCCGTTCAGCAGCCCCACTGGAACCCAGGCTGTGCATGCCAGCTGCTCAGCAGCCCCACTGCACCTCAGCGACTGCACACCAGCCGCTTAGTAGCCCCACTGGACCCCAGGGACTGCATGTCAGCTGCTCAGCATCCCCACTGGACCCCAGGGGCCGCATGCCCAGCCTGGACGCCCAGGGACATAGAGACTCCATGCCAGCACTCCCAAAGGTAGGGAGGCTGGGTGGAGTAAAATGTTTTTAAAATAATAAATTGAATGTGTGTCTGTTAGGGAATTTGTATGTGTTTGTGTGTCTGTCAAAGAGTGTATGTGTGTTTGTCAGTGAGAGTGTATGTGTGCTTGTCAGTGAGTGTGTGAGTGTGTGTGTGTGTGTGTCTGTGTGTGTGTGTCAGTGAGAATGTATGTGTGCTTGTCAGTGAGAGTGTATATGTGTTTGTATGTGTGTCTGTCAAAGAGTATTTGTGCTTGAGTGTGTGTATCTGTGTGTCAAGGTGTGTGTATCTGAGTGTGTGTGTGTGTGTGTGTGTGTGTGTATGTCAGTATGTGTGGGTCAGTGTGTTTATATGACACTGTGTGTATGTGTCAATGTGTGTATCTGAGTGTATGTATATGCCAGTGTATCTGTGTATCTGTGGGTGCAAGTGTGTTTATATGTCACTGTGTGTGTATTTGTAAGTCAAGATGTGTGGATGTCTCACTGTGTGCATCTGAATGTGTGTATGTGTATCTGAGTGTGTGTATCTGTGTGTCAAGGTATGTCAGTGTTTATCTGTGTGCCAGTATATGCCAGTGTGTGTATCTGTGTGTCATATACATAGACACACACACAGATACACACTGACACACAGATACACACACTGGCACATAGTGGCACACAGATACACACACCTTGACACACACCGGCACATACAAACATAGATACACCTACTTTGACACATAGATACATACACCTTGACCCACATATACAAACACACACAGAGATACACAATGTGTGTCAAGGTGTGTGTATATTTGTGTCAGTGTGTGTATATGTGTGCCACTATGTGCCAGTATGTGTGTATCTGTGTGTCAGATTCATACACACTGACACACAGCTACACACACTGGCACATACAAACACAGATACACACACCTGTATACACTTTGTACTCCCTTATAGGTATTTGACCCTTGTTCTTTGTCTCAGGGCTGGAACATAAGTATGGATGCTGTATGCTTGTTTCAGCATGTTGGCCATGGCTAGTGCAAGGAACAGCCTAACTGGGATATAGCTTTTCAGCCACTGCTTCATTGTGGTCTTTTTAGTGCCTCATATGCGTATCAGTCATTATACAAACTGAGCACAACCCCTAATGGGGAAGTGTGGGCACTACACCTGCTCACTTTATGTTGGGCAACTTATCAATTAGACTACAGTATATTTGGTTCTTTATGATTTTTTCACACAATGAATACCTTTTTAACCCTTGAACCTCCTAACCTCACCTACGATTTTCACAGCTCAATTCTCCATATCTTAAAAACACAGCACCTATTCTCCTAGTAATGTTCTCCCTTCTATTTTTCCCTTTCTCTCTCACTTCCCTCATTTTAAAATCTCTCTATACTTTTACTTACCTGTTCCAGCTGATACCATCTTCATTACTCCATCTCTACACCCTTCATCTCTCTATTCATCACATACATTTTACTCATATTTTTCCAGCCTTTCTCCACAAACCCCTCCTAAATTCCCTAAATACAAACTCTCATCCCAAACATTTAAATCTTACTCCCACCTTCTCTTCTTTTACATCCTACTGCTCCTGGCAGCTGGTGATGTTTCTCCAAATCATGTTCCCTCCTCTACTAAGCCACCTGGTGCCAACACCAGAAACCACAACAATCTTATATCCATTCCATGTAACTCTCACTATAATTCCTCCTTTAAAGCTGCCCTCTGGAATGCACGCTCTGTGTGGAGCACCGTTAAATCAACTTCCATCCATGACCTATTTATCTCACACTCCCTAAACCTATTTGCAACGGAAACAAGACAGGCTAAAAGTAAAGGTGGCGGTGTAGGAGTTCTGCTTTCACCCTATTGCTTCTTTAAAACTGTGCCCACCCTCCTTCCCTCTCTTTCCCATCATTTGAAATTCATTTGATTCGCCTTTTCAAACCTTTCTCTGCTAACATTGCCATTATTTATCGTCCCCCTGGTTCCCCTCTCCTCTTCTTTGACAAATTTGCTGCCTGGCTACCCTACTTTTTCTCTTCTAATATTCAATCCCTAATTCTCGGAGACTTCAATATTCCCATTAACCCACCTTTGACCTCAGCAGCCTCTAAACTACTTTCAATTACTTCCTAGCTCAGGCTATCACAGTGGACTAATTCCCCCACCCATGTAGCTGGAAATACCCTAAACCTCATTTTCTTTTATGCATGTAAAGTATCTAATATCTGCAACACACCATTTCCTCTCTCTGATCATTATTCAATTGACCTCCAGGAGCTGTCGGCTGATATTGATTCACATCTATCCCTTCCCTCTCCTGTCCCTCACTGGCCATCTTTGCATTTAACACTACCCTCACCTCTGCCTTGAACATTGCAGCCCCGGTCCAAACATGCACCTCAAGGAAGACACGCCCCCAACCATGGCATACTAAATAAACACGCTACCTGCAAAGTTGCTCCCGTTAGGCTGAACGCTCCTGGAGGAAGTCTCACACCCAGTCAGACTTTCTCCATTATAGATTCATATTGTGTTCATACAGTGCAGCCCTTGCCCTCACCAAACAGTCATACTTTTCCTCTCTCATTAGTTCATGCTCCCACAATCCCAGACGTCTCTTTGACAGCTTTAACTCTCTTCTTTGCCCTGCTTTGGCCCCCCCTAAACTAACCTTACAGCCAATAGCTTTGCATGCTACTTTACCAACAAGCTAAGGAAACAATTCTCCCCACCTTGCCATTCTCTTTCTGAACCACATGTAGATCATGCCTTTCCTACCCTTCAGACTTTCTCCCCGGCTACTGAACAAGAGGTGGCTGCACTTCTCCTTTCCTCACACCCCACCAATTACCTGCTCGATCTTGTCCTATCTCACCTTATTAGATCTCTCTCCCCTTGTCTCGTGCCTTCCTTAACACACATTTCCAACTGCTCTCTCTCTTCTGGCATTGTCCCTGCTGACCTTAAACATGCCACTGTAGTACCTATCCTGAAAAAATATATATCTTGACCCATCCTCCCCATCTAACTATCCTCCCATATCCCTGCTCCCTTTTCCTCAAAGCTTCTGGAAAGACTTGTCTTTACCCGTGTGTCTGCCTCAATTGTAACTCTCTCCTTGACCCTCTTCAATCTGGCTTCCACCCTCTCCACTCTACTGAGACTGCTCTTATCAAAGTTACTAACGACCTAAACGCAGCTAAATCCAAAGGCCACTACTGCATACTAATTCTTCTTGACCTCTCTGCTGCCTTTGACACCGTTGATCATGCTCTCCTTCAAACTCTTCAATCACTCGGTCACTATGACTCTGTCCTCTAGTGGTTTTCCTCGTGTCTCTCCCAACGCTCATTCAGTGTCTCTTTTTCTAATGATATCTAATCTTGCCCAGTCTCAGTTGGAGTCCCCCAAGGCTGTGTCCTTGGTCCCCTTCTATTTTCTCTTTATACTGCCTTTCTTGTCAAACTTATTATCATTTTTGGATTTCACTACCACCTGTTTGCTGATGACACCCAGATATAGCTCTCCTCCCTGGACCTCTCCCCTGCCGCCCTGCAACGTGTCACTGCTTGCCTTTCTACCATCTCTGACTGGATGTCCTCCCGCTTTCTGAAACTCAATCTCTCTAAAACTGAGCTCCTTGTCTTTCCTCCTCCTAATACTGATCCTCCTCTCTCCCTCTCCCTCTCCCTTCAAGTTAGTGGTATCCACATGAGTCCATCCTTACAAGCGTGCTGTCTTGGCATCATACTTGACTCTGGCCTCACCTTTGAGCCTCACATCCAGTATGTTGCCAAATCTTGTAGATTCCATCTTAAAAACATAGCCCGTATCCCCCTTTCTTATGCAAGATGCTACCATGCTCTAGTAATTTCCCGCATGGATTATAATAACCCTCTCCTAACTGGTCTTCCCAAAAGTCATATTGACTTGAAGGGGACCCTCTCTTACTGGGAAATCAGCAGAACCAGCAATACGTGTCTGTATCACAGGTGGGTAGTACTCCAAATGAGTACCAAGTTTTCTTGTCTTTTATAAGAAACTTAATAATCAAAGTGTGAATAGTCTGTACTTTTCCACCAAATCTTCTTATCAGTGCAGCCCAGCAAAGACCTTGCAAAAGTGGCTTTCCAGTCCCACCAACAATTCCATGCCAGATCTGTGTGCTTAATATCTCTTATCTAAAAAGCTAGGTCTGTTCTTATAACTACCTAGTGAAACTTTGCATGAGTCATTCTGGTACTGTGTTTTGTGGTTATTAACATTTTCAGTACTGTGTACTGGTGCCATCTTAACTATCTATAATAGTTTAATTTGCTCAATAGTGATCAATCAATCGTTCTTAATTAATATGGAATATTATTATTACACCTATAGAAGTCAATTCAAAGTGCTAACCCATACCTATATAGCACTCAACAATTCTAGCCCCTCTTATATCTCTTCACAGATCCATAGGTATGCCCTTTCTTGGTCTCTCCGCTTTTCTCCTGTCCGCTGCTCGCACTGGTACAGCCAACTCACGCTTGCAGGACTTCTCGCGGGCCGCTCCCTTTTTTTGGAACAGCTTGCCTACCCCATTAGACTCTCCCCTAATCTTCAATTGTTTAAGAAGTGCCTTAAAACCCATCTCTTTAGGAAAGCTTATGGCCTCCCAGAGTAACCGCTACCTTACATACCTGTCTCTTGCTCTCCTAAAGGACAGCACTCTACTCTCTCCTCCAGCTCTGCTTCACTCTCACCTTATTTGATTGTAATTGTCCTATTTATAGTTAAATCCTCTCTCATAATATTGTAAAGCACTACGGCATCCATTGGCACTATATAAATGGCGATAATAATAATAATAATAATAATAATAATATTAATAATAATAATTATGATGCCCTTGTTCTACTGAGATATGGTTTTAATTACCCCTCTAATTTAATATATTTCCCCCCCTAGTAGTTAACTGTGGGTATTACATGTGTGTACAATATTTTGTTAACTTACTTATTAGGCTATAGCACATTTGTTTTCTGCTACAGCCGTATGATGACTGAAAGCCCTTGTGACTAAATTGGGGCACTACTTATAGGGTCTAGCAATTATTTGTAGTATAAAACATTATTTTTCAATATATTCAATAAATGTTATTTTTTACTCACTTTCTGTATATCTTCACCTTTTTCTTTTTATAATAGATATATAAGGAATACAAAGTGTTATGCTCACTACTGCTGTCTTCCTTAACATACACTTTAGAAAAAAAGAAAAATAAATATTACACATTTCAATTGAGTCTTCCTCAGTGTGGTAGAATGTTGGCTCTTATACACAAAATAATAATAATAACTATCATCTTCATCATAATTATATCATTTTCAATCTATCCATTGAGATGTAAAATATATATTTTTAAATGATGCTTTAAATTTCCAAACTCTTAACTTTAAACGTTGTATTTATTCCCTGATTCAATAATTAATTTGTAGAAGAACATTGTATGACATTTAAAATGATGCTATTGCCCAAATAAACTTAATTTTAGTGGAATACAATGTAGAGATTCATGATATTTAATTCAATTTTGGAAAAAATCCAATAATTTAATCTGATTGTGGCATTACGCCTGTTTAACATTACTTCACTTAGGAAATTAGTTTTGTAATAATTTAATACACAACAAATCTTTAGTGTATCTTGGTTCTAATATTAGTAACCAACTTAATATCTTTTCTGTTTGCTTCTCTTTATTTTCTGTGATATTGAGTTATGATAAAATTAGTTAGATTTATAAATATTTTTTTTTTTAATTATAGATTACTTTTGATAGACAGAGAAAAACAAAAACAAAGAGACTTGCACTCAAGCTTTGTTATGGCTATTATTGTGGCATATAGTGATGTCCCGAACAGTTCACCGGGAACCGTTTGCCGGAGAACAAAGCGTGTTCGTGGTCGCGAACATGCGCGATGTTCGGT
The DNA here is from genome assembly GCF_036172605.1 of Pelobates fuscus. Classification (NCBI taxonomy): domain Eukaryota; kingdom Metazoa; phylum Chordata; class Amphibia; order Anura; family Pelobatidae; genus Pelobates; species Pelobates fuscus. Next base: position 348,247,446 of record NC_086317.1, on the reverse strand, counting down.
CCGCCATCTATTCGTCCTCATTGAGTAAACTTTGACCCTGTACCTCACAGTCAGCAGACACATTCCAGCCAATCAGCAGCAGACCTTCCCTCCCAGACCCTCCCACCTCCATGACGAATAGGGGGCGGACCGAACATCGCACGTGTTCGCGACTGCGAACACGCTATGTTCGCCGGCGAACGGTTCCCGGCGAACTGTTCGGGACATCACTAGTGGCATATATTAAAAAAAATACATACTTAAATAAATAAGTATGCTATGTGCACTACCATTGTCAGGGTACCTGTGGTCTCTACCTCCGAAAGAGGTAGAGACTTAGCTGTTCCTCCATCCAGACGGCCTGATGGCTCCCTTCCCCACGGTCTATCCGGTCATGCAAGGCCGGCCGCGAGGGAGTGACTGCCTTTTACAGCATCTAGGCAGGAAGTTGTCATCAGGACACTCCTCCGGAACGACCTGTCACTCAATTGCTGCAGGACCAATCAGGACGCCTCGGAGGCGTGGTTACTGCTCTGAACAGGGTATTTAACAGAGCTTCTTTCATTAGCTCATTGCCCTGTCGTGGTTCTAGCTTGTTCTAGTCACTCAGTGCTTGTGTATTCTATTATCCCTTTTGGTTTTGACCCGGCTTGTTTACCTTACTCTGCTTATCTCTGTTACCCTTGATTCGGCTTGTCTCTCGCTTACCTGTCTTCTATTACCCACGACCTCGGCTTGTCTTTGACCATTCTATACTGTACTACTTACGTTAGTCCGGCCATTCTAAGGTCCGGTATACGTATCTGGCTACTGTTTGTACTCTGCGTGTTGGATCCCTGTCCCGATCCTGACAACCATTTCCACAATTAAATGAAGAGCTGGAATGAAACGTAGTTTCTTAAGTCCTTCTCCATATCTGATAGAAAACAAAGTCCTTCATATTTTAAAGACACTTTTAACAAGTAAAAAACAGGAAATATGATTTTGCATGCCAATTTAAGGATACACTACAGTCACCAGAACAACTACAGCTTATTGTAGTTGTTCTGGTGAGTATACTTAGTCCCTTTGGGCTTTTTGCATTAAACATTCATTGTCTCCACCCTCTGCATTGAGACACTGAACTTTATTCATAGAGGAAATGTCTATGAGGAGATGCTGATTGGCCAGGGCTGTGTTTAGGCTGTGCTGGCTCTGCTCAGATAAGCCTCCATGACACTCTCAGTCAATCCAATGCTTTCCTAAAGGAAAACATTGTGATTGGCTTTGATCAACACTTCTGAGGATGTCAGCCAAGCAGGCAGATCAGGGGCAAAGCCAGCAGCAGCAGACTGGAATAAAAATAAGATTTGACTGGGAGGTGGGGCTTGAACACCAAGTCGATCAGACTCATTGCCACAGGGCTCAGAGAGAAACATTTAAAATCCATAATTTAATCAGGATGTTTTTTGGATCTATGAGCTTTTACAGGTTGCCTGCTTATCTCATGGGCACATGTTTAGCCAATTTTGATTAAGTTTGGTGGTTATCACTTGCGGCGGACCTTCGGCCTACATGCGGCCTACTTAAAGTGGTGTGGGGGATGCGGCTAATTCCGCTGCAACTAGATTCTTTGACCTGCAGTACCTGCCTGGAGCCAATCATGCCCTGTCGATGAGGGATATCCCATCACTTACCTCTGGAGCTGAGTGACAAGCAAGCTGCAGGACTGACACCTTTGGGCAAGACAGCTACTTACTCTGCACCAGAGACCAGGCTTCTCCCACTCTGGCCAGGCTGGATCAATTGGTTGCCCATTTTTGGTCCAAACTAATGCATCAACAGCATCCTCCAGCAACTGACAAGCAGACGTTCATCCTGCCGGTGAGCCAGATGCTGGAAACCTCTCCCGCGCTCCTAAAGGAGCCTTTCTCTGCTAAGCAGAGGGCTTCTTGTTCTCTATGGTGGCCAGTGTACTCCCTCTGTGGTACCATTGCTGCAGCATGGCGTGACCCTGCCTCCAGGCCATGCAGAAGCCTGAAGAGATCTAAGAGTGTCACACCAGCGATCAGTGATCCTGTGGCTGCGAGTCACGATCCCAAGGAGAGGTACCTACTGCAGAAAAGTTCCACCGACACAGCTGGCTTCCTTACTATCCTGGAAGCACTCTGATTGTCCTACAAGCCTATTCCAGTTCAAACCATAGGCTCTCTGGCTGCTGGACTTAACAAAGGGTTATATTTTACCCTTGGCTGGCAAAGGTGCGAAAGTTGACCAGGATTCTGAACTCAGGACTCTCTCCTTAGTAACTAATGTTCAGCCATTATTAGCTCAGGCCACAACACTGTAGCTACTATATGTCACCTAGGCTAACTTTCTAAGTTTGTTTTTTTCTATTTTTATTGTGCTCAAGCATTTAGCCACAACGTTTTTTCAGCCTATGATGTTATACTAGCTAGCATGGGTTAAAATCACAGTTTCGTTTTGCTTTACATCTCATCTTTACAATGCTTTATGTTACCTACTATTATGCCTTTAAAATAGTGCAGGAATTCAGGCATGTATACAGATCGCTTACTGACAACCTATGATGTTAAGCACTTAAATGTCTTTGTCACCCTGTTATATCTGCAATGCACTATTAAAAAAAATAAAAAATGCACTAATACAAAAAATAAATAATTTTCAGAAAAAGTAAGATTTGACTATATTTAGGGAGGTAAGAGTAGACAAGGGGTCTACTTAGTGCCTTTAACTCTATAGGGTCAGGACTACATGTTTGTGTTCCTCACCCTATCCTTCCTTTAAGGAATAAGTCTACTTTTTTCCCAAAACTTTATAAACAAATTCTATGGCAGCATTTGAATAAGTCGTTATGAGAGAGGTGAACAAATTAAAGTGATTTCATAATATAAACATAACCTGTCCAAGAGATAAAAGCCATGGAAAAACTGAGGAAAAGATACTCAAATTATTATATGAATAGTAATATTACCCCTTTTGCTATGTAGTATGGAAATTTTCTGACATGAGAGTCCTACCCTTAAGGACGCATGTTGGAGAATGTCTGTCATGTACTAAAATTAAAGTCAATCATGCAGCAATCATGGGGTTAATGCTTTATCTGGCTGCCAAAATCAGATAAGACTCATTGCTAAAAAAAAAAAAAAAAAAAGAAAGCTGGTACCCCAGCTCATTATTACCTCTACACTTGTTACAAACTAGCCAAACATGAACCCATGCTATGATTCAAAATACCCTGGGGTATTTTCTTTAAGAAAAAGTAAGCCTTTGTGGGGTCGTTTGAATCAACAACCTGCTAAAATGCTCCAAAATGGAACACGGACCCATCTATGAAAAACCTAACTTAAAAACCTGAAATGGTCACGTATCTTATACAGCAATGTAACTTCATAAATAGTGTCTAGGTCATGCATTGGGCATATTGTTTTAATCATAATTTGGGGGATTTTATCACGGGGCACATATAAAAATGTACAAAATACCAAACAAAATTGCAACATGTATGTAAAAAATTCCATATTTGTTTTTCACCACATATTGTGACATAAATTGGTGAAACAAATGGCAACAGGTTAAGGCACAATATATGCTATATGAGATACCATGGAGTGTTTACTTTCTCAAATGGTATGCCTTTGTGGGGTTATTTGAAAAGTCAATTTGCTATAATTCCGCAAGATGAGACATAGGCTCAATGTGGCTATTTTATATAATTATTTATTTTTTTGTGGCAATGTTGTTTTCTGTGAATACTACTTGTATTTTGAGACCTGTAATTATGAAAATAAACTGAAATCACATACATATTATGTAATCAGTAAATAAGAACAAATAAATGAATTTATTTTGAATTAATTTTTTTAAGTTGCACTTATTATGTACACATTATTATTGCCAATACTGTGAAAAAAATGCACGGTTTCTTTTTTGCATTTTGAAAAATATTTTTTAGAATAAATGCAAATTCATATGTCACATCTAAAGGACAACTTTCTGGCCTTTAAAAATTGGTATATACTATGTATTGGCGTAATAAATGAGAAGAATGCAAATTGCAGTTGAACACAAACAGCAAAAATTGCAAGACAGGTTTCTAAAGCTGTGCCCTTAAGAGGTTCAATAAGGAAGATTATAGGGAAGAACTTTTAAAGAAGTTATACAATATAACAACTTAGAAAGAAACAAAGAAAATCCAATTTCAAATATAAAAAAATAATATCTCTAAATTATTCTTAAACTTTGTAAACATCTGATAAAACTACTAGGAAAGCCTTTTATTTCAGGCATAGATTTCATATCAGTTCCCTTATCAGAGTATATACATTTTTTCCTACAACCTCTGGTAAAATAAAGACTGTCATATTTGATAGATACAGCACATTTATCACAAATTTTAGATTAGAAAGAGTAGAAAGAGAGACATGATAGTTACTCTATTCCATCATTGACCACAGAAAGGGTAATCAAGCAACTTCTTACTTTTTTAAATTCATCTGAACTGTCCAAATGTCAGGCCAATTTTTATGTTTATTTTAAAAGGCATCTCACTAAGTTTACATAACATTTTTTTTTTAGTTTTGATGGCCAGTTATTCCAATAAATCATTGGAACAGTGATGGGGCTAAGTTTGCACCCAGCTATGCTAATCTTTTCATGGCATACTGGGAATCCAAATATGTGCATGATGGACATGGCTGGATGTAATACTTGGCCATTACATAGATGACCTGTTTTGGATTTGGAGAGGCACTAGAGAAGATTTAGAGGCCTTTTAAGCTTTCTCAATGACAATGATTGTGACATAAAACTATCTGTTTATAGTGAAAAATGTCACCTTTTTGGATATAATCATACATATTAAAAATATAGACATATAGAAACAAGTAAATATTTAAAAAATAAAAAAGATGCAAACAGCAATATTTTACATGATAGCTGTCACCATAAACCTTGGTTAAAATTTTCCGGTTGAGGTTAAAAAGCAACTGTTCTGAAGATCAAATGTATAAAATCCCAGCTGAAAAGATTAGATGATTTTTTTTTTTTTTAGAGAAGTAGTATGATCAAAATATTTTATATAAAGAAGTAGAACTCATAAACTGGAAGGATATTTTAAATAACAATAGAAAACAACAAAATCTGAATATAGAAGTTAGTGAGGAATGTCCTATATTAATTTGTAATTACTCTGGCAATAGCAATAATTTAAGAGAAATTATAAAGAAATACTGGTTCATTTTATCTGAAGATCCTATTTTAAATAATACAGTTAAAAACATCCTAAAATAAGCTATAGAAGAGTTCCTAATATTAAATCTAAGCTAGTAGTACTTTTTTTTTTATAAACATAAAGAAATCCATTTATGTAATTAAAATGTTTTTTATCAATGTGGTTACTGTCTTGCATGTAAAGAAACAGGAATACAAAAGCTACTTTTATGGAATTTGAGTTTTAGAGCATAGAGACAATTCCAAATTAAGCAACTTATTTACTTGTGATACTAAAAACGTAATTTACATTTTATCCCATTCTTCAATATGCAGAAGCAGTAGATGTCTTCACATACTAATGGAGGAACATCCCCTCTCCACAATTTGTTTTTGGAAAAACACATACATTTGAAAGAATTAACATTTTGGGGCTGTGAAAAGGTTAATAAAAATTTGAGAGGGGAAAATATTATTAAAAATGTGTCCAACAAGAAATAGGATAACATTTTAAGTTACAGACCACATACCCCTTTGATTTGAATGTTGAATGTTGATTTTAAGATGTAACATGTTTTATAATTTTTTTTTTTTTTTTTTTTTTTTATAAAGGACCAGGATTGGGTCCGAAAGGGTGTCAAATGAAGAAAAGTACAAATCACAATAAACAGAAATCAAAATCATTTCTTTCTCTTGGATTTTCTCTTTTCCTTGTCTTTAAGCATCTGCTCAAACATATTGAGATCTTTTAGATGCACAATTGTATCATTTGAGGCTTTAACACACTCAGGAGGAATTTCTTCAGTTACACTTTTTTCTTTTATCCGTAGTGTAGAGATTGGTTCGTTATTCTTCTTCATTAACCCAGAATTGAGAGTCTGAGATTCAGAAGGTTTTTTCAGGGTACGTATTGTACCTAAGGTTACAGGTTGGGAGGAAGAGCAGGTTGAGACTTGATTAGAATTGTTCTTAGGGGGGTTTCCATTCACATACCTGATTGATTTCAGGAGGGTTTCATAATCCCGGATTTCTCTTTTTGTCAAGATAGTACCATCACTGGCTTTTTCAACACCAGGGGCACCAAATGGAGGTTTTTCCGTATTCTTCTTTGCGGATTGGATGATGGGAGTCGTAGTCATAGTAGTCACCATCAGTCTTTCCATGAAAGGTTCTTCCCTAGTCTCTTCTTTGTCAGAGGGTAGTCCATCATATACATAATTTTCATCTATCAGGTAAGAAGATAGGGAGCTGTCTGAAGAATAGTGGGTAGTCATTGTAGCTGCCTTAAGTTTAGGACATTTGTATAGAACTTCATCCTCTGAACACCTGTCTTCTGAGGGCGGAGCACCACAGTCCATCTCCACTGATCTGTCAACTGAATCATGAGGGAGGACATCTGAGGGAGGACAAGAAGGTGAGTCTGCTTGGGTTACATCATTCACATAATTTTCATCTACAAGGTAAGATGATAGGGAGTCGCCTGAGGAGTGATGTGTAGGTATAAGTTTTCTCTGAGGAACAGAAATGCGGTTATGGTCTTTGTTAACAGGAGAGTTTGTTACTGTGGTCTGTATCTGAGGTGCAGTGGTTACAGTAGATTTAGGAGGTTTTCTTTGACATAACGAAATTCTGTGCCCTTTTACACCAAAATAAAAGCACGCATCCTCTTGTCGTCTCTTTTGTATTTCTTCCTCTGTTAACGGCTCTTGTTTCCTGCTTTTCCTGGAAGGTAAGACAGTCTCAGTCTTTTTCTCAAGTGTTATGTAGGAGCTTGATTGCAGCAAGAAAGAAACAGATTTGCAGAGTTCTTAGAGGCATTCAGCAATGATTGTCAGCACAGTTGTTAACCCTGGAGTCTCTGTTTTAAGGCATTTACATTCTGTCATGATCATGTGAAGGTCAGATAGGAGACTTTTGCCAGGGTTGGTATTTGAGACTTTATTTGTGCTTTTAGACATATTATGCAAATTGAGGAAAAACAGACTTTAGACTATATGCCACAAAATAGGATACTTGCAAAATGATAAAGAGAGTCCAGGTAGGGTTATAACAAAGGCAGGTTGGTATCAACGGCAGGCTGGTTACAGAGGCAGGCTGGTAACAGTAGAAGGCTGATAAAGGAGGCAGGTTTGTAACACAGGAAGGCTCCATACAAACCTGCTCCAGAGTTACCTTCTACCCTGCTCATTACCAACCTGCTCCAGACTTGCCTTCAAACCTGCTCCACTCTCACGTATGATTTTGACCTCTGCCTCTATAGGCAGAGGTCAAAATCATACGTGAGAGTGGAGCAGGTTTGAAGGCAAGTCTGGAGCAGGTTGGTAATGATCAGGGTAGAAGGTAAATCTGGAGCAGGTTTGTATGGAGCAGGGTAGAAGGTAAGTTTGGATCAGGTTCACAGGAGCCAGGAACTGAAGTCTTTCAAGTAGATCACCAACTTCAATGTAAAGGCCCTGTTGTGAGCAGGGTGTAGCCTTATGTTGCTGAAGCAAGTAATTAGTACTAGGCAGGTGAGGACTGAGGTGACTAGTGGCTAGGGAGGCCACTAGAGGTTGAGAGCTGGAACTTCTTTTTAAAGGAACAGAAACAACAGGAAGTTAAAACATAGCTGTCAAGATACGATCCTGACAGTTTGTCCCATTGTGGTTAAGCACAGAGACATATGTATATCATTGATTTATGGCACTGGTTGCAATTTGGATAGAAGGTGTGCCCTTTTGTCTTTGGTTTTCTTTTTCTGTTTCAGACATTAAAGCCACATCCACCCTTTTTAGGAGGGATGGGCTTTTGAGACGTTTGGTGGATGTCTCCCCGTCTACTCCATTTGGGAGGGTTACTAAAATGTTTCTTGTTTTTTTGTATCCTTTTGTTTAGTTTGTTAATAACCTTTTCATTTATACATATATCATAGAGAATGTTTCTCTGTATTCGATATAACTTGATTGAAAGGACTGCCCGACCAATTAGAAAGAAGTATGGCCAAACATACTACAGGGAGTGCAGAATTATTAGGCAAGTTGTATTTTTGAGGATTCATTTTATTATTGAACAACAACCATGTTCTCAATGAACCCAAAAAACTCATTAATATCAAAGCTGAATATTTTTGGAAGTAGTTTTTAGTTTGTTTTTAGTTATAGCTATTTTAGGGGGATATCTGTGTGTGCAGGTGACTATTACTGTGCATAATTATTAGGCAACTTAACAAAAAACAAATATATACCCATTTCAATTATTTATTTTTACCAGTGAAACCAATATAACATCTCAACATTCACAAATATACATTTCTGACATTCAAAAACATAACAAAAACAAATCAGTGACCAATATAGCCACCTTTCTTTGCAAGGACACTCAAAAGCCTGCCATCCATGGATTCTGTCAGTGTTTTGATCTGTTCACCATCAACATTGCGTGCAGCAGCAACCACAGCCTCCCAGACACTGTTCAGAGAGGTGTACTGTTTTCCCTCCTTGTAAATCTCACATTTGATGATGGACCACAGGTTCTCAATGGGGTTCAGATCAGGTGAACAAGGAGGCCATGTCATTAGATTTTCTTCTTTTATACCCTTTCTTGCCAGCCACGCTGTGGAGTACTTGGACGCGTGTGATGGAGCATTGTCCTGCATGAAAATCATGTTTTTTCTTGAAGGATGCAGACTTCTTCCTGTACCACTGCTTGAAGAAGGTGTCTTCCAGAAACTGGCAGTAGGACTGGGAGTTGAGCTTGACTCCATCCTCAACCCGAAAAGGCCCCACAAGCTCATCTTTGATGATACCAGCCCAAACCAGTACTCCACCTCCACCTTGCTGGCGTCTGAGTCGGACTGGAGCTCTCTGCCCTTTACCAATCCAGCCACGGGCCCATCCATCTGGCCCATCAAGACTCACTCTCATTTCATCAGTCCATAAAACCTTAGAAAAATCAGTCTTGAGATATTTCTTGGCCCAGTCTTGACGTTTCAGCTTGTGTGTCTTGTTCAGTGGTGGTCGTCTTTCAGCCTTTCTTACCTTGGCCATGTCTCTGAGTATTGCACACCTTGTGCTTTTGGGCACTCTAGTGATGTTGCAGCTCTGAAATATGGACAAACTGGTGGCAAGTGGCATCTTGGCAGCTGCACGCTTGACTTTTCTCAGTTCATGGGCAGTTATTTTGCGCCTTGGTTTCTCCACACGCTTCTTGCGACCCTGTTGACTATTTTGAATGAAACGCTTGATTGTTCAATGATGACGCTTCAGAAGCTTTGCAATTTTAAGAGTGCTGCATCCCTCTGCAAGATATCTCACTATTTTTGACTTTTCTGAGCCTGTCAAGTCATTCTTTTGACCCATTTTGCCAAAGGAAAGGAAGTTGCCTAATAATTATGCACACCTGATATAGGGTGTTGATGTCATTAGACCACACCCCTTCTCATTACAGAGATGCACATCACCTAATATGCTTAATTGGTAGTAGGCTTTCGAGCCTATACAGCTTGGAGTAAGACAACATGCATAAAGAGGATGATGTGGTCAAAATACTCATTTGCCTAATAATTCTGCACTCCCTGTATATAACGCAAAGTGGATGAAACAAAATGGTGTCTAATGAAACTAATTTCACTCAGAATGACATGTGTTCGGAGTGAAACACATTCCCTTGAGCCATCAAAAGGGAAGGAGCATATCCTTAGAACGGAGGACAGAGAGTTTAAGTATTGTGCTGTACCACATAAACGACGTGGTAGACTTTTCACAGCCCTGTTTTTATATGCCAATTATCTTTGGATACAAAATAAGTGTTTTTACTATATAAATATATGAGTTTTAAGTATATAACTGTATATACTTAAAACAGGTTTAAAAATAATATCAGGAAGTATTACTTTACTGAGAGGGTAGTGGATGCATGGAATAGTCTTCCAGCTGACGTGGTAGAGGTTAACACAGTGAGGGAGTTTAAGCATGCATAAGGCTATCCTAGACTTAAGATAAGGCCAGGGACTCATTAAAAGTATTTCAAAATATTGGGCAGAATAGATGGGCTGAATGGTTCTTATCTGCCGTCATGTTCTATGTTTCTATCCTACACATTTAGAATCCTGTTTTCTTTCCATATATACAGAGTTACGAATAAGGCCTGAAGCTCTGTTGGGAGTTTTCCCTCTCCTCTATTTCTGGTTGGACAAAGCAGGTATTGTGTGGCTCTGAAAAAAATATGTTAATCCTATGGGGTATTTTCTACACAAGGGTTTCATTTGTGATTTAAGGGTTTACCTGCACTATTGTGCATGCTTTTTTTGTTTGTTTTTTGCAGGTGTGCTCTATAACTATTATTTTTGTTTGTTACAGTAAGAATTGAGTGATACTTTTGATAATATATACACTTTTATTATTTTATTATTTTAATATTATGCACATCACACTTTTTTTATTTTGTGTGTTTGTATTGCACATTTATTTCTACATGTAGCTGACTGGTTTTACACACTTCAAGAGATATAAACACCTTGCTTTACCCACAAGTTTTTTATGGTTATTATTGTGGCATATATTAAAAAAATTACATACTTAAAAAATCAATATACTATGTGCATTACCACTTCCAAAATTAAATGAAGGCTTGGAATGAAACATAGTTTCTAAATTGCTGTCTTTTAGTCATTTGGTTAAAAGCTTGGCTTCATTTGCTGTCACTGAGTTATCCCTAGCTGCGGTCTTTCTCTGGCAACAGTTAGTTTCCTTTGCAGTAATATAAGCTATGCTATGAAATAAAAAATAAAAAGGTATTTACTAATGAAAACATGAGTTCCATTTAAAGTGAACATGCCATGACAGGTTCACTATAACTGAAGTTCCACCGTAGCTCTTATTGATATATCATTTAACATAGCAATAAATATTTAACATAGCAATAAATATTTTTTAGATAATAACTTATTTCCACTCTGGTACAACTCCATCAAGTCTGCAGCTTTATGGGTGTTACACTATTGTACCACCAACCTTCAGTCTGCCTTTATTAGGCCTGTGCTCTGTTTTGATTTCTCCTGCTTTGAGACACTTACTCATGCAAGGTGAACCTCCTTCATGAGCTATTCATAACACCGACACACTTTATTGCCATCATGTCTGTGTCTGAATCGATTAAGAGAAACACCTGTAGGAGGTCTCTCCTGCTCTCACTGTCAGTTAATTCTTTAGCAAGGTCTACACAAAAAGAAATTGTTTGAGCAGTTTAGAGTCTAACATGGAATGTGTCTGTTTATTTATTTAGATACAACTTTCACTTTGTAAATGGTAGTGTTAGCACAGCATCTGCTTATGTGTATATGTTGCCAATTTTGCTCGTTATTGTGCATGATATACCAGAGTTGTTTATTTAGTAACAAATATTATGTTTGTATAGTTGTATTTACAGTTTGTTTCAGCACTTATGGATGTTTTCACTCTATGGTACTGTGGACCAGTGTTAGTATATTGTTGGTTCCTCTGGGAACTCCGAGGACTCCGGTGCTACTTGATGATCTTCATATTTTCCACTTGTTTTTCTTTCTTTTTTGTTACACACTACTCACACACGGGGTGCCCGAGTCTGCCTATTCTTTACTGTTATCAATTTCCTTATGTTTATTTGTGCATTGGGTATGTGGTAATCACTCTTCACTTTTTTGATCTATTGCTTAGCAACCATGCTCACTGCATCATGTTGCTTTAGGCCATCGTGTCCATAATGTCTATTACTTGTGCACTTCTGGATTTTGATTGGGTTGAGGAGCTACACACATGGGATTGGTAAGTCACTATTCACTGTATGTTATTTATTACTATATCAAATAATGCACTGTTGATCTTGAGAAAGACTCAAACATTTCGAAATGTCCTTTGGAACAGATGTAACTGCTTTTAAATTAAACACCATTCATTCTGGCAGACCTCTGAGTTTATATATATATATATATATATATATATATATATATATATATATATATATATATATACATATATACACCATAGGGTTTAAAATAAATAAACATATATATATATATATATATATATATATATATTTGTTTGTTTATTTTATTAATTTTTATATTTATTGTATTATAATATTCCATGATGTTATGGAATAAAATTCTCACCATATTAATTCATAAAAACATTCATATTCTGACACACTTATTCTGAAAAATACATAAACATAAATGTATATTTCATACACAGCTCCACTGCTCTGATTAAGTTGTGATATTTCTAGTGGTCAGTCACAATCTAGGTTAACATTTACACCATAATGTGGTGTGTAATGTAAAACCATACAATAGTGTGACCAAAAGACACTGTGACCTCCTAGGATTTTTTTTTTTTTTAATTCTTTATTTTTATTGTGCAGAAGAGGCACATACAAACCGGTAATGCCACAACAGAAAAGACTGGCAGCTTAAAGTAGACATGGAATAAGACAGCACAATTGTTTTATAATAAATATGCTTATGCCAAATATGTCATTATATAGCTGAGGAGGAGTAGAATGTAAACCATAACATAGATACTGACAATTTGCTGAACAAGAGAAAATAGAATAGTTTCAATAAAGTAATGCGGTGCTAGGCTTAAAGAACATGGACCAGAAGCAGAAACTTGTGGATTTCTACCATACTAAACTTGTGCACTCTCAGGAAATAAATTAAAAGGTTATACTGTCACAGGCTTAATAAAATAATTCGACTAGAGCATCTATACATGAGGATAAAGCCACTGGGTACAACTCGCATGAAGGCAAACCAGATCTATGTATAAGAAAAATGTTAAATTGTAACTTGAAGCAGAGTAGAATCTGCAACGTCACTTATAGGCCAAATTAGGTAGAATAGATCAGTGCCGGAAGTAGCTGCATTTCCCTTCGACTTTACCCTTTGTTGTGTGAGGAGGCAGGTAATGATCAGGTATGTTTGTGGGGTAAGGGGCACAGTGGGGACAGGGGTCCTTGTGAGGCAGGAACAATGCTTCAGCAGAGGATCAGCCTCCTCCACTTTCGATCTGCACACAGGCCTTAAGACAGCTTGGCACAGTCCACAGATGCCAGGCCCCAAAACACACACTTTCTAACCCCCAATAGAGAACACATGGGGTGAAAACTATTTTCTTTGCTTTTATCCTATGTATTGAGGCTGATGTGTACTATGGTCATTGCTGCCACCCAAGTGTAGTGGGAGTCTGAGCGCAGGGCTTGTTTTTATATTATTATTTGCTATTGTATCACACAACCATGTTACAATGCTGCCCCATGTGTTCCCTATTAGGGTTAATACATATGTAGGGTACTGATGTCGCGAACATAAAATTTTCCGTTAGCGAACGGTGAACGCGAATTTCCACAAATGTTCGCGAACGGGCGAACCGGGCGAACCACCATAGACTTCAATGGGCAGGCGAATTTTAAAACCCACAGGGGCTCTTTCTGGCCACAATAGTGATGGAAAAGTTGTTTCAAGGGGACTAACACCTGGACTGTGGCATGCCGGAGGGGGATCCATGGCAAAACTCCCATGGAAAATTACATAGTTGATGCAGAGTTTGGTTTTAATCCATAAAGGGCATAAATCACCTAACAGTCCAAAATTGTTTGGAATAAATTGATTTAAAACATCAGGTATGATGTTGTATCGATCAGGTAGTGTAAGGGTTATGCCCGCTTCACAGTGACAGACCAAACTCCCCGTTTAACGCACCGCAAACAACCGCAAACAGTCCATTTGCACAACCGCAAACTCCCCATTTGCACAAGGTTGGATACCAAGCTAGCCATGTCCCGTTCCTTGTCCTCACTGATGTCATTGAAGGTCTCTTCCTCCACCCAACCACGTACAACACCAAGGGTCTCCAAAAGGTGACAACAAGCCCCTTGGGATGCCTGCTGTGTTTGGTCTTCCACGTCCTCAAAGCCACCTTCCTCCTCTGACTCCTCTTCTTCAGACTCCTCTCTCTCTGCATTGCCTCTCTCTGCATTATTATAAGGTGTGTTAAGTAGTACTATTCCTATCAGTTGGTCCTCCTACTTCAAATTTGGGGCACTGCGCGTGTAATCTAATGTGCCACCAGATAGGATTGGTGTGTTAAGTAGTCCCCCTCATCAGGCCTTTTTTAGTCGAATGTATTGCCCACTGTCAGTCCCTTCGGGATCCATCCCTCATTCATCTTAATAAAGGTGAGGTAATCTAGACATTTTTGACCTAGGCGACTTCTCTTCTCAGTGACAATACCTCCTGCTGCATTGAAGGTCCTTTCTGACAGGGCACTTGAAGCGGGGCAAGCCAGAAGTTCTATCGCAAATTGGGATAGCTCAGGCCACAGGTCAAGCCTGCACACCCAGTAGTCAAGGGGTTCATCGATCCTCAGAGTGTCGATATCTGCAGTTAAGGTGAGGTAGTCTGCTACCTGTCGGTCGAGTCATTCTCTGAGGGTGGACCCCGAAGGGCTGTGGCGATGCGTAGGACTTAAAAAGCTCCGCATGTCCTCCATCAACAACACGTCTGTAAAGCGTCCTGTCCTTGCCGGCGTGGTCGTGGGAGGAGGAGGATTACTTTCACCTCTTCCCCTGTTAGATTCCCGTTGTGCTGTGACATCACCCTTATGCGCTGTGTAAAGCATACTTTTTAATTGATATGGAACTGCTGCATCCTTTCTGACTTGCGGTAATTTGGTAACATTTCAGGCACTTTTTGCTTATACCGGGGGTCTAGTAGCGTGGACACCCGGTACAGGTCGTTCTCCTTCAGCTTTTTTATACAAGGGTCCCTCAACAGGCATGACAGCATGAAAGACCCTATTTGCACAAGGTTGGATGCCGAGCTACTCATGTCCTGTTACTCGTCCTCAGTGATCACTTTGAAGGTATGTTCTTCCCCCCAGCCACATACAACACCACGGGTACCAGATAGGTGACAACGAGCACCCTGGGATGCCTGTTGTGGTTGGTCTTCCTCCTCCTCCTCAAAGCCACATTCCTCCTCTGACTCCTCTTCCTCACAATCCTCTTCCAGCGTTGCTGCAGGTCCAGCAAGCGATGCTGATAAGGCTGTTTCTGGTGGTGATGGTGACCACAACTCTTCCTCTTCACGCTCATCTACGGCCTGATCCAGCACTCTTCGCAGGGCACGCTCCAGGAAGAAAACAAATGGAATGATGTCTCTGATGGTGCCTTCGGTGCGACTGACTAGGTTTGTCACCTCCTCAAAAGGACGCATGAGCCTAGGGGCATTGCGCATGAGCGTCCAGTAATGTGACAAAAAAATTCCCAGCTCCGCAGAGGTTGTCCTAGCACCCCGGTCATACAAATACTCGTTAATGGCTATTTCTTGTTTGAGCAGACGTTCGAACATTAAGAGTGTTGAATTCCAACGTGTCGGGCTGTCGCAAATCAAGCGCCTCACTGGCATGTTGTTTCGCCGCAGGATATCTGAAAAGTGCGCCATGGCCGTGTAGGAACGCCTGAAATGGCCACACACCTTCCTGGCCTGCTTCAGGATGTCCTGTAAGCCTGGGTACTTAAGCACAAAGCGTTGTACGATCAGATTACACACATGTTCCATGCACGGCACATGTGTCAACTGGCCCAAATTCAATGCCGCCAACAAATTTCTTCCGTTGTCACAAACCACTTTGCCGATCTCCAGTTGGTGCGGAGTCAGCCACTGATCCACCTGTGTGTTCAGGGTGGACAGGAGTGCTGGTCCGGTGTGACTCTCTGCTTTCAGGCAAGTCAACCCCAAGACGGCGTGACACTGATGTATCCGGGATGTGGAATAGTACCTGGGGAGCTGGGGGGGTGCCGTTGATGTGGAGAAAGACGCAGAAGCAGAAGTGGACTCAGCCGAGGAGGTTATGGAAGAGGATGGAGTAGGAGGAGTAGAGGAGGTGGCAGCAGGCCTGCCTGCAAGTTGTGGCGGTGTCACCAACTCCTCTGCAGAGCCACGCATTCCATGCTTGGCAGCCGTCAGCAGGTTTACCCAATGCGAGGTGTAGGTGATATACCTGCCCTGACCATGCTTTGCAGACTAGGTATCAGTGGTCAGATGGACCCTTGCCCCCAACACTGTGTGCCAGACATGCCATTACTTCCTTTTGCACAATCGAGTACAGGTTGGGGATTGCCTTTTGTGCAAAGAAATTTCGGCCGGGTACCTTCCACTGCGGTGTCCCAATAGCTACAAATTTTTGGAACGCCTCAGACTCCACCAGCTTGTATGGTAAAAGCTGGCGGGCTTAGAGTTCAGTCAAGTCAGGTGTCAGACGCCGGGCAACGGGGTGACTTTGTGACATTGGCTTCTTACGCTCAAACATGTCCTTGACAGACACCTGACTGTGGGCAGATGAGCAGGAACTGCTCAAGGCGAGAGACGGAGTGGCGGATGGTTGAGAGGGGGCAAGGAGGACAGCAGTGGTTGACAAGGCTGAAGATGCTGGACCAGGAGGAGGATGGTGGCTTTGAGTTTGTGTGCGGCTTGTACTCATGTGTTGATCCTATAGGCGTTTGTGATGTGCGATCATGTGCCTTCGCAAAGCAGTTGTACCTAGGTGGGTGTTGGACTTCCCACGACTCCGTTTCTTTTGGCACAGGTTGCAAATGGCATTGCTGTTGTCAGAGGTAGACACACACAAAAAAATGCCACACTGCTGAGCTCTGCAATGATGGCATTCTGGTGGTGGCAACAGCATGCGTTGATTGGCGTGCTGTCTGGCTGACTCCGGGTGCCGATGCATGCTGTCTGACTGTGCCACTAGCTCCTTGCGACAACCTACCCCTGCTTCCAACTCGTCTCCTCCTCCTCTCTGTCTCCCCATCTGAATTTACCCCCTGTTCTTCTTCTCTTCTAGCGGGCACCCACGTGACATCCACGGACGCATCGTCATCATCAACGCTTCACTTTTATCTGACAACTCAGCAAAGAAAGCAGCAGCGGGTACAACATCATCATCATCATCACACCATACGTCCATGTGTGTAATGCTGCCTGACTGAGACATATCCCTGTTATCTATATCCTCTGGCAATAATGCTTGTGCATCACTCATTTCTACCAACTGATGTGTAAATAACTCCTCTGACATGCCAAGTGAAGCGGCTGTGGTGTTAGTGTTGGTGGTGGTGGCAGGCAGGCGAGTGGTAACTTGAGAGGTGCCCGAAGCTACGCTGGAGGAGGATGGTGTGTCAAGGTTCCAATCGGAAGCTGTAGAAGATTGGGTGTCCTGTGTTAGCCAGTCAACTATGTCCTCAGAACTTTTCGAGTTCAGGGTACGTGGCCTCTGAACATTGGGCATTATTCTAGAGCCAAAGGGAATCACAGCACTACAACCACGACGGCCCCTGCGGGGTGGCCTGCCTCTGCCTGTCATTTTTTTTTCGATTAGTGGTACTATGCGTGCAAGCTATTGTGACAACAGATATGAGTGGCACTGTGCACTGGCAGAAGTTGACAGAGTAGACGCTGTAGGCCTGACACACACGCTTGCAGACAACTAACTGCTATTCAATCTATTACAGTCAAAATTGTATTTTTTTTTTTTAAATGTACACTAATGTTACGCCAGATATGAGTTGCACTGGTGTGACACTGTGCCCTGGCAGGACCTGAAACGCACACGTGTGAAGTCAACTGACTGCTATTATATTACAGTCAAAAAAGTGTTTTTTTTGTTAAATGCAAGCTATTGTGACACCAGATAAGAGTGGTGGCACTGGGCAAGTGGGCACAGTATACGCTGTGAGCCTGACACACACGCTGGCAGACAACTAACTGCTATTCAATCTATTACAGTCAATTTTTTTTTTTAAATGTACACTACTGTTACACCAGATATGAGTTGCACTGGTGTGACACTGTGCCCTGGCAGGCCCTGAAATTCACACGTGTGAAGGAAACTGACTGCTATTATATTACAGTCAAAAAAGTTTTTTTTATTAAATGCAAGCTAGTGTGACACCAGATATGAGTGGTGGCACTGGGCAAGTGGCCACAGTATACGCTGTGAGCCTGACACACACACTGGCAGACAACTAACTGCTATTCAATCTATTACAGTCAAAATTGTGTTTTTTTTTTTTAAATGTACACTACTGTTACACCAGATATGAGTTGCACTGGTGTGACACTGTGCCCTGGCAGGACCTGAAACGCACACGTGTGAAGTCAACTGACTGCTATTATATTACAGTCAAAAAGGTGTTTTTTTTGTTAAATGCAAGCTATTGTGACACCAGATAAGAGTGGTGGCACTGGGCAAGTGGGCACAGTATACGCTGTGAGCCTGACACACACGCTGGCAGACAACTAACTGCTATTCAATCTATTACAGTCAATTTTTTATTTTTTTAAATGTACACTACTGTTACACCAGATATGAGTTGCACTGGTGTGACACTGTGCCCTGGCATGCCCTGAAATTCACACGTGTGAAGGAAACTGACTGCTATTATATTACAGTCAAAAAAGTTTTTTTTATTAAATGCAAGCTAGTGTGACACCAGATATGAGTGGTGGCACTGGGCAAATGGGCACAGTATACGCTGTGAGCCTGACACACACGCTGGCAGACAACTAACTGCTATTCAATCTATTACAGTCAAAATTGTATTTTTTTTTTTAAATGTACACTACTGTTACACCAGATATGAGTTGCACTGGTGTGACACTTTGTACTGGCAGGCCCTGAAATTCACACGTGTGAAGGAAACTGACTGCTATTATATTACAGTCAAAAAAGGTTTTTTTTTTGTTAAATGTAAGCTATTGTGACACCAGATATGAGTGGTGGCACTGGGCAAGTGGGCACAGTATATGCTGTGAGCCTGACACACGCGCTGGCAGACAACTAACTGCTATTCAATCTATTACAGTCAAAATTGTATTTTTTTTTTAAATGTACACTACTGTTACACCAGATATGAGTTGCACTGGTGTGACACTGTCTCCTGGCAGGCCCTGAAACGCACACGTGTGAAGGAAACTAACTGCTATTATATTACAGTCAAATAAGTTTTTTTTGTTAAATGCAAGCTATTGTGACACCAGATATGAGTGGTGGCACTGGGCAAGTGGGCACAGTATATGCTCTGAGCCTGACACACGCGCTGGCAGACAACTAACCGCTATTCAATCTATTACAGTCAAAATTGTATTTATTTTTTAAATGTACACTACTGTTACACCAAATATGAGTTGCACTGGTGTGACACTGTGCCCTGGCAGGCCCTGAAATGCACACGTGTGAAGGAAACTAACTGCTATTATATTACAGTCAAAAAATATTTTTTTTGTTAAATGCAAGCTATTGTGACACCAGATATGAGTGGTGGCACTGGGCAAGTGGGCACAGTATACGCTGTGAGCCTGACACACACGCTGGCAGGCAGGCAACTGCAATTAGATTACACAGGAAAAATAAAAAAAACAGACTGATGTTCTAGCCCTAAAAAGGGCTTTTTGGGGTGCTGTCCTTACAGCAGAGATCAGATGAGTCCTTCAGGACTGTAGTGGACACTGAATACACTAGCCTAGCTATCAATTTCCCTATTAAATCAACAGCAGCACACTGTCCCTCCTCTCACTAAGAATGTAGCTTCAGAATGAATCTAAAATGGATGCTGTCCAGGAGGTGGGAGGGTCTGGGACGGAGGGTCTGCTGCTGATTGGCTGGAATGTGTCTGCTGACTGTGAGGTACAGAGTCAAAGTTTCCTCAATGATGACAAATAGGGGGCGGACCGAACATTGCATATGTTCGCCAGGAACTATTCGCCAGCGAACCGTTCGGGACATCACTAATGTAGGGGTTTAGAAAAATACCCCTCTCTGTATTATTAGATATTTTTTTAATACCTGAAACTTAAGGAAGCAAGGTGAATTGTCAGTGTAGGGCTCCCCTAAGAGGTTTGCCTTGACGTGGCAGGGGAGCTTACATTTAATAGCCATTGGAGTGATACTAAAAACCTCCAGTTATGTAAATATGTAAAGGGATTTAGGATAGTGTGCAAGTAACTATTTTCTTTAGTTTCAACCCTATTTTTTTTTTTTTCAAATTTGACAATTTTTATTGAGTCAATGTAGAGGCAGTTGGGTACAGTAAAATAAGAGGGTAATTATATTCAAACAGTGGGTACACTGCATATCATTTAGGTGCACATTGACATATTTTAGCTATTAATAGATACGTGGGTGCAATTCAATGCTACAAACATGTAAGGTGGATTGGGCCTAATTGTCAGGGTACCTGAGGCCTCTACCTCTAAGGGAGGTAGAGACTTGGTGGTGTATCCGTCCAGGCGAGCTGTCTCCTCCGTTCCTCGCGGTTCATCCAGTCACTTAAACACCGGCCGCGAGGAATCCACGTCCTTTTCTAGCAGGACGCTCAATACGTGACGTCATGACGCTAGCACGAGCAATCTGTCACTCAAGTGTCCGATATCCAATCGGTACTTTTCAGAGGCGTGATTTCCATCCAGAACCAGGGTATTTAAGCTTACTCCTTACTTCAGCTCATTGCCCTGTCGTGGTTCTAGCTTGTCTAGTCACTCAGTGCTCTGGTATTCTAGTTTGCTCTATTGGTTTTGACTCGGCTCGTTGTACTTCCCTGTTTCTCTGTTATCCCTTGACCCGGCTTGTCTCTCGCTTATCTGTCTTCTCGTTCCCTCGACCTCGGCTTGCCTCTGACTATTCTTTACTCTCGGTACGTTAGTCCGGCCATTCTAAGGCCCGGTATACGTACCTTTCCACTCTTTGTACTCTGCGTGTTGGATCCCTGTCCCGATCCTGACATTACGACAGGGCCACAAATTCCGCCTCAGTATCTAGATTTAAAGGCAGTATTTGACAAAAAGAAAGCCGATACCTTACCCCCACACAGGTCCTTCGATTGCAAAATTAACCTACTCCCTGGTACCATGCCTCCCAGAGGTCATGTATACCCATTATCTATAAAGGAGAACTCAGTCCTAGAGGAATATATTCACGAGAATTTAGACAAGGGATTCATCAGGAGGTCCTCCTCCCCTGCCGGGGCTGGATTTTTTTTTGTTAAAAAGAAAGATGGTTCTTTGAGACCTTGTATTGATTATCGAGGCCTGAATAAGATAACCATTAAAAATGCCTACCCGATTCCCTTGATCACCGAACTCTTCGATCGTTTGAAGGGCTCTACAATTTTCACCAAGTTAGACCTCAGAGGGGCATATAACTTGGTGAGAATCCAGCAGGGACATGAGTGGATGACGGCATTCAATACTCGATATGGCCACTATGAATATACCGTCATGCCTTTTGGGTTATGCAATGCACCAGCAGTATTCCAAGATCTGATTAATGAGGTTCTTAGGGAATTTCAGCAAGAGTGCGTCATTGTATACCTAGATGATATA
The DNA here is from genome assembly GCF_036172605.1 of Pelobates fuscus. NCBI lineage: Eukaryota > Metazoa > Chordata > Amphibia > Anura > Pelobatidae > Pelobates > Pelobates fuscus. Next base: position 348,225,860 of record NC_086317.1, on the reverse strand, counting down.
CTCATTCATTCTAGTGACATTGAGATTCATCACAAACAAGTCAGGAAGGTTTTGCACAAGCTTCTCCAGCATGGCTTGTACTGCAAGTTGGAGAAATGTAGCTTTGATCAAACCCAGGTAACCTTTCTCGGCTATGTGATCTCTGGGGAGGGATTTAAGATGGATCCGGATAAGCTCCAATCCATTCTAGAGTGGCCTTTACCCACAGGTCTTAAAGCCATACAGAGATTTATTGGTTTTTCCAATTATTATAGGCGCTTTATTAAGGGCTATTCTTCCATTATTGCACCTATCACTAACATGACCAAACAGGGGGCTGACACTAAGAATTGGACTACTGAAGCTCTCCTTGCGTTCAAGACTCTCAAGGAGCTTTTCGCTTCCGCTCCAATTTTAGTTCACCCTGACACTTCTCTGCCATTTTTGCTCGAGGTAGACGCATCAGAGACTGGTTTAGGTGCTGTTCTATCTCAAAGGTTGGGTGTTGATAAACCATTACATCCATGTGGATTTTTCTCTAAAAAATTGACCGGTACTGAAAGCAGGTATGACATTGGTGACAGAGAATTACTAGCGGTTATCAAGGCTTTGAAAGAATGGAGACATTTATTGGAGGGTACATTACATCCTGTTACCATCCTGACAGACCACAAAAACTTGTCTTATATCGGAGAGGCCAAGCGTCTGTCCTCCAGGCAGGCTCGTTGGTCGTTGTTTCTTACCCATTTCAATTACGTTCTGACTTACAGACCTGGGTCAAAGAACTCTAAAGCCGATGCGCTATCTCGCCAATATGAACCCTCTGCTTCAGTTGAACCACTTTTGTCTTCCATTGTACCCAAATGCAATATTATTGCTAATACCAGTCTCAAAATTCATTCCCCGCTACTTGACCAGATCTTGAAGTCACAACATCTAGCTCCCGGAAACACTCCTGAGGGAAGAAACTTTGTTCCTCCTGAACTTCAACTGGAGCTCTTACAATGTTTTCATGAAAGTAAAATAGCTGGTCATCCTGGTATTCGCAAGACGTACTCTCTGATATCCAAAGATTTCTGGTGGCCTTCACTTCGTAAGGATATTGAGGAGTTCGTCGCAGCTTGTGAGACTTGTGCCAAGACTAAACTGTCTCATGCATCCCCATGTGGCCTGTTACACCCCTTGGACATTCCTGAGAAACCTTGGTCCTGTTTGTCCATTGACTTTATCGTTGATTTGCCTGCTTCCAAAAGACAGACTGTTATTCTCACGGTGGTGGATAGATTTACCAAGATGGCTCATTTCGTGCCATTACCTAAACTTCCGACTTCCCCTGAATTGGCGGAGATTTTTGCGAGAGAAGTTTTTCGCCTACATGGGATCCCTTCGGAGATTGTTTCTGATAGAGGTTCTCAATTTGTCTCACGTTTCTGGAGATCCTTTTGTTCTCAAATGGGCATCAAATTGAACTTTTCCTCGGCCTATCACCCTCAGTCTAACGGAGCTGCTGAACGTACTAATCAAAAGATCGAACAGTATCTGCGTTGCTTTGTTTCCGAACACCAGGACGATTGGGTCGGTCTGATTCCTTGGGCGGAGTTCGCACACAATAACCTTGTTTGCGATTCAACTCGCTCTAGCCCTTTCTTCATGAACTATGGCTTTCATCCTTCGATTTTTCCTTCGGTTTCCTCTTCTCAGGGGATACCGTCGGTTGATGATCATGTCGCCAACCTGAAGAAATTATGGGATCAAACTCGACAAATTCTATTACATAGTTCCTCGCTGTTCAAGAAACACGCTGACAAACATAGAAGAGCGGCTCCTGTTTTTGTTCCTGGGGATAGGGTATGGTTGAGTACTAAGAATATTCGCCTAAAAGTTCCGTCCATGAAATTTGCTCCTCGTTACATAGGTCCTTACAGGATTCTCACTCGTATCAATCCGGTTGCGTATCGCCTTGCTCTGCCACCTGCCTTACGCATTCCTGACTCTTTTCATGTCTCCTTGTTGAAACCCCTCATTTGCAACAAATTCTCCTCTAAGGTCTCCTCGCCTCGTCCTGTTCAGGTGGAGGGTCGGGAGGAGTACGAGGTCAGCTCCATCATTGACTCCAGAATTTCAAGAGGAAAATTGCAATATCTGGTCAACTGGAGGGGATATGGTCCTGAGGAGAGGAGTTGGGTACCTCAGGAGGACGTCCATGCTTCTCGCCTTCGCAGAGCATTTCACCTTCGCTTCCCATCTCGCCCCGGTTCATTCCGCCCGGTGGGCGTATCTGAGAGGGGGGGTACTGTCAGGGTACCTGAGGCCTCTACCTCTAAGGGAGGTAGAGACTTGGTGGTGTATCCGTCCAGGCGAGCTGTCTCCTCCGTTCCTCGCGGTTCATCCAGTCACTTAAACACCGGCCGCGAGGAATCCACGTCCTTTTCTAGCAGGACGCTCAATACGTGACGTCATGACGCTAGCACGAGCAATCTGTCACTCAAGTGTCCGATATCCAATCGGTACTTTTCAGAGGCGTGATTTCCATCCAGAACCAGGGTATTTAAGCTTACTCCTTACTTCAGCTCATTGCCCTGTCGTGGTTCTAGCTTGTCTAGTCACTCAGTGCTCTGGTATTCTAGTTTGCTCTATTGGTTTTGACTCGGCTCGTTGTACTTCCCTGTTTCTCTGTTATCCCTTGACCCGGCTTGTCTCTCGCTTATCTGTCTTCTCGTTCCCTCGACCTCGGCTTGCCTCTGACTATTCTTTACTCTCGGTACGTTAGTCCGGCCATTCTAAGGCCCGGTATACGTACCTTTCCACTCTTTGTACTCTGCGTGTTGGATCCCTGTCCCGATCCTGACACTAATGACCTGTTTTTGTCTGTGCTGTGCCTTGCCTAGGAGTTCCTTCCTCATCAGGTTACTACCTCTTGACCTTATTTTGTTAGGGTCAAGTGGAGGAGGAGGCAGAAAAAAAGTGCGGGGGGGGAGTAAACTACTTACAATGTGGGTTTGCTTCACCTGTCTCTCGTGAGGATGGACTCATCATTTAGGGTGAAGCCCCCATACTTTGAAGCTTTTATAGCGCCCAGTGTCTCCTGCATTAACCATTTCAGAGCTTGTAGTGCTGCTAGTTATGAAATTTGAGTTGAGAAAATCGAGCCTAGCCCAGATACCGGTCTTCCCACTGCGCCAGCTCTCTTACCCCTCTGCCTCTGGTGGTGAAGCTTCTATACTAGGTAACTTGTTTGAATTTTATTTTGTTATATGATAATGACTACCTTACCAGATGTGTCCATGTGTTATCACTTGTTCCTCCTCCTCCCCTCATCAGTCAAATGCTCATAGGGTGTGGATGTTAACAGTGTTCGTATGGGCCGTAATGTATGTGTCCCATATGGCGTCTACTCCCTGTACATGTTTTTTTTTTACTAATATGCTTATGGGCCATTGATTCGTAGTCCAGATTTAAGGAGATCTGCGCTACAAGGGCAGAACATGCCGGTACTTCTGTAGTTTTTTCATTCACTGGCTATCAGCAAATTTGCTGCCATAAGGATGTGGAAAAATTAAGTAGAGGCCAGGCATGGAAAACTATCCAGTGATATAAATAGTAAACATAAGTCAGGCGTGAGCACGATATCTGTCCCAAAAGTGTCAGATATTATGTATATTACTATGCGCCAGTATCCCTCGAGCTTGGGACACGTTCACCAAATGTGCTACATCATCCCTGTACCTTGTAAACATCTCCAACATATGTTAGATGCGTTCGGATATATTTGTGCTAATCTTTCCGGTACCATATACCATCTATACTGAATTTTTGTTATTAGTTCTAGGAGTGACGCACAACTTGACCTTCCCTTGTGGGCTATCATTGCTTTATTTCCAGCCGTTAATGTCAAATGTGTTGTCTATGTCACTTTTCCAGTCCAGCATAAACTTTTCTTAAGTGTGTGCTGCTGGGATTGTCAGTACGCGGTACATAGAGGATAGTAATTGTTTTGGTGTGGCAGGGGATAGGAATGCTTTTTCAAAAAAAGGTCATGATCGGTTATTGTGAAAACGGGGGGTTATGCGTGAGTAACACTTTCAGTTGGAGGTAGGAGAACATTGCCCTCGTCGGTAAGTTGAATTTATGTTGAAGGTATTTCATTAAGGGAATTACTGTTTCCCTCAAACAGCTGGCCAATAGAGGTGCAGCCTCCTTCCTACCAAGGCCTGTAGTCAAAGAATGGGTTGACAGCATGTAAGCAAGATATAGGAGTAGCGTGAGTCCATATATGTTTCCAACCCATTCATTTTTTTTAGTCTGTCCCATGTGTGGAGGAGTAGATCAGTAGTACGTAACATAGATGGCATGTTTGGACGTTTGTGTTTGGGTATCCAAAAAAGATGTTTCAGGCCGTTGGGGCAAGACCATTTGCGACTCATTTCAACACATTGCGAGGAGTGAGTTGTAGCATGAGAGGCTATCACTGAGGACAGTAGTGCGGCCCTGTAGTACTTTTTAACGTTAGGCAGTCCAAGTTTGCCATGTTCTAGGGGTTTATGCAGGAGTTTTGTAGCTACACAGATCCTACAGTTGTCCCAGATAAACTGGGTTAGCATGGCCTGGAGTTTTTCTAAGTAAGTTTTGGGGACAAATATTTGCAATGTTCTGAGTAGGTATTGGAATTTAGGGAGGACGGACATTTTCACTGCCGCTATTCTGCCAAGCTAGGTTAAGAAATTATTTTCCCACCCATTTAGAGTTTCAGTTAGGTCGCATAGAAGTTTCTCATGGTTATAGTTCATTAGTTCAGCTAGGTTTTTCATGAGGTTGACTCCTAAAAGGTGATGTAATCATCTCCAATCGAAGGAGAAAGATGGCCGTAGACACACTTTGTCTGGAATCCTTATGCCAAGGGCCTGGGTCTTGGCCACATTGAGTTTATAGTAGGAATGAGTACCATAGTATTTTATTACTTTCAGGAGATTTGGGAGGGAAACCTGTGGCTGTGTGAGGGTGAGCAGAATATCATCTGTGAATAGATTTGCTTTGTTTTCCCTTTGACCTACTGTGGTGCTATGTATAGAGTGATGGTCTCTAATGGTCTGCGCCAGGGGTTCCAATGCCAAAATGTACAACAGTGGGAGGGTAACAGTGGGAGGGTGGGCAGCTTTCCTGTTTTGTTATCAAGAAGGGGTCAGACAGGAACCCTGCATTGAGCACATGCACAGTGGGAGTGCTATAAAGGGCCTTCACCGCTGACAGGAACCCGCCAGGTATTCCAAATTTGAGCAATACTGCCTCCAAGAATCCCCAATGCAGGCGGTTAAATACCTTTTCTGCATCTAATGATATAAGTAATCCTCCCTTCCATGTCATCTTGTATAGAACTTCACGGTGGGTCATAAACTTGGGATCGCAGTATGCTTGGAACTCTATGTTTTGTGGGGGCCACCACTTCTCCCAGCTCTATCGAGCAAAGTGGAGGAACCCTGTAGGGTGTTGGCAATGGCTCATCCATCCATCACAACCTACCATTTGAGCTAGGGAAACGGGAGACCTGTGTAGCTTTTAATGTGGCAGTTTGCAAGTAGATTGGGCTGCCCACCCTGCCTCAGGTACCATAACTAGGGAACAAAAACAGGAATGAAGGGCTCGGGAGTAGGAAGGACTCCTTGAAATTATACTCTATCGAAAGGACTATAACCAAAGTCCAGGGGATATATAAAAAGAAAGAAAAAAAATATGGCTAGGTGCTGGCCATTAGCGCCTTGGGGGTGGAAACGTATGGCTTCCTGTCCTGGGGAGATCTGCACCCAGAAGGCCCTAAGTAGTTGAAAATTGTAGATGAAGGGAACCATGTCCAAGTGGTAGAGGAAAGAAAGCAGTGTCTGCATTCAAGGACCATTAACACGTATGGTGGGTGGGTTATTTAACCCAGGGACAATATCACAGTATGAAAATAAAACAAAAAAGAAAAGCAAGAGAAACAAAAAAAACATATAAACATAATACGATCAATCAATTAAACATGCCCATCTCTCTATTCACTCCGACACATTCGGTTATAGAGTCGAGTTGGGTTGTATTTACACTCTGTGGGAGGGCATATAAATGGGTAGATGGTCAACTGGTATTTACAGTAAGAAGAAGAAATGCAACCTCTGGTTTTGGTGCAGTAAGTAGGTGCATACCCGGGTTTCCCTCTGACACCCATAGCCCTAGTAACTATAATTTTTGGGTACAGAGACCACCTGCCCAAAGTCAGTTATATAATGCCCATCTAGGGAAAGATGTTGCTCAATCAGGCGTCTCCATACGTTCACTTCAGAAGAAACCAGAGGGGCGGGTTTGTAAAACGGCGGCGGCTGGTACACCAAATAGCCATCAAGGCTGAGGTCTTGCTATCAACCACTGTATCATATACATCATACAGTTGTTGTCCTATTAATAAGATAAATGAATGACTAAAATATATATATAAAAAAGAAAAAACTATTATTTTTTTTTATATTTCTCTCTCTTCGTTTCCCCTTCATTGTTTGTCATTATTATTTGTTTATTCTTATTTTGGTAATATTTTTTTTGTTTGTTTTTTTTGTTTTCGGAATTCTTGTTTTGTTCCCATGTCACTTCTCGCCTCCCCTTAAATGCATAACCATAACTGTGTCTTGGCAAACTTCCTGAAGGTCTCGGGTGCTCTTGCTGCTTCAATCCCTATTCATTTAAGATGCGGTTTCCGTCTTCTGGAGTGAGTAGCACAGTGGTTTTCCCATCGTGTTGTACCAGAAGTTTCACGGGGTAGCACCAGCGGTAGATGATATGTTATGCTCATAGACGTTCAGTAACTGGATGGAAGGCTCTGCGGCACTTGAGGGTATATGCAGAGATTTCAGCATAGACGGTTACGGTCTGGAATCTCTCTGGCCAGTCTTTGCAGGACCGGCTTGGCTTAAGGATTTCCTACTTAACGTGGTAGTAATGGTGGCAAAGCAGCACATCCCTCGGTGTGTCTAGAGGCAGGAACTTCGGTCGGGCAGTTCTGTGTACACGGTCCAGGAGCAATAGGTGCCTGGGTAGCTCAGGCACAATGGTGTGGAGTAAATCTGTCATGTGCACTGTTTCCACAATGCCTCTGAGTCGGAGGTTATTCCAATGGCCTTTGTCCTTTATATCGGCCAGCTTAAGGTCATAGCCATCCATCAGGGACAGAAGGCTTTCCATCTGTGTAGCCACGATATTGTGGGCTTCCTTGAAGTCTGCCAATTTGTTTTCCATGTGGGAATTTCGGGACCCCGGGTCTTGCAAATCCTTCCTCAGATCCCCCAAGGATGATTGTATTGAAATTAGGATCCGTTCAGACATGCTGTCTAGCATACTCTGCAGCAGGCTTTGAGTCAGTGGGGAGTCCAGGAGCGGAGAGGCATGCAAGCTTTCCAGTTCCTCCTCGGTGCCATATTGGGCCATCTCAGAGTTTTAGTTTGTCCCGCTCGCGGCACAAAGAATTGTGCTTTTTCCAGTCTCTCCGTGATCCTCTTGTATTTAGGCTGTGATATGATATTTATTTATTTATTTATTTATTTATAAAATATTTTACCAGGAAAGATACATAGAGATTTCACTCGTTTTCAAGTATATACCCGGTAGTGCTTGAATTAGATTATTGGGTCCCAATTACTCAGATTTTGGCCTTTGCCATGCAGAGCACTCACTGCATGCGTCTGCTCCCGGCAAGGTCCAGGACACGCCCCCTCAACCCTATATTTAACACATAGATATTTGTGAGGTGGGCAACATAACATGAAATGTAGAAAATCCCCACCTCACTATTCTGCAATTGGGTGCCTCCACCGTAGCTCCTTGTCAATCATTGTTATAAGCTTTGTCCTTTGCACTTTGAAGTCAGCATAGATATAACATACAGAGAAGAGTAGAAATGAAACAATATTTAGATTTTTCTATTTATCTTCATGTGCAATGTTTGCTCTGGCTTTGCCTTGTTTGAACAGGATTATGAAGGTTTGCCAAATCATTAATATACATTTAAAATATTTTAACACACGTTCAAGGATATTTCCAATGTTTATTCAACAGTGTGTAAAAGTATCACTTTAATAACATTATCTGCCCATTAGAATAGCAGCCAGATCATGTTTATAGAAATATTTCTAAATACATAATGAATACTGAGTTAACTATATACCTTACATTTCTTATAAACTATTATAAACCAAAAAGTCTAACTAAAAAGAAGGTCTAAACAGGATATGCCAATATGTTCAGTCACTCTTTCTTGTCTGATAGATTGCATAATGATAATTACCATTGGTACAAAAGACTTTCCACAAGGACCCTATACATGTCTCTGAGGAAGTGGATCTACCCTCCACAAAACGTGTGAGACAGCATGGACAAAAGTGGTAAGTGGTGTCCCTCATGGTTCTGTTTTGGGACTGCTTCTATTTAACATATTTATAAACGATCTTGAAATAGGCACTGGAAGCCATATTTTAGTGGTTGCAGATGACACAAACTTTGTAAAGTAACAAAATGTGAGCAGGATATTGCTTTGCTACAGAGGGATTTAGATAAATTGGGGAACTGGGCACTAAAATGGAAGATGAAATTTAATGTAGAGAAATACAAAGTTATGCACTTCGGGGTCAAGAATTCTCAAGCAACTTACACCCTAAATGGTAGTAAATTAGGTATAACAGCACACGAGAAGGATTGGGAATGGTTATAGACAACAAATATGGCAGCAATATTGTGATAATAATATTCCATATTGATTAAGAATGATTGATTGAATTAAACTCTTATAGATAGTTAAGATGGCGCCGGTAAGCACATAAGCACACACAGGCAGTATTACAGGCCTGGATGTCACAGCTATTAATACACAGCACTAAAACTGTATAAAACCACAAAACACAGCATCAGAATGATTCATGTGTACCATCACGAGAATAGTACAGAGCTAGTTTATAGATAAGAGACAATTAACCCGCACAAACCTGGCATGGCATTGTTTGTGGTACTGAACAGCCTGGCCAGCTGCTCCCATCCAGTGCTTGTGCAAGATCTTTACTGGGCTGCACTGATAAGAAGACTTGGTGGGAAAGTACAGACTATCCATCCCATTGGTAAAATGTATAAAAGACGGATGCGTGTTGCTGGTTCTGCTGTTCCCAGTAGAGAGAGTCCCTCCAAGCCTGACTGCCAGAGTTCTTTCAGTCATGTGCAGCAGAGTGACAAAAAAGCTTTTCTTATAGTGATGTATATTTAAGCTGATATCTAGATAATTAAGCTGTTTCCTTAAGCTGAATGTGCACTCTAGATTGAATGCTATTACTTATTAATTAAGTCTCTGTTAAGCAATAAAGTTTGTATTGATTATTTACAAGTACTTGGTGTCAGTGTCTTTCCCTTTCTCAAATACTTAACTCACTCATCCCGAATAGGGTTTTGGTGCCCACCAATATCTTTAAAAACCTTAGGGTAATTGATTATTGATTTTTGATATTGGTGCTTCATGAATTTAATGATTATGCACAACAAATATGCAATGCCAATTTGCAGTTGCTCCGCCAATCGATGCTCCTAGTGCTCACCGAGGACTCCATGCACTCCACTAGACACCATCAGCACCATAGACTCCACAAACTGCCCCAGCTTAGCTGGCGTCTCGCCGTCTCCACCCACTCTGGACTCAAGACCAGGATTCAGTGGGTGAACATCTCCTATTCCAGAGAGCTATTGATTAGAACCCAATGGGGAGTATAATGAGTATAGCAATCCCCAGAGTGAATATAGCTGTCCCCTCCACACATGAGACGAGGCTCTATGTTGACGGTGAAGAGGAACTGATTTTAATGGTGCCACACTTGGCCTTATATGAAAATCCCCATGCAAGGGGTACACCCACATGGACCTGATGGTAGACTGATTTACAATGTCACAGACCAATAACAATAAGGTCACAAGGGACAACACTCCCACACAGCACACAATCCCTCCCCTCTGCCTGGAAGATAAATGAGTCAGATACTGTTCAATTCAATTATCTCCAGGCACGAAAAACACATATTTCTATAAAACCCCAAAAGTACCCCAAAACACATAAATGTTGCATCCCCTGATATCCCCGATCTGGGTGACCAACATATCCAAAAATCACCCAGATCAGTTCAGGGGTTCAGGAATTCTATGGAAGTCATATTTTGACCGACCGCAGGCATGGTTCCATGCCCAAAACAGTTCCAGAGAATCAGGGCTTGCGGTCGGTCTAGTTCGGTAGTTTGAAAATGAACAAGCTACCAAACAGAGTCAATAGTCTTACCCTGAAGATTGTTCCCCTGATCCAGACAAATGATTTCACTGAGCAGTGCCCTTCTAAGTTGTATAGAAATGAACGCAGGCAATAATGGAAGTCCAGCGGTGCTCGGAAGTTACTGTGTCCGATTTTAGTTCCATGAGACTCAAGCCGAAACACCGCTGCCTGCGTTCATGTGAACAAGATGGCCGCCACCTCGTGGTTGTCCATAAGAATTTCGGCAACCCAGACAAACAATTAGAACACTGCCTTGAGAAACGTTCCAAGTTGTTAATAGGTGTGAACAAGCTCCAGGGTGGTCTCTGGTTCACGCAGATGTTCGGGAGTTCAAAGTGTTGCTTCGAACCACTTTGGGAATTCAAAGTCTTACTGTCCAAGTCCAAAAAGGCACAAACAGTAGTTTCAACCAGGGTTTAACACAGGGGCCATAGTCACAGGGTAGGAGGCTGGCAAACAGGCCCCTCCAAAAACCAGTGTTGAGGTTACTTTCACCACAGTTGCTATGGCCAGTAAGGTTTTGTCATGTATAAATAAGGGCATAAATTCTCGGGATGAAAATATAATTTTGCCTCTTTGTAAATCACTGGTAAAACCACACCTTTAATATGCTGTGCAATTTTGGGCACCTGTTCTGAAGAAGGATATTATGGCACTAGAAAAAGTGCAGAGACAAGCTACAAAATTAATAAAAGAAATTGAGCATTTTAGTTATGAAGAAAGGTTAAAAAATGTAATCTTTTTAGTTTTGGAAAAATGGCGCCTCAGAGGGAATATAATAACATTATACAAATATATTTGGGGCCAGTAAAAACGATTATCTGAACATCTATTCATAAAAAGGGCTATACATACATGAGGTTATAAAGGGCTATACATAGGGCATTTACCCTGGAAGAAAGTAGATTTAAAGAAAAGGGTTTTTTTACAGTAGGATCAATAAGAATGTGGAATTCTCTGCATGAAGAGGTGGTTTTATCAGAGTCCATATAGATGTTTAAACAGCAATTGGATAAATACTTGCAAAAACAAAACACACAGGGAAATAATTTCTAATTAGTGGGGTAATAGCTGCTGCTTGATCCAAGGAGATATCTGACTGCCATTTTGTGGTCAAGTTGGATTTTTTTCCTAGTTTGTTGCAAAATTGGAAGCGCTTCAGACTGGGTTTTTTGCCTTCTTTTGGATCAACAGCAAAAACATATGTGAGGAAGGCTGAACTTGATGGGCGCAAGTCTCTTTTCAGCTATGTAACTATGTAATATTACAGGTGATACTCGAAAAATTACAATATCATGAAAAAGTTCATTTATTTCAGTAATGCAAAGTAAAAGGGGATACTGATATATGAGATAGATGCATTACATGCAAAGCAAGATAGTTCAAGTTGTGATTTGTCATAAGTGCAATGATTATGGCTTACAGCTCATGAAAACCCCAAGTCCACAATCTCAGTAAATTAGAATATTGTGAAAAGATGCAATATTCTAGGCTCACAGGGTCCTACTCTAATCAGCTAAGTAAGCCATAACACCTGCAAAGGGTTTCTGAGCCTTTAAATGGTCTCTCAGTCTGGTTCAGTAGGAATCACAATCATGAGGAAGACTGCTGACCTGACAGTTGTGCAGAAAACCATCATTGACACCCTCCATAAGGAGGGAAAGCCTCAAATGTAATTGCGAAGGAAGTTGGATGTTTCCAAAGTGCTGTATCAAAGCACATTAATAGAAAGTTATGTGGAAGGGAAAAGTGTGGAAGAAAAAGGTGCATAGGCAGCAGGGATGACCGCAGCCTGGAGAGGATTGTCAGGAAAAGGCCATTCAAATGTTTGGTTCAGATGTCATATTCCTCTTGTCAAGCCGCTCCTGAACAACAAACAACGTCTTACCTGGGCGTCTTACCTGGGCCTCAGAAGCGTCTTACCTGGGCTAAAGAAAAACAGACCTGGTCTGTTGCTCAGTGGTCCAAAGTCCTCTTTTCTGATGAGAGCATCTCATTTGGAAACCAAGGACCCAGAGTCTGGAGGAAGAATGGAGAGGCACACACTGCAAGATGCTTGAAGTCCAGTGTGAAGTTTCCACAGTCTGTGTTGATTTGGGGAGCCATGTCATCTGCTGGTGTTGGTCCACTGTGCTTCATTAAGTCCAGGGTCAACATAGTCGTCTACCAGGAGATTTTGGAGCACTTTATGCTTCCTTCCGCAGACGAGCTTTATGGGGATGCTGACTTCATTTTACAGCAGGACTTGGCACCTGCCCACACTGCCAAAAGCACCAAAGCCTGGTTCAATGACCATGGGAGCTAACTGTTATAAAAAATAAATGAATTACTGGAGCACTAAACTCACTAAAGCTTAATAGGGGCAAAAATAGAGCTTCTATAAAATACAATTGTAGGTAATTTGTCAATACAGCTACCACACTTCAAAAGTGTTCCCTTCAACAAATACAAGATTTCAGATATAATATTAAGTGGAGCGATATAAAGTAGATAAACCCCTTTCACCATATGTCAAAACATTGATAAAACAAAAAGAAAAGTATACTTATATTTTCTTTTTTTTTTATCACTTTAGTTTTTATTAGTTCCAAAAAAGAGTATTAACACGCAGTACATCACAATTTCATAGCACATTTTCCCCATTACATTCTAACATTACCTTTATCTCATTTATTAATATTGTAATCATTACATTATTACATTGCCTTTATATCGTTCATTAGCATTGTAATCATTTATCTTCATATTATATTCCTATTATATAAAAGAGGAGAAAAGTGAATGCCTTCCTTTCTGGTTTAGTTTATCTTTTCCTCATCTATCTTATCTTTTCCTCATCTGTCTTACAATTGTAATGTACTCCTTTTAATTTGATGCAGTATCAATTAATTTTAAGTTTTTTAATTTCCATAACCAAACAACAAAGGAAACAACAAAACAGAAAAAAAAAAAAAAAAAAAAAGAGAGAAAAAAAACCCTACCACCATTTACTCCGCCGAACCCTGGTTAGTCACCCATTACCTTTATGTACTCTATTTAATCCCTCTATCTCTATATAAAGAGCATATTCAGTCGCTTTTTATCCAACTGTACCATTCTTTTTTATACTTGTCAAGACATCCATTAACTTAACTAGCCATCTTTTCATATGAGCTAATCTTGTTCAGTTTAGCATATACTGCCTCATTTGAAGGAATACCTTTCTGCTTCCAATTGCCTGCTAGGGCTATTTTTGCTGCCATAAGGATATTTAAAATTACCTTTCTGTGAGCATGTGTATTAATCCCAGGAATAATATGAAGTACACATTTCTCCACATGCAATGGAATCATAAGCTTTGTTTTTTCATATATTAAATTCTGAATTCGCTTATATTTTCACTGGTTTAAACTCAAGATCATATATGGCATGTAGGAAAAGAAAAGATCAAAGAGATCATAGTACAGATCTGCATGGACTATTTATACTCTTATATATATATATATATATATATATATATATATATATATATATATATATATATATATATATACTTAATCAGCTGGATATAAAAGTAACAATTTATTAGTATTCAATGTATAAAACCAAAGTAATAAAACACAGCTAAAACAGCAGTGCAAACAAATTGCTGCTTACTAGAAACGGTGGTGAGTAAAACGGTTTATATTCCCGTTACTCACAACAAGATTGTCCCACACTGGGAGATGTCTCCTGTGTAGAGGGAGTTCAGTGAGGCTCTTATTTGCAAGGAATCGGTTTGAACCTCTGGGGAGAACAAATGAAAATCCTATCACCCCTTTTTTAGAGAAGCGAAGGAGGAATTGGGAACTAAGTCCCCCCCTCTCCCCCCTATTTATACCAAAAGAATGAAAAGGAGAGAAGAAGAACATGTAGATGGGGGAAAAGAACTAAGAGAGGCATGAGAAATCATGAAGCTCAAATGGAACCCATAGGTATTTTCAATTTATCGAATAAACAATTGAGCCAGGCCCATGTCTCACTACTCAATAAGGGATTAAAGTTTGCTCCCACAAAGGATCTAGATAAGTTCCAATTCTTTGTGGATTTGAATACATTTACGAGGAACCTTTGTCTTAAAAAGCATTTTAATAAAAGAAATATTGAGATACCTACAGTTTTGGATGTACAACGAGAATTGGCAAATGAGAGTGTAATGCATAATTCATTAAAAGAAAGGTCCCTATTTCATCCTAAATGGTTAATGTCGGAAGAAATTACCACTTTTCAAAATATGGTCAATTCGGATATACAAAAATTAAAACCCTTAAAAAACAGATTTCAATCAAATTTAACTCCTCAGGAACATGCAGCACATAGAGACTTAAGACAAGACAACAGTATAGTTATCGAGCCAGCCGACAAGGTGGGGGGGGGGGGGTAGTGATTATGAATTATGAATATTATCTGCCGGAGTCATATAGACTACTTGGAGATGAATCTACATATAGGAAATTATGTCAGAATCCCACACAAGAAATTAAAAAGAAATTCCTAGATTTAATTGAAAGAGGATTTAAGGAAGAGGTATTAGATCAAAAGGAAAGGGAGTATATAGAAATTAAATTCAAGAGGGTACCGGTATTCTATTTTCTCCCGAAATTACATAAAGATAAGGATAAACCTCCAGGAAGACCTATACTTTCGGGGATCAATTCCATATCGTGTAGACTCTCAGAATACGTAGATCATTTATTGCAACCTCTAGTAAAATCCTCTCCATCATATTTGAAAGATACAACTAATATTCTACAGGAATTACAAAATATCAAGTGGGAAGATAATTGGCTTTTAGTTACGGCAGATGTAGCCGCATTACATTGACCATAAACTTGGAATCCAAGCTATTAAATGTAGTTTGGAAGATAAGTCTTCCTATCCAAGCAGCCAAATTAACTTTAATTTGGTTTAATCATGATTTCTACCTCCAGGTTTGTGGTACGTCTATGGGCACCAAGTTCGCCCCCAGCTACGCGAACCTATTCATGACACGTTGGGAGTCTCTCCATTTAGGAGAAAGGAGTGGCTGGGAGGCGAACTTTTTCATTTGGAGAGGAGGGGAAGACCTTTTGAAGTCTTTTATTCAATACATTAATCTAAACAAGTGGTGAATGAGTTTATCATTTGACTACAGTGCAAAGGAAGTTCATTTCTTAGACCTCACTGTATATATAGAGGAAAAGTTAAAACCAAATCCTTCTTCAAATCCATTGACGTAAATAGCAATATAGATGTAGGTAGTTGTCATTATAGCACATGGCTTATGAATATTCCGAAAAGCCAACTAACTAGAATAAAGAGAAATTGTACCGATCAGACAGTTATTTTGCATCCAAGTCAGCGGATTGTTTCTGACTTTAGGGAGAGGGGCTATGGTGACCGTATTTTATGTAAGGCTGTAGAGGAGATCCAAAGTGTGAATAGAGAAAGTTTGTTGAAATAAAGAGTCCAAAAAGAAAGTACTAAGCAGGAAGTGTGTGTTCCATTCATTTGCCAATTCTCAGGGCCTCAAAATAATCAAGTCAGAAAGATAATTTCTGAACATTGGCACTGGTTACTAAAAGATCCAGTTTTGTCAAGATTCTTAGCCTCTAACCCTAGAATAATACATAGAGGAGTTAAGAATATGAAAAGAATCTTAACAGATAACATCCAAAACATGACTACAGTTAAACCTATTTTTTTAAATCAATTAAAAGTTTTTTTTTAGATGTGGCAACTGTAATGCCTGTCGTAACACATGGAGTGAAAAACAGCGTATTAAAGAGTTTACAGTGAATAGGAAGGTATACAAAATAAAAGAGCTTATAACCTGCCAAACACAGAATGTAATATATATGTTGATCTGTCCATGTGGTAGAACTACCAGGCAATTGCGAATCAGAATATGTGAACACACATATAACATTAAGAGAAAATTTCAACAACATCAAGTCTCCCTACACTTTGAAGAGTTTCATAATTCTGATCCCTCCCTTTTGGAATTTATGGGAATTCAACAAATAAATAGGAATTGGAGGGGGGGGGTCATTCAGAATCTAGGCCGAACTGAGATGAGGTGGATATTTGAGATCAACACCCTCATTCCTAATGGATTGAACAATGATTTTGAGATTTGTCATTTTTTGGATTAGATTCCTCTTTATAAGCTATATATATATTTTTTGGAAAAGAGGGTATGGAACAACTATCCACCTAGACCTAAAGTATACTATATGTTACAGTTATCTATATATAAGACAGTATGCACTGATGGGATTTCATCACTTTAACCTCCCTGGCGGTATGATTATGTCAGGAATTTTGTACCAAAAGCGGTACCATTTTTTTGCATGGAAATTTGGTGTTATGTATTGTAGGCCAGTAATTACTTTCTTAAACCTGACCAAAAGTACTCTCAGATGTGATAAAGTTTGAAACATAAAATCATGAATTATAATCTAATAAATAATATAATTTTATTCAATAATGTAATAAATAATGAAATTTGTCAAACAAAGAAAATTCAGTAAACATCCTGGGTGTGGTAAATTTTGAAACATGGGACTGCACATAGACCGACATCACAATCAGGGCAATGGAATCTGGTTTCCTTTCGGATTTTTTTTCCATTGCTATCTCGCTTTGAGCAGCAAACTACGCACATCCTTGTAGGTGCTGCCTTTTTTGCGGTTGGCGGGATGTAATCCATAAAGTGACGACCAGTCAGGCGTTCTGGGTTGACAACGTCAACAGCACGACATCCAGATCTGTTCACGGCCACTGATGCCGTTTGGTAGTTCACAAAAATCCGCTCCGCCACCTTCCAGATAAAGTCAGAATGAACAAGAGGCTTGTCACTCTTTCCTCTGTGCAGTATATAGGCATTCCAGAGGCATTGTTCCAGTAGATGCCTGAAGATTTTTTTGTAATATTTTTTTTGTTGTTTCCGCATAGCCGGATAAAATGTCATCGCCTGATCAGCTCTATCGACTCCTCCCATGTTGTTGTTGTAGTCAATCACAAGTTGTGGCTTCATGACATCTTTCCCACCTCTTGTGTGGACCATGGCAGTGGAGGTGTTATGCACTGTACTCATTAGGCATACGTCTTTTTTGTCACGCCAACGCATTGCCATCATCTTTCCTTACTGCCAGGCAACCATTTCTCCTGTTTTCAGTTTTTTCTTGGCAAACTTGGCAGGTCACGTCGGTTGGCCCTATCGGTTCCATATCCATCAGTCTTGTGTTTTATCAGAAACTCGTACAGCTCAGGCGATGTGTAAAAGTTGTCAATGGTCACACAATACCCCTGATTCAGCAATGGCTCAAGCAGTGTAAGGACTGATGACGTTGCCATCCCATAGCCGCTGTACCTGGGGTTGAATTGTGTTCCTTTACCGGTGTATACGACGGAATTCCATATATAGCCAGTGGCAGACTCGCAGAGCATATAGGATTTTATTCCAAACCGTGCTCTCTTGGATGCGATGTATTGAATCCAGCTGAGGCGTCCCTTGTAAGCCATCAGACTTTCATCAATGCTGATGTCTCTATCTGGCACATAGGCCTGCTGGAAATTTTTTAGGATCATTTGGTATACTTCCCAGATCTTCTTGAGTTTTGCCGCTGGATGTGTGGCTTCGTCAAATTCCTCGTTGTTGGTGAAGTGCAAATTCTTCATTATGAGGGAAAATCGGTACTCGGACATGATGGTGCCAAAAAATGGGGTTGCCAGCCATTTATTGGTAGTCCAGTACCATTTCTGCTGGGGTTTCCCCACCACCCCCTGAAGAAGTATTAGCCCCAGAAACTTCCAGATGTCCTCTTTAGTCACCGGTTCCCATTTTCTGTTCCTGGAAAACTTGCTATGCAGAGTAGCTGATTGCTGCTCGTTGTAGCGATTTGTCTCCGTGACAATCTTTTCAATGACGTCATCTGTGAGAAATAATTTTAGGTATGCCAAAGGATCATTGTGCTCAACGTCTACCTTCATCCCAGGTGATCCAGTAAACGGAAATCTTGGCGGCGGTACCTCATCCATACCGCAATCAATAAGGCACCAAGTGCGCACATCACTGAGCTCGGTGCAGAATCGTCGCTGTCGCCACTTCTCTGGTCACTGTCAGAGTCGGATGACGAATCTTGCCACGAATCGCTATCGCAGTCGCTCAATTCTGCGAGGGGCTCTGTGTCGCTGCCGCTGTCACTCATCTGATCCAAACCCGCTTTGGAGATGCTAAAGTGACGCTTTGATGCCATGGTAAAATTCAAATTTCAAATCTGAGGTGATACTGTGTCAAATCTGAGGTGATACAATGTAATCTGACAGGATTTCACTGTATCACCTAACTTTATGTGTGTGTGTCACTTTTATGCTTGAAACATTTGATTTACCCGCCCAGGAAGTTAGATGGAGGCAATCACAGCGCGGGGACATCGCTGGATCGCAAGGAGAAGGTAAGGAGACTCCGCTGCCAGCTCTGTTATCTACCCCGAGCGTGACTCGTGGTTACCGCTTCTGGCAGCGAAAATTAACCCCGAGTCACGCTCGGGAATACCGCTAGCCTGGTTAAGAGTTCATATGTGTGATGGGGTCCATTCACGATGTGTGGAAACAAGCACAATTGTGTGTTATTAACAACTATTCTGAAAGCCTAATATTGCTAACATATGTATTCTCTTTTTCCCTTTCTCCACAAAAAATCATGTAGTAAAAAGGAAACATCATGTAGTAGAAAGGAAATATATGAAAAATATGCTGGATTGTAATTGTAAATGTATTTTATTGATTGTGTATAAATATCTGTTTTAATTATGTATATTAATTTTATGTGTGACACACGCAGAGTTTTAATGCCCTTAGGGATATGTGAATAAACTTGTGCATAAGGAGTTGAATCCCTATGAAAGGGGAAGCAGCTTTCCATTTAAAATATGATATGCTTGCTGATCCGGATGGTTTTTCTGGGACACCGTACATATGTAAATTAGGACTGAAAAACCGAACCAATTACGTATGAGACCGGTCATATAAAAATCCGTACAAGTGAGAACAGACTCCACCACATCACGTCCTGACGAAGCTGTCTGAGAACGGCGAAACGCGTAGACAGAAGCGTGAGTACGTAAAGGAGGAGGCGGAGCCTGAATGTGAGCCGGGATCACGGAAAAGTCACTATTGAATTTTCATCTGCTGACCCGGAACTTGCAAATAAGAGCCTCACTGAACTCCCTCTACACAGGAGACATCTCCCAGTGTGGAACAATCTTGTTGTGAGTAACGGGAATATAAACCGTTTTACTCACCACCGTTTCTAGTAAGCAGCAATTTGTTTGCACTGCTGTTTTAGCTGTGTTTTATTACTTTGGTTTTATACATTGTATACTAATAAATTGTTACTTTTATATCCAGCTGATTAAGTATATATATATATGAGTATAAATAGTCCATGCAGATCTGTACTATGATCTCTTTGATCTTTTCTTTTCCTTCATGCCATATATGATCTTGAGTTTGTTTTGAATATTTTTATTGTTGTCACAATATAAACGCATATATCAAACTTATTCTTAGTAAAGCAAATATTTGCCCACGCAGGGGCATAAGCATTGGTGAATAAAGGTGTAAACAGTTTGTCGCTTACGCAGAAGCGAATTAGTCTTAGCCTGTATAACATGACATATTGGTTCATATTGTCAACTGGTCTATGCACTCAATTAGGTTTTACGGCTGTGTGTTTTAGTTTTATGTATTCTTATTGTTGCCGTAGCATATGTGCGTGTAGCATCTTCGTGTATGATTAAGCTTGGGTTGCCCACGCAGGGGTGCATATATTCGGTGCATACATCAGTTTGCATTTCGTCACCTACGCAGAGGCCAGCTGGTTTATGCAGGTGTAAAACAGTTTGCTTATGCATGGTCAGTTGTTCGCACTTGACCCCTTTAGTGCTCGTGGCGCACCGTTGTCATGTCTACTCAGGTGGACTTTGGCAGTGTGTTTCTACCCAGTGCCTTCTCTTCTGAGGGGCACGTATCAAACTTTTCACCGTGTTCTGTGTTGCTCTAGTACGTATTTTGGTATGTTACCCGTGCTGCTGAGTATCCATTGCCTTGTGTATCTTGTCGTGTTGTGGTCGTGTTTGGCTATTCCTGAACCTTGTTTGGTCTTGTAATAGGTGTAGTTTGTGTGTGTGTCGGGCTATGTTGCTCTACCTACGGCTATGAGTGTCTCAGTGGTTCGTGTGCTCTGGGTGCTGCGTGACTCTAGGTTCTGCTGCGTTATAGCTTGTTTGGGTATCTGGTTGTCGTTGCGTGCTATATCTGAATTGGTATCTCCGCCGCTTAGGCTGATTGCTTCGGCCCTGGATGACAATCTAATGTGGTGCGTCTATCAGTGTGGCTGATTCGGTTCCCGTGTGCAGTTTCCTGTTTGGCTAAGCAGAGGTCTTGTGCCTATTGGTGTTCGGTGAGTGGTGCCCGTTCCTGTGTTTTGGTATTGTAACGGATCGCCTGGCACCCCGACTTGGTACCTCCGTTAATGGATGCTCCTAGTGCTTCCTGAGGACTCCAAGCACTCTGGCAGACACCATAATCACCGAATCCGAGAAACCTTTAAATTCTCCCAAGCGTATGAATGCTGTAGGCCATTGAATAGGAACCATACGAATAGGCTTGTACTCCTAGCAGTCAACTGGAACAGCATACAATAAATCCTTCCCCCAATAATGAGACGACACATCACTTTGAGGGTAAAACAGGAACTCTGGACTGGCTCATCCAGCCTGGCTTTTATTTCCAACTCACACATACAGGCCACACCCAGGGGGAGGCATAAAAGAACCAATGACATAGATGTTACCTCCCAACAATCCCCTCCCCTTAGTGTGACACATAATCCCATTATGCATACAGTGTAAAATATACTTTTACACAACTTTCATAACTTTAAAACCATACATCACATTCACATAAAAAATACATATCCACAATCAATCCATTCAGGGGAACAACATATTAAAAAATGGCATGAATCCGACCAGGGGTTCAAAAGTTACTAAAAGTATCTTTTGTTCCTTTCTGGCTGGCAGAAAAACATCCCCACAATGCACCCTGGTTTCCTCCCTTCTGCCCTGGAGTTAATTGGAGAAGTAATCCAATTACCCAGGACTAAAGGCAGACTCCATTAACCACATGGTTGCAAAACAACATAAAACACTTTAAAATACATAAAGTCACATTTAAACATAACACACAGACATTTCACCTATCCCCAGATAGCTGGGATCTGCACGCACAAAACTACCGAATAGCGCGCAGATCCTACTCACACAGTACAATTGCCATGGAGCTAAAGTCTTTCCCATAGTCTTTCATTATATGAATAGGCTCCATGGTATGGCTATCTGGGGTATCACATTCCCATAAAGTCTGGTCCATAGTCCAAAGGCAAGAGGCGGGCAATCAGCCCCCTCCAAGGACATGTGGCGAGGTCGGTTTCGCCACACTTCTCCCCTTTACCCCCCAGACTAACAGGGTACTTGACCTCCTGCCGGTCAGTGCCCTTGTTAGTCCAGCAGCCCACCCACAAGACAGAAACAGCAGAGCAGCCCACCCACAATAAACAGTTACTACACCTGGGTGAGGGAGAATCTTGTCCAGGTTCAGGTGCCTCACCACGGCTGTGTGGGGGACTGGTAGGCTGCCTTGGTAGGTTGCTGAGGGGGCAGAGACCAGCGGTACTCTGTCCTGTTGCCAGCACTACCACGGGAGTAGTCTGGTTGGAGCCTGGTTGCTGGAGACCGACTGTCTCCCCTTTAAATACACCGCTCTGCTGCTGGAGACCGACTGTCTCCCCTTGAGTTACACCGCTCTGCTGCTGGAGACCGACTGTCTCCCCTTGAGTTACACCGCTCTGCTGCTGGAGACCGACTGTCTCCCCTTGAGTTACACAACTCTGCTGCTGGAGACCGACTGTCTCCCCTTTAGTTACACAGCTCTGCTGCTGGAGACAGACTGTCTCCCCTTTGGCTAAACAGCCCTGTTGTGGGGGGGCAGGACCGACCGTCCCTACCCCCTGTGCTGGAAGTGCAGAGACCACGGTCCCATCTGCACAGGTGTGGGGCTTACAGTCTCCCCCTGGTACATTAAGCTGCCGCTGGGGAGAGGTGGTAACCAGCTCCTCTCCCATTAGAACACTCTGCCGCTGGGGAGAGGTGGTAACAATCTCCTCTCCCACGCATCCTTTCAGTCTTTGTGGAGGGAGACCGACTGTCTCTCCTCCCAATGCAGTGTCCTGCTGCTGGGGAAAGGAGACTGGGCTCTCTATTCCCCAAAAATCACGCTGCTGCTGGGGGGTAGGACCAACTACCTCTGCCCCCTGTAACTCAGCCTGCCGCTGGGGAATGGAGACTGGGCTCCCAATTCCCAATAAATCACGCTGCTGCTGGGGGGTAGGACCAACTACCTCTGCCCCCTGTAACTCAGCCTGCCGCTGGGGAGGGAGGACGCTGCTCTCCTCTCCCTGCACTTTACTGATCCGCCGCTGGGGAGAGGTGGTAGCAAGCTCCTCTCCCCTACATACTTCTATACTCTGTGGAGGGAGACCGACTGTCTCTACTCCCAATACAGTGTCCTGCTGCTGGGGAAAGGAGACTGGGCTCTCTCTTCCCTGCTGGACACTCTGCTGCTGGGGAATGTAGACTGGGCTCCCAATTCCCAGTACATTAATAATCTGCTGCTGGGGAGAGGTGGTAACAATCTCCTCTCCCATACATACTTCCAGTCTCTGCGGAGGGAGACCGACTGTCTCTCCTCCCAGCACAGAGTCCTGCTGTTGGGGAAAGGGGGCTGGGCTCTCCATTCCCTGCTGGATACTCTGCCGCTGGGGAATGGGGACTGGGCTCCCAATTCCCAACAAATCACACTGCCGCTGGGGAGCAAGGATGGCCCCTTCAGCTCCCTGTAACTTGGGCACAGAGACCACGGTCCCATCTGCGCTGGTGTGGGGCTTACGGTCTCCCCTTGGTGTGCTAAGCTGCTGCTGGGGAGAGGGGATAACAGGCTCCTCTCCCTGAACCGTAGACTGCCGCTGGGGAGCAAGGACGGCCCCTTCAGCTCCCTGTAGCTTGGCCGCAGAGACCACGGTCCCATCTGCGCTGGTGAGGGGCTTACTATCTCCCCTTGGTGTGCTAAGCTGCCGCTGGGGAGGAAGGACGACACCTTCAGCTGCTTTTTTGTCTGCTAGACCCTGTAGATATGCTGCCGCTACTTTCCTTGTGCTCTGTATGTATTTCTCCTCCGGGGTTCTGGTCCAAAGAAAGCCAGCAGCATTTTCATCATAGCGTCAAACTCCTGTTGACTGTAACTGGGCGCCATGCTTGCCCTGCCGACGTTGCTTCTTTTGTAGATAGGGGCGCTGTACAGGTACTAGCGTTGCCCTCCCTTTGTAATCCAAACGAACTGTGTCTCCGAGCTGCTTTACCTCACACTAGGACGCCATCCCACCGCTTGCCACCAATGTAACGGATCGCCTGGCACCCCGACTTGGTACCTCCGTTAATGGATGCTCCTAGTGCTTCCTGAGGACTCCAAGCACTCTGGCAGACACCATAATCACCGAATCCGAGAAACCTTTAAATTCTCCCAAGCGTATGAATGCTGTAGGCCATTGAATAGGAACCATACGAATAGGCTTGTACTCCTAGCAGTCAACTGGAACAGCATACAATAAATCCTTCCCCCAATAATGAGACGACACATCACTTTGAGGGTAAAACAGGAACTCTGGACTGGCTCATCCAGCCTGGCTTTTATTTCCAACTCACACATACAGGCCACACCCAGGGGGAGGCATAAAAGAACCAATGACATAGATGTTACCTCCCAACAATCCCCTCCCCTTAGTGTGACACATAATCCCATTATGCATACAGTGTAAAATATACTTTTACACAACTTTCATAACTTTAAAACCATACATCACATTCACATAAAAATACATATCCACAATCAATCCATTCAGGGGAACAACATATTAAAAAATGGCATGAATCCGACCAGGGGTTCAAAAGTTACTAAAAGTATCTTTTGTTCCTTTCTGGCTGGCAGAAAAACATCCCCACAATGCACCCTGGTTTCCTCCCTTCTGCCCTGGAGTTAATTGGAGAAGTAATCCAATTACCCAGGACTAAAGGCAGACTCCATTAACCACATGGTTGCAAAACAACATAAAACACTTTAAAATACATAAAGTCACATTTAAACATAACACACAGACATTTCACCTATCCCCAGATAGCTGGGATCTGCACGCACAAAACTACCGAATAGCGCGCAGATCCTACTCACACAGTACAATTGCCATGGAGCTAAAGTCTTTCCCATAGTCTTTCATTATATGAATAGGCTCCATGGTATGGCTATCTGGGGTATCACATTCCCATAAAGTCTGGTCCATAGTCCAAAGGCAAGAGGCGGGCAATCAGCCCCCTCCAAGGACATGTGGCGAGGTCGGTTTCGCCACAGGTATCTCTCTTTGTTAGGTTCGAATGGCCTTAGTTGAGTGTATGTGCGTGTGTATCGTTGCGAACTGTTAGGTTTCTGTTCCCTGTGTGCGTTTTTCTCCCCTGGGTAGCCTACAATGGTGTCCCTCTCTGTGTCTCGGTTGTTTGTGTACTTACGTCGGGTTGGGGTTCTTGTGGCATTATGTAGGGTTGTATTGTTCGTATGGTGTCTCCCGTCTGCCGTGTTGAGCGGGGGTGTCCTGTTTAGGTCTGTCAGTCTAGATTTGCTTCTGTGTCCGTCTTGTGTGGTGTGTTAGCGGGTCTGGTCTGGTGTCGGTATGGGGGGGTGGGTAGTGTGGTTTGGGTGGGGGGGGGTTATGCGTGTTTCCATCCCCTGCTGCTGCCCCTCTTCGCCACGTCTCTCCGCTCCCCGTCTGGTCCCCTGGTCACCTTCTCCCTCCTCTTGGCCCGTCTGGCTAGTGCGGGGCCAGGCGTCGTTGGAAGTCGTTTGATGTGGTTATTCTCATCCAGTGAAACCAGCGTTTGGTGTATCTGTCTCTGAGTTTCGGAGTGTTTGCCTTTATATCTTCGTATTTCCTGGTGTTTTCTACCTCTTCCACCCATCTTGATATCGGAGGTATGCTTGCCTGCTTCCAATAGACAGGGATGCTCGCTTTGGCTGCGTTCAGCAACCGCGGTAGTATGGATCTGCCGTATAACTGTGTGGCCATGCTGGTGTGATGGAGGAGAAAGGCTGCCGGGGATCAGGGGGGCATCTCGTCTGTTACTACGTGTATGATGCCTCTGACCGTGACCCAGAATGGCTGTACCCTTGTGCATGCCCACCAGACATGTAGAAATGTGCCCGCTTCCTCCCCGCATCTCCAGCAGGTGTCTGGTATGTCTGGGTTCCTGATGTGTAGTGCCGTTGGTGCCAGATACCATCTGGTGAGTATCTTGTAGGAGTTTTCCTGTAGGCGTGCTGAGCTTGGTGTTTTTTGTATCAGGGTGAGGCATTTGTCCCAGTCTGCTTCTGACATGGCCTCGTCGAGGTCTTCTTCCCAGTTCCTTATGCAGGGCGGTGCCAGTAGGTATCTACTGGGGATCAGTATTGTGTATATCTGTGAGATGGCTCTGGGTGTTTCCGCGTCTTGCGTGCAGAGGCTTTCGAATTGTGTCATTTCCCTCAACAGGGATGGTTTTTGCGGGATCGATCTGGCGTATTGGGAGAGTTGTGCTCTAGCCAGTGTGTGTGAGAACGTGAGTGGTCTGTCCGGGAAGAGGTCTGTTAATGGCTGAATATTAAATGGGTGCACGAGGACGTCCACCATGCGAGGGATTGCTGGGCGACCTGCTGGGCTCGGTGTGGGGCCAAGGTCTCCCGCTGGGTAGTCCGGGTTGCCCCTTAGTGGCAGCAGCGGGCCCGGGTCTGTTGTCAGGTATTGAACTATCTTGCTTTGCATGTAATGCGTCTATGTCATATATCAGTTTCCCCTTTCACGCATTGCTGAATATTGCACAATATTCTAATTTTTCAAGTATCACTTGCATATACATAATGGAATTAACAAAAATATTTATCTACATCTTGCATAGAAGCAATATTTAGGAACTCACCCCTTATTCTCATTATCCTTAAGGTATTCCATATAATACCTTGTATGACCCCTTTTTATTTTGTTTTCTTCTATTTAGCCTCTTTTCTTACCTGATATTAAGTTGCTGTCCAGTGGAACATTGTGTGTGTGTTTGTGTTTGTGTGTGTTTTGCTAATTTTTATCATCTATTTGGGTGAGTATGGTAGGCCCACTATGGATACACGTTTCACTAACCTTTCCTTGTTGGTTTTGCCCAATATACCCAGCACAATTAACTATTTATATATTAATTTATTATATTTTCCTATATATCAAACTAGAGTTGCATTTCTTTTATATAAATTTATTTCTTCTCATGGTATATCAATTGTTACATTGATTCAATCAACTGCTTGCCCATTGCTTTTATTTATTTATCTATCTATTTATTTATCTAGTTTATTATGCATCTTCACCCTGTTAGGTTTCAGGTATCCTTCTCTTAGTTGCACTAGTTGCTTGATGGTCAGATTATTTAAGTATTTTTTAGGGTGCTGTATGGTCACACATCGTACCTGTTTGAGCTCTGTTTAGTTATTACCCCTCTTTCCCACACTCCCACAAGGTTTACTTATTATTTTAGCATTTATCTGATTTTTTTCATTTTTGCAACTAAAACAAGAAGCATTTTATATTAGTAATAGACTCTAAAATCAGAAGGACTTCTGAAGATGATTTGTTGGGACTCAGCATATTTATTTTATAGTTAGAAGACTCAATAACAAAGACAAGGTCTAGTACATTCTACATTTTTTTATGCAACCATCAACAATTCTGTCCATCTGAGGACTTATTCTGTCAGCAGTCAAAGCAACAATTACAGAGCTACACCTGTACATTTGCAAATTTGTGTGTATTAAAATACTAATGTAGAGCAAAAATAATTTATTTTGACATTGCATATGGTCTAATATTTCCTAATGTAATTTAGTGTAAAAAGACAACTATTATTATAAAATGTTTAGTGTGCATGCTTAGAATCACAAATATATTTAATTCTATATATAAAACATCATATTATGCACAAATGTATGTTCAATATAAAATATGTCCAGAGAGAGAAGTACTCTACATTTGCATATTCTCATTTTAAAGCCAATTAATAGAGTAAAAATGTAAATGCCATTAAGCATAATGCAGTTAAAATGGTTTACATATAGTGCTAATTGAACAATGTGTGCATATTGGCTAGAATTAATGGGACAAAAATGTCAAAGAACTAGATATTTGCAGGCTTAGACCATAAATATCAATGCAGTGAACTTTAAATGTATGCTCATTCAGTATATGTAATTGAACTCTTCAGAAATTGTATCTTTGTCAAATAAATCTGACTAATACAGAACATGTACCTTTCTTGTGACAATATTCATCTAAGATACTGTAAATCTCTAGTCTGATTAGCCTGAAAGGAAATCACTGGAGCATGCCTAATGTTAAAACGGTAGGATCAGGAAATATTTTAGAATAATTTGTTACAGAATATGAAAATCACACCACTTGTACAACACAATTTATTGTGCCAGAGTCACTGAGAATAACTTTCTATAGCCTAAAAGCAAATTATTACTAATGGCAATGACATGAATATGTCAGGTGCCTTCAGACGACTTCCAAAGTGGTCTTTTTGTTCCTTTGTGCTCTCTTGTTTGTAACTTATCTTCAGTAAATAAAAAAAAAAGAAACAATGTTACTTGGTATATTAAATACCATGTAGGGATGTAGGGAGAAAAACATTGGTTCGTCCAACCATCTTGGGAAAAAAATGGCAGAATCTAGTTCATGTAGCTGTTCAGCTCGGTTTAATTTCAGTACCTACACAGATCTGGAAAAGCCATTCAGGAAGACAAAACAGCAAGAAAAATAATGATGTCTGTGACTGTGATTACATGGAAAAATGACTTCTCAATTTCAGGCATTTTTACAATACCAGTTCTGAGTCACCAAAATTAGATTTAAAATATTATATATCTGGATAAAAAAAAGGAAATAGGAAGTGACAGAACATAGTTTTATATTGAGTGTTCACTTTTGCAGTACACTGCAGCCACACACTATGTACAGTAAATTGGTAATCTAGTCTAGTCACCAGGAATAATGACAAAATGCCAATCTCATATTTTCCACTCAATGTTGTAATGTTGTTTCAAGTGCACCTGGCAGTAGCTACTAGATAGATACAGCAGCAAGCTAAGACTAGTCTTGCACTAGATTTAATGACCCAAGCTACTCCCACCCCCACAGGTACAGCAAGGGTAAACACAAACACAATGTATCACTGCTGGTTTGTCTCCTTCAGTAGTTGCAGACACAGTGTATGGATGAATCCTACTTGGAATTCTAGATTGTGCTACTGCTCCTTCATTTTTCCCTTTATTGGTGTGTTTTCACTCGATCTGTCAAAAACAATGATTTACTAGTTGTCCCCTGAAGCAATTCCATTTTACTTTCTTTTCCCATATATGTATCTAAAAAATGTTGTGTCCACTTTTCTTACTGACTGTGCTTTTTTCTCTTTTGTGTGTGATTTGGAAGCTCTTATCACCTTAATGACGAGTGGCGGACGAGTAATCTTATCCCCTTAACGCCGAGTAACGGACGGCGTTAATGACGAGTGACAGACCTCGTCCGTCACGTGTTAAAATTAACCCCCCCGATCGCCGCAGTGCCGGCGATCGCGAGGTTAACGCGGTTGCTGGGTGCCTCCGAGTCAGGGGCAGACCAGCAGCAGCAAATCCCGATATCCCAGCCCATGTGATCGCTGTGACAGCCAGTCACAGCGGTCACAATGCTGCTGGGATATCTGATCCGCCTTCCTCCACCTCGTGTGGGTTTGTGAAGTTGAGAGAGACGGATCGGTGCTACATTGTGTCCCAGAAGAATAGCTAAGTTGAAAAAAAGTGCCTAATCCCTTTCCCCTTTATTAAAAAAAAAATAACCCTTTCCCTGCTGCTTGATCACTGCTAGCAATGATCAATATATAGGTCACAGTACTTTACTGTGATCTATTTTTTTTTTTTACTCTCAAGGGTTAAATTTTAGTTTTTTTTGTAACCCTAAGGGGTTAAATTTTATTATTTGATTTTATTAATTTGTGATTTAGTTATTTTGGTGGGTGGAATTTAGTGGGAATTAGGGAATAAAATATATATATATATATATATTTTAGTTAGAGTTTTGTTAGCTGTGTTAGCTGTATTAACAATGTTTAGAAAGTATAGCGCAGAGGAGGCTTATGCCCTGTTAGCGGCCGACTCAGAGGCGACTGACACTGCCTCAGAGAGTGATGATTCCCCTAATGCTGAACATGCCCCAGATGACTGGGTACCCCCTAATAATTTTTCCCCAGACATCCCAGTGTTTACAGCCAATCCTGGCATACAGGCTGACCTGTCTGCCTATAGTGCACTGGATGTTATGCAGCTGTTCTTGGGGGATGAGATTTTTGGGGAGATAGTCACCCAGACTAATCTCTATATCTATATAATTGCAATATCTGGCACGCAATCCAGACTCTCTTATCTTCAGGAAAGAGAGATAGAACCCAACCAGTGTGCCAGAATTGAAACCATTCTGGGCACTGATCATGTTAATGGGGCTAATTAAAATGCCCACAATTAGGATGTATTGGTCTAAACATCCTATTTGCAATACCCCCATTTTTGCAGAGACAATGATGAGGCAAAGATATGAAGACATACTAAGATTTATGCACTTTAGTCACAATAACAAGTACCCCCCAAAAGGTGATACAGTATGATCTTCTTTACAAAATACGCCCTTTAATTGCCCACTTTAACAGTAAATTTGCCACTATATATACCCCCAATAAAAACATTTCCATTGACGAGTCCCTCATGAAGTTTAAGGGAAGACTGGGGTTTAGACAATATATCCCATCCAAAAGATCCCGATATGGGATCAAATTTTATAAACTGTGTGAAAGTGGCAGTGGCTGCATATACACCTTCCGTGTATATGAAGGAAGGGATAGCCACCTTGATCCCCCTGGTTGCCCAGATATAGTAGGGACAAGTGTGAAAATTGTCTGGGACTTAATAATGCCACTACTTAATAAAGGTTATCATCTATACATCGATAACTTTTATAATAGCGTCCCACTGTTAAAAAT
Organism: Pelobates fuscus; assembly: GCF_036172605.1. NCBI lineage: Eukaryota > Metazoa > Chordata > Amphibia > Anura > Pelobatidae > Pelobates > Pelobates fuscus. The sequence goes on along the minus strand of NC_086317.1, from coordinate 348,195,296 downwards.
GTTGTACTATTTCAAGACCGTGGCCTGTGGCACTATACGGAAGAGTCGCACAGGTTTCCCAAAGGCTCTAGCGAACAAAAAAATGAAAAGGGGGGAAACAGCAGCTCTCTGCCAGATTGAACTGCTGGCACTCAAGTACAGGGATAAAAAGGATGTTTTCATCTTAACCACCATCCATCGTGAAAACACTCGGAGGGTTGCAGTTCATGGCAGAGACAAATGTAAACGGGTGCCAGTCTGCATACGGCAATATAATCGGCATATGGGGGCGTTGACCTGTCCGATCAACTGATGCAGCCGTATTTGATCATGAGAAAGACCAGGGCATGGTATAAAAAAGTGGGCATATACCTGATGCAGATGGCAATCCACAATGCCTTTGTCATTTTTAAAAAGGCAAATGTTGGGCTGAAAAGCACTTTTCTTTCATTCCAGTTACAGCTCATTTCTGGACTGCTAGAATGCCACACAAGCAGACCATCAGTGGAGCCTAGCAGAAGAATGATGGCAGGTCACTTCTGCTTTAAGATTCCACCAACCCCTAAAAAACAAAACCCCCAGAAAAGGTGCAGGGTGTGTTATAAGAGGGGCGTAAGAGTTGAGACAAGCTATTACTGCCCTGATTGCCCCTCTCAGCCCGGCCTATGTATTGGCCATTGTTTTAAAAAATTTCACACCCAGGCCGAATAAGTAGACCAGTTTTGGGGTGTGATTTTTAGTCATCTGTCTGATTGGTTACTGAATCTTGGCTTTGTCTACCATTTATCCTGTCTTCTCTGATCCTTGACCTCGGCTTGTCCTATCGTTGTTCCGTTTCTCTTTACTCCTTTGACCTCGGCTTGTACCTTGACAATTCTCTGCTTGTATAGCCCGGCCATTCTAAGGACCGGTATTACAAGTTTCTCTCTCTGTGGTCTGTCTGTGTTTTGGTTTCCGAATCCATGTCAGCTTTGCCCGGGACGCAGATGACTGGGTACTACTCCCGGATAAGTTTACCCCAACTATTCCCCCTTTTCACAGCAAATAGTATGCACTTGTTCATAATTTGAATTGATGAGCTGCTTATACTTAAAAATATATGTGGCATTTGAGAGGTAATTTGCAGTCCTGAGCTGCTAAAATGAGACTTGGGCCCAGCATCCACTTTTGAAAAATATGGAAGTGGTGTGTCTCCAATGTGCCCCTTCAACATCCACATAACCCTGAAAAAGGTACACATGGGGGTATCGTTGCACTAAAATGACATAGCTGAGCAACATATTAGGTGTTATACTGCCGTCGCACACATAAGGATAGCAAAATATGCTGTAACATCTCCAAGTGTGTGTCAAAAAGGCAGACAAAAATGCTAATTGCAACTAGACTTGGTGCAAACTAACAAAAAAATGATCCTACACTAAGGTTTAGAATATACCTTTTGAAATACCCTGGGGTGTCTACTTTAAGAAATGGTAGGCCTTTGTGGGGTAGTTTGAATGTAAAACCTGCTAAGATGCTCGGAAATTGCACATAGACCCAGCGTCAAAATTCAAAGTTCGGTAAAAACTGATATGGCTTGGTCTCCTATATGGCACTGTAGCTTCACGAAATAGTGCCAAAGACATACAATGGGGGTGTAATTTTACTCAGAAGACTTAGCTGAGCATAATTTGGGGGGTTTAAACTTAGTGGCACATGTGAAATATACAAAATGCCCAGTACAAATGCAATCCATATGTAAAAAACGCACAAAATTATTTTATACCACATACTTTGGCATCTATTGGTGAAAAAATGGGGGCATGTTAAGGCACAATATGCACCTTATGAGATACCCTGGAGTGTCTACTTTTACAAATGGTAGGCCTTTGTGTTTTTTTTTTTGAACAGTCAAACTGTTATAATACCCCAAATGGAAGCATAGGCTCATTAAATCCGTCTCTCAAAATTCTACTGTGAGTACTGAAAAGGACAGGTCTCCTATATGGCACTATAGCTTCACGAAATAGTGCCAAAGACATACAATGGGACTGTCATTTTACTCAGAAGACTTAGCTGAGCATAATTTGGGGGGTTTGAACTTAGTGGCACATGTGAAATATACAAAATGCCCAGCAAAAATGCAATCCATATGTAAAAAACGCACAACATTATTTTTTACCACATACTTTGGCATCTATTGGTGAAAAAATGGGGGCATGTTAAGGCACAATATTATGAGATACCCTGGAGTGTCTACTTTTACAAATGGTAGGCCTTTGTGTTTTTTTTTTTTGAACAGTCAAACTGTTATAATACCCCAAATGGAAGCATAGGCTCATTAAATCCGTCTCTCAAAATTCTACTGTGAGTACTGAAAAGGACAGGTCTCCTATATGGCACTATAGCTTCACGAAATAGTGCCAAAGACATACAATGGGACTGTCATTTTACTCAGAAGACTTAGCTGAGCATAATTTGGGGGGTTTGAACTTAGTGGCACATGTGAAATATACAAAATGCCCAGCAAAAAGGCAATCCATATGTAAAAAACGCACAACATTATTTTTTACCACATACTTTGGCATCTATTGGTGAAAAAATGGGGGCATGTTAAGGCACAATATTATGAGATACCCTGGAGTGTCTACTTTTACAAATGGTAGGCCTTTGTGTTTTTTTTTTTGAACAGTCAAACTGTTATAATACCCCAAATGGAAGCATAGGCTCATTAAATCCGTCTCTCAAAATTCTACTGTGAATACTGAAAAGGACAGGTCTCCTATATGGCACTATAGCTTTACGAAATAGTGCCAAAGACATACACTGGGGGTGTCTTTTTACTCAGCAGATGTAACTGAACACAAAATAAAACTTTGTACAGGAATGGCAGTCACCAACTTTACAAAATACACATGAGAAGTTCTTTGTTATAAGTTTGCGTGCCAAAAAACAAAAAAAACACAATTTTACTCCAATATTTAGCAGAGGTTGGCGGTGAAATGGCTAAGTAGAAATTGTCAAAACAACCTTAGGTAAATAGCCTGTGATGTCTACTTTAGATAAATATATACTTTTGTGTGGCAATTTTGTTTTATTTTATGGCTATTAAGCTTACAAGACAAACATACCAAATTCTTAAATCATTCCACATTAAAAGTGTATTTTACTCCTTGTGCTTTGTGACCTGTAACTACCACAACAAAATGAAAATCCCAGATATATTCTGTAAATCAGAACAACTAAATGAATTTATTTTTAATAACTTTCCTTAACCTGCACTAATTATGTACACATTATTATTGCAAAAACTGTAAAAAAAACACAAAAATTCATTTTGTTTGCATATTTCTGTATTTTTTTATAATAAATAAGCATTTATATATATATATATATATATATATATATATATATATATATATATATATATGTTACAACAAATTAAAGCCCTTTCTGTCCTTTAAAAAAGAGTATATAATATGTGTCAGTGCAATAAATTAGTAAAATGAAAATTTCAGTTGAACACAAACAGCAAAAAAATGCAAAAAATGCTGTTGTCATTAAGTAAAAGATAAGCTTCTGAAGCTTTGTCCTTAAGGGGTTAAAACGTGTTTAGCCTCTTTCTTCCTGATCTTATAGATCTGTCTATCTTCCTCACTCTGTTTTTTTTTATAATTACCAAATGCTAACTTTTTGTTTTTTACTATTGTGGCCACATCTGCTGAGTACCACAGTGATTTCTTTAATTTTTTGCTTTTACTGACAAGCCTAATGCAATTTTCTGTTGCCTTCAGCAGTGCGACTTTTAAATAATCCCATTTCTCTTCGACTCCATTTAAACTGCTCCAGTCTGATAATGACTCCTTTACACATATTCTAATTTTAGAAAAGTCTGTTTTTCTAAAGTCTAAAACTTTTTTAACGCCGTCCTCGTACCCAAGGCCTGGATCTCCACTTTCCCCTTGTTGCTGTTCCTGGCTATCTCTGTGGCAAGGTTGGATCAGACCTCCACCAGTTTCGCCAGGATCTGCATGGTGTTAGTCTCCGGAGTGTCGGGAGCTGCTGCAATCCCCGGGCTGGAGGGTGAACGTGGAGCCACCGGGCTCTCCTGTCCACCATCTTGAGCACCCAGCCGCATGACGCGGGAGGTCGCAAATAAGTCAGTCACTATGGCGCCCTGTTCTGTCAGCTTCTTGGGCGGTTTTCTCGGGGCCCGCTTATCCATACCAGCTCCCCCGTAAGTCAACACTTTCAAAACCACATCCCTTATATAACTCCTAAAAGCACCACCCACAAGAAATGTGTAACACCTGGTTAGGCCTATGCTTATTTGCAAACAATAACTAATTGACCAACAATCAATAGCAAACACCTAGCAAATCAAATGCCTTACCAATTACCAACAGGAAACCAAACCTTGTGCACTCAGTAACCTTTTCCTATAGATGAATCTTATCTGTAAGCGTAAAAAAAAAAGCAAAATCAGTAGAAGACAGTTCTGTAAAACTCTCCAGAATATCTCCAATCACACACTTTGAAGCAGCACTTAGTTGCAAGCTATATTTTTTGTTTGTGTTATGATGTGGCTACAATTTGGCTTGGAGTTTGGGAGGTTGAATGAAAATACAATCTGCCCAAATTCAGAGGAATTGCAGTTTTTAACAAAAGGAATCTTCAATTCTAATTATTACTACCTCTAACTTCAATGACAAATGAAAACTTGCTACACGAATGCCTTTCAAAATAAGGACCTAGGAGTTAGCGGTAAATAGGCTATTTAATTATTTTAAAATGCAATATACAAAAAAAAAATATTCCGTAATATAGTCTAACAAAATGCTAGTCTATAACTAAACAACGTTATCTAAACTAAAATCTCCTTGCACCAGTCACAGTTGACTAGTTGAGATGGAAAAGATTTAAAGCGCAGATTACTATAATATTTATGAATCTTTTGTGGCCTCTATTTTAATAACTGATTGGCAATGCAAAACAATTTAATACATTGTAATGAACCCCTTGTACTTCATGAAGTACTTTTGTTCGCACACTCAAAAACTGCTAGAGGCTTAAGTGAATATAGCCCGTTTGCATAGTACGCTAACGCGTACTCTCCCGAAATCCTAAGATCGTGAGAAAAATCAATCGGTTCGCATACCCAAACATCAGTTGAGACTTGATGACAGGTACAACTGTAATGTTTTATTATGGCCAGAGGGCCCACTTTTATACACAGACCCCCAGCATGGGGTCTCCAGAAAAAGTATGGTAAAACACACACAGGAGTTTCTGTGTCTGGGAGATAATTAAGTGTACTTTGCGTAAACTAATTATCTCCCAGAAACTAGAGGTACAGAAAATAAAACACAAAACACCCCAAAATACACATAACACTCATAGGAACCCCCACAAGTATTATATCCCCGGATAGCCTGGATCTGAGGTCCCAACATATCCAAATAGCGCTCAGATTCCATAAACACATGTAGTGTCTGCCCAAAATAGTTCCAGAGGAAAAAGGGTAGCAATTGGTCACTTTCAGGAGATCCAAAATTAGCAAAAATTAGCAAAATTTCGAACACATAGGTAGCAATTGTTTGCCTAGTTCATGCAAACAATCCCACCGAATAGCGCTCTCCTTGTTTCTCGAGAACAAAAGTAGGCGGTCGCACAAAGTTACCGGTGTAACGGGGTTGAGTTCCAGACAATTGACAACCACGTACTGCTGCCTGCTTTCCAGAGACAAGATGGCCATCATTTTCCAGTGCACGTGTTGTTTGGTTATACGTACGGCAGCCACACAGAGAGAGCACTTAAGTTTGTGGTTTTCCTTGAAGTTAAATGATCCTGGGGGGGTGGGGTGGTCGGTGTTCGGTAGATCAATTTACCGAATGCAGAAAAAATAACTGGGACAAGGAAATACAGGGTTTGTCATATACCTAATGAAAAACAATATTGGCACATAGCTGCATTCTTTATGTCTTTGCACAATAACCATTAAAACAAGCTGTAGTGATTATGATGCTTAGTGTATCCCTTTAAGCATTTGATTCTACACCATCACCATAACCTATCTCAGATGGTACGATTTATATTTTCTACTTTCATCAATCTAAAAGCACAATAGTTTTAAAGTTTTTACCATATATTTCTATGCCTCTCTACATCCATTTTTATATTTTTCTGTCTCTCAACACCCCTTATTTTTACTATTTTATAAGCAATTACCTGGTTGACCATTGTTTTCCTTTAGTATTGAATCATTTGCAGACCTTACAATGTTTAGTATTCTGTTTCCCATAACTACATTTATCCATTTGTTCAGAGCTGAATTGTAATGTACATTATAATATGCAATGGTCTATATTCCCCTATGCCTTTTTTATTTTTGTAATAATTGAAATACTTAATAAAACTTTAAACTTAAACAGCATACAAGTATGTGTTGTGTACAAAGACAATTCCATTATGTATTTTCAATACATTAACTTATTGCTAGATTTAGAAAGTTGAATAGTAAGCACTTAGCAAATATGTATTAGTTTTAAATAATTCTGTTCTTTTCATATGTTTTTGCTTAATAAAACGTCTAACTTAAACAGCATACAAGTAAGCTTTCATAAGCTTTCATAAGCTTTTGCTTTAACTTTGGAGATCTTCAAAACATAATTTAAGCTTTTCCAATGCTTTCCTAAGCTTTAAACATGCATAATGATAGCATATATTGGAAAAAGAAGAAAAGGGTCGCACACGGCCACAATGTTTTAACCCAGGGTGCTACTGGGTCAACAAACCCCAAGAAATATATATGAATAAAAAAATCTCAGGCACTCACTGCGATTGCTTCCAGGCAGATTTATTGTAACATTTCGACCTGTTAAGGTCTTTATCAAGCTTGATAAAGACCTTAACAGGTCAAAACGTTGCAATAAATCTGTACAGGAAAAAAGGGGAGAAAAGGCTGCGCCAAGAGATACAATAAAATAAGTCCCAATAAAAATATAAAAAGGATATATATAAATATATATAAAAGTCAATATAAAAATGAAATAGGATAAATGTCTATGTTGCGCTGGTGTTCTCTCTTCTTATGATGCTTTGGATCCTCCCGTGATATGTAAAATATAAAAGGGAAAAGGACCAATGGTGCAGATTGTGGGGTATGTGGAAAATGAAGAATAAAGATGTAATAAACTCACATTTGTATGAGCTATAACCAGCTCAGGTGGAATGGGCGTTCTGCAGTATAATCCCTGCTAGTAGGATATCAGGAAATTCTGATCCACTGGTGCTGTCCAATTCTCAGGAGAAAGGAGAAAAATATATAACAGATAGTGCTCTCTGAAGATAAGATGTGGTATATACAAAACAAAATAAATATACTCACAGTATACAGTGCAGATGACACTGCACTTGAGATATGGCGTGGGTGGTATAATCCCCACCTTAGGATATATAAAATGCCAGGAAAGGATAATATAAAATTGGAGTGATAAAAATATATATAATAAAAATATGAATGGCACAGAGATAAAGCCAAACGTAATTTATTATTAAAAGTATACAATAAAATCCATTAACGCGTTTCACCTCAAGGGTTTTATCAAAATGGAATAACATTTAAAACCTGGCAAGAATAAAATATATATAGGTGTACCTTCAGAAGAGAGGGACAGCGATGGGGACCAGGTTCGCTCCCAGCTATGCCAACCTCTTCATGGCGGACTGGGAATCCAGTGCCATTTGGGGGCAGCATGCGTGGGAGCAGAACCTGGTCACCTATTTTAGATACATTGATGACTTGTTTTTTATATGGAGAGGTTCTGAGGACTCACTCAATGCTTTTATTTCACACCTCAACTCAAATAATAGAGGGATTGTTTTAACACACGAATATAGTAGAGATTTAATCAATTTTTTAGACCTAAGCATTTTTATTAAACAAGGGGTGGTACATACAAAAACATTTTTTAAAAAGGTATGTACCAACACAGCGATCGACCAGTCGAGCTGTCACTATAAACCATGGCTTGAGAGCGCCCCTAAAATCCAATTTTTAAGAATGCGAAGGAATTGCTCTCTTATCAATGATTTTAACGAACAATCACTGCTTTTAAAAAATCAATTCATTGAGAAGAACTACTCACCCACAAAACTGGAGAACATTATAACAACAGTAAAAAGTAAACCTAGAGAAAATCTCTTAACCTATAAAGAAAAAGACTCCTCTAAAGCCCCTACTCTTCCCATAATTTTTAATTTTAACAATAAAAGCGGCTTTATCAAAAAAACGATTAAGAGACACTGGCATCTTTTAAAACAAGATGACCTCCTTAAAGAAATATTACCAATACAGCCCAAAATTGTTTTTAGAGGTGCACCTAATTTTAGATCAATTTTAACCAATAATTACACCAGAGAAGTAAAAGAAACACAATCTACTTTTTTAAACGGGATGACGGGTTTTTATAAGTGCAAACGCTGTGTCGTATGTAAAAGTACTAATCCCACTACCCAGTCCAAAATCACTAGTTTTAAATCAAATACAACTAATAAGAGTTATACTATTAGAGACTTTATTACATGTCATACCACTAATGTTATTTACCTATTGGAGTGCCCATGTGGCCTCCAATACGTTGGTATGACAACCAGATGCCTGAAAACAAGATTAGCAGAACACTGTCGCAATATAAAAAATGGATATGCTAATCATTCCGTATCAAAACATTTTGAAATACATAATCGGGACCCCAAACTTCTTAATTGCATGGGTATAAAAAAATGTAAAATTCCCTGGAGAGGGGGAAATCTTAAAAATAAAACGAGATGGAATGGGTATTCAACCTACAGACCCTAGCCCCCAAAGGTTTAAATGCAGACTTTGATTTATTTAACTTTTTATAATTTTTAAATGGTTTAAAAATCTTTTAATAAATATGTGGTTTAATTCTTCTATTGTGGTCATTTGGGGGCTATCCTAGTCATAGTTGTCACCTACGGCATTATGGTCTGGGATACCCCCAATATGACCACCAAGCAGAATAGATATTCTTATCGATATTTTTATTTTCATTTTATTATTCAATTTCTACTTGTCTGTATATATATATGCTTCTACATATGGTTTTAAGCAAGTGTTGCCCTCTAAGACATTTTATATTTATCTTATTTCCTATAATGGAACATTATGCTGCTAGTTCACCTTGCACTAATGTGATGAATACCACCCATGCTGCTATAGTACACATATCTAATACTAATAAGATTATCACCATATATACTGTCTATGCCTGTTAATACCAAGTTAATTCTTATATGTTATTCTTTTACTAACTTTATATATGGCTATTTATTGCTATCCAGCATTTTTACATGCATACTAATTTGTCTGCCAATATTATATATACCTAAGCTAGCTTTTTCTATATATATATCATTTATGCCTGTTAATACCAAGTTAATTTTTATATGTTATCCTTGTATTAATTTTAAATTTGGCTATCTGTTGCCATGCATCCTTTTGCCGACATTACATATTCCTAAGCTAGCTATTTCTATTTAAAAACCCATTTCGGGTTCTCTAACTACATCTCCCAAGCTCCTTAGCGGCGATCACATGACTCCTGCATCACACTGTCTTTGTGTGATGCGGACCATGTGACGCGCGCAAGCACCGCCCAGGATGCCCATTGGATCTGAACTGACACGTGGCCAGCGGACTACATCTCCCACAACCCCACGCGGGTCACGTGACGCGCTAGAGTGTAAATACAATCTAATATTATACAAGCTATATAGCTTCGTTTTCCATTTTTCTTCTGCCTATTATGTCTGGCACACACCAAACTTTTAGAATATACCTATTCTTAATAGTATTATAAGCTGTATCCTTCATATGTATTATGCCTAACTGTGATTGGCTAATGTTAATTGATGCTATGTTTGGCGCCGTTTTTAAAGTAACAGTGCACCTATATATATTTTATTCTTGCCAGGTTTTAAATGTTATTCCATTTTGATAAAACCCTTGAGGTGAAACGCGTTAATGGATTTTATTGTATACTTTTAATAATAAATTAAGTTTGGCTTTATCTCTGTGCCATTCATATTTTTATTATATATATTTTTATCACTCCAATTTTATATTATCCTTTCCTGGCATTTTATATATCCTAAGGTGGGGATTATACCACCCACGCCATATCTCAAGTGCAGTGTCATCTGCACTGTATACTGTGAGTATATTTATTTTGTTTTGTATATACCACATCTTATCTTCAGAGAGCACTATCTGTTATATATTTTTCTCCCTTCTCCTGAGAATTGGACAGCACCAGTGGATCAGAATTTCCTGATATCCTACTAGCAGGGATTATACTGCAGAACGCCCATTCCACCTGAGCTGGTTATAGCTCATACAAATGTGAGTTTATTACATCTTTATTCTTCATTTTCCACGTACCCCACAATCTGCACCATTGGTCCTTTTCCCTTTTATATTTTACATATCACGGGAGGATCCAAAGCATCATAAGAAGAGAGAACACCAGCGCAACATAGACATTTATCCTCCTTTTATTTTTATATTGACTTTTATATATATTTATATATATCCTTTTTATATTTTTATTGGGACTTATTTTATTGTATCTCTTGGCGCAGCCTTTTCTCCCCTTTTTTCCTGTACATCCTTATCCCAGAGGGTTAGAGGGTGACCCTCTGTAAGGTTGCTGCCTCCTTTGTATATTATTAGCGCTAACCTACTCCACACTTTTTGTTGCAATAAATCTGCCTGGAAGCAATCGCAGTGAGTGCCTGAGATTTTTTTATTCTTAATAATAGCATATAGTCTGAGATAACATTTAAGATATTCCTAACCTTCGGTGACTGAAAATATAGATTTTATTAAAGACAGAAAATGTGTAGCCATACCTCCAGATAGTGTATCTGTGCAGAGCACCATGTGAACGGGAAGAGGTCTCTCAGGTGTACAACACAGTTTTCTTGTATTGTGATATTAAGAGCTTCGGACTTATCCAGGTTGAGTTTTAAGTTGGATAGCTGGCCATGCCATGAGATTAGGAAGTAATGCCATGAGATTAGGAAGTGATACAAAGGGTTTCACAATGAAAAAGAGCATATTGTCAGTACAAAATTTGCATGTGCTCAATTCAATGAATAAAAGATTGGGCAACTGAATAGTAGTCTCCACACTGCTTCAACATATATATGGATGTATGTATCAATAGGATCCAAACGTATTATAATTATTTTTAACTTCATATTCTCCAATGGGTGAAGGCCTAATGTGCACTTGCACTTTAGGTTGCTCCTCGCAATGATGTCAGAGGAGGCAGAGATGGAGCCAGTGCCAAGAACTTGGTGCTGGAGTAAGGTGAGTGTTTGAAGGGTTATTTTACCCTTTGAGTGCTGCTGGAATATACTATAGGGTTTTCTATAGTGTTACTTAATTAAGAGGTTAGTATCACTTGTCACTTATTATTGATCAAAAAAAACATCAAAACATATTTTAAGAAGCTTTGATTACCCTTCAAAACCATAAAAAAAAACATTTCCTATATACCTCTTAAAGGCAACCAGGATTTAACTCCAGACATGATTGGTCCATACATGTTAATTTTACCTAGTCCCCAATGCAGTTTGTTTGTGCAGTTAGTTTGTAAGTACAAGTTAACAATAAAATTAATTATCTTATATACAGTCAGGTCCATAAATATTGGGACATCGATACAATTCTAATCTTTTTGGCTCTATACACCACCACAATGGATTTGAAATGACAGGAACAAGATGTGCTTTAACTGCAGACTTTCAGCTTTAATTTGAGGGTATTTACATCCAAATTAGGTGAATGGTGTAGGAATTACAACAGTTTGTATATGTGCCTCCCACTTTTTAAGGTACCAGAAGTAATAGGACAGATTAACAGTCATAAATCAAACTTTTAATTACAGCCTGAAGTCTGGAATGCATAGACATCACCAGATGCTGGGTTTCATCCTTGGTGATGCTCTGCCAGGCCTCTACTGCAACTGTCTTCAGTTCCTGCTTGTTCTTGGGGCATTTTCCCTACAGTTTTGTCTTCACCAAGTGAAATGCATGCTCAATCGGATTCAGGTCAGGTGATTGACTTGACCATTGCATAACATTCCACTTCTTTCCCTTAAAAAAACACTTTGGTTGCTTTTGCAGTATGCTTCGGGTCATTGTCCATCTGCACTGTGAAGTGCCATCCAATGAGTTCTGAAGCATTTGGCTGAATATGAGCAGATGATATTGCCCGAAACACTTCAGAATTCATCCTGCTGTTTTTGTCAGCAGTCATATCATCATCAATAAATACAAGAGAACCAGTTCAATTGGCAGCCATACATGCCCACGCCATGACACTACCACCACCATGCTTCACTGATGAGGTGGTATGCTTTGGATCATGAGCAGTTCCTTTCCTTCTCCATACTCTTCTCTTCCCATCACTCTGGTACAAGTTGATCTTAGTCTTATCTGTCCATAGGATGTTGTTCCAGAACTGTGAAGGTTTTTTTAGATGTTGTTTGGCAAACCCTAATCTGGCCTTCCTGTTTTTGAGGCTCACCAATGGTTTACACCTTATGGTGAACCCTCTGTATTCACTCTGGTGAAGTCTTCTCTTGATTGTTGACTTTGACACACATACACCTACCTCCAGGAGCGTGTTCTTGATCTTGCCAACTGTTGTGAAGGGTATTTTCTTCACCAGGGAAAGAATTCTTCGGTCATCCACCACAGTTGTTTTCCGTGGTCTTCCGGGTCTTTTGGTGTTGCTGAGCTCACCGGTGCATTCTTTCTTTTTAAGGATGTTCCAAACAGTTGATTTGGCCACACCTAATGTTTTTGCTATCTCTCTGATGGGTTTGTTTTGTTTTTTCAGCCTTTTCGGCTTGCTTCACGGATAGTTAGAGCTCTTTGGATCTCATATTGAGAGGTGACAGCAACAGATTCCAAATACAAATAGCACACTTGAAATTAACTCTGGACCTTTTATCTGCTCCTTGTAAATGGTATAATGAGGGAATAAAACACACCTGGCCATGGAACAGCTGAGCATCCAATTATCCCATTACTTTTGGTCCCTTGAAAAGTGGGAGGCAAATATACAAACTGTTGTAATTCCTACACCGTTCACCTGATTTGGATGTAAATACCCTTAAATTAAAGCTGAAAGTCTGCAGTTAAAGCACATCTTGTTATTTTCATTTCAAATCCATTGTGGTGGTGTAAAGAGCCAAAAAGATTAGAATTGTGTCGATGTCCCAATATTTATGGACCTGACTGTATTTGTAACTTGGAGGCTATGTGTAGCAGATGGTACCAGGGCTGTCCTAAAATACTGTATTAATATTGCAATTTGTGTGTTGTTTCTGTTTCTATGGTTAAAATGTATGTGGGATTCGTATGATTGTTCGGTAGTTTCCATCCGTACTCCATACGAATGTAAACTACCGAACCAATAGACCACCCCAGAGAGAAGTGTGTACCTTATTAAGCTTTCACACTTCTCTAACCGCAGGTTAATCGGTACTTTAGTGCTGTATCTGGGTGGGCGCCGTTCGGTATACGAACACGTGGCGGCGCCCATCTTACGCACGAAAATCTCAGTGGTGTTTGGTCATCGAGTGTCTAGAACTCAAATCGGACACTCAATTACCTGAACACTGCGGAGACCTCCATGGCTCCGTAACTCATGAACGGGAAGGCTAATCAGCCTCCCATTCGGTAGGTTCAAAGTACCGAACAAGGGGATTCATACGAATCCAAGATTAATCATGGATGGCAGTATTTGATGTGTGTTTTACCTCCCGAACGAACACCGACCGCAGGGCCAAAACCCATGGAACTCTTTTCGGATACCACCTCGCGTGCGGTCTGTCAAATTACACCCTCCACCTAACTCCCGAACCCCTGGTCTGATCTGGGTGATTTTTGGATATGTTAGTCAACCAGATCAGGGCTACCATGGGGTACCCCCAGTATTATTGTAACTGCTTGTTTTTGGGTACATTAAGAACTCGAAGAAAACTACAGTATGTATAATGGGCTTAAGTGTCATAATGAGAGGAGGAGATGTGTGGGAGGTAACGGTTACACTATTGGATACCGTACTGATTAATGTGAATCCCTCCCTTGCATGGGAGAATGCTTTATAAGGAGACTGTGTGGGTTAAAAGTCAGTTCTACTCCTGTTGCTGTGTGGCGTCCAGTCATTGGGAACTGTATGGGGATATTCGTGGATTACTTTATTTGCTGGTATTACTGCTTCATGGTGTTTTTACTACTTGTTCCTGAGCCTCACTGGGATCTATAGTGGAGTTAACTTGTGGAATATCAGGCCTCCGCTACAATATGTATGTTCCTTTGCAACTGAAACGCCTAGTTAGAAACACACAAGTAGTAAGAGAGAATTAAGAAGAGCATTGTTACGACACTCCTAGTGTTTTTTTAAGAGAAATATCTCGCAATATCAAGCATCCGTTCGCATAAACTGTAATCCACGAACCATAACCAGGGGAAGCGGCAATCTCCCGACCGGGATCCGTGAAAGGACTCCAAACTCCCGACCGAGGTCCACGAACCGCCGCTAATCGCCGAACCAAGATATCCACCAAGTGGCTTACGATTCCAATAATCAGTCTCTAGGTGTAAATAATAAATCCCCCCAATAACGAGACAGAAGCTCCGCATTGAGGGTCAAACAGGATCTGGCGTTACTGTGGGCTACCCGCCTATATTTATGCAGGTCTCCCACTTGGTGGATACTCCCCTAGGGGACCAAATGGGAGACTGGAATTACAGTAGTAAAGGAGGACATTCCAGACATACAGTCACAGGCTTTTCCCACAATGCAATATGATTCCCTCCCCTCTGCCCTGGAGATAATTGAGAAGTAATTCAATGATATCCAGGACAAGGACACATCGCCATTTTAAATACAAAACCAGAACGTGCATAAAAATACATAACTTTATAATAACCAAACATTCCCATCACATATCCCCAGATAGCCTGGATCTGAGTGCATATTTTTTATGAAAAGCGCTCAGATCCCATATGCATGGTTCAATCGCCATGGAGTCAAAGTTCTTACAGTCTTTCGGTATGCAATTGCCTCCATGGGAAGGCTATCTGGGTTAAGTCCTTTTGTATGTGGTAAAACTCCCGAACAGCCGGTGTTCGTACGTGTTTGTCGAGACAGCCAGGCGACCCATTGTTTCAGCGGTGTTCGGCAGAAAGAGTGTCCGTTTTTAGTTCCATGAAATCAGAGCCGAACACCGCTGGGCTTTCGTGCGTTTTAAAATGGCCGCTGCCTTGTGGTCGACATACGAACGACGGCCACCCTGAATTCGGTTTAATTGAGAAATGTCTGCGGTTAACCACAACGTTCTAATTGGGATCAAGAAGTTAACCAGCAGCACACTTCTATCCTGGGTGGCCATCCGTTCGGTAGCTTTGGTCGGTGAAAAACAGTCATTCGTATTGTTGGGCTATCGGAAACAGCCATTTACACGAAGGTACAGGAAATAGACGAATCCACCACAATAGACAAACGGATGGTTCTGTCACAAGCATAAATGACTTATAAGAGATTAAGAGACAAATAAGCAGTAAGGGTGAGTTACCAGAGACACCTAAGTAGGTAAGAGAGACATAATGTGTTAAAGGAGAGTTAGGGGGGAAAAAGATTTGACTAAGAGTGGGTAGGAGAGGTGCTACATAAGAGAGTGAGAGATATGATGCACACAAAAAAAATTCTTACTCCAAGTGCCAAATAACCTTGGTTTCCCCGATGTATTACTTTTGGGCTTCCTTGGAGCATGCAGTTCCTCAATCTTTCACCTACTTATTTTTATGGATACCCTACTTGAAATGTGCCTCAACTTATGAAAGATACATTTATCATGATCATTTTTACCTGCTCAGGAGGCAGAAACGCAAATATGACAATGCCCACTTGTATGAGGTTTTAAAATATGCTATCTGTATATTTAGTTATATGTTACATTTGAGAACATATAAAAAAAATATTTATGTATTTTTTTTTTATGCACTGTGGCGTGTTTATTTCATCATCTTACATACGCTTGTAATAAGGGCTCTATGAACTATTATGTTTGCCAATACACACTAAGAATAATGAATGCATCATCACTGAATCTGACTGATTAATGGTAATTAAGAGCATTGTATTGTGGATCTAAAAACAATCTAAATACTTTATTTTCTTGCATATAACATAATAACATGATAAGATCTTGTCAGTTTGTTAGTATAACAATTCCTGCTCCTTAAAGGGATATAACATTCTCATTGGTACAGTTGTACTAGCCTGTGACAGTGCAAGAATGCATTAAAGGATTAGAAATACAAAACTCTAATCTTAACAATATAGTGCCCCTGTCACTATTAATATCCAGGCCACTATTCAAAATTTGAAGTTAAAATATATTTTTTAAATCCTTAGGGACACAACTTCTTGAATGAAAGGGAATCATGACGGAATCTTTCCGTCATGTATCCTTAACCCCTTAAGGACCAAACTTCTGGAATAAAAGGGAATCATGACATGTCACACATGTCATGTGTCCTTAAGGGGTTAAAGGGTTAAGTTTTTTTACTCATCCTTTACCAGGGTTGAGATTCCGTGGTGCTGCTCACCTCTCCTCCTCCTGTGATGTCATCCACCAGAGATGGTCCAATAGAATGCAAAATGGGATTTGCAAAAACAGACTTTTATCACCTTGTTACACCTCAATAAAAAGTCATTATGAAAGAAAAAAATCTAAATCACAAAAGCAATTAGAGCAACAGAATTGAAGTAATAGAGAATGTCTTATAAATAACAACTATTAATATACTTATATTTATCACTTTTCCAGAAATAGTCACTCATAAGCATTTTTTTTTATTGGACACTATAGTCACTAGAACCACTACAGCTTACTGTTGTGGTTCTGGTGTCTATAGCATGTCACTGCAGTCTTACCACAGTAAACAAGGCATTTTCAGAGAAAAGGCAGTATTTACATTGCATCCTAATAACAACTTTGATGGCAGTCTCTCTGACGACCACTAGAGGTACTTCCTTGTTCAGTTCTGCATTGTGTGCAGCATTTACATTCAGAGTCTCCATACTGCGCATGGAGACACTGAGCAGTCCCAATAGAGATGCATTTATTTAATGCGTCTCTATGAAGAGATGTTGGTTGGTACAGCATGGTGTTTTGCTGTGCATGGAGAATATCCTCCCAATGCTTTCCTATAAAGCATTTTAAATGGCTGAGATCTCAAGATTACACAGAGAAGAGGATGATCACCTAAATATTTACTCCCAAAAGCAAAGTATTGTGATTATATCACTCATGGCTAGCTGGCACAGGTTGAAATCCACCTAATAACCTTTAACCCCTTAAGGACCAAACTTCTGGAATAAAAGGGAATCATGACATGCCACACATGTCATGTGTCCTTAAGGGGTTAATATTCAAAATACATATCTAGGTGTTCATTTGATGGAAAGACAACTCCTTAGTGTTATTTTTTTTTTTTTTGGGGGGGGGGGGGAGGAGGGGTAACAGTTTAGGTTGATCTTAAATTGGGACAATAATGTGACCAACTTATGTTCAGGGAAAGTAGCATGTTTGTTTCATGCTCTTCCAGGGCAGCCCATTCACAGAGTCTCGCTGAAGAGCTCTTGTTTGAGAAAAAGGTCCTGTGTTTGTACTGTGCAGTTCAAGCAAATGTAATGACATTCTTGCACTATGTATGCTTGTGACTTGTCCCCAGTGTCTCCATAAGTGGGATATTAGATGACCAAAGAGCCAGGAAAGAATACTGTATATGTGTTTGGACACAAATTAATAGCTATCTGCTTGAAGAGGCAATGCTCAATTTAGCTTACAATCTGTGATGGTTTGCGATGGGCAGATACATATCATTAGGTGTCTTGAACTTACACTGGTTGGTTTTGCTAGGATTGAGACTAGGTTTCCTCGTTGTCAGGCAGTTACATTTGAAGACAATCACTAGAGTTTATCTTAACTCTGCAATGTAAACATTGCAGTTTAACTGAAACTGCAATGTTTTACATTGCAGTTTTAAGATGACAGGACCACTATAATTTAGGTGAAGTGATCTAGATGCCTATAATGTCCCTTCAACAATTACTAAACTTCAATAGGTACCAAGTAAAAATTGGAATTTCTAAATTGTATTCATAAATAGTTGATCTACAGTTACATTTAGCTATTTGAGTCAACATTTTGCAATTTGGAATCTAATTTTGTAGATTACGAGTTTAATGAATAACCATATTAGACTAATAGACAGTCATAATAAATCCATGAGAGAGAAGCACAAGAGGGTAAGAGAGAAAGATTAAAAATACGCTGAAATGGGAGAGAATGAGGAAGCAGAAAAAGTAACAGAAAACATGTATCTCACTTTAAAAATGTCCTCTTACATTGAATAGTACATTGAAAATTATCCTGAAAAGATAGATTCATACTTTCATTACTACTTTATTAGCTCCATTTAATCTTGTAATTTGTGCCTTATCCACCTCTGTCAATAATATAAATGAGATACATGCTCATAAAAATATAATAGATGGACTGATCCTGTGCGGTGAATATAAAACATGATGACCCTGTGAGATGACATAAATTTAATGTTCTTGATTAAAGCTGGTTATTCATATGCACGAATTCTCATGTGATAGTTAATGAAGTGATATTTTTCTGCTCAACTCACATGCTGCCACATACATAACTATCAGTCACATTTTGCATTAGGACTATGGCCCTCCTCTTTCTCTTTGTTCCTCACCTTACGGGTGGGATAGAAGTTTTCTAATGTATATTTATTATTATTGAGTGATATTTGACAACTGATAGACTAAATAATATATCCTCTTGTAGGGGGTGGGGGTGGCTTGTCGGAGTTGTGAATGGGCAAGTGACAACTGCTATTCGCTACCGGTCTGGCCTATTGAGCATATCCATAGTTACATAGTTACATAGCTGAAAAGAGACTTGCGTCTATTAAGTGCAGCCTTCCTCACATTTGTTTTTTGCTGTTGATCCAAAAGAAGGCAAAAAAAAAAAAAAAAACAGTTTAAAGCACTTCCAATTTTGCAACAAACTAGGAAAAAAAATCATTCTTGACACCACAATGGCCATCAGATTAATCCTTAGATCAAGAAGCTATTACCCTACATTGAAAAATTACATCCTTGAATATTCTGTTTTTGCAAGTATGCATCTAGTTGCTGTTTGAACATCTGTATTGACTCAGATAAAACCACTTCTTCAGGCAGAGAATTGCACATCCTTATTGTTCTTACAGTAAAAAAAAAAACACTTTTCTTTGCCTTAGACAAAATCTTCTTTCTTCCAGTCTAAACGATTGACCTCGTGTCCTGTATAAAGTCCAGTTTGTGAATAGATTTCCACACAATGGTTTGTATTGGCCCCGGACATATTTGTATAATGTTATCATATCCCCTCTGAGGCGACGTTTTCTAAACTAAAGAGGTTTACATTTCTTAACCTTTCTTCATAGCTGATATGTTCCGTTTATTAATTTTGTAGCCCACCTCTGCACTTTTTCTAGTGCCATAATATCCTTTTTTAGAACAGGTGCCCAAAATTGCACAGCATATTCAAGATGTGGTCCAAAAGAATAGATTTCCACACAATGGTTTGTATTGGCCCCGGATATATTTGTATAATGTTATCATATCCCCTCTGAGGCGACGTTTTCTAAACTAAAGAGGTTTAAATTTCTTAACCTTTCTTCATAGCTGATATGTTCCTTTTATTAATTTTGTAGCCCACCTCTGCACTTTTTCTAGTGCCATAATATCCTTTTTTAGAACAGGTGCCCAAAATTGCACAGCATATTCAAGATGTGGTCCAAAAGAAGGCAAAAAACCTAGTCTGAAGCGCTTCCAATTTTGCACAAACTAGGAAAAGATTCCTTCTTGACCCCAAATAGCAGTCAGATGTCTCATTGGATCAAACAGCTACTACCCCACTAATTAGAAATTATATGCCTGTATGTTATGTTTTTGTAAGTATTTATCCAATTTCAGTTTAAACATTTGTAGTGACTCTGACAAAACCACCTCTTCAGGCAGAGAATTCCATATTACTGTAAAAAAAAACTTTTCTTTGCCTTAGATGAAATCTCCTTTCTTCCAGCCTAAATGTGTGACCTTGTGTCCTATGCATAGCCCTGTTTATCAATAGATTTCCAGATAAAGGTTTGTACTGGCCCCAAATATATTTGTATAAAGCTATCATACCCCCTCTCAGGCACCGTTTTTCCAAACTAAACAGATTTAATTTTTTTAACCTTTCTTCATAACTAAAATGCTCCATTCCTTTTATCAATTTTGTAGCTCGTCTCTGCACTTTTTCTAGTGCCATGATATCTTTTTTTAGAACAGGCGCCCAAAATTGCACAGCATATTCAAGGTGTGGTCTTACCAGCGATTTATAAAGAGGCAAAATTATATTTTCATCGTGAGAATTTATGCCCCTATTTATACATGACAAATCCTTACTGGCCTTAGCAACGGCAGATTGACATTGCACATTGCTACCTAATTTGTTGTCTATAACAATTCCCAAATCCTTCTCGTGTGTGGTTATCCCTAATTCACTACCATTTAGTGTGTAAGTTGCTTGTGCATTCTTAACCCCGAAGTGTATAACTTTGCATTTCTCTATGTTAAATTTCATCTGCCATTTTAGTGCCCAGTCCCCCAATCTATCCAAATCCCTATGCAGCAAAGCAATATCCTGCTCACATTTTATTACTTTACAAAGTTTTGTGTCATCTGCAAACATTGATAAACATCTATGGTTTGATATATATTTTTTAATACTTTTTACAGGCCTCACTGTCTTATATGTATTACTGTTTATACATGTGTGCCTATGATAATTAGATATTATCTTCTTGTGTTAATAATCTACACCCTGAATATTGATATTCTTGCACTAGAGAGCCACAATATGATTACTTTCTTTACCAAGCCTAAGGAATTTACTGCAATTGTATGTTGTTCTTGTAGCCAAATGTAGCCCTGCATAAAGGATATTATTGCTGAGATGGCAGTAATTTCTAATATTATTAATGAAGTGACCCACGATGGATCAGTGTTACACTTTTGCTCTTACTCACCTCCTTTGAGCAGTGCATTCTATTTTATATACCTGAGGATCACAGAATATTAATAGGAATTATCACTGTCCTTTGAATTATGACTATTTCATTATGCTACAATTGATTTTTGTAAGCCATATATAGTTCCTTATGTTTTTGATTTTTCTTATCCTTTCTTAGTCCTTTATCCGTGCACCTCTTCTGTGGATGCACTGTGTGCACTGAGAAGTGTAAAAAAAAAAAAAAAAAAAAATGAATATATTAGAGCCTATGTCCATGTATGATTTTTGCAGTAGATGCATTTTAGGAAGGGTTCTGCTAGTAGCAATGTTAATGGAAAATTAAGAGGGGCTGCAGTTACATTTTCTGCTAATACTGCCTTTTCTCTGTTTGAAAGCATAGTTGACCAAAAAGGTTATATTAAAAATATGCTTTTTACTTTTGTCAATATATATGATCCTAACACCAACCAGGTTCCTTTCATTAAAAGAGTCCTATGAATTTTAGGAAATTAAGAAGAAGGGTAATAACCTGTAGGGGGATGGGACATTGTGATGGATTTAGCACTGGATAGCACTGCTAGGGGCAAATTTAAAAAGAATATTACACATAATATTAAAAATAATGATATGTAAGGACATCTTATTGGAAAGGGGAAGGCAAAAAGATTAAAAAACACACATGCATTTTCCTTCTCAATGAAAATACATATCTGTATATATGTGATGCATATGGAAAAAAAAATGAAAGGAAATGAACCAACTCAAAGTCCAAATTAAGACCAAGGAGAATAATGGGTTCAAAGTAGCATCAAAGAGAAGCATCCTTATTGTGTTTCTTTCTATTTTCCTAATTTTGTCCTTTTGCATACTGTGCACATTTTACACAGATAAAACCCTTTTTTTGCTTTAGAAAATTATTATTATTGTTAATCTTCTCTGGCCTAATAAAACTCCTTACTAAATTATCCCCTAGGCTTTTGGCACCCGTAAAAAGGACAATTGGCTTCTCCACTATTATTCCTTTCAATTCACTACTAGTTTTCAGGATGTGTCAAAACCTACTTAAAGGGAAACTCCAGTGCCAGGAAAACAATCCGTTTTCTGGCACTGGAGGGTCCCTCTCCCTCCCACCCCCCAATACCCGGTTACTGAAGGGGTGAAAACCCCTTCAGTCACTTACCTCAGGCAGCGACATGTCCCACATCGCTGCATGCTCCTCCCCCGCCGCTCCACCTTCTTCCTCCGTCGGCCGGTGGGCGAGACTGATCCCGCCCACAGGCCGAGGAGTCCCAATGCGCATGCGCAGCAATGCCGGGCATTCGCATTGGCGCACCCCATAGGAAAGCATTGAAAATGAATTGCAATGCTTCCCTATGGGGAATAGAGCGGCGCTGGAGGTCCTCACACAGCGTGAGGACGTCCAGCGATGCTCTAGCACAGATAATCTGTGCTAGGGACCAGGAAGTTCCCTCTAGTGGCTGTCTAGTAGACAGCCACTAGGGGAGGACTTAACCTTGCAAGGTAATTATTGCAGTTTATAAAAAACTGCAATAATTACACTTGCAGGGTTAAGGGTAGTGGGAGTTGGCACCCAGACCACTCCAATGAGCAGAAGTGGTCTGGGTGCCTGGAGTGTCCCTTTAAATATGTCTGATCTGTTTAGAATAACTCATAAAATGTAAAACAATGGGGATGTCTCGTACAGCCTACCCTAGGTTTATTCCTGTATTTGAAAATGTCATTCCTATTCAGAGATTTGATCTCTAATAACTTCTTATCTAAAACAATAGGGTCATAGCTCTTCTCTTTAAAATAAGTGGTTAAAATATCAGTATAAGCATTAAATTGGTCTGAATCACTTCAATTCTTTAAAATTCTATTTCATTGTCACTAGGAATATGCTCTAACCAGGGTGCATAATGACAGCTGGTTGTGTCACTATAACTAAAGACATTAACCTTCTTGAAAAAAGTTTTTGTTTTAATTTAAAAATGTCCAAATTTCCAAATCT
Organism: Pelobates fuscus; assembly: GCF_036172605.1. Classification (NCBI taxonomy): domain Eukaryota; kingdom Metazoa; phylum Chordata; class Amphibia; order Anura; family Pelobatidae; genus Pelobates; species Pelobates fuscus. Next base: position 348,172,094 of record NC_086317.1, on the reverse strand, counting down.
AAAATGTGCACCCTGGAATCACGTAAGAACTATATTTCTTTGATTACTGTTTAAAAACATCTTTTAAGGGAAATCTAATCTCCTTTCCGAATAAAATAATATTGTCAATGTATCTGTGATAGAGAACCAAACTCACAGCCTTTACCTCCCAGGAGAAAAGATTTCTCCTAGAAGGACGTAAAAAGAGTAGCACAGCTGGCTATGAATTTGGTCCCCATTGTAATCCCAACTAACTGTAAAAAATAAGATCCCTCAAATGAAAAAAAAATGTTGTTGCATAAAATAAGTCTAATACCCTCCAAAATAAAATCCAATTGACTATCAGGAGCTAAACCTTGTTATACAAAGTGTTCCACTGCCTCACATCCCAATTGATGGGAGATAACTGTGTATAGACTACTTAAATCGCAAGTAGCGAGAATGTAGTCTTTCTCCTATACAACCTCTTGCAACCCTCTAATGATAAGTCAGTTGTGATACTAACAATGCCTGCAATTACTTATCAATATATTCTAATAAATGACTTAGAGGGAATCCACCCCTGACTTGAGGGAATCCACCCCAGCCATTACCGGCAGGCCTGTAATGGCTGGGGTGGATTCCCTCAAAATTGGGATCCTTGTAAATCTTGGGGAAGGTATAAAAAACACAAATCTTATATTTTGAATGTCCAAGTAATTATATTAATCATAATTTTAAATGTTCAATGATTTCCCTATATTTATTAAAACCTTATTTGTTTTTTGTTGTTTTATTGTAGAACAAGTGAGTGTTAGAGTACAGACATTACATTATGAGGCATGACAGAGAAACACTTGAAACACAATGTTAGACATGTCGTACTCGGTAGAACAAGTTGAAAAGCCTCTTTTTATGTTATAAACAGGATAAAAATGCTCTAGCGGACATGATTACCATGTATTTGACTAAGTGCAAAACCAAGAAAAATAATAACAAGAAAAGATAAAACATTGTGCTGTATCTACGCCTATGTGACTTGCATGTCCGAGACCTGGAGTAAGTGTTAATAATGATATAAAGAGGGGAGGGCGCTGTGCGAGTATTTATCTCACCCTCTAGGGGCCTGGTGGTGTTGGCCGGCTCTGAGTAGGTGTCAACCAGTTCCCAGGGGGAGATTATCCCTGTTTGTGCAGCCGTACTGAGCATGAGACTTAAGATAGAGAGGAAGGACCAGGAATCTTCTTACATTGGGTTAGACCCAGCACTAAGAGTAAGCGTGCAGGGTGGAGTACAATACAGGTATACTCGATGTTGAGATTCAGGAGTAGGCTAGCTAGGGCGATCCTACAGGTAATAAGTAGGTATCTAGAGTGCCGTAGCCGGCTTGTGATTGTTAGTTACCCTAACCAAGGGCAGCAGGGGGGGAGGTTGTGAACCTTACTAAAATATGTTGGTACGTCTGTGGGATACATCGCCAAATCTGTTTAGAGTGACTAAGGGAACTAGTTCCCCAGTCCAATAACCAAATGCCAAAGTAAAGCATACAAATTAAACATAAATCCCTACAGAACGAGAAACAGAAAGCACAAGAACAAAACTGTTAGCAGGTGAAAATATTACTTCGTCATGCCGGGCAGGCATAGGGTACTTGCTCATGGCCTCAGTCAGAGTATCGGGTCTGTTGATCCAGAGGACCAAGGGATGAAAGGCACTGTAGCATCTGGGTCCCAAACTCTGGAAGGTACTTGTGTGTAAGTGTCTATGGGTGATTTTGAGAGTCTCAGAAGTGCAAGAAGTGCATGCGCCTCTGTCTCATTGTGAGTGAATAGTAGGATTTTCGGCATCCCCCAATGGTAAGGCACTCCTGCCATTCTCAGGTGACTTGTGAGGTGAGACGTTGACTTATGGCATTAAAGTGGGACTCTAGTTAAGTCCTGAAAGAAGAGTAAGTGGGAGTTCTCAAATGCCAGAGATGTTTTTGTGACGGTCTGAATATGTATTACCATCTGTCATTCCCGTATTCCCACAAAACAATATCGCCAGTAATCCACAGGGTAAAATATTGCTGGTATCACATAATAATCCACACATGAGCCAAAGCTTAATGCTGGAATAAGACTGGTTTAATGGAAGCAAGGGCATTCAATTTATACAACATCAAACTCCTTCTCTGAGCCAGCGAGATAATTGAGTTTATGAAACATATTAAACTCAATTATCTGCTGGGCAGAAAAAGTTAACAATTTAAAAATTTTCAGAAATATACTTTATACATATAAAAAACTCACATATCCCTGGGTAGCTGAGCTTGATGGGAGTAACGTATTAAAAATTCAAGCAAATCCGTTTGGTACTTTTCGAACGGCACTGTGTGGAAATTTGACCGGCCTGCCACGAGGTTGTATCTGACAAAGAGTTCCATAGAATTGGCAGCAAGAGCCGGTCTCCGTTCGCATGAATTTATACGAAAACTGCCATAGATGGAGTAAAGATGATTTGTGTAAAATGCTCCTCTTGTTCGTCTGTTTGAAACTCCTGAACGTCGTTCATCTACCCTATGGGGAAGTAGTACGTATGGGACTTCCATAGAGACTGGGTGTTCGTGCGAGTGCCATGCCCAAAACAGTTCTAGGCACTCGACGACTAAGTCCCGCTGGCCGAGTTCGGGAGACAAGATGGCTGCTGTCCATTGTTCTCAACACTGGCGTTTGTATGCACGAAATGGCGGCCACCTAGGAGCATTCAATTAGTCTTCGGTTTTCGTATAGTTCCACAGTGTTCCACATTCTAATTAGTACCCAGGGCGGTCTCCGTTCGGTAAAATGAATGTTTTACCGAACAACGAAAAATAAACGAATAGTACAAGTGAATCAAATAGCAGGGAGTGGAAATAACCAAACGGTTGCTGGGACATTCCTTCACAGTTTTGCCTTACTGCCATCATAATATGATTTTTCTCTTGTGAAGTAGTGCAGAGAAGAATGACGGCTCTAGCTTCTGTAGATGGTGAGATAGACACTACAGTTAACAAGTTAATGTGATATTTCAGGCAACTGATGAAGGCAGGATGAAGGCCAGGAGTCTCCTGATAAAATGTGGCAGTTCATCAGTGGAGATCTCAGCAGGTATGCAGCAGCTTTTAACATGGTTGCATCTGTTCAGCTTCGGCTCCAAGCCCCACACTCTTACATTGGGTTTTAATCTCGTCTGAGGGATTTACAGCTAATTTCATAGCAGTAAGAGTCTCCTAACCAGTGGCACACATACCACCCTGCGACCTGGTATGTACGCCAGTGGTGTCAGTAAGCGGCGCGTGACGGAGCAGGACCGTCCCGCAGGACCGGGATCCCAGCAACACCACTGGACCCCAGGAAATCCCCTCAGCACTCCCAAAGGTAGGGAGGCTGGGGGATCACATTTTTTTTTTTTTTTTTTAAATGTGTATGTGTGTTAGTGTTAGAGTGTGTGTGTTAGTTTTTGTGTCAGTGTGTGTGTTACTGTATGTGTGTCTGCTAGTGAGTGACTCCCTTGATGCTGGGGGTCCCTCTGCCCCGATCCGCCTCTCAGCTCTGAATGTGCATGCGCGGCAAGAGCCGCGTGCGCATTCAAACCGCCCATAGGAAAGCATTACTCAGTGCTTTCCTATGGACGTCCAGCTTCTTCTCACTGTGATTTTCACAGTGAGAATCGCAGAAGCGCCTCTAGCGGCTGTCAGTGAGACAGCCACTAGAGGCTGGATTAACCCTCAGTGAAACATAGCAGTTTCTCTGAAACTGCTATGTTTTCAGCTGCATGGTTACAACTAGAGGAACCTGGCACCCAGACCACTTAATTGAGCTAATGTGATCTGGGTTTCTGTAGTGATCTTTCAAGTGTGTGTGTGTATCTACATGCACTGGCATACATACCACGGTCGCAGCGGTCGCAGCCCTGCAACCCCTGCGACCTGGTGCCTGCCACCATGTGTTGCGGCCCCAGCCTGTGCAGAGTAAGCATGGGGTGGGGGGACCCACAGATCAATTTTCGCACCGGGGCCCCATGGGTCATGTGTACGCCACTGCTCCTAACTGTATATATATTCACCAGCGAACAGTTTGGGTCATCACTATATATATATATATATATATATATATATATATATAGTGATGACCCGAACTGTTCGCTGGCGTTCGCCACGGATGGCGAACACTTGCGCTGTTCGGTCCGCCCCCTATTCGTCTTCATTGAGTAAACTTTGACCCTGTACCTCACAGTCAGCAGACACATTCCAGACAAATCAGCAGCAGACCCTCCCTCCCAGACCCTCCCACCTCCTGGACAGCATCCATTTTACATTCATTGTGAAGCTGCATTCTTAGTGAGAGTAGGGACAGTGTAGCTGCTACTGATTGGATAGGGAAATTGATAGCTAGGCTAGTGTATTCAGTGTCCACAACAGTGCTGAAGGACTCATCTGATCTCTGCTGTAAGGACAGCATCCCAAAAAGCCCTTTTTAGGGCTAGAACATCAGTCTGCTTTTTTTTTTTTCTGTGTAATGTAATTGCAGTTGCCTGCCTGCCAGCCAGTGTGTCAGGCTCACAGCATATACTGTGCCCACTTGCCCAGTGCCACCACTCACTCACTGGTGTCACAATAGCTTGCATTTAAAAAAAAAAAAAACTTTTTGGACTGTACTATAATAGCAGTCAGTTTCCTTCACGAGTGTGCGTTTCAGGGCCTGCCAGGGCACAGTGTCACACCAGTGCAACTCATATCTGGTGTAACAGTAGTGTACATTTAAAAAAAAAAAAAATACAATTTTGACTGTAATAGATCTAATAGCAGTTAGTTGTCTGCCAGTGTGTGTGTCAGGCTCACAGCGTCTACTGTGCCCACTTGCCCAGTGCCACCACTCACTCACTGGTGTCATAATAGCTTGCATTTAAAAAAAACTAAACTTTTTGGACTGTAATATAATAGCAGTCAGTTTCCTTCACGAGTGTGCGTTTCAGGGCCTGCCAGGGCACAGTGTCACACCAGTGCCACTCATATCTGTTGTCACAGTAGCTTGCACGCATAGTACCACTAATCAAAAAAAAAATGACAGGCAGAGGCAGGCCACCCAGCAGGGGCCATCGTGGTCGTGGTGCTGTGATTCCCTTTGGCCCTAGAATAATGCCCAGTGTTCAGAGGCCACGTACCCTGAACTTGAAAAGTTCTGAGGACATAGTTGACTGGCTAACACAGTACATCCAATCTTCTACAGCTTCCGCTCAGAACCTCGACGCACCATCCTCCTCCAGCTTAGCTTCGGGCACCTCTCAAGTTCCACTCGCCCGCCTGCCGCCACCACCAACACTAGCACCACAGCCGCTTCACTTGGTATGTCAGAGGAGTTATTTACACATCAGTTGGAAGAAATGAGTGATGCGCAACCATTATTGCCAGAGGATGTAGATAACAGGGATATGTCTCAGTCAGGCAGCATTACACACTTACGGTGTGATGATGATGATGTTGTACCCACTGCTGCTTCCTTTGCTGAGTTGTCAGATACAAGTGAAGCGGTTGATGATGACGATGTCACATGGGTGCCCGCTAGAAATGAAGAAGAACAGGGGGAAAGTTCAGATGGAGAGACAGAGAGGAGGAGGAGGAGACGAGTTGGAAGCAGGGGGAGGTCGTCGCAAGGAGCTAGTGGCACAGTCAGACAGCATGCATCGGCACCCGGGGTCAGCCAGACAGCACGTCAATCAACGCATGCTGTTGCCCCCACCAGAATGCCATCATTGCAGAGCTCAGGAGCGTGGCATTTTTTTTGTGTGTCTGCCTTTGACAACAGCGATGCCATTTGCAACCTGTGCCAAAAGAAACTGAGTCGTGGGAAGTCCAACACCCACCTAGGTACAACTGCTTTGCGAAGGCACATGATCGCACATCACAAACGCCTATAGGATGAACACATGAGTACAAGCAGCACACAAACTCCAAGCCGCCATCCTCCTCCTGGTCCAGCATCTTCAGCGACGTTAACCACTGCTGTCCTCCTTTCCCCCTCTCAACCATCCACCCCTCCATCTCTCACCTTGAGCAGTTCCTGCTCATCTGCCCACAGTCAGGTGTCTGTCAAGGACATGTTTGAGCGTAAGAAGCCAATGTCACAAAGTCACCCCCTTGCCCGGCGTCTGACAGCTGGCTTGACTGAACTCTTAGCCCGTCAGCTTTTACCATACAAGCTGGTGGAGTCTGTAGCTATTGGGACACCGCAGTGGAAGGTACCCAGGCGAAATTTCTTTGCACAAAAGGCAATCCCCAACCTGTACTCGATTGTGCAAAAGGAAGTAATGGCATGGCACATGTGTGAAATCTGATCGTACAATGCTTTGTGCTTAAGTACCCAGGCTTACAGGACGTCCTTAAGCAGGCCAGGAACGTGTGTGGCCATTTCAGGCGTTCCTACACGGCCATGGCGCACTTTTCTGATATCCAGCGGCGCAACAACATGCGAAACAACATGCCAGTGAGGCGCTTGATTTGTGACAGTCTGACACATTGGAATTCAACACTCCTAATGTTCGACCACCTGCTCCATCAAGAAAAAGCCGTTAACGAGTATTTGTATGACCGGGGTGCTAGGACAGCCTATGCGGAGCTGGGAAGTTTTTTGCCACGTTACTGGACGCTCATGTTCAATGCCTGTAGGCTCACGCGTCCTTTTGAGGAGGTGACAAACCTAGTCAGTAGCACCGAAGGCACCGAAGGCACCATCAGCGACATCATACCATTTGTTTTCTTACTGGAGTGTACCCTGCGAAGAGTGCTGGATCAGGCCGTAGATGAGCGTGAAGAGGAAGAGTTGTGGCCACCATCACCACCAGAAAAAGCCTTATCAGCATCGCTTGCTGGACCTCGGGCAACGCTGGAAGAGGATTGTGAGGAAGAGGAGTCAGAGGAGGAATGTGGCTTTGAGGAGGAGGACCAACCACAAAAGGCATCCCAGGGCGCTCGTTGTCACCTATCTGGTACCCGTGGTGTTGTACGTGGCTGGGGTGAAGAACATACCTTCAGAGAGTTCACTGAGGACGAGGAACAGGACATGAGTAGCTTGGCATCCAACCTTGTGCAACTGGGGTCTTTCATGCGTTCGTGCCTGTTGAGGGACCCTTGTATAAAAAGGCTGAAGGAGAACGACCTGTACTGGGTGTCCAAGCTACTAGACCCCCAGTATAAGCAGAAAGTGCCTGAAATGTTACCGAATTACGGCAAGTCGGAAAGGATGCAGCAGTTCCAAATTCAATTAAAAAGTATGCTTTACACAGCGTATAAGGGTGATGTCACAGCACAACGGGAATCTAACAGGGGAAGAGGTGAAAGTAATCCTCCTACTCCCACGACCACGCCGGCAAGGACAGGATGCTTTACAGACGTGTTGTTGATGGAGGACATGCAGAGCTTTTTAAGTCCTACGCATTGCCACAGCCCTTCGGGGTCTACCCTCAGAGAATGACTCGACCGAGAGGTAGCAGACTACCTCGCCTTAACTGCAGATATCGACACTCTGAGGAGCGATGAACCCCTTGACTACTGGGTGTGCAGGCTTGACCTGTGGCCTGAGCTATCCCAATTTGCGATAGAACTTCTGGCCTGCCCTGCTTCAAGTGTCCTGTCAGAAAGGACCTTCAGTGCAGCACTGAGAAGAGAAGTCGCCTAGGTCAAAAAAGTCTAGATTACCTCACCTATTAAGATGAATGAGGGATGGATCCTGAAGGGACTGACAGTGGGCGATACATTCGACTAAAAAAGGCCTGATGAGGGGGACTACGTAACACACCACTCTATCTGGTGGCACATTAGATTGCACGTGCAGTGCCCCAAATTTGAAGTAGGAGGACCGACCAAGCATCTTTTTCCATCTCCCGCTTCCTAAAATTGATGCCTTATATACACATCCCCTGATAGGGGACGTAACAGGGAATAAACTGATAGGAATAGTACTACTTAACACACCACTCCTATCTGGTGGCACATTAGATTGCACGCAAGTGCCCCAAATTTGAAGTAGGAGGACCGACCAAGCATCTTTTTAAAACCTCCTGCTTCCTAAAATCGATGCCTTATATACACGTCCCCTGATAGGGGACGTAACAGGGATGAAACTGATAGGAATAGTACTACTTAACACACTACTCCTATCTGGTGGCAAATTAGATTGCACGCGCAGTGCCCCAAATTTCGTGTAGGAGGACCGACCAAGCATCTTTTTCCATCTCCCGCTTCCTAAAATCGATGCCTTATATACACATCCCCTGATAGGGGACGTAACAGGGATTGAACTGATAGGAATAGTACTACTTAACACACCACTCCTATCTGGTGGTACATTAGATTGCACGTGCAGTGCCCCAAATTTGAAGTAGGAGGACCGACCAAGCATCTTTTTCCATCTCCCGCTTCCTAAAATCGATGCCTTAAATACACATCCCCTGATAGGGGACTTAACAGGGATTAAACTGATAGGAATAGTACTACTTAACACACCACTCCTATCTGGTGGCACATTAGATTGCACGCGCAGTGCCCCAAATTTGAAGTAGGAGGACCGACCAAGCATCTTTTTCCATCTCCCGCTTCCTGGGTGGAGGAAGAGAGACCTTCAATGACATCAGTGAGGACAAGGAACGGGACATGGCTAGCTTGGTATCCAACCTTGTGCAAATGGGGAGTTTGCAGTTGTGCAAATGGACTGTTTGCGGTTGTTTGCGGTGCGTTAAACGGGGAGTTTGGTCTGTCACTGTGAAGCGGGCGTAACCCTTACACTACCTGATCGATACAACATCATACCTGATGTTTTAAAGCACGTTATTCAAAATAATTTAGGAATGTTAGGTGATTTATGCCCTTTATGGATTAAAATCAGACTCTGCATCAACTATGTAATTTTTCATGGGAGTTTTGCCATGGATCCCCCTCCGGCATGCCACAGTCCAGGTGTTAGTCCCCTTGAAACAACTTTTCCATCACTATTGTGGCCAGAAAGAGTCCCTGTGGGTTTTAAAATTTGCCTGCCTATTGAAGTCTATGGCGTTCGCTGTTCGCGAACCGAAAATTGTATGTTCGCGAGATCACTATATATATATATATATATTTAGCATAATATTCCCTACTTTGAATTACTATCTCCAACCCCCTTGTCAGCAGGTTTAAATCCTTAAAGCTTTTCTTTCTAAATAATTAAGATTACTCTTTTTAGTTTTATTTTTAGATTTGTTTTACTTCCTCCATAAATCGACTTTCAAGCACCTGCATTGTACACTAATCTGGTTACTCTGAAAAAAAAAATATATATATAAATCTGTGTGTACCTCCAAAATCCCAGCTCACCCAAGAAGAAAGAGAGGCTGAGGGCTGAGGCCCGACCAAGATGGCGGCGGTTCCCGATCTCCAGCACAAGTGTCGAAAGCTGGATCTGACTCAGACACGCTGCATGCAGCTACAGAGGACTTGTCAATCTCAGAAAAAAAGCTGGCAGCTATGCTGCAGGGGCTGCGTTCTTCCATGAAAGTGTGCCTCAAAACAACTGTGGAAGACATACGTAAAGAGGTACATGATATTGGTGCATGCATGGGTGCCCTGGAGAAACGCACTGATGAATTATGCCTCGCCAAGAAAAAAGTAGTGGATAAGATCCACAAGATGAAGGCTGACCACAAGCGCCTTGTGGAGAAGCTGACTGACCTGGAAAATCGATCCCGGTGCAACAACATCCTCGTCCGCGGAGTGCCAGAGACGGTGATGACAGAGAAATTACCTACCTACTTACAGGGTATCTTTCAAGCATTGGCTCCAGATCTGGGACAAGGTGACTTGCACCTTGACAGATCCCATCAGGGGCCCAAGACCAAAAATCTGGCACAAGACATCCCAAGGGACATATTCAGAGACACAGGCAAAGCTACTGTAGACACCAATCCACCGAACCGGAGAAGCATATGAATGCTTTCAAACATACGAATGTTGTACAGCCGAATAGGAAAAACCATACGAATAGGTTTGCACTCCTAGCAGTCAAACTGGAACAGCATACAATAAATCCACCCAAGAACGAGACAAGGCTCCGTTTTGAGCATCAAGCAGGAACAGACAGAGCTGTGGGTTTATTGTTCTTAAATACACATTAGTACCACCCACAGGTGGGAAAACAACCAATGAACACGCACAATACACTCAGACACTCCCACACAAAATCATCCCCTCTGCCTGTGATACAATTACCTTACACAATGAGTAATGTAATTATCACAGGCAGAGAAATACAGTTTTTCCATATTATTCATAACTTTAAAACATACAACTTACATTTCAGAATCAGCATACTCCAAATACGAACATATGTCAAAATCATTCACATTGGTCCATTGGTTCAAAAGATAGATTGAAGTCCTTTGTGACCAAAGGAAGCATGGTTTTTCTGCCCAAAACCAGTTCCACAGAGTCTTCTATCCTGGAGATAAATGGCAGTAAAAAGACAGTAAAATACAATAAAATACACAAGGTAACATTTATTACATAAAATACAGACATGCAACATATCCCCAGATAGCTTAGGTCTGAGTCCATTTGCCATGGAGCCAAATTATTTTATTACACGAATAGGCTCCATGGCATAGCTATCTGGGTTAAATGAGTTCATTCAGTAAATCCGAGAATCTACCGAACGCCAGAGCAGAAATACATGAATAGACCTTTCTGCATAGGAAAATAAAGTATTTAAATGCCGGTCCATACTCAAAAGGCAGCAGGCAGGCAACCAGGCTCCTCCAATGCACAGTGGCGAGATTGGTCTTGTCACACCACCTTTCGGAGTTCAAATGCCTGTAGCTTACCCTGTGTTTCTATGATCTGTTGACGTAGATCTGGTGTAGGTGCAGTTTGGTTCTGCTTGTTTAGGTCATATAATTTTTTACACCATGTGACATATTGGGTGTGTGAGGTCAGATGAGGAAGTATGCCCTTCTGATCAGTTCACCGCAGATAGTAGGTTTATGTGCCAACCACATTGCTTCTGGGGAGGTTCCCTGCAAGGCTTTTTCCATAAAGTAATGTTTTAGGGAGTTTTCTGTGTGTTTTGAAGCATGTTTCATCATGTAGCAAGGTTTTGTTTAATCGCCATGGGCTTCTGTTATGGCTATCAAACTTGTCCTTTAAGTCTAAAATTATGAGTACATGGTCAGACCACGTGAAATATGCAATGGTGCTAGCTAGCACCTGATATAAGTGTTACCCCTCAATGTGGAATCTGTCAATTCAGGTGTAGGAGTTGTGGACTTGTGAGAAATACATTCATTCTCTCTCATTAGGGTGGAGAACTCTCCATGTGTCATATAAATTATGTTCGTCTAGTAGTTTTTGGTCTGCACATCTGCATGTTGTCTTATTGTCTTGGTGCTTTCAGTCCCTATGAGGAGTCCAGTCTGGGGTCTAGGATGTGGTTAAAATCATCACACAGTATTAATATTCCACTCCGGATTGGCGATATCTTGGATATTTATGTAGAAAATTACGTTGTTCTGATTTTGGAGCATACACATTCACGATGGTGTATGTAATGTCGTGAATAGTACAGACTAGGAAAATGTAGTGGCCCTTCTTATCTGCATAATGATTAAGCTCTGTATATGCCACTTAGTTGCTTATTAGTATAGAAACCTCCTTTGTTTTGGATTTAGCTGTAGAGTAGTATTGGTGCGGATATAAGAGCGGCTTAAGTCGGGTGGTTGTGTTAGGTGCGTGTCTTGGAGACATACTACGTCTTGTGAAGTTTTGAGGAGGTCACTATATAACATTGTGGCTAAGTATTTTCTTAAATGGGTTTGGGATTTGGTTCACTCTTAGTGTCACTGATGAGCATCATGTGACTTTCCACCAACTCGCCTCCATGAGGCCCACCGGCGGAAAGCCCTGATGTTGTAAGGTGTTTATGATAAGTATGTCATGTACCTGTGTTTTGTATCACGTGATTGGAACCATCCCCACCGGTTCATACTTATTGAGTAGGACATTTCCCACCATGAAATACAGGCCTCTCAGCCAGTAGTATAATATAAGCAGCATGTGCCTCCTCACGGGCATGGGTTATGGCCTAGTCGGGCTATGTACCGAGAGCTGGTACTACAGAGGCTGGCAACTGTAGAAAACAATAAACAATAAATCGCGGGCAACAAGCCCAATGTACATTTTAGTTTTTAACTGGTATTCCGGTCCAAAATTAGAATATTTCTTACAAGTTAGAGCTTTTGCATCTTAAAAGAAAAGAGTTACAAACATAACTGTCCCTAGTATTATCCCTATCCTCCCGAATATACTTAAATACGTGTATGAGTGAAGGTTAGGTGATGCTGTGCCTGTATGGGTTGGGTAGCGCTATAATGCACCATAACATAGTGTGATTGCTAGTTTTATTATAGAGACCATTGTTTTTCTTTTGAGTCTATAGAGTTACTGTAGGGTCTATAATTCATCCTTAGCCTCAATTACTGCATGGCGTTCCCCTAGTAGAGTTGAGCAGACACCTGGATGTTCGGGTTCGCCGGGTTCGGACGAACTTCGGCAAAAAGTTCGAGTTCGGGATCCGAACTTGACCCCGAACCAGAACCCGAACCCCATTGAAGTCAATGGGGACCCGAACTTTTGGGCACTAAAATGGCTCTAAAAAAGTACTGGAAAGGGCTAGAGGGCTGTAAGAGTAGGACAAGTGCCCTGCAAACAAATATGGAAAGGGGAAATAACTTTTTACCCCAACCCCCCACCCCTGAGTGGTGGGTGGGGGCCCTAAATAACAATGAGGGGGGGACCTACTGTCCTCCCCCTGGACCCCACCCCTAAGTGGTGGTTTGGGGGCCCTACATAACAATGAAGGGGGGTCTACTGTCCTCCCCCTGGCCCCCACCCCTGAGCAGTGGGTGGGGGCCCTAAATAAGAATGATGGGGGAACCTACTGTCCTCCCCCGGACCCCACCCCTGCATGGCGGGTAGGGGCCCTGCATAACAATGAGGGGGGACCTACTGTCCTCCCCCCCAGCCAACCACCTGAGTGGTGGGTGGGGTCCCTAAAAAGGAATGAGGGGGGGACCTAATGTTCTCCCCCCGGCCCCCACCCCTGCACGGCGGGTGGGGGCCCTACATAACAATGAGGGGGACCGACTGTCCTCTCCCCCCCCGGCCCCCAACCCTGAGCGGTGGGTGGGGACCCTACATAACAATGAGGGGGGACCTACTGTCCTCCCCCGGCCCCCACCCCTGAGCTGCGGGTGGGGGCCCTAAATGAAAACCCGTTGAACTTAAAATAAAATAAAAAATATGAATGCAAAAAAACAGAAAAAAAAGAAAAAAAACTGACACTAAAAAAAAATAATCCATCTTCACCCATGGAGGGCTCTGGTCAGACTGAGCTCTGCAGGGCAGGGGAAGGCTTATAAGGCCTTGCCCCACGCTGCAATTAGGCTAAGAACACTCTGATTGGTTGGTTTAAGCCAATCAGAGTGCTCTTTGCCATTTTACACAGGTAGGAAAGTTCTTTGGAATTTTCCCAAGCTGTGTAATTTGACTCATAACACTCTGATTGGTGGGCTTGGAATCTAACCAATCAGAGTGATCTGTGTCATTTTACACAGCGTGGGAAAGTTATTTGGAATTTCCCCACGCTGTGTAATTTGACTCATAACACTCTGATTGGTGGACTTGGAATCTAACTAATCAGAGTGCTCTGTTTCATTTTACACAGCGTGGGAAAGTTCCCCCTCATTGTTATGTAGGGCCCCCACCCGCTGTGCAGGGGTGGGGGCCGAGGGGGAGGACACTAGGTCCCAACCTCGTCATTCTTATTTAGGGCCCCCACCCACTACTCGGGTGGGGGTCAGGGGGGGAGAACAGTAGGTTCCTCCCCTCATTGTTATTTAGGGCCCCCATCCATCACGCAGGGTTGGGGGCTGGGGGGAGGACAGTAGGTTTTCCCCCCATTGTTATTTAGGACCCCCACCCGCTGCTCAGGGGTGGGGGCCATCGGGGAGGACAATAGGTCCCCCTCCTTATTTAACTTTAGGGCCCCCACCCGTCGTTCCACTGGCTGCTCACTGTTTACTAGACATGCCCCTACTCGCAGTATAGAGAGTATGGGCTGAATTTACTAATACTATGTAATCTTTATTTAATTATTTCGGCCTTTTGGTAGATAGCTCCCTACAACCGTAATGAATAGGATCGGAGTTTCATTCATTCGAATGAAATTGCGATACGAACAAAGTCCCGAATTGCATTCTAACACGAATGGACAAACTGTTCTCATTCTGTTAGGACGCAATTCGAAAGTTTTGCCGGCGTTCTGTCTAAGTGACAGGACGTTCGGTAATACTGACAGGAGGCATCGTGGGAACAGGGAGGACAGCTATTTTCACTTTACTGCATTGACTATCAAAGGGGCGCTCACACAGTTTGTCGTTGCATTTTATTCTTAACCAGTCATTGTCTAGGGACCCCAGGCCAGCTCGGGGCCCCAAGCAATTGCTCGGTTTGCTTGCCTTGTCGCGACGGGCCTGCACACGAGTCAAACGCTTGTTGATTGGCTGCCCTGCAGCTTTTCAAAACACGCTATTAAATCACCGAACACCGAACTCGAACTGTTACTGAAATGTTCGGGTTCATGGTCAAAAAAGCGTAATGTCCGGTACGAACCTAAACTTTACAGTTCGGGTTCGCTCAACTCTATCCCCTAGTCTTGGGCCTGCTCTCCAAAGTCTCTTCCCCTATTAACAGCGTCTCTCTCCCCTTGTAAGTAGTCTTTTTATAGGAATCTTTGCCTGATGTGTTAGGCGCCTATCCTCATCCCCATAGTGCATCTCCCACGTTATTCCCTCTTAACCTACCCCCGGGGTATGGGTTGTTTTCATGTTGCCAATTAGTAGATTCTTAACCTTTATTGGGCCTGAGGCGAGGGGAGTTCAGTTTGTTTTTTTGTTTGTTTTATTTGTATTTTTAGCTAGGGCATACCCTCCGCAGATGGCACCTATAAAACATATATAAAGGAAATATAATAGTGAAAAAGAATAAAGAATTTTTTTTAACGTAATTGTTTTGTTTTGTTTTGTTTTGTTTCCCACTCTTTTGTCTAAGTCTCACTGTTTGGGTAAAATATGTGTATAGGTTGGCGAGAGGTTGAACTGCCCTAAGCCTTATTAACAAAAACCTGTGCTTCAGATATTGATTCTATCTAATGTGGCCTCAATCCGTGTAAGTCCAGGATCAACAGCTCCAAGTCATACTGGATGCAGCAATATCGATTCACATGGTGGTTATGGCTTTACTTTATTTGCTTTTTTCCACTCCGGTGAGAGCTGTGTTGGTGTCAAAGGCTTTTCCGCCGGTTTGCGGGTGGGTAGTCCCCATGCTTTGATGGCTTTTATTCCTTCTTTTGGAGTGAGTGTGTGGGTAAATGTCCCGTTTCGTTGGATAATGAGGCAAACCGGGTGCCCCCATCCGTACAGGATTTTGCCACTCTCATAATTGCCTCCTTCATGTGGAAGTAGTGCAGGTGGGTTAGAGTGAGTCCACTGGTTTTATCGTTTTTTTTGGATACCGTGGATCCTCAAATTATTTTGGCATGAGCAGTCTTCTAGGTCCGACATTTTCGGGTTGGATGCCTCAAGTCCTTTTTCCAAATTTTGTACATCCTCAGCCATGTCATTTTGGGCCTCAGCATATTCGCCCATGTGATATTTAATATGTGCGGTTCTTTCCCCCAGCTCCTGAAAATCCTCTCTCATATCATTTACAAAGGTTTGGATATTCATCAAGAGTTTATTTCTCCAAGCAGGCCCTGAGGATATTTTGTGTAACAGGGATGATCACTGGATCAGGCGACGATTGTAGGGTTAGTGTATCATCCCCTCTGCCATTTTGGTCAGCCTCATGTGGGCCAAAGGCTTTATTTTGGGCTGGTCAGGCAGTAAATAAGCAGTTTTTTGTCCCCTAGATCGGGGTGTCTCTTCCCCTTCTGCTGGGCCATGTTGTGGAAACAAGTGGAAGCTCAGTTTGGCAGGTATTGCTGGTATATCGAAGTACGAACATCCGCTTCAGCATTCAAGCCACACCCTCTCCATTGTAATATATTTAAAAGTGTCTTTTAAAGGACTTGGTTCTGTTGAACTATGGTTGAAGGCACTTGTCTATATATTCGGATAGTCTACTGGAAATAGAATATATTCTAGAGACTATTGGACAGCCTGGGGATTTTTCTGAGTTTTTATGAATTTTTGGCAGGTGGTAAAATACTGGTATACTTGGGTATACAACTTTAAATAATTGAATTAATTTTAATTTTTAAATCCCGCTACCTCCTCCTGTTTGAAAGAAGTCCCTTAATTTCTGTACCATTTCCTTAGTAGGGTCTCCTTTCAATTTATAAGTGCATATATACACCACTAATCTCAAACCTTTGATATAGATCCAATGTGATCTTTGGTATATTCAAGGGAGACCAAATTATTTCAAGTGCACTTGGAGGAGCATGAATGCAGACACCAGACACCTGTTGGTATTCAAAATAAGCCTTGGTTGTTTATTTTCAGTATGTTAAAAAGTAAGTGCTTATGTGCAAATACTCATAGGACAGTAGTAGGAAGGGAGTGAAAGGGTGAAAAGAGTACAGATAAGACATAGGGATGAGCGTCATGTACATATAACAGATACGTTCCGAGAAAGAACAGACTGATTTAAAAGAGACAGCTCAGGTGGGGGCTATCTGCTCCCGGAACTAGACACATATGGTCTTAAGTTTCATTTTAAGCATTAAGAATTTCCTGAGTCCAAGTTAGCCAATTTTATTATAGGATATCTAATATGACACATATAAGCTTGAACCTTGGAATCAAAGTAAATTATTTCACACCCTGCTCCTTGCTGGTTTTATTGTTCATTTTTAATATATGTGTAATTGTTTCAAAGCTTTCCACTCTTGCTTATTTAAATCAATTTATCACTAATATTTCATTTTTTTTTCTCAAATCCTGCATTACTGACTTCTCAGATGTCACTATCTTGTATGAAATTAAACTCAACATCATCTTGATCAAAAGTA
Source organism: Pelobates fuscus (assembly GCF_036172605.1). Lineage (NCBI taxonomy): Eukaryota > Metazoa > Chordata > Amphibia > Anura > Pelobatidae > Pelobates > Pelobates fuscus. The sequence goes on along the minus strand of NC_086317.1, from coordinate 348,155,025 downwards.
GGGTATTTTGTATATCTCAACCCTTGTGTGGTAAATTGTTTATCTTATGTATATTTCTAAGGAGGCAGTTTCCCACTTAATTCACATCTCTTGTCTCATTATTATTGTTAATCATTTTTGGCAAACTTGAACACCATATTCTTTATTATAGTCGGATGTGTTCGATTTCACAGTTGACAGGGTGAATAAAACATCTATGTTTTTACAGTAGTTGTTTCTTTTTTCAAACAAAGACATAACATTAGCAGCCTTCACACTTAATGTGAATGATGTACAAATAACAAACTAAACAAACTATGGGTGAGAATTAGGAGCTTAAAGGAATAATAGTAGTTTGCTGTAAACACTCAGATATCCCAAAACCACAAAAAATACACAAAATGTTTCAGAAACTCAATGTTTAGCTGATAAGTCCCACCACCTAAAACATCAGAGTGAGAGTGCAGCACTGAATTTTACACTTACCCCTTAAATAGAATCGGGTAGATCTAAAATTTCTATTTTTTTTATTGTATTGCACTATTATGTTTTTACAGTCATATAAATCAAACTATTACCATGTCATGCTTTATTCCAAATGTAGAAATATGTCTATATCTAGAAATAGCAGCAGCCCTGCAGACCTGTGACTCTGATGAACATCAGGAGACTAGGATGTGTATATCTAGGTGCTGCCGTAAGGTTAAATAAACCCTTGCCCTAACCCTTTAATGCAGTGGTTCTCAAACCAGTCCTCATGGCTCACTAACAGTCCAGGATTTTTGTATTTCTCTGTTTTATTCCAATGGGGATACTAACAAAACCTGGACTGTTGGTGAGTCTTGAGGACTGGTTTGAGAACCACTGCTTTAATGTTTAGCCAATAGATAATAAATAGAATCCTTTAAAAAAAAAGAAATCAATAACCATTGTGACAAAAGTACTCCTTTCCCTTGGTACCTTGTCCTGGGATTGGGGTGTTACACGAAGTCTTTTAAGGCTTTAGAGACACTTCACACGCTGGATGAGGTAAAAGGACTTGCTCTTTTATTGTGGCTCCAAAATAAATGCACAGTAAGGTATAAAGGTAACAAAAATATACAAAACAAAAGCCTTGCTCTTCTGAGCACTAACTAAACAAAATAATCAGCTAACTGGGTTGGATGGCTTGTCCATTTCCCAACATAAACAACCTTACTGTTTCAGGTTTTCAGCTCTCTGTTTCCACTCACAGAAACTCACAAAAATCTCCCTACTTCCTTGGCAGGGGAGTACTTAATAGCACTGGTAATTGACAATCCTTTTCAGGCGAGTTAAATTAGGATTCAAACTCTGGAACTGGACTTCTCACCTGTAGGTTACAAGCAACTTCCAAAATGTGGAGTGGAGCACTGGCCCACCCTACTCTCCAAGTACTCCACCCCAGGGCCCAAATATACACATATTTAAAGTGCAACATTCATTATAACATAACACATTTCCCTGGGGCTAATTACACAAAGTAGGATCCTTGCAAAATCTGGGGAGGTATATAGATTCCCTCCAGCACAATTCCTTGCTTTCGGTCACACATCCTCCCCCCCAGCTCAGACCTATTGGGTCGAGCGACCATGGATATTAGCGAGTGCATCCGCGAAAGACCATCTGCATTTCCCTGTTTACTCCCAGCCCTATGCTCTATGGAGAAATTATAGGGTTGCAAGCTAAGGAACCAGCGGGTTACTCTACTATTTTTCTCCCTGTTTTGGCTCATCCAAGTAAGGGGTGCATGGTCTGTCACTAGTCTGAATTTTCGTCCCAAGAGATAGTATTTAAGTGTGTCTACTGCCCACTTTATAGCCAGACACTCCTTCTCAACAATGGAATAGTTTCTTTCTTGGGGATTAAGCTTCCTGCTTAAATATAATATGGGGTGCTCCTCACCCTGAATTTCCTGAGAGAGAACAGCGCCTAGTCCTACATCAGAGGCATCTGTCTGTAAAATAAATTCTTTAGAAAAATCAGGTGTTACCAACACTGGTTGGGCACAAATGGCTTCTTTAAGCTTTCTGAATGCTTGTTCAGTCTGGGGACCATTTTACCACTACTGGAGCATTAGCTTTAGTAAGGTCAGTTAATGGGCTTCCAATTGTAGCAAAATTGGATATAAATCTCCTGTAATAGCCAATGAGGCCAATAAATGTTCTCACCTGTTTCTTAGTCAGTGGTCTCGGCCAATTTCGTATGGCTTCAATTTTAGCAACTTGGGGTTTCACTAATCCCCTACCAATAGAGTAGCCCAAATATTTTGCTTCCTCTAAGCCAATTGTACACTTATTGGCTTATTGAATGCTTGTTCAGTCTGGGGACCCTTTTACCACTATTGGCTTATAAGCAGTTAAGCCAGCATTTTGTATTGAGTTAAGGACAGCCTGTACTTTTGGAAGGTGAGATTCCCAATCCTCACTGTGTACCAAAAACCTCAGCCTAACCCCCCTCAACTCAGGAGGGACCTTAATTCTCTTGATCTCCAACAGTTGTCAGCTGACATTGATTCACAACTGCTGTCCATCCCTTCCCTCTCCTGTCCTTCACAGGCCATCTCCATATATAACTCTACTCTTACATCTGCCTTGAACACTGCAGCGCCACTCCAAGCAGGCACCTCGAGGAGGACCCGCCCCCAACCATGGCATACTAAATCAACGCGCTACCTGCAAAGATGCTCCCGTTGTGCTGAACGCTCCTGGAGGAAGTCTCGTACACAATCAGACTTTCTCCATTATAGACTCATATTGTGTTCATACAGTGCAGCCCTTGCCCTTGCCAAACAGTCCTATTTTTCCGCTCTCATTAGTTCATGTTCCCGCAACCCCAGGCGTCTCTTTCACACCTTTAATTCTCTTCTTCGCCCTGCTGTGGCCACCCCCAAAACTAACCTTACTGCTGATAACTTTGCATGTTACTTCACTGACAAGATTGAACAGCTAAGGAAAGAATTCTCCCCTCCTTGCCTTTCTGTTTCTCAATCACACATAGATCATGCCTTTCCTACCCTTCAGACATTCTCCCCAGCTACTGACCAAGAGGTGGCTGCTCTTCTTTGCTCCTCTCGCCCCACCACTTGCCCGCTCGATCCTGTCCCATCTCACCTTATTAGATCTCTCTCCACTTGTCTCGTGCCTTCTCTAACACACATCTTCAACTGCTCACTCTCTTCTGGCATCGTCCCTGCTGACCTTAAACATGCCACTGTAGTACCTATACTAAAAAAAACATCCCTCGACCCATCCACCCCCTCTAACTACCTGTCAGGATCGGGACAGGGATCCAACACGCAAAGTACAAACAGAAGGTAGGTACGTATACCGGACCTTAGAATGGCCGGACTAACGTAAGGAGTAAGCAAGAATGGTCTAGAGACAAGCCGAGGTCGAGGGAACGAGAGAGCAGATAAGTAAGAGACAAGCCGAGTCAAAGGGTAATAGAGGTACGGAGGATAGAACAAACAAGCCGGGTCAAAACCAAAGAGATACATAGATAACAAGAGCACTGAGTGACTAGACAAGCTAGAACTACGACAGGGCAAAGAACAAATGCATAAAGCCCTACTTTATACCCTGGTTCTAGATAGGTAATCACGCCCCCAACGAGTCCTGATTCGTGGTCGGGGCTTGATTGACAGGTCGCTACTGAGCGCCGCGTCATAAAAGGAAGCGGGTCCCTCGCGGCCGGCTTGTAAACGGCCGAGAGAACTGCGAGGAACGAGTGAGTCAACCCCTCTGAGAGGATGAACGTCTAAGTATCTCACCTCCTCTGAGGTAGAGACAACAGGTACCCTGACAGTACCCCCCTCTCAGAAACGCCAACCGGGCGGAAGGAACCGGGGCGAGATGGAAAACGAGAGTGAAAAGCCCTGCGGAGGCGAGGAGCATGCACATCCTCCTGAGGTACCCAAGTCCTCTCCTCAGGACCATATCCCTTCCAGCCAACAAGATATTGTAACATCCCCCGAGAGATTCGAGAATCGAGGATGGAGTTGATCTCATACTCCTCCTGACCCTCAACCTGAACAGCGCGAGGAGAGGATACAGCGGAGGAAAACTTGTTACATACTAGAGGCTTCAACAAGGAAACATGAAAGGAGTTAGGAATGCGTAAGGCAGATGGAAGGGCCAGACGATACGCAACTGGGTTAATTCGAGTCAGAACCCTGTAAGGGCCAATGTAACGAGGGGCGAATTTCATAGAAGGAACCTTCAAGCGAATGTTTCTGGTACTCAACCATACCCTATCACCTGGAACAAAAACCGGAGCCGCCCTTCTGCGCTTATCAGCGTGTTTCTTGAACAACGCAGAATTATGCAGGAGAATTTGTCGAGTTTGATCCCACAACTTCCTCAGATTGGCAACATGAACATCAACCGACGGTACCCCTTGGGAAGGAGAAACCGAGGGAAGAATCGAAGGATGAAAGCTATAATTCATGAAAAAGGGGCTAGAACGAGTAGAATCACAAACGAGATTGTTGTGTGCAAACTCCGCCCAAGGAATCAGACGACCCAATCGTCCTGGTGTTCGGAAACAAAACAACGTAAATATTGTTCAATCTTTTGGTTGGTGCGTTCAGCAGCTCCGTTAGACTGGGGATGATAGGCAGAAGAGAAATTCGATGCCCAGTTGAGAACAGAAGGATTTCCAAAAACGGGAAACAAATTGGGAACCTCTATCAGAAACAATTTCGGAAGGTATCCCATGTAAACGAAAAATCTCTCTCGCGAATATCTCAGCCAATTCGGGAGAAGATGGCAGTTTAGGTAAGGGCACGAAATGAGCCATCTTAGTAAACCTATCAACCACCGTGAGGATAACAGTCTGTTTTTTAGAAACAGGCAAATCGACAATGAAGTCCATAGCCAGACAGGACCACGGTCTCTCAGGAATTTCCAAGGGGTGCAAAAGCCCACATGGAAGCGTATGAGGTTGTTTAGTCTTCATACAGACCTCACATGCTCCTACGAAATCCCTAATATCCTTACGTAGTGAAGGCCACCAGAAATCTTTGGAAATCAAGGCACACGTCTTGCGAATGCCAGGATGCCCAGCCACCTTACTGTTGTGAAAGCACTGTAACAGTTCCAGTTGGAGTTCAGGAGGAACGAAATACCTTGCCCCAGGACCCTGTCTAGGAGCCAGATGCTGTAACTTCATGATCTCGGCCAGCAACGGAGAATTAATCCTGAGATAATATTGCACTTGGGAACTATAGAAGACAAAACCGCATCAGATATAGTAGAAGGTTCATGTTGGCGAGACAAAGCATCGGCTTTAGAGTTCTTAGAACCAGGTCTATAAGTGAGCACGTAATTGAAATGAGTGAGGAACAAGGACCAACGAGCTTGCCTGGCGGACAAGCGCTTGGCCTCCCCAATATAGGACAAGTTCTTGTGATCCGTCAAAATAGTAACAGGATGCAAGGTCCCTTCCAATAAATGTCTCCACTCCTTTAAAGCCATGATGACCGCTAGTAGTTCCCTGTCACCAATGTCATATCTGCTTTCAGGCCCAGATAATTTCTTGGAAAAAAAACCACATGGATGTAACGGTTTATCCACACCTAACCTTTGAGACAAGATAGCGCCTAAACCTGTCTCTGAGGCGTCTACCTCGAGTAGAAAAGGCAAAGTCGTATCAGGGTGAACTAAAATTGGTGCGGAAGCAAAAAGTTCCTTGAGAGTCTTGAAAGCAACTAGAGCTTCAGTAGACCAAGTCTTAGTGTCAGCCCCCTGTCTGGTCATATTGGTAATAGGAGCAATAATAGAAGAGTATCCTTTAATGAAACGCCTATAATAATTGGAGAATCCAATAAACCTCTGAATGGCTTTGAGACCCCTGGGTAATGGCCAATCTAAAATAGACTGGAGTTTATCCGGATCCATTTTAAACCCGTCCCCAGAAATCACGTAACCAAGAAAGTTTATCTGAGATTGGTCAAAACTACATTTCTCCAATTTGCAGTACAACCCATGTTGTAGAAGTTTGCGCAATACCCTTCTGACTTGTCTGTGGTGGGTCTCAATTTCTCTAGAGTGTATTAGTATATCATCCAAATATACAATAACGCAATCTTGTTGAAATTCCCTAAGAACTTCATTGATCAGGTCCTGAAATACTGCCGGTGCATTACAGAGCCCAAAAGGCATTACCGTGTACTCATAGTGCCCATATCGGGTATTGAACGCTGTTTTCCACTCGTCTCCCTGCTGAATTCTCACCAAGTTATACGCCCCTCTGAGATCTAACTTGGTGAAAATCTTGGAGCCTTTTAGACGATCAAAGAGCTCAGTAATCAAAGGAATCGGGTAGGCATTTCTAATCGTTATTTTATTCAAGCCTCGATAATCAATGCAAGGCCTTAACGTACCATCCTTCTTATTCACAAAAAAAAAAAAAACGGCCCCGGCAGGAGAGGAGGATCTCCTAATGAATCCTTTGTCTAGGTTCTCACGAATATACTCCTCCAAGACTAAGTTCTCCTTAGTGGATAAAGGGTATACCGTACCCCTCGGGGGCATGGTCCCAGGCAAGAGTCTGATCTTGCAGTCAAAGGGCCTGTGTGGAGGTAAAGTGTCAGCATTCTTTTTGTCAAAGACTGCCTTTAAATCCAGGTACAGAGGCGGTATTTGTACGTCTGTAGACTGGGTAGAATTAGCCGGTGCGTTAACTACGCAAACCGGTGAGACTTTCTGTAAGCACCTGCTCTGGCAACCCTGACCCCATGAGACTATTTCCCCTAGTTCCCAATCAATAATAGGGTTATGTTTCTTTAACCACGGATACCCCAGGACTATAGGAACAGAAGGAGACGAAATAAGCATAAGAGATATACCTTCCTCGTGTAGGATACCAACAGTTAAGTTAACAGGTATGGTCTCACGAAAAATAACAGGTTCAGATAATGGTCTACCATCTATGGCCTCAACGGCCAAGGGTGTATCCCTTAGCTGGGATGGAATAGAGTGTTTAGTAACAAAAACTTGGTCAATAAAGCTCTCAGCAGCTCCGGAATCTACCAACGCCATAGTTTTTAGTACTCCCTTCTCCCAAGCTAAAGAAACAGGTAGCAGAAGCCTGTGATCTTTATAATTATGTATAGAGGACAAAATAGAAACACCCAAGGCCTGTCCTCTAGAGAAACTTAGGTGCGAGCGTTTCCCGGGCGATAGGGACAATTTAGGCGTAGGTGCCCTCTTAATCCACAATACATACACAACCCCTCCCTTCTCCTGTACTGTCTCTCTTCTTCTGAGAGGCGAGTATTGCCTATCTGCATAGGTTCTGGAAAAGCTGAGGTTGTGGATTCAGGACTTTGAAATGAGGGAGCTAGTTTAAAGGAAGGTCTACGGGTTCTATCTCGAGTGTTCTGCCTCTCTCTTAAACGTTCATAAATACGAGAAATAAAAGAAATTAAATCCTCCAAATTTTCAGGAAGCTCTCTTGTAGCAACCTCGTCTAGAATTTCATCTGATAATCCGTTTAAAAATATGTCTATATAAGCCTGTTCATTCCACTTAACTTCTGCCGCCAAGGACCTGAACTCTAGTGCATAATCCACAAGGGTTCGGTTATCTTGTCTAAGGCGCAACAATAATCTAGCTGCATTGACCTTTCTACCTGGAGGGTCAAAAGTTCTTCTAAAAGCAGCGACAAAGGCCTTATAATTATAGACTAACGGATTATCATTCTCCCATAATGGATTGGCCCATCTCAGAGCCTTATCAATGAGTAGTGTGATAATGAATCCAACCTTCGCCCTATCTGTAGGGCTGTAATTCGAAATGAATACCTATCTGGTTTAAAAAACCATGACACATATCCGGAGAGCCACCATAACGTACAGGAGGAGTAATACGGGAAGAAGCACCTACTGTGGCTACCTCTAGACCTGAACTTACAGGGAAGATGGATGTAGTACGCATCTCTTCTGGTTGATTATTAGAACGAGATAATAAAGCCTGCAGCGCTAGAGCCATCTGATCCATTCTATGATCCATGGCCTCAAATCTAGAGTCGGAAGAACCAACCTGAGTGTTTGTACCTGCAGGATCCATTGGCCCTGTCGTAATGTCAGGATCGGGACAGGGATCCAACACGCAAAGTACAAACAGGAGGTAGGTACGTATACCGGACCTTAGAATGGCCGGACTAACGTAAGGAGTAAGCAAGAATGGTCTAGAGACAAGCCGAGGTCGAGGGAACGAGAGAGCAGATAAGTAAGAGACAAGCCGAGTCAAAGGGTAATAGAGGTACGGAGGATAGAACAAACAAGCCGGGTCAAAACCAAAGAGATAAATAGATAACAAGAGCACTGAGTGACTAGACAAGCTAGAACCACGACAGGGCAAAGAACAAATGCATAAAGCCCTACTTTATACCCTGGTTTTAGATAGGTAATCACGCCCCCGACGAGTCCTGATTCGTGGTCGGGACTTGATTGACAGGTCAGAACGGATTGTCGTCATGACGTCGGCTACTGAGCGCCGCGTCATAAAAGGAAGCGGGTCCCTCGCGGCCGGCGTGTAAACGGCCGAGAGAACTGCGAGGAACGAGTGAGTCAACCCCTCTGAGAGGATGAACGTCTAAGTATCTCACCTCCTCTGAGGTAGAGACAACAGGTACCCTGACACTACCGTCCCATATCCCTGCTCCCTTTTTCCTCAAAGCTTCTGGAAAGACTTGTCTTTATCCGTGTGTCTCATTTCCTCAATTCCAACTCTCTCCTTGACCCCCTTCAATCTGGCTTCCGCCCTCTCCACTCTACAGAGACTGCCCTTATCAAAGTTACTAACGACCTAATCACAGCTAAATACAAAGGCCACTACTCCATACTAATTCTTCTTGACCTCTCAGCGGCCTTTGACACCGTTGATCATGCTCTCCTTCTTCAAACTCTTCAATCACTTGGTCTCTGTGACTCTGTCCTCTCATGGTTTTCCTCTTATCTCTCCCAACGCTCATTCAGTGTCTCCTTTTCTAATGATACCTCCTCCCCTTGCCCTGTCTCGGTTGGAGTTCCCCAAGGCTCCGTCCTTGGTCCCCTTCTATTTTCTCTTTATACTGCCTCTCTTGGCAAACTTATTACCTCTTTTGGATTTCACTACCACCTGTACGCTGATGACACCCAGCTATATCTCTCCTCCCCGGACCTCTCCCCTGCCGTCCTGCAACGTGTCACTGCTTGCCTTTCTTCCATCTCTGACTGGATGTCATCCCGCTTTCTGAAACTCAATCTCTCAAAAACTGAGCTCCTTGTCTTTCCTCCTCCTAATACTGATCCTCCTCTTTCGCTCTCCCTCCAAGTTTGTGGTACCAACATCAGTCCATCCTTGCAAGCGCGCTGTCTTGGCGTCATACTTGACTCTGGTCTCACCTTTGAGCCTCACATCCAGCATGTTGTCAAATCCTGTAGATTCCATCTTAAAAACATAGCCCGCATCCGCCCCTTTCTTGCACCAGATACTACCAAGGAGCTTGTCCATGCTCTAGTAATTTCCCGCATGGATTATTGTAACCCTCTCCTGATTGGTCTTCCCAATAGCCGTACTGCACCTTTACAGTCCGTAATGAATGCTGCTGCTAGATTGATTTTCCTCTCTAGTCATTTCTCTCACACCTCACCCCTCTGCCAGTCCTTACATTGGCTTCCTGTATGCTATAGGAGTCAATTCAAGGTACTAACTCACACCTATAAAGCACTGAACAACTCTAGCCCCTCTTATATCTCCTCACAGATCCATAGGTATGTCCCTTCTCGGTCTCTCCGTTCTGCCCGTGACCACCTCCTGTCCGTTGTCCGCACTCGTACGGCCAACTCGCGCTTGCAGGACTTCTCACGGGCGGCTCCCTTCCTATGGAATAGCCTGCCTACCGCCATCAGACTCTCCCCTAGTCTTGCATCTTTTAAGAAGTGCCTTAAAACCCATCTCTTTAGGAAAGCTTATGGCCTCCAAGACTAACCCTTACCTCACATACCTGTCTCTTGCCCTCTCCTAAAGGGCAGCCCACCTTATTTGATTGTAAATTCCTGTCCTAATGTGTTTTACACCCCACCTCCTATAGAATGTAAGCTCGTTTGAGCAGGGTCCTCTTCAACCTATTGTTCCTGTAAGTTTATTTGTAATTGTCCTATTTATAGTTAAATCCCCCTCTCATAATATTGTAAAGCTCTACGGAATCTGTTGGCGCTATATAAATGGCAATAATAAATAAAATTAAAATACTACATCATGATCCAAGTATGCAGCTGCATAGCGCACATGCGGCTTTAGTATTCTGTCCATCATTCTTTGGAATGTGGCAGGGGTACCTTGCAAGCCGAAAGGCAAAACTCTGTACTGAAATAGGCCATCAGGAGTAGAAAATGCGGTCTTTTCTTTTGCTCGCTCTGTGAGTGGTACTTGCCAATAACCTTTGGTTAAATCTAGTGTAGTGAGGTACCGAGCTCTCCCAAGTCGTTCTACTAGCTCATCAACTCTAGGCATGGGGTATGCATCAAACTTAGAAATAGCATTCAGTTTGCGATAATCATTACAAAACCGTACTGTATTATCAGGCTTTGGTACCAGCACAATTGGACTGCTCCAGTCACTTTGTGACTCCTCAATGACTCCAAGATCTAACATTTTCTTAACCTCTGCTCTGATAGCTTCTCTGCGAGCCTCGGGTATTCTGTATGGTTTGAGATTGACCATTTTTCCCGGTTCTGTCAAAATGTCATGTTTAATCACACTAGTCCTTCCTGGGACTGGGGAGAATACCTCTTTATTTAATCTAATAAACTCCTTAACTTCCCTTGTCTGGTGTATTGACAGGGTCTCTGAGATATTTACTTCAGGGTCAATATTACACTTATCAGGGAAGGTTGAAGCCTCTGTAGTAACCAGAACTTCCCTTTCTTTCCATGGTTTTAGCAAATTGACATGGTATATTTGCACTTCCTTTCTTCTACCTGGTTGCCTTACTTTATAATTTACCTCTCCTACTCTTTCAATAATCTCATATGGCCCATGCCAAGTTGCCAAGAATTTGTTCTCTACTGTGGGAACCAGGACTAATACTCTGTCTCCTGGTTGAAATACTCGAATTCTAGCATTCTTATTATAGCTATTGTGCTGATTTTGTTGAGCCTTTTGCATGTGTTCTCTGACTATTGGCATAATGGCTTCAATACGTTCCTGCATCTGAGTTATGTGTTCTATTACACTGCGATGTGGGTTTGCTTCTTGTTCCCAAGTTTCCTTTGCTATGTCAAGTAATCCCCTGGGGTGTCTGCCATACAATAATTCAAAAGGTGAGAAACTCGTGGAAGCTTGGGGTACTTCTCTAATGGCAAACATTAAATAGGGCAATAGAAAGTCCCAGTTTTTCCCATCTTTATCAGTTACTTTGCGCAGCATAGCGTTTAACGTTTTATTAAATCGCTCAACCAAACCATCGGTTTGTGGGTGATAAACAGAGGTTTTGAGGTGTCTAATGTGAAGGAGCTTGCAGAGCTCCTTAGTACCCTTGGACATGAATGGAGTACCCTGATCTGATAGGATCTCCTTGGGAATCCCAACCCGGCTAAACATCATCATTAACTCTTGTGCGCATAGGTATTGCCTCAGGGTAACGGGTAGCATAGTCTAGTACTACTAATATATACTGATGCCCCCTACTGGATTTTACCAGAGGACCTACAAAATCCATAGCAATACGTTCAAAAGGCACTTCAATAACAGGCAAGGGTACTAAAGGGCTACGGTAAGCCGTAAAGGGCGCAGTGACCTGACATTCAGGGCATGATGAACAGTAGTTTTTGATAGCTGCGATTACTCCAGGCCAATAAAATCTCCTCAAAACACGCTCTCTTGTTTTGTCAACCCCTAGGTGACCCCCCAAAACATGGCTATGTGCAAGGTTTAACACAGTGCGCCAATAGGCTTGTGGTACTAACAGCTGCTTTGTAATAACGGACTCTTTTTTCTCAACTCTGTACAACAGATCATTATCCACTTCAAAATAAGGGTAAATAAGAGAATTCCCTGCATTGACAGGGGATCCATTCCTTATAGAAATATTATTTCTGGCTACCAATAATGTTGGGTCAGACCACTGTGCACTTCTGAAGTTACCAGGCCTAAACTCTAAATCAACTAACTCTATATCTGGTTTAGAGCTTCTAAAAGGCATTAGTTTGTTCTGGGTTTTCACCAACTAATGTTTTTATAGGGGAGTGCTGCATACTGTTAGGCTCATCATCATGATCTCTCTCATCTGCCAGAGTATCTGCAAAAGGAAATTCATCATTCTGTTCACCTGATGGATTTTCAAAACATGCCCATAGGTCTAGAAAATGGGGAAAATCCCTTCCAATAATCATCTCATGTGCCAGTTTTGGTACCAGCCCCACTCTGCAGTTTACAGTACCACACTGTGTTTTAACAAGTATATCTGCAGTAGGGTAGTTATGTATATCCCCGTGCACACAAGCAATATCAACTTTTCCAGAGTTAACAATATGAGTATCCTGTAATAAGGATTGGTCTAGAAGGGTAGCCATACTCCCTGAATCTAGCAATGCCTGTATATTTTTCCCCTCCACATTCACGGTACACCCAGGGTGACTATTCAAATAACCATTTTTTTCCACAGAACATACAACCTGTGAATAAAGTGCAATTCCTTCCCAATTATTACCAAAATTACACTCCATTGGTTCAACATTTTCAGGACAGTCTTTTGCAATATGTCCAAAGTTTCTGCATTTAAAGCATTTTATACCATAATTAGTACTTTTTGATTCATTTGTAGGCTCTTCCCACCTCCCAAAGTCTTTTTCTCTTTTAACAATGTCTCTTGGGTAATAAGACCCTGTTCTCTCATCAAAAGACCCCCTTTTCCCTGGAACAGTCTTACCAGATTTGCTGGGGTTGTAGGTTTTCGGATTCTTGGGTCTCTCTTGGCCAGAAGGTTGAAGCAGTTCTCCCGCTGCTATATACCGTTCAACCAATTCAACCAATTGGTCTGCTGTTTGGGGATTGCTCTGGCTGACCCACCGACGAAGTCCAATAGGTAAGCCTCTTAGGAATCTTTCCATCACCAGTTGCTCCACAATGAGGCTGGGTGAGTTGATCTCTGGCTGCAACCATTTTCTGGCAAGGTGTATCAAGTCAAACATCTGTGAACGAATCGCTTTATCCAGGCTGTAAGTCCATGAATGAAATCTCTGGGCGCGGACGGCTGTTGTCACCCCCAGGCGTGCCAGTATTTCTGCTTTCAGCTTCTTGTAGTCACTGGCTTCCGCTGGTTCCAGATCATAGTATACCTTCTGGGATTCACCCGTAAGAAATAGTGCTAGCAGACTTTCCCATTCCACTTCAGGCCAACCTTCTCGCTCAGCGGTTCGCTCAAATGCCATCAGGTAGGCCTCTACATCATCTGTGGATACCATCTTTTGCAAGTAGTGACTCACTCTGATCACCTTTGGACATTGTGGTGATTCTGTGGCATCCCTGGCCAGCCTTTGTGATAGACTCTGGATCTCCTGCTGTATGACACATGTGGCACGCTGCTGCTCCTCTCTGAGCAATTGATGAGCTGCTGCCTGTGTTGCTTCAACTTGCTTGAATAAAGCATCTGTATTTTCCTTTTGAGCCAGTACAAGCTGCTGCAGTATTGAAATGCTCTCTTGCTGTATTGCATTAGTCTCTGCAGTCCTCCTGTTTGACTCTTGCTGTACAGCAGTGGACTGGAGCAAAGCTTTAATGACATCCTCCATTTTCTCAGCAGTCTCTTTCTCCCTACTTACAGACTTTGCCGTGTGCTGCCCGCATCCTCCACCATATGTGACAAAAGTACTCCTTTCCCTTGGTACCTTGTCCTGGGATTGGGGTGTTACACACAGTTTTTTCAGGCTTTAGAGACACTTCACACGCTGGATGAGGTAAAAGGACTTGCTCTTTTATTGTGGCTCCAAAATAAATGCACAGTAAGGTATAAAGGTAACAAAAATATACAAAACAAAAGCCTTGCTCTTCTGAGCACTAACTAAACAAAATAATCAGCTAACTGGGTTGGATGGCTTGTCCATTTCCCAACATAAACAACCTTACTGTTTCAGGTTTTCAGCTCTCTGTTTCCACTCACAGAAACCAAACACAATCTCCCTCCTTCCTTGGCAGGGGAGTACTTAATAGCACTGGTAATTGACAATCCTTTTCAGGCGAGTTAAATTAGGATTCAAACTCTGGAACTGGACTTCTCACCTGTAGGTTACAAGCAACTTCCAAAATGTGGAGTGGAGCACTGGCCCACCCTACTCTCCAAGTACTCCACCCCAGGGCCCAAATATACACATATTTAAAGTGCAACATTCATTATAACATAACACATTTCCCTGGGGCTAATTACACAAAGTAGGATCCTTGCAAAATCTGGGGAGGTATATAGATTCCCTCCAGCACAATTCCTTGCTTTCGGTCACACCATTCATAGTTTTTATTGATTCAAGGAATTATACAAACCAAAAAGCTGTCACTAAACGTAAAGCCAGAATATTTAAAAGTGATATTATAGTGCATCATGATGTATCATAATATTTACACTTCACATCTCTAGCAACTCCTTGATTAGTATGCAATACAGCATGATTGTTTTCAAGCAACTTCCATATGATATTTAATGAAACAGTACATTTGTTTACTGAAGAAACATCTACAGTCTATATTTATTTGCATATTTTAAGATGTGTAATTCTATATTCAAGGCTGTATAAATTAACATTTATTTGAGAAAATTGTAATTTGAAGTTGATGAAATGTAAAATCAATGTAGGCTAAATCTGACAGATGGATTAATAATATTATACATGTCTATCTATCTATCTATCTATCTATCTATCTATCTATCTATCTATCTATCTATCTATCTATCTATCTATCTATCTATCACTTTGGAAGATCAGAGGCATATCACCATGAATTACCCAGGTGTGCATTAGCCTCTGATGCCTTTTATATTCAAATATGATTTTTGTAAGGTTATTTATTTTCCTTTTTGTGTTAGATGTTTGTAGTGAATAACAATCTTATGTATGGTAATATTGTTTATAATATAGCTTATAATTCCAATAAGAAATGAAATTTGAAAAAAAAAAAAAGACAACAAAGGAAAGGGTATAAAAAGAGGTGTTGAGGAAAAATGATGATTGATGGCTAGGAGACATTCATTTAATGTTGATTTCATTTACAAATCAAGTGAGAAGTGACTAATAGAGAGAAAAATGAGGAGCATTAAAGTAATCTATAGTTAAAAATTATATTGTCAATAAATATACATTATACACATATACGTATACATTAATATACATTTTTTTTTGTACTAATCCTTCACATTTTCCCTCTATATGATTACTATTTCTCACTTCATCTGTGAACCACATGGCAGATAAATGCATCTATCAGTGTACTGCAAACCATATACATAATATACTTACAGTACTCTGAGTACTCTGATTGGCCCATTTAGCTTCTTTTTTGTTTATCTTAATAATTTTCTTAAACATTTTTCATAGAATTAATTTGGACATACCAAAGCACCACATGGATGAGTATCAGAAGTCCCAAACTAAATTTACATTTTTAGAAAAATCTTCCAGATGAAACATAACTAACCTATTATTTTGCATTGTGTACAGTGTAGTGCAGTAAGTGAAATGTTTTTTTTTTTTTTTTTTTTTTTTGGAACAGGGATTTGTTCTCAGACATTTTAGGTCCCCCCCTTTTACTTCATGGAGGACAAATCCTATTTGCATAGTCACTGGTAAATCTTCACATAAATGCAGATAGATCATTGGCCTATCAGCACCACATTCCTACATGGTTCCTAGTCTTAACTCCCTTATACCTTTAGAGTTCTCCTTACAATACTCCACTATTGACAATGCCATGTGGGTTATTCTTGTAACTGGGACAGGGGCATGGCCCAGTAAAACTGATATTGTCAATGTGTTTAAATTGCTTTCTATTCACCCCTCACTTTGGCATTTGCACGGCATTAAGTGGAGGGGTTTGTATTTTTTCTCCTGGCTCACATTCAGTTCCAAGAGTAGCCCCAAGATATTCAATATTTTTGTGGAAACCCTTTGCTGGTTGCTACTTAATGTGTGCAGATGCCTGACTGCTATACATTACTTAGACAATTTCCTTACGATTGAAGACAACTCTCACCCCTCCCACAGTCTCACAGCTACCAGGTTTTTCTAGAACTTCGGTCTTATTTGAGCTACACCCCATAGTGGCGGCAGCAATTACATGGGGTCCTGGCTGGGCAGGTCACTCAGTCAGATGCTTCTCAGACAACCTAGCTACCTGCCACATTGTAAACAAAGGTTGGTCATCATCATTAATAGTTATGAGGTTTTAGAGGAAACTCCCATGGGTGGCAACCAATTATCAGTTTTTTTTTTCTCACTTCTATTCACATCTTGGGGATCAATAATATATTTGCTGATCACCTGTCTCATTTCCGCTTGGAGGCATTCCACAAGACTCTGCCCACTGCTTCTCGTCTGGCTACTCCTGCCCCTCCATTCCAAGACATGTTAATGGATTAAATGTTTTATTATCACATGCACAGAACCTTACCGACATGGCACTCTCAATTAACACAAGGAAATCCTACGATAGAGATTTTTACCTTTTCACCAAATTCATTGCCAATTTTCACATTCATGACATGTTTGCAATGGAGTCTTTATTAGGGTTCACTTCTTTTTGCCACCTTAAGCTAAAATGATCATATAACACTATTAAACTCTACTTAATGGGCATTCAACATCACATGCTGATACAACACCCTAACAAAACAAGACTCTCCTCCTTCTCGGCTGAATGCGCATGCACGGCAGGAGCCGCACACGCATTCAGCCAGTTCATAGGAAAGCATTCACAATGCTTTCCTATGGACGCTGGCGTCTTCTCACTGTGAAAATCACAGTGAGAAGCGCGGAAGAGCCTCTAGTGGCTGTCAATGAGACAGCCACTAGAGGCTGGATAAACCCTATTATAAACATAGCAGTTTCTCTGAAACTGCTATGTTTATAGAAAAAAGGGTTAACCTAGCTGGACCTGGCACCCAGACCACTTCATTAAGCTGAAGTGGTCTGGGTGCCTATAGTGGTCCTTTAAGGTATTAGACAAATATTTCAGAACCATTCAAAAACAACCACACCAACCACTTCTAGAATTACATGGTTCCACACTCACTACTGCCAAATGTATGCTCTATGTTCGCATGCTATTAACTAGGCTTGGTCTTAATTCAACTCATTACTCAGGCCTCTCTTTCCACATAGGGGCATGTAACAGATCCTTCCAACTTAGTCTTTTGTTCGGTTCATGCCTCTGTTCGCCTGATTTCGTGCGAAGTCCGTATGTGAAATATAGGTGGCCGCCATTTCGGGACTTTACACGTGTTCGCGGCCATCTTGTGTACGAACAGCGGTGTTTGCCTGTAACCGCATGGAACTAAAAACGGATACGCAAACAGGCGAACACCGCTGAGTCCTCCAGACCTCCATAAGTTCGCACAGAAACTACCGAACACTCCACCATTCGGTAGTTACACTCAGTCATCTATGGGGATTTCAGCGAACCCCGCGATTCGGATGGATGACAAGATTTTCATACCGTTTTACCGTGCGAACAGAGACCGACCGCAAGGCCAAAACTCATGGAACTATTTTCGGCTAGTTGGTCTGTGCGGTCGGTCAAAACTTTGAAACTCTGTAACTCCCGAACCGTTCATCCAATCGGGCTGATTTTTGGACAGAGTGTTCCCCTAACGAAGATCTCTCAAGCGGTGCCGGATTTAAAGGTGTACCCCCTGTTTTTGGGGTACATCCAGAACTGGGGTAAAATATTGTATGTTCTAATTGTGTTATGTGGTTATCTGAGGGGAGGAGACGTGGGGGTGTTACCCTGTGCATAATTGGTTGTTTTTATCCTCCCCCTGGGAGTGTCCTGTGTGTACCCTTTTCTAATAAAAAGCAGGCTGGGTGTCCCAGTCCTCAGTTCATCTTGACCCTTCATAACGTAGCCTCGTCTCGTTCTTGAAAGGGGATTGTTTGGGAAGGTTATTCTGTTCCTGTTGCAGCTGAACCTGATTTTCGCTCTGGATATCGTGGATGGGATTACATCAGCCTACTTCTCCACAGCAGCTTGCAGGGAAAAAGGACGTCTCCAACGGCAGAAACCCTCTCTCTATCTGGGTAGCCGTTACATTGGTGGCAAGCGGTGGGATGGTCCTTTTATCCAAGGAGCAAGTGCTGAATGGAGTCTCAGTATGCCAAGCTGAAAAGACCCACACTAAAGGATTTATTGGAGAATCGTGGTAGGAGTGCCAGCAACAGACCACGGAGGGAGCTGATAGCTGACCTGCTGGAGCTGGACGAGATGGATAGGTCCATGGAGGTAACGGAACCCATGGCACCCATCAGTGAGGACGATGTGATTACGGCAATTGTGCAGCGGAGATTAGCGTTGTATCCAGTCACGTCTACAGAGCTAATAACCCAACTGCTCCGGGAAACAAGGGAAGAGATCCAAACCAAGAGGGATCAAGAAATGGAACTGGTAAGAGCCAGACAGCTCACTACACAGACAGTTCCTACCCCGCTACCCACTACTACAGTAAAGAAAATTCCCTTCAATGCATTTAAAACCTTTGCGGAAAATGAAGAGGAAATTGATGGGTATTTGGCGGACTTTGAAAGACAGTGCTCGCTACATCAAATACCGCCAGGGCAATGGGTCACTATCCTGGCGGGAAAACTATCAGGAAAAGCTAGTGAGGCTTTTCGAGCGCTCACTACAGAGGAGATCACGCAGTACCAAACAGTAAAAGAGGCACTGCTCACCAGGTATGCGGTAACCCCAGAAGCCTACCGTCGCCGCTTCCGGGAGTCCAAAAAGAAAGCTGTGGACTCCCACATGGAATGGGCCAACCGACTACAAAGAGTGGCATCACATTGGGTCCAAGGGTGTAAGGCCAACACCGGAGAGGAGATATTGCAATTGTTCTTAATGGAACATTTCTTCCAAAATTTGGCTGCGGACCTACAAGACTGGGTACGAGACCGGCGCCCCGCTAATTTAAATGAGGCGGCTCGGCTGGCCGATGAATACGCCGAGACAAGGAGAGTAAGCCAGGGTACTCCACGACCAGCTCATAAGATAGAGCCACGTACCCCAGCCGCTGTCTCACGCCCAGAGTTTCGAGCTCCAGTCCCACCAGGACCACCCCGTCCTCAGGGACCTACCAACTACCCCCGAGATTTGTCGAAAGTGACGTGCCATCACTGCGGCAACCTCGGACATATTGCTCGATATTGTCCCCTAAGATCCAATAGCAACAATTGGAGACGCACAACTCCCAACGCAGAGGCCCCTGCATCACGACCCTCTGCGGCTCACTGTGTGGAAGCTGAAATGGGCCCTGAGGAATGCCTGGGGATTTTGTATGAAGCAGATCCCATACAAGCTGCTTCGCCAGATAACCGACAGCATCATCGGCAGGAAGTTCGGGTGAATGGACAAACAGCACAAGGCCTAAGAGACACCGGGGCTACCATCACGTTGATCCAAAAACACCTAGTAAAGCCAGAGAATGTGTCTACCCGCACTGTTGCTGTTCGGGTCGCAGGGGGCGCTGTTTTTCGCTTGCCCACTGCCCGAGTACACTTAGACTGGGGAGTCGGATCGGGGAAAACCACAGTTGGCATTATGGACAACTTGCCTGCCGAGGTCGTCTTGGGAAATGACATTGGCCCCTTGACCTCAGCATATTTGCCCACACCTGCTGCCGCTTGTCCCGTAACCACCCGCTCACAGGCCCGTGTCACAGATGACCCTAATACAGGCCGGGAGACCCAGGTAAGCCAAGCACCCACATGTAACCCCACTACAACAAGCAGGCCCATAGCTTGGGACACCCCAGAGGAGTTTGGGAGGGAAACTAGAGAGGACCCCACCCTCCAAAAGTATCGAGAATTAGCAGACAGTAGGGAGGGCAAACAGGAACGTTTCCTATGGGATGGGGACAGGTTGTACAGACTGACGGAAGGGAAAAAGAGAGGCTGTCCCCCTTCGCAGAAGCGCCAACTAGTGGTACCCAGAAAGTACCGGTTGGAGCTTCTCCGAATCGGCCACGACATTCCGTTGGCAGGGCATCTAGGGGGTAACCGTACCACCTTCCGGATCACCCAGACCTTCTTTTGGCCGGGGATCTCAAAGGATGTACGACGTTACTGCAGCACTTGTGACGTATGCCAACGGGTAGGGAAGAGAGGAGATCACCCTAAAGCTCGACTGTTACCTATGCCTGTGATCGAGGAACCATTTAGCAGGGTGGCAGTCGACCTAGTGGGACCCCTACCTAACCCCAGTCCCTCTGGTAAGAAATACATCCTTACCGTAGTGGACTATGCTACTCGCTACCCGGAAGCTGTCGCTCTGACGAATATCCAGGCTGACACTGTCGCCAGTGCTCTAGTCGGGATATTCACCCGAGTGGGATTTCCTCAGGAAATCTTGTCCGATAGAGGGACCCAGTTTACCGCAGACCTAACCCAGCAGCTATGGAAGGTTTGTAGTATTAAACCCCTACTTAGTTCCCCGTACCACCCTCAGACTAACGGTCTCTGTGAACGTTTTAACGGTACCCTAAAGCAATTGCTACGGACCTTTACAGCGGAATACAAAGATTGGGAACGATTCTTGCCGCACCTCCTGTTCGCTTATCGGGAGGTGCCACAGGAATCCACAGGGTTCTCTCCCTTTGAACTGCTCTATGGCCGGAGAGTACGAGGCCCTCTCGACCTCATCCGAGAGCACTGGGAGGGAGAGACAGAACATGAGGGTGTCCCCATCGTGCCATATGTACTAGAAATGCGGGACCGTATGGAACAGTTAGCCCGGATGGCACGGGACCATCTCCATGCGGCCCAGGGACGGCAGAAACGTTGGTACGATCAGGGCGCCCGCCAGCGAACGTTCCAAGTAGGCCAGAAGGTGCTGGTGCTTAGACCTGTCAAAGGGAATAAGCTCCAGACCTCCTGGCAGGGCCCTTACAAAGTGGTAGCACAGGTATGTGACACCACCTATGTAATTGCCAGCAGCAAAGATGAAAGGATCCAGAAGTCCTTTCACGTAAATTTATTAAAAGAATATCAAGAAAGGCCCGAGGATATAGCAGCCATATGTATACCAGCCACTGAAGACCCTGACAGCTTACCCATACCCGACCTTTTAGCTAACTCGGAACCTAAGACCCTGCTCAATACCATACAGCTAGGGGAGCGGTTAACCCCCGCTGAAAAGGGACAGATCCGACAACTGCTGACTGAAAAGAGGTTGACGTTTTCCCAAGAGCCCGGATACACCCCCTTAGCAACTCACTATGTAGAGACCCCAGGTCAAACTCCTCTCCGGCAAACTCCCTATAGGATCCCTGAGGCAGTAAAAGATGAGATGAGGAAGGAAATCCAGGAGATGCTAAGACTAGGAGTGATAGAGCCATCTGACAGCCCGTGGGCCTCACCGGTGGTCCTAGTCCCCAAAAAGGATGGGACTACCCGGTTCTGTGTCGATTATCGACGTCTCAATGACAAAACCCTGACAGACGCATATCCCATGCCCCGAGTAGACGAGCTATTAGATCGTATTGCCAGGGGACGTTATCTGACCACCATCGATTTGTGTAAAGGGTATTGGCAGATTCCCCTGGCCAAGGAGGCTATCCCTAAGTCGGCCTTTGTCACCCCATTTGGCTTGTACCAATTTAAGGTCATGCCATTTGGGATGAAAAACGCCCCGGCTACATTTCAGCGCTTAGTGGACCGCCTCCTTGATGGCTTCCAGGATTTCGCCTGCGCGTACCTGGATGACATTGCGATTTATAGCGAAACCTGGGGAGAGCACTTAAGGCATGTAGAGGCCGTACTGGATCAGATTCGGGCCGCAGGGTTGACTCTGAAACCAGAAAAGTGTAACTTCGGCATGGCAGAAGTCCAGTACCTGGGACATCGAGTGGGATGTGGGAAGCAGCGCCCAGAACCCGCTAAAATTGAAGCTGTAGCTAACTGGCCCACACCCCACACCAAAACTCAAGTATTAGCATTTTTGGGGACCGCAGGATATTATAGGAGGTTTGTCCCTGACTATAGTACCATCGCAAAACCATTAACAGACCTAACCAAAAAGAACTTGCCTAGGATAGTCCTGTGGTCTCCCGCCTGTGAAACAGCCTTTCAGGCCCTAAAGAATGCTCTGATTCATGCACCTGTCCTGTCTGCCCCCGTCCCTAACAAAAGATTTGTCGTTCATACAGATGCATCCATGTATGGACTGGGGGCAGTTCTAAGCCAGGTCGGAGAAGATGGAGGCGAGCACCCTGTCGCGTATCTCAGTAGGAAACTGTTACCTAGAGAAGTGAGCTACGCGGCAGTGGAAAAGGAATGCTTAGCCCTGGTCTGGGCATTAAAGAAACTCACCCCATATTTGTACGGACAGGAATTTACACTAATCACCGACCATAACCCCCTGGTGTGGTTAAACAGAGTAGCTGGAGATAATGGACGCTTGTTGAGATGGAGCCTAGCACTGCAACCCTACAACTTTTCCATTCAATACCGCCCGGGCAGGTTTAACGGGAATGCCGATGGTCTGTCCAGACAAACAGAACTATTACCCTAACAAGGGACCGGACAGCCCCAAGTTGACCCGAAAAGGATCAATCCGGGTCTGCCGGAGTGTTCCACAAAAGGGGAGCAGTGTAACAGATCCTTCCAACTTAGTCTTTTGTTCGGTTCATGCCTCTGTTCGCCTGATTTCGTGCGAAGTCCGTATGTGAAATATAGGTGGCCGCCATTTCGGGACTTTACACGTGTTCGCGGCCATCTTGTGTACGAACAGCGGTGTTTGCCTGTAACCGCATGGAACTAAAAACGGATACGCAAACAGGCGAACACCGCTGAGTCCTCCAGACCTCCATAAGTTCGCACAGAAACTACCGAACACTCCACCATTCGGTAGTTACACTCAGTCATCTATGGGGATTTCAGCGAACCCCGCGATTCGGATGGATGACAAGATTTTCATACCGTTTTACTGTGCGAACAGAGACCGACCGCAAGGCCAAAACTCATGGAACTATTTTCGGCTAGTTGGTCTGTGCGGTCGGTCAAAACTTTGAAACTCTGTAACTCCCGAACCGTTCATCCAATCGGGCTGATTTTTGGACAGAGTGTTCCCCTAACGAAGATCTCTCAAGCGCTGTTTTTGGGGTACATCCAGAACTGGGGTAAAATATTGTATGTTCTAATTGTGTTATGTGGTTATCTGAGGGGAGGAGACGTGGGGGTGTTACCCTGTGCATAATTGGTTGTTTTTATCCTCCCCCTGGGAGTGTCCTGTGTGTACCCTTTTCTAATAAAAAGCAGGCTGGGTGTCCCAGTCCTCAGTTCATCTTGACCCTTCATAACGTAGCCTCGTCTCGTTCTTGAAAGGGGATTGTTTGGGAAGGTTATTCTGTTCCTGTTGCAGCTGAACCTGATTTTCGCTCTGGATATCGTGGATGGGATTACATCAGCCTACTTCTCCACAGCAGCTTGCAGGGAAAAAGGACGTCTCCAACGGCAGAAACCCTCTCTCTATCTGGGTAGCCGTTACAGGGCAGCTTTAACTGCCTCCTCTAATCATATTCCAGCACATATTATCAAGGTAATGGGATGCTGGAAATCATCCACTTATACCTTATATATACCAGAACCAATTAAAGTGATTTGTCGGGGATTTTGTGACTTATCCAAATGATTTGTTGTATAGTAGAATGAATAAAATTTTGTATGGTACACTTCTTATTGCCCTCTTTTATTACAGACCTACTGCATAGTCTGTTCCGGCACACCACAACCGACTGGTGTTTTAAACTTTGGTATTTCCTACTATTTATGTGGTATCTAATCATTATGGCAATATTGCCCCGACCACAAATTTAAGGCTTTGCCTGTAGTTGTAGAAGGTACTTTGGTCCCCTTTATGAGGGTCTCCAGGCCTCTCTCACATACCGGTACTGGTCTGGCGAATTGCCCCTCCCACCACTCCCTCTTTTCCCATCACCCTCTAAGGTGGGCTCTCTTATTACAGGCCTACTGCATTGTCAGTTCCGGAACACCACAACAACAATTTATATATATATATATATATATATATATATATATAGTGTAGATTGGATTAGCTATATTAGTCCAGTAGTCAAGATGCCAAAATACCAGAGTTTTGCAGTATGCAATGATACCTTTTTTTATTGGACTAACATAATATTTCAAAGAAAAGCTTTTGAGAGTTTTCCTCTCTTCCTCATGTCTGAAGCAATACTGATCAATCTGATTTTAACACTTAAAACAAGTGATGTTAGAGAAGGGGCGGGGGAGGGGTGGGTGGGGTGTCATAAACAGCAGAAGATGTGCCGTAAAGTGAAAGGTGCAGGTTGGCTGAGAATAGCCAGAAAAGGTAAATAAACAGAGGAGAGTTAATAAGCTGGTTAACCCCTTCAGGACCGGCCTGTTTTTGCGATGTTTGTACGTTAAGGACCAGAGCAGTTTTAACACTTTTGTGGTGTTTGTGTTTAGCTGTAATTTTCCGCTCTCTCATTTACGGTTCCCATACAAGTTATATATTGTTTTTTTCACGACAAGAAGGGCTTTCTTTACATACCAGTATTTATATTATGTCATATATTGTATTTAAAAAAAATAATGAAATATGGTGAAAAAAAAAAAAAAAAACATGTTTTTGGATTTTTACTTGAAAAATCTTTTACTTATCTACAAAAGCTAATGAAAAAAACTGCTAAATAGATTCAAAATTTTGTCCCGAGTTTAAAAACACCCAGTGTTTACATGCTTTATTGCTTTTTTTTGCAAGTTATAGGCCTATAAATACAAGTAGGAAATTGCTGTTTCAATATATATATATTTTAAATGTATCAATAGTGACATTGTTACACCGTTATCTGTCATAAATCCCCGAAACACACCTAACATGTACATATTTTTTAAAGTAGACAACCCAGGGTATTTAAAATGGGGTATGTCCAGTCTTTTTTAGTAGCCACCTAGTCACAAACACTGGCCAAAGTTAGCATTTATATTTGTTTGTGTGTTAAAAATGCAAAAACCGCTAACTTTGGCCGGTGTTTGTGACTAAGTGGCTACTAAAAAAGGCTGAACATACCCCATTTGCAATACCTTGGGTTGTCTTCTTTTGTAAATGGTATGCCATCATGGGGCTAATTCTCATTCCTTGGCTACCATACGCTCTCAAAGGCAACCTAACCAATCTGACAAATTTCAATAAAAAAAAAAAAGTAAAATCAAGCCTTATATTTGACCCTGTAACTTTCACAAACACTATAAAACCTCTACATGTGGGGTACTGTTATACTCAGGAGACTTCGCTGAACACAAATATTAGTGTATCAGAACAGTAAAATATATCACAGCAATAATATCCTCAGTGAAAGAGCTGTTTGTGTGTGAAAAATGCAAAAAACTTCACTTTCACTGACAATATCATCGCTGTGATATGTTTTACTGTTTTGAAACACTAATATTTGTGTTCAGCGAAGTCTCCCGAGTAAAACAGTACCCCCATGTACAGGATTTAGGGTGTCATAGAAAGTTACAGGGTTAAGCACAGTGCTAGCAAATTAAATTATCTGGACTTTTGGCCTGGGTTGGCAGGCAGGTCCCTCAAATTGCAATCATTAAAATTACTTAATTAGGTAAAAATATTACATAAATATGCACGTAGAATTTTAATATATATACATATTTATATATTTGACGTCTACGTGTATATTTATGAAATTATTAATGTAATTTTGTATGTGGACATATGTATATTTCGTATTATTTTTATTTATTTATTTATACATAGATATATATATCATTACATTCTAAGTGTATTTTGATATAAATATATATATATCAATATCAAAATACTGTTAGAATAAAATTTAATATATATATATATAATTTTTTTTTAATTATTAAAAATTATTTTTATTTTTTGTTATTTATTTTTATTAACATATTATTTGTATTTTATAATAATATATATACCATATATATAGTTATTATATATATTGTATATATTCGTGTGTAATTTAAATATAAGTGTATTTTTATATTAATATACGTATATATAAATATAAAAATACACTTAGTGTGACATTATATATATGATACATATACATATATTATATATAGATATAATACATGTATATATATCATATATATATACACATATTATAATTTTTTTTACACTGATTTTTTTGTTTTACACTTTATTTTATGATTTTTCACTTGCAGGGAGACTGCCTGTCAGCACAGACAGTCCCCCTGCAGGCAGATACAAAGACCCCTATTGCGGTCATGTGATCGAGTGATCACATGGCCGTGGGGTCCTGATCTGCCGAGGGGGGACTGCCCGGGCAGACAGGCAGTCCCCCTGGACCGGGAGGAGAGCTGATCGCCGCCGTGGGACCGACGGCGATCAGGTAAGTTGCCCAAAACCGTTATGACGGTTCAGGACCGTCAGCGGTCCAAACGCACATTTTACCGCTGACGGTCCTGAACCGTCAGCGGTCCTGAAGGGGTTAAAAAGAAAAAACAAAAACAAAAAAAAATAGCAAAGCAAGGCATGCAAATATATAGATGCATATATGTAGGTATATAAATTGATCAAATAAAGGTGTAGCGAGACTATTGAAAAACAGCTATATAAGATATTAAGATGCGTGTTTATATAACGTTTTGGTAGTATGTGAGAAAGCATTAGCCCCTTAACGCCGTTACGGCGTTCTATGCCGTCCCTCATTAAAAGGGCTTTAAAGTCGTTGCGGCGGCATAGAACGCTGTAACGGCTGAAGCCCCCAGGAGATCAGAGGTACTTACCTCCGCCGTGATCCTCTTCTGGAGGGCTGCCTGAAAGCCAAGGCAGCCCTCCCCTAGCAAATGAGGTCCCCAGGGGCCATGTGATCGCTCTCAAAGAGCGATCACATGGCCCCCTATAGCTAACTGTGGATCTGCCAGCAGGGGGGCTGTCTAAAATGTCAGACAGTCCCCCTGCTGGTGGGAGGTGTAAAATAAATTAATTAAACATGTTTAAAATAAAAATTATGTGTATATATGTATATATAAAATATCTATTATATATATATATATATATATATATATATATACACATTTTATATATATGTAACGTCATACGTAGTGTATTTGAATATTATTAAAATACACTTAGACTGATGTTACATATATATAAAATGTATATATATTTATATATAATAGATATATACACATATATTATATATATACATGTATAATTACAATAATAAATAAATAAAATAATAAAATAAATGAATAAATATTGAAACAAAATGTAATATACATTATATATTCATATGTAATTCCATTCTAACTGTATTTTGTTATTTATATATATATATATATATATATATATATATATATATATATATTGGTAACAGAATACACTTAGAATGACATTCTATATATATCTATCTATATATAAAATACAAATAACCGCAAATATAAATATATATATATATATATATATATATATATATATATATATATATATATATATATATACATATACATATATATATATATATATATATATATATATATATATATATATATATATATATATATATATGTGTATATATACATATATACAAGGTAAGAAGGGCTGCACTCACCTAAACATGCATATAGTACAGGGTGCTACTGGGACCAAAATACAAAAAATATACAAACCAGTGCACTCGCTTATTAACTAAATAGAGATTTCAAATCCTAAATAGTACTATTTAAACACCTCACCTGAAAAATAATTTTTCAGGTGAGGTGTTTAAATAGTACTATTTAGGATTTGAAATCTCTGTTTAGTTAATAAGCGAGTGCACTGGTTTGTATATTTTATATATATATATATATATATATATATATATATATATATATATATATATATATATACACATATAATTACATAAAAGATTACATTAGTATACACGTAGAATTTAAATACCTATAAATGCATATATATTCAAATTCTACATGTATATTTAAGTAATCTTTTAACATAATTATGTGATTTGATTAATTAAAATTTGATTGACATGCCTGACAACACAGGGAGAAAGTGCAGAGAATGTAATTTCGCAAGCACTATATTTGACCCTGTAACTCTCCAAGACACCATAAAACCTGTACATAGGGGGTACTGTTTTACTCGGGAGACTTCACTGAGCTCAAATATTAGTGTTTCAAACTGGTAAATTGTATTACAACGATGATATTTTAAGTAAAAGTGAATTTTTTTGCATTTTTTACAAACAAACTGCACTTTTATGGACTATATTATTGTTGTAATATGTTTTACTGTTTTAAAACACTAATATTTGTGTTTAGCGAAGGCTCCCGAGAATAACAGTACCCACCATGTACAGGTTTTATGGTGTTTTGGAGAGTTAGAGAGTCACATATAAGGCTTGCATTTAATTTTTTTGACATTGAAATTTGCCAGATTGGTTATGTTGCCTCTGAGAGCGTATGGTAGCCCATGAGTGAGAATTACCCCCATGATGGCATGCCATTTGCAAAAGTAGACAACCCAAGGTATTGCAAGTGGGGTATGTCCAGCCTTTCTTGGTAGCTACTTAGTCACAAACACTGGCCAAATATTAGTTTTTTGCTTTTTTCCACACAAAAACAAATATGAACGCTAACTTTGGCCAGTGACTAAAGACTAAACATACCCCACTTTCAATACCTTGGGTTGTCTACTTTTTCAAATGCTATTATGGGGGTAATTCTCATTCCTGGGCTACCACACCGTCTCAAAGGTAACATTACTAATCTGGAAAATTCAATTTGAAAATGGAACGTTCTATATTTGACCCTGTAACTTTCCAAAATACCATAAAACCTGTTAATGGGGGGTACTGTTGTACTCATGAGACATTGCTGATTACAAATATGTGCATATGTGCAACAGTATTATGACATTCACAGCTAAAAGTCAGACGAAAATACAAATTAAAAAAAAATCGTATTTTCTCATATATTTTTTTTTATTTTATTCATAATAAATTATGTTCCATATATGAATAGTTAATGATAAATTAAAGCCCTGTTTCTCCTGAACAAAATTATATATAAAAAGTGTGGGTGCGGTGATTAGATAGGTAACCTCAGAACTTCCAATCTAGAGGTTAAAATGGAGAGATGAGGCTAGAGGTAGGAGAGGGAATTTGGAGGTGATTGCCAGAGAGAACTAAAGGATAATTGCAGCCACTGGTAACATGTAAAGGGAATGAGGAGGTGATTGAGCATGATCTCAAGCAGCTGCAGAAGCATGCTACGAAGGTAGAAGAACCAAGGAGGGTGGGAGGGGCAAACCTAAAATTGTACATTCTGGTTTAAAAAGTAAAACCTTTGGCAATTTAGCACATATATATATATATATATATATATATATATATATATATATATATATATATATATATATAAAAAAAAATATATATAATACCTTGCACACAAGCTGTCCTTCAATCCTTGCAAAAACCGGGTGCATTACCAGGGCTCAAGATATCCAAATTCAAATAGAATGGCTGCACTCACGGGTATTTTCCAGTTAAAATATAACTTGTAATGAGATTGCATAAAAATCGACGTTTCAGTCCATCATGTGGACTTTCATCAGGATATCCTGATGAAAGTCCACATGATGGACTGAAACGTCGATTTTTATGCAATCTCATTAAAAGTTATATTTTAACTGGAAAATACCCGTGAGTGCAGCCATTCTATTTGAATTTATATATATATATATATATATATATATATATATGTGCTAAATTGCCAAAGGTTTTACTTTTTAAACCAGAATGTACAATTTTAGGTTTGTGTCCAATTATCTCCAATTATCTAAATGCAAATTTGTTTCCATTATTTTTTATTGCTATGGAAGTCTTAATAACTAGGAAATAGAAGTAACATTGTTTTCCACAACTCCACATTCAAAGACATTCACCAACTGGAATAATTCTACAGTTTGACAACAAATTCCTTAAAAGCCTTCAAGGGTTCCTTATTTCCTTTTTAGGTTCACATTTTACATTGTTGCTCTACATTTTATCTAATGTCATATACTGTTGTATTAGGTTATTTGGCTGCTGTTCTTATTTTCTGTTTGACAACCATTTAATTATTTTTGTGCATGTCGATATATATCAAAACAGTGTGATAGTCTGTAAAAATTCCATGCAATGTTGTTCATTTTTCTGGTACACATATATGTGTATTTTATATATGCTCAATACAAATTATAGCAAAGGGACACTATAGTTACCTGAACAACTTTAGCTTAATGAAGCAGTTTTGGTGTATAGAACATGCCCCTGCAGCCTCACTGCTCAATCCTCTGCCATTTAGGAGTTAAATCCCTTTGTTTATGAACCCTAGTCACACCTCCCTGCATGTGACTTGCACAGCCTTCCATAAACACTTCCTGTAAAGAGAGCCCTATTTAGGCTTTCTTTATTGCAAGTTCTGTTAAATTAAGATTTTCTTATCCCCTGCTATGTTAGTTGCTTGCTAGACCCTGCAAGAGCCTCCTGTATGTGATAGTTCAATTTAGATATTGAGATACAATTATTTAAGGTAAATTACATCTGTTTGAAAGTGAAACCAGTTTTTGTTTTTTTCATCCAGGCTCTGTCAATCATAGCCAGGGGAGGTGTGGCTAGGGCTGCATAAACAGAAACAAAGTGATTTAACTCCTAAATGACAGTGAATTGAGCAGTGAAATTGCAGGGGAATGATCTACACACTAAAACTGCTTTATTTAGCTAAAGTAATTTAGGTGACTGTAGTGTTCCTTAACATAAAAACCCAGTACATGTTCACAATAGACACATTTTTGCTTGCTCACCAAAAAAAGTAATAGCAGAAATATTATTTATTCAGGAAACCCACTTCTTTACAAATATTTCACTTGAACATTTCACTTCATTTAACATAAGAATATACTGTCCCTCGAGTAAAAAGAGATGCTTAACTCATCACTAAAATATTTTATTTGCAGGCATCTGTACCAAACACATAGGATATTGTGCTCACCAAAAGGAATGTTTTTTCTTTATTTAGTATATATAAAATGTTTTTTCTTTATTTAGTATATATAAAAAATTAGTATATATAAAATTAGTATATATATAAAAAAAAATATATAGTATATATAAAATCATGTAATTGGCATTAACCTGGCTAAACTAGCTTAACAAACTACAAATATGTAATTGATAATATAATTATCAATGGAGACTGTAATGCTACAAAACATTCAGCAATCGATTGAAGAGTATTGACACAACAAAGGGTACATGAAATTGGCTTATTTTAAAAGCAAGGTTAAAAAAGATCCATATAAAATCAAACATCAAGGGGATGAAGACTTTACCTTTGTATCACACATAACTTCCACCCATCACACAGAGAGCTGCAATTGGAAGTAAATGGAGGACAGAAAAATTGAAACCCATGGCAGCCCAGTCCTACTTCAACACCAACAATATATGGGAACAGAAGGGTAAATAAGAAAATGCATTTTTTAACTATTTTATTTGTGTGTATAGGTATCTGTGTACAGTCTAGGGAAAAAGAGAGTACAGTATCTTAATTCAATGGTTTTACATATCGGGAATTAATAACAATAATTTTTTCCCCTTTTTTCTTTTCTTAAAATTGACTAAATACAACCTCAGATGAACAACATATGACATATTACACCATGTCATGGTTTTTGTTTTTTCCAGAAACAAAGTCAAAATGGAGAAGCCATGTGTGAAAAACTAAATACACCCTTACTTCTTAAATAAGAATTAAGAGGCTATGTAGCAGACATATGCATTTTTAATTCAGTCATCTTAAAATACATAAAACATAACCTGGGACGCATCTTTCTGCTGATCCATCCACAGAAAATTAGATCATGGATTAAGCAAAGGTCTGTTATTACAGTAATGGGGGAAATCGACTTCTACTTCTGCTTCTACTTCTATTTTTCCTTTTTTTTTATAAGTACCATTTATCTCTTCCTGAAGGATCAGAATGGGATTAAAAAACATCTCTGTTAACAACATTATACTAGTTATATATGTTTTACAACAGTCCAAAAACCAGATGTAGAGTTACCAACTTTAAGCTGAACAGTCCAGATGTCAGGGTCATGTCCCTCAATTGTAGTTTAGTTCCCTTGTGTCCCATATGTATAGACACCACAGATCTGTTCCTGGGCATCACAGTTCAAGTGCACCATTAGATGTGCTCATTCTGTGTAGCGGGCACCAGGACCATGCAGTTACCACTTCAGCAGTTCTCCCGGCATGGCAGCCTGTAAATAGACTGCATTGTTTGGAGGTATGGAGTTGTGATTTTTGGCTTATGCCCCACCTTTAAATAAGTCATATAAAAGACTCTCTTTCAACTCTGCACACATAGCCTGGCACATAAAGAGGAGTTATTGATAATAATATATACACAATGGTATTTTGATAACAAAATTGATTAATAATTATTTCTACTGATTGCAGAGAGGACAACATGGTCATGTTATAGCCATTATTTGAATCTATTTGTTTATATTTACAAATACATTAGTGAGGGTTTTAAAATTCTGGTGTTCAGAATTCAGTTTTTTTATTTATTTTTTATTTTGGGAATCCAATTTGCTTTTGGAGTATACTTTAGGTAGGATACATGCTTGGATTTTTCAGATCCATTTTGTTCAAGAATTGCAATCTATTCTGGAAAAATAACTTAAGTCCTTGTGCAATAACATATGTGATATGTGTGTAGATTTCAATTGTACACTGCAATGATCACTACTAGTATTTAGTCACAAACCACTGCATCTTTTATTGCCTTAATTGATGTGTTACGGACAGGTATAATAGAATTGAAATTAAATAATGAGGTGGTGGAGGTACCATAAACAGTATTTTGTATTATGGTGTTTTGACATCCCTGGAACTATTTTGAAAATCTTAATGTACTTATAAACCATGCATGTGACAAATAATGTGATTTATTGGGGTCCGTTCTACTTCAATCTTTTAACTTATATTAACCATTTTAACACTTGTAATGGACCATGGGTAACCCAACTGGTTACCTCTGCTAATTCCTTCCTTCAGCCACTATGGAACCATTAGAATACACAGACATCCATTCCCCCAGTAGCTAGACGAAACATAGTTCTGGGAGTCAGCAGATTTTATTCTGGTCACATACAGCTTCTTTGCACAGACCCCTACATGGAGTCTCCAATACAATAAAGCAGGGGTTTCAATCCCCTGTGTGCCTGAGAGATAATTGCGTGAGAAAAACCATATAATTCAATTATCTCTCAGGTACAGAAAATCCATACAAAATATACAGTACCCCAAAAGTGCCCCTACCATAACTAGGAAACCCACAAACGTCATATCCCCGGATAGCCATATCTGAGTGTATAACATATTCAAATATCACTCAGATCAGTTCAGTGAAACTGGAATGCCACCGGGGTAAAGTTTTGACTGGCCGGACACAAGGCACTAGCCCAAAAAAGTTCCAGGGAAATAGGTGTCCTAGCCGGTCTCTATTCAGGGTTACTGTGCGAACACCACACAAGGGAATTGTCAGAATAATCCAGCACGTAGAATGGTGTAACACAGAGGACTGATAGGTAACGTATACCAGGCCTTAGAATGGCCAGACTAACTTACCAAAGAATAGTCAGGAATAGCCGAGGTCAAGGGATACAGAAAGAGACAAAACGATAAGGAAAAGCCAGGAGTCAGGGACAACCACAAGGGAAACCACGACAGGGCACTGAGCAGGATGAGAGCTGGGGGTAAATAACCCTCCTCTAGATCTGGAAGGCTGTAACCGGCCTTTGACCCCAAACGCAGTTACCAGGTTCCCATTTGCATAATTGCTGCTCAGCATTAACCCTTCTGTGGATTTGGTTGCTGCTCGGCACAACTTTTCCTGTGTGGACAGTAAATGCCATTAACCACATTTTTATAAGCGGATGAATACGTGACAGGAATCTCTTTGTCTCAGTATAAGAATGCTCCCTCTGTTCGGCAGTCCATATCTCCCAAACGTCGTTCACATAGGTGGTCAGGAAGTGGAACGGGCAGCGGTCTAATCTTTACCGGGGTTCATGTGAGTGCCTAGCCGAAAAGAGTTCCAGGCACTCGACAACCAAGTGCCACTGTCCATGTTCGGGAGGCATTCTGTTATATGAAATGGTGCATTAATTACCGTATTTATCGGCGTATAACACACACTTTTTCTCCCTGAAAATAGGGGGAAAATGATGGGTGCGTGTTATACGCCGATATACCATATTTACTTACCTGTCTTGAAGCGTGGGCCGGTGTTCAGCGCGCACCGCGGTACTGGAACTTCAATTTCAGGTTCCGGTTTCCGGCGGGACTGAAAGGAAGTGTGCACACTTCCTTTCAGTCCTGCCGGAAACCGGAACCTGAAATTGAAGTTCCAGTACCGCGGTGCGCTCTGTGAAGCCGGCCCACGCTTCAAGACAGGTAAGTAAATATGGTATATCCTTCTTAAAATGAGGTGCGTGTTATACGCCAGTGCGTGTTATACGCCGATAAATACGGTAATTACTTCCCTTGCAGTTTCACACTTAAGTTGCTGATGTGAAAGTTCTAATGAGGTACAGGGGGAGTCCTACTTTGGGAGACGAATGGATGGCATTCATATATAATAACGAAATTGGCGGTAGGTTCCGCCACAACACTTAACACTTAATAAGTGAAAAGTGACATATATAGAATGATAATCATAAGTTACATTACAATTAAATCAGGATGATGGCAAAACATAAAAAGTACACAATCTGATTTGACTATTTAAAAAAGGCAAATAAAATTGTGCATGCCCTTAACATGTGTAAAAAGCTTAATCCACAATAATTGTGTAGGTGTGTTTACTAACCATGCACTATAATACAAAAACAATTCCTTTACAGAACACAGTTAATGAAAAAGTAAAAACAATGTATGTGAATTAACGCTGAAATATTGGTTGAACTTTATAGTTCATTAAATGTATTATTTCTCTAAGAATCAGATGATCTGTTATGTTAATGGTAATGATAGTGAATAACATTTTTGTTATTAATAATATTTTTGCTATTGTTGGTACAATCATTTCATTTATAGTACAAAAATATAATTGAATTGTTTTCAATTTAATTGAAACTATATTGCAAATGTTTAAAATATTTGTAAAAAAAAAAAAAAAAGAAATCAAAACAAACATCTTAAGTTTTTTCATTTGTTTAATCCATTTAAATAAACTATGCCATTTATGATTTTCTTTTGGCCAGGATGATTATTTTTTTGTGAAAGTACATTGTAAGAATAAATAGCAATAAACCATAGAGGGTGGTCAAAGGAAGCATTGCTTTAGAGAACATTTTGATCTTTTTGGGGCCGTATGTGACTGCATTGAAAGTTGTGAAGCTAATCAGCAGCATTCAATATCCCTATAGGGTGACTACTGTATGCAGTGAAAAGAGAATGACATAGAGTCTGTGCAGGCGTTAGGAGGAAAATATTAAAACATTTAAAACATTTGCGACAGCTTGTTGACAGGTGGCCCATTATTTCCATTAGTTGTACAATCTTTAGAGGCAGTTTGATTATAGTATGAAAGTAGCTGTGTGTAAAAAAAGGCATTTTGTGATTCTGGTAGAAAAAAAGGTGACTGAAGAAATAGTGAGAGTGTTTTGTTCTTAGCAGCAGTGTATAAAAAGCTAGAATGGAAAATAACTATGCGAAATGTAAATCAGAAGTGTAGGCTGTTTGTAGAAAAATAACTATTCCCAATTTCTTTCACATTTACAGCAATGATGATTAAGTGACATTTTTAACTTTCACATAAGTTGTCAGTTAATAATGACAGATTATAAGACATGCTCTAATGTTCTTTTGCTTCTTTACCTTTGAGATAATTAACACTGTATGATTATAATTATTACTATAATTACTACTTGTACTAGTACTGCTAATAATGATAGTGAAAATAATAACATTAATAATACAAATAATAATAAACAGCTGAACAGCATCTAAATTGCATCTATTTTTGAAAATAATTAAAAATTTACTTTTTTTTTTCTTTTCTATCTTATTAGTTAAAATGTTTACAAAGATGTCAGATGATAAAATATTATTATTATTATTATTATTATTATTATTATTATATTTATAGAGCGCCGTCAAATTCCGCAGCGCTTTACAATGGGTGGACAAACAGACATGTAGTTGTAACCCGACAAGTTGGACACACAGGAACAGAGGGGTTGAGGGCCCTGCTCAATGAGCTTACATGCTAGAGGGAGTGGGGTAAAATGACACAAAAGGTAAGGATAGTATTAGACTAGTGACAGTTGCAGAAGAGGTATCAGTTGGGAGCTATTAACAGTTTAATTGATATGCTTTTATGAAGAAGTGGGTTTTTACCGATTTTTTTTTAAGGAGTGGAGACTGGGTGAGCATCTAACGGAGGAGGGAAGCGAGTTCCACAGGAATGGTGCAGCCCTTGAGAAATCTTGAAGACGAGCATCAGAGGTGGGAGTACGGACAGAAGATAGACGTAAGTCTTCAGCAGATCGTAAGGGCCTAGACAGGACATACTTGTGGATAGATAGGTGGGAGCAACATTATGTAGAGATTTGAAAGCAAGAACCAGAATTTTAAATTGAGCTCTATATTTTATAGGAAGCCAATGTAGGGACTGACAGAAGGGTTAGGCATGGGAGGTGCGGGCGGACAGGAAGATGAGCCTCGCCGCCGCATTTATTATGGACTGTAAGCACGTAAGACCACTGAGAAGTGGATTATGACATGACAGGAAAATGACAGGATTTGGCGATAGATTGAACATGAGGCTTGAAGGAGAGGTCGGAGTCAAAGAGAACACCTAGGCAGCGAGCCTGTGTGGTGGAGCTGATGGTAGCACCGTTGACTTGGAGGGAGACAGGCACAGGAGTAACAACACTTGAGGGAGGAAAGACCAGAATTTCTGTTTTGGTCAAGTTTAGTTTAAGGAAGTGGGCAGCCATCCAGTTAGAAACAGCAGAGAGGCAGTCAGAGACACTAGTCAAGAGGGGCGGGGAGAGATCAGGAGAGGACAGGTAGATTTGCGTGTCATCTGCATAGAAATGATATTGGAAGCCAAAGGAGCTAATGAGTTTACCAAGGGAGGCAGTATAGATGGAGAACAGTAGGGGACCAAGGACTGAACCTTGGGGGACACCAACAGAGAGGAGTTGGGGAGAAGAAGCAGAGCCAGAGAAAGAAACACTGAAAGAGTGCTGGGAGAGGTAGGAGGAGCACCAGGATGTGCGGGACAGTTATAAAAAAAAAACAAAAAACTGTTCATAGTACACAAATGACTGTAATCGCACAACATGTTTTTTTAACCTCTGGGTAATCACTGATAAAGCATTATTTTCTGGCAATTCTCAACAGGAATTATTCTCACAAGGTTATTCACTAAACACCGGACTTTGTCTGTACGTATAAAATCATTTGAAAATGGCCTGAGTGAATCTGCAATCACCCAGGTGTATTCTGGTTTAATCCCTTCGTGACCAGAACGTTTTTAAATTTTCTTACCATTAAGGACCATGACTGTTTTTTTACATTTCTGTAGTGTTTGTGTTTAGCTGTAATTTTCCTCTTACTCATTTATTGTACACACACATATTTTATACCGCTTTTACCGCCATTAAATGGGCTTTCTAAAAATACTATTATTTTCTTAATATCATATAATTTACTATAAAAAAATATTATAAAATATGAAAAAATGTAAAAAACACACCTTTTCTAAATTTGACCCCCAAAATCTGTTACGCATCTTCGCACCAGACAAAAAACACCCATGCTAAATAGTTGTAGATAGATAAATGTTGTCCTGAGTTTAGAAATACTTAATGTTAACATGTCCTTAACATTTTTTGTAAATTTATAAGGCGATAAGTACAAGTAGCACTTTTCTATTTCCAAACCGTTTTTTTTTTTCCCAAAATTAATGAAAGTTACATTGTAACACTGATATCTGTCAGGAATCCCTGTTTGACAGACCTGTGTGACCCTGACCGGGTGCTTCCGTCAATAGCTGCTTCCTAGTACTTGCGAGCACCATAAGCACTGCACTGGAACACCATAGCCACCGTAAATCCCACAAACTGCTGCAGCTTGGTTGGGATCTCGCTGTCCTCCACCCACCCTGGATCCAAGACTGGGATTCAGCTTCCAGATAGACCTCTCCTAGTCCAGAGAGCAAAGCAGGATAGCTCTTACAAGAGCTAGTGATTATAATCCAGGGAAGTATAGTGATTATAGCAATCCCCAAAGTGAATATAGCTCTCCAATCCCCAAAACATGAGCCTAGACTTCATGAAGGGTAAAACAAATCTGTTTAATGGCAGCCACAACTGGCCTTATATGCAGGTCCCCATGCAACCCCTTCGACCTGAGAGTAGACTACAGTAAAAACATATACACAATTAAATTGGCTCTCAGGTCCAGGACACTCCCATACAAAATAGGTCAATCCCTTCCCTATGCCTTGGAGATACTTGAGTAAAGCACTGTGTTAAACTCCATTATCTCCAGGCACAAAAAAAACACACATTTTTACAAAAAAAAACAAATACCTTAAACACAAAAAATCCCCACAAAACACAA
Organism: Pelobates fuscus; assembly: GCF_036172605.1. Classification (NCBI taxonomy): domain Eukaryota; kingdom Metazoa; phylum Chordata; class Amphibia; order Anura; family Pelobatidae; genus Pelobates; species Pelobates fuscus. Next base: position 348,116,100 of record NC_086317.1, on the reverse strand, counting down.
AAAATCCCCACAAAATTGTAGGAATTGTGGCCACCCAGACAAACACTTAGAACACTGCGGTGGAAATTGCTACAAAAGTAGCAATTAGGCTTAACAAGTTCCAGTGTGGTTCATGCGGCTGTTCGGTTCCCGAAACAAACATAAAATCCCACCAACCATGTCTGTTCACAGAGTTTTTATAGGGCCCATAGTCTTTTGGTAAGAGGCTGACCAGCAGGCCCCTCCAAGCACCCATGACAAGGTTCAGTTTGTCACACCCTGAATAACCCTTGTGTATATATATTTTAAAAGAAGACAACCTAAGGTATTAATTCAACTTGGGGTATTTTGACTCTTTTCATGCAACCAATCTATGCCAAATTAAAAAACAAACAAACAATAATTGGTGATTTTTTTGACACACATAGCAATTCAAGAATACATGTACTGAGAACTTTAACCCCTTAAGGACCAAACTTCTGGAATAAAAGGGAATCATGACATGTCACACATGTCTTGTGTCCTTAAGGGGTTAAGGATTACTGCAAAAGAACACCCCAATATGTAGGGATGTGTATGGGCAAAAAATGTGGTTCGGTGCTCTGGCAATTTGGCACTTTGGCAATTCGCCACTTTGGTTCAGTTCGGCACTTCTGAAATTCAGGACTTCGGCAATTTGGCAATTTGGTTCAGTTAGGCACTTCCGGAATTTGAGACTTTGTCAATTCAGCAATTCAGGAATTCTGCACTTCGGGACTTCGGAAATTCTGGATCTCGGCATTTCCCTAAACCTAACCCTAACCCTACTCTTGCCCCTACCCCTAACCCTACTCCTAAACCCAACTCTAACCCTACCCCTAATCCTGACCTTACCCCTAATCATACACCAACCCTAACCCTACTCATATCCTTACATCGACCCATACCCCTAATCCTATCACTAACCCTACCCTTAACCCTACGTTTGAATTTAAAGATGGAAACATTTAATTTTACTATCTATTTTTATATTAAGATTTATTATCCAGTCCCTCTAAGATATCTTCTTTCCTTTAAAATACATCTAGCCTCCCTATCTCATAGTAGCCTTTTGTCCATTTGTTTCACTTTATTTCATAAATTATTCCTATTCTTAGGTATGACTTTCATTTTCTACACATATACCTGTCTGGAACTATTTTACAACAATTGTGTTTTTGATGGGTCCCATATACGGGTGCACCTTTTTGGGAGGGATTAGACAGCTACTCACTTCCGGCATACACACACATATAATACGTGTGTATGTATGATATATATATATACCACACTATATAACTTATAGTATGATCACAATATATATGATCACATGCCACTGCAGACTCTCCTATGTTGGTAAAACCGACTTGACCTTAAGAGATCGCATAAGGGGACACCGTTCCACCATAACTACAGCATTTAGGGATCAACGCAGTGACAAACAAGTCACCAAACATTTTTTTGCAAATGGAACTTCCAACGATTTATTGCTATTGATCACATTCCCCCGATGTCCAGAGGAGGCGACAGATCGAAGATGCTATTACAACGGGAGGCACAATGGATCCACCGATTAGATACAGTGACACCGAAAGGACTCAATGAAAATATTGTGTTTTCTATGTTTCTTTAATTTATTTATTTAGTTAACCTTAGAGGGTTTGATAAACCTTTTTATTTAATTTTATTTATTTATTTATTTATTTATTACTTTGTTATCATTTTTTTTATTATTATTATTTTCATTGCTTTCTTTCTTTCTGTTTTTAGCATTGAGCCGCTATTCTTTTATATCATGGATAATTTTGGTAATCATAGATGTAGCATTCCACCATAAATAGTTAGTTCTGCTTTGCTATATTAAATATATGTCTTATTAATTTATGGCATATGTGCTCCTGCCCTTATATTTTTTTTAATACAATTAAGCTATTGGTTATCAGCAAAAATCAGCACGGTTTTATGAAGCACAGGTCATGTCAAACTAACTTGATTGCGTTCTACGAAGAAGTAAGTAGAAGTATAGTTCAGGGTGTTGCAGTAGATGTGATCTATTTGGATTTTGCCAAGGCATTTGATACAGTTCCACACAATAGATTAGTGTTCAAACTCAAAGAAATCGGTCTAGATGAAAATGCTTGTTCTTGGGTAGAACATTGGCTTAAAAACAGAGTGCAAAGAGTTGTCATTAATGGTAAATTTTCAAGCTGGACAGAGGTGGCAACTGGTGTACCTCAGAGGTCTGTTCTGGGACCCCTTCTATTTAATATGTTTATAAATGATCTTGAAGACAGCATTGAAACTCATGTTTCAGTGTTTGCAGATGACACAAAACTCTGTAAAATAATACAATGAGAGCAAGATATTACTTTGCTGCAGAGGGATTTAGATAGACTGGGGTCTAGGCACTCAAATGGCAGATGACATTTAATGTTGAAAAATGCAAAGTTATGCACTTCGGCGTAAAGAATACACAAGCAACGTATACCTTTAATGGAAGCGAATTAGGGATAACAACACATGAAAAGGACTTGGGAATTGTTATAGACAACAAACTATGCAACAATGCGCAATGTCAATCAGTAGTGGCCAAGGCCAGTAAGGTATTGTCATGCATGAAAAAGGGCATTCATTCTCGGGACGAGAATATAATTTTTCCTCTTTATAAATCACTGGTAAGACCACATATTGAATATGCTGTGCAATTTTGGGAACTTGTTCTAAAGAAGGATATTATGGCACTAGAAAAAGTGCAGAGGCGTGCTACAAAATTAATAAAAGGAATGGAACATATCAGCTATGAAGAAAGGTTAACAAATTTAAACCTATTTAGTTTAGAAAAACGTTGCCTGAGAGGGGATATGATAACATTATACAAATATATTCGGGGCCAATACAAACCATTATGTGGAAATCTATTCACAAACCAGACTTTACATACGACACAAGGTCATGCCTTTAGACTGGAAGAAAGAAGATTTTGTCTAAGGCAAAGGAAAGTTTTTTTTACTGTAAGAACAATAATGATGTGGAATTATCTGCCTGAAGAAGTGGTTTTATCAGAGTCCATACAGATGTTCAAACAGCTACTAGATGCATACATGCAAAAACAGAATATTCAAGGATATAATCTTTCAATGTAGGGCAATAACTTCTTGATCCAAGGATAAATCTGACTGCCATTCTGGGGTCAAGAAGGATTTTTTTTTCCTTGCTTGTTGCAAAATTGTGCTTCAGACTGTTTTTTTTTTTGCCTTCTTTTGGATCAACAGAAAAAAACAAATGTGAGGAAGGCTGAACTTGATGGACGCAAGTCTCTTTTCAGCTATGTAACTATGTAACTATGTAACTATTGAATCTCTTCCCTGGTGTTTATATACAAATATTCTCTTGATTGTATTTAGTGTTTACATATTCTCTAATGTACATATTTTGTTGTTAATTTAATTTCCAGATTTGTCTAAGATTTTCTCTCCGTGGCTCCTATCTCTTATTTATGCAAGCCCATAATGAGACCTAATAGCAATATGCTTTTTTCTCTTCCAACCAAGTATTGTAGTGTGTTATATATAAATTACAGAATCTTCCAATTGTATTTGAAATGATTTTAAATATATGCATGTTTTCCTTCTTTCTCACTTAGAATGTACTGGGATTTTATAAGTCACAGTTATATTGTTTTCACAATATTACATCACTTATTATAGATGCTTGATTCACTTGCACTACTAGCTGAGCACACTCTTTATCTGAGTGCATCTCTGAGTGCATCTCTTCATTTATTTGTATATATCCACAACGTGGGTTTGCACCCAGGCTTAAACCAATTGCTTTTGGAGAATACCTTGTTGAAAGTGCACTCACAGGACTCGATACTGTTGCCAAAAATCTGCCATTTATTCAAGCTTCAAAAAGTTGATTACATAGTGTCAACGTTTCAGTCCACTAGGGACTTTTTTTCAAGACAATCTAACAATGTGACTTATTGCATTTAAATATACACTGTGAACTGTTGATTGGGGGGTAAAGGAACACTAACGAGGTTCAATTACATCATATGCATCGTGAGTATAACATATGGTACCAATTACTAAAGTGTTTAATTAATTATATATACAGTATTCAATGAAATCATTGAACATACCTAAAGTGAAAAAACTCAACTATTTACATATATACACAAAACATAACAAAATATTTCCCCGAGCAGAGAGTACATACTGGACCAGAGTCATCGGTATACAATCAAAGTGGTATCACATACTGACCGAGATACAGAGTTTCACTCTTAGAGACAGCTGTTAACTCCTACTACCCCAGGTCTAAGCATGTATCCGCATGGGGGAAATCTACACATAAAAGCAGTATAAACTCCGATATTTAACCACAAAATGCATTAAGTACATTCTTACTATAAGATAACAACAAAGTTCAGTCTCAAACAGAATAAAGTATTTGCAGGAACTCCTATCAGACATAACTAGTCAATTATAGAAAGAAGTTTGAATCTTAACTCGATTATACAACTCATTCGTAAAAAGCCAAACGATAAGAGCAGTATAAACTATAATATATGGCCACAAGGTGCACTACATTATCAACAAAATCTTACTGCTAAATAGCAACAAAATAAAGTAAAATATTTACAAACGCTCATCTCAGACATTACTAGTCGATTATGGAACTGGATTTGGATCTTAACGTAATCATATAGCTCATTCATAACAAGCCAAATGAATACACACAGTCTGTTTGTGTGTATTCAGCAATGTGTGTGTACATTCAGCAGTCTGTATGTATTCAGCAGTAGCTGTGTGTATAAATTAGCCTGTGTGTATCCAGCAGTCTCTCTGTGTGTTTTCAGTAGTGTGTTTATTCAGCAGTCTGTGTTTGTGTATTCAGTAGCCTGTTTGCATTTAGCAGTATGTGCATGTATTCAGCATTCTGTGTGTATTCAGCAGTCTCTGTGTGTATTCAGCAGTCTCCTTGTGCTTGTGTGTGTATTCAGTGAACTGTGTGTATGCAGTGTATGCAATATGTATGTGTGTGTGTGTGTATTCAGCAGCCTCTGTGCATTCAGCAGTATGTCTGTGTTTACTCAGCTGTCTGTTTGTGTGTACTCAGCAGTCTGTCTGTGTGTACTCAGCAGTCTGTCTGTGTGTACTCAGCAGTCTGTTTGTGTGTACTCAGCAGTCTGTATGTGTACTCAGCAGTCTGTGTGTGTGTACAGTGCCTTGCAAAAGTATTCACTCCCCCTTGACTTTTTACCTATTTTGTTACTTTACAGCCATAAGTTCAATGTTTTATTAATCTGAGTTTTATGTGATGGATCAGAACACAATAGTCTAAGTTGGTGGAATGAGAAAAACATATACATAAAACTATTTTTTTAGAAATAGAAAACAGAAAATTGGCATGTGCGTATGTATTCACCCCCTTTGTTATGAAGCCCATAAAAAGCTCTGGTGCAACCAATTACCTTCTGAAGTCACATAATTAGTGAAATGATGTCCACCTGTGTGCAATCTAAGTGTCACATGATCTGTCATTACATATACACACTTTTTTTTAAAAGGCCCCAGAGGCTGCAACACCTAAGCAAGAGGCACCACTAACCAAACACTGCCATAAAGACCAAGGAACTTTCCAAACAAGTAAGGGACAATGTTGTTGAGAAGTACATGTCAGGGTTAGGTTATAAAAAAAGTTGTGAGCATGTTCTGTAAATTAAGTGATACAAATTCTCAAGGAATCCATGTTAATTCCAGGTTGTGAGGCAACAAAACACGAAATATGCAAGGGGGTGAATACATTTTCAAGGCACTGTGTAATGCTATAGTGCTGCTCTCTGTATAATGCAGGTCTCTGTGTATAATATCCTGGGACAATCAGTGCTCCCTGTATGGTGCATAGTGCTGCTTTCTGTATAGTACAGGTCTGTCTGTATAATTCCTGGGACAGTCAGTGCTCTCTGTATAGAACAGGTATGTGTATATTATCCCGGGACAGTCAGTACTCCCGGTATAGTGCTGTTCTCTGTATAATACACATATAATACCTGCAGACTCTGGGAACTAGAAGAATCAGAAGCTGTGGAGTGGTGACTGAAGCCTCAATCTGAAACATTCAACATATTGAATTGGGGGCATGAAAAGGGGCTAATGGAATATGTGCATATGTTTTCCTTTTGCTCCCATTCTGTAAATTATCCTTCTATATCTTTCCTTTCCTATTTTGAGGTTTTTTTTTTTTTTTTTTTTTTTTTTTTTTTACTATATTTTTACTCCTCAATATAATTATTGTGAACTAATGTATGTTCTGTGGTATAGACACAGCTCTCTGACTGAAGCACATCTGCACAAGGTATTTCTATATCTGTACTGACAGTGTCACCACTGATTCCCAACTCACATTAAAGTGATAGAATGTACCTGCCTGATATAGATGCTGTGAATGTATCTATCGCACACCAAGGATGCATGGTACTGTTGGTGGGAGCTTGGCATTACAAATAGAGACTTGCAGGGAATTGAGATGAGAGAGACAAACTTGAGGCCAAACTAGTGCAGCTGAATGGGAGAATTTTTCCAACTCGGCTACTTTGGCCTTAAGTTTAAAATTACCATCTCAATTCCCTGTAATTCTCTCTTTATTGAGTAGACCCTATAATCTACACTTTAAGTCGATGGATATTAATTATGTGGTTTGGATATAGTGGGTGGAGTTTTGTGGCAGTGGGTGTGGTCAATTTTCAAGGTAGTAATTGATAGCTGTGCTGCAAAGTGTCCCTAGAATTTTTTTTAAAATTTGGCACATATGCTGCCGGGAGCATTGTGGATAAGATGAAGATGAGCGGCAACCTCTGTACTTGTACAATAAAATGCTTATCACAGGGAAGCATTGATGTTTCAATCAATGTTTCCCAATGATCTGTATTTGATGACGTTTGACATCACCATGCAATGTGTGAGGACATCATACATCACATGACTGAGTCAAACTCTCAGGAAGACAGCCACTCATGGCGTGTTTAACCTTTTAATCAAAACAGTTGTATATACTAAATGGCAATGTTTTTGATTGCAGGGCTAAAACACCAGAGAACTAAATAAGATGAAGTGATCAGAGTGTCTTTAGTGTCCCGATCACGCTGTCCCTGCAGCAGTGATCGCTCTGACAGTCTGAGATTCATGATCCACCTCGCTACTCTTCCGCATCCAGTGTGAAGTACAGAGAGGCGGATCAGAGATGATAATCTTCACCCTGTGGAAAAAAAAAAATAAAGTTAAATCCCACCCCCTTTCCCTATGCTTCAATTTTTTTTTGTTTTAACCCTCAAAGGTTAATTTGTTTTGATAACCCTCGGGGGTTAAATGTATTTTATTAATTGATTATATATTATTAATATTTATTAATATTTTTAAATTATATCTTTAGCTAGCTGGGGTGGGTGGAAGTTATTGGGGAATTGGGAAATTTGGTGTTAGGCTAGCTAGGGGTTTTAAAAAGTAAAAAAAGATTTAGAAAGTAAAAAAAAATACATTAAAACATGCTCATTACCACTACACCTGGAACATACTAGCAAAAAAAATAATCTCACGCAAAGGTTCAAAATATGCCTTTTGAATTACCCCTGGGTGTATCCTTTAATAAATAGTATGTGTTTGTGGGGAAGTTTGAATAACCAGCCAGCTAAACTACTCCAAAATGGAACCTGGACTCAACATAAAACTTCAAAGTAAGAAAAAACTGAATGGCCGCTTCTCAAATGTGCCCCTTCAACATCCACATATACCTGGCAAATGTACATACAGGGGTATTGCTGTACTCAGACGACATAGCTGAGCAACATATGAAGTATTATACAGTCGTAGCACACATAAGGTTTGCAAAATATACTGTGCAAACTCACTTTGTATGTCAAAAAGGAAGAGAAAATGCTTATTACCACTACACTTGGTACAAGCTAGCGGAAAAATTATCCCACGCTAAGGTTCAAAATATGCCTTTTAATACCCTGGGATGTCTTCTTTAAGAAATGGTATGCCTTTAATGGGGTAGTTGGAATATGTAGCCTGATCAAGTGCTCCAAAATGGGACATGGACGCATCAAAATCCTACATGAAAATTCACACTTAAAAACCTGAACTTGTCACTTCTCTTTTACAGCACTGTAACTTCACAAAGTAGTGTCTAGGTCATACATTGGGTATATTGTTTTACTCAGAACATATAACTGAGCATAATTTGGTGTTTTTATGACAGTGGTACAGATCAAGTTTAAGAAATACTCAGCAAAAATGCAACTTATATGCAAAAATAAAATGTGGGCAGAATACTCTGGCCCTAATAAGTGGAGAAAATGGGAGGGGTAGAGTCTAACTATCTAAAACCTTTGATGGAGGTGACAGGTAGAATATCTCAACTATTATAAGGGGCCCCCCATAAAAGCTAGGAAAAGTAAATAATTTTTTAGGTGCAAAGCCCTAACATACCAGGAGATCTAATACCAAATCTTTGTGGAGAGAAATTGAGCAGAACAAGAAAATAAAATCCCAGGGTAGAAAAAAATAAGTTACGAATGATATTGAAAAGAGTGATAAAATATGAGAGTGAAAAACCTTGGTAAAAAGAAGTAAAAAATTTAAAAAAAAAAAGGATATCCAAAAGTAAAAGGATGTGAATAGGTGAAAACAGATAAGGTGTAAGAGTGAAATAGGAAGCCAGTAGAAGGAGGAGGAGGAGGTCTGGCGATAAGCAAATATGTAGTAGAGAGGATGGTATACTAAATGTTGAATTAACAACAACATAGAATGTGTTGGCACTCTTCAACTGGATGGTGCTGGTATTGGAGTTATTCCCCATAACAACCTCAATACTATATAGACAAATCCTTAAATTCAACACCGCACTCAAAAATGTGACCTTATATAAAAAGAGGTTAAGACTCACTTAATCAATATGCAAAAAAGGAAATCGATTTATTATACACTAATTATATAAACCAATTCATGAGTAATATACAAATCACTGTAGTATTTTGATGATAACCTTATGAATTCATCCACTTAACAATATACATCCCAGATTATGTACAGCTATTCAGTCTATACACACAATATATGTGGAGTTTGATAGTTCATAAATGTTCAGATGGATCCACCACTCAATAGTTCTCTTTAATTAGGAAATATATATACAAAACGGATATAATGGAACTAAATGTTGAATTAATACTAGCAGCAATATTATGAACAATGACAAAAAGTGTCTAGACCTAGAAATGAACTATAATGCAGTAGGATGGTAGTAATCACAAGAAAGAATCAAAGGACTTTGAAACTAAAAAACAATAAAAGAGTCATATGTGTGATAGAAATAGCAACAAACCTAAAACAAGTCCAATTTTGAAATAATTAAAAAGTTCAATGTAAAATAGCAGCAAATATAAATCAGTCCAGATAAATTAGAATTATTGCGTTCAAAAATAGGATAAGATCTGTGCAGACAATATAACAGCTGATACAGAATGCTAATAATCAAATAATGTTAGGCACCAGCCACAATGTATCAATAGCTGTAATAATATAACCACAGTGGTGAATATCAGGTACAATCATTTTAGTAAAGCAGCATAAGCCGAAAACCACTCGCTAGATCACTAGAACAGATCTAAAGTGTCTAAATCTTCCCATCTGGGATCTGTCAAAGACAGCAAATACCCATCATGAAAATCTTTAAAAATCCTGATTTATTGAATAACAGATAAAACAAACTCACAATAAACGTGAAATACGAGGTAAAACTACTGAGTCCTTAGTGATGAGCAAAATTAGGGTAAGCTGTTTCTCACTTTACCTCCGGTGGGTCAGGAGGTAGAAGTTTGTGGAAATGCCGAGAGGGTTGATGTCGATACCTTTGCGTGCGTTCCACTTACTGCCCGATCTGCGTTCCACTGAGTCTCGGTATGGGCGCGTGTATGCGACTCTGCCGTAAAATGCCTTGCGCGTTTCGTGACTAGATAGTGTCACTTCATCGGAGGCTAATAGTCTTGTGGAGCGGTTACTCAGCTTTATATAGCTCTCGCTATCAAATTGAATCATTGTTTGCTGCAAAAAGAACAGATGAATAGCGTACTAATAAGCTTTCTTTTAAACATAAACCATTGAATTGGTATAGTATAACCATTAATATGTACATCAAAATGAAAAATAGGAGAAATCATAAAATTGCCATAAGCACATAAAAAATAAGCATCAAAACAACAAGACAATTTAACTATATGTCTGTTCATCAATAATTCACCTCTTTCATATTAAGTGCAACCACACCCATTATATATCATTGTGTTCAGGATAAACAGGACTTTAATTTAGCATTCAATATCTATATATGAAACATAATTTTTAAAGGATTAAAAAAAACTAAAGAATTGTGGCAAATAAAAAAAAATGTCTTTCTTTTTTATTTTAACTGTGAATGTCATAATATGGTTAGCTTTTACTGCAATAAAATACACATATTTGTGTTCAGTGATGTCTTACAAAGATACCCCCCCCCCCCCCCATATAAAGGTTTTATGGGGTTTTAGAAAGTTAGAGGGTAACATATAGGGCTAACCACTTTCCAGTTTTTACACCTTGAATTTTGCCTTTGAGATCACAGGAATACAACAGTACTCCCAATGTCCAGGTTATATTGTATTTTGGAAAGTTACAGGGTCAAATAGAAGACTTGCACAGTTCTGTTTTTGCACATTGACCTTTGACAGATTATTTATGTTTCCTTTGAGACTCTATGGCAGCCCAGGATTGAGAATTACCCCCATCATGGCATTCCATATGAAACAGTAGACAACCCAGGTTATACAAAATAGAGTATGTGCTTTCTTTTTTAGTAGCCATTTAGTCACAAAGCCTTGCCAAATTTAGCAGTCATATTTGGTTTTTGCATTTTTTACACAATACTGCATGTTCACAGATTATTTCATTGTTGTGGTATATTTTACTATATTTTTATAACAATTATTTTTGTGTTAAGAAAAGTCTGACAAGTAAAACAGGATCCCCCATGTTCAGGTTTTATGGTGTTTTGGAAAGTTACACGATTAAACATAGGGTTTGCAAATTAAATTCTCTGGACTTTCCGCCTGGGTGGTCAGGCAGGTCCCTCAAATTGTAATTAGTAAAATCAGATAATTACATAAATATGCACGTATAATTTAAATATATAAATATATATATATGTATATTTATGCAAATATATATATATATATATAGATAGATAGATAGATAGATAATTTTATTCTAAGTGTATTTAATATGAATAAATATTTTGGTTACTAATTTCTTCATTTCCTGGTCAAGAACTATTTATGATACAGCTTTATAAATTGTTGTGAAAGGTGATGTGATAAATAACAAGTAGGATTTTTAGTACTTGCCTACCCGGCAGATCAAACGACCAAAACCAGAGTCTCTTCCTTCTGGTAGTGGATACAAACATGAGTTGTGAAAGGGTAGCAGCGCCTTGGTAGGGTGCCTAGTTTCAAATCAATATGCAAGATACAAGAAACAAGAGGCCCACAATGGTATAGTATGTATTTTTAATTGATAGAAGAATAAAGAAAAGCACTTACAATTTTTTGGAGCTTCTTAATAGCTCCAATGATATGCCTGAGCGGTATGATGCCCGCCTTTGATATACACGCAATCCTGGTCTGATCAGATATTGGGCTAGTAGCCAGCAGCAGGTGATAGTAGGGTCCAAAATCTTTATTTCTAATAAAAGTTGCAACATTGGACACTCATTTTTAGAAGATTTTATCCAGAGGACTCTATCTTCCTATTCCTTGGTGGGGAACATACCACCTATGCCAGAAGGATTGAGCAAAGCAAATGACTTTTGACATCGGCATACCTAAGACCCAATTGACACCGAAGTCTGAACATCAATCTCACAGAAACCTCCAATGTCTTCACCTAGAGCATTTCTCCACTAATCTCCAAACTCTCCTTTTACCTATCTCAAACCTCACCTGTCCTAGCTCTGCAACATCCTTCTTCAATTCCACCCTCTCCTCTCAACTAGACATCATGGCACTTCCTACATTTAAATGCAGCAAGAACCCCAACAACAACCTTGGCACACCAAGCTGACTCAATATCTCAAAAAATGCTCCAGAACTGTTAAATGGTGTTGGAGAAAGTATCACTGTATGTCTGACTTTCTCCAATATAAATTTATGCTGCACTCATACAGCTTTGCTCTTTCCTCTGCAAAAGTAAATTACTTCAATACCCTAATAACCACACTCTCCCACGAACCCAAACGACTTTTTCACACATTTAATTCTCTTCTTCGCCCTATTGTTCCTCCTCCACCTACTAACTTGACCACCTCAGACTTTGCAACTCACTTCACTGACAAGATCTCTACAATCAGGGAAGAGATCTATCATCTTTCTTCTTCCCCTTACAATACTTCCCCTAACCTCACTCCCTATGCTGTTCTATGTGTGTTCGCACCCACTACAGCGTAAGAGGTTTCTGCTCTGCTCCAGTCCTCCCGCCCCACCATCTGCTCCCTAGATCCAATTCCCTCGCATCTCATCCTCACTCTGTCTTCTTCTTTCTCTGCTTCTCACTAAAATTCTCAATCTCTCTCTCTCTCCTCTGGCATATTTCCATCGCCCTTCAAACATGCAACTATAACCTCAATTCTAAAAAAGCCCAACCTTAACCCTAACTCCTCGTCCAACTACCGTCCTATCTCGCTACTGCCTTTTGCATCCAAGATCCTTGAAAGAGTTGTGTATGCGAGATTGACAGACTTCCTCGAGTCCAATTCTATGCTAGACCTGCTTCAGTCTTGTTTCCATGCTAAGCATCCTGTGTAAACGGCACTGACCAAATTATCCAATGATCTACTCGCTGCAAAATCTCATGGTGACTACTCTATCCTAATTCTCCTTGACCTTTTGGCGGCTTTTGACACTGTAAATCATAAACAGCTTCTTCTCATCCTCCGCAATATTGTTCTACAATACATTGCTCTCTCCTGGTGCTCCTCCTACCTCTCCCAGCACTCTTTCAGTGTTTTTTTCTCTGGCTCTGCTTCTTCTCCCCAACTCCTCTCTTTTGGTGTCCCTCAAGGTTCAGTCCTTGGTCCCCTACTGTTCTCCATGTATACTGCCTCCCTTGGTAAACTCATTAGCTCCTTTGGCTTCCAATATCATTTCTATGCAGATGACACGCAAATCTACCTGTCCTCTCCTGCTCTCTCCCCGTCCCTCTTGACTAGTGTCTCTGACTGCCTCTCTGCTATTTATAACTGGATGGCTGCCCACTTCCTTAAACTCAACTTGACCAAAACTGAAATTCTGGTCTTTCCTCCCTCAAGTGTTGCTACTCCTGTGTCTGTCTCCCTCCAAGTCAACTGTGCTAACATCAGCTTCAACATGCAGGCTCGCTGCCTATACATTCTCTTTGGTCCAACCTCTCCTTCACACCTCATGTTCAGTCTATCGCCAAATCCTGTTGCTTCCATTGCATAAACATTGCGCGCATCCGACCCTACTTAACGCAAGATGTGACTAATGTGTCCATTCCACTGTCCTTTCTCACCTTGACTACTGTAATCCGCTTCTCAGTGGTCTTACCTGCTCCCAACTTGTACCGTTACAGTCCATAATGAATGCGGTGGCAAAGAATAATCTTCCTTTCCGCCCACACCAGCCACGCCTCACCCTCCTGTCAGTCCCTACATTGGCTTCCTGTAAGATATTGGACTCAATTTAAAATTCTGATTCTTGTTTTTAAATCTCTACATAATGCTGCTCCCACCTATCTATCCTCCCTAATACACAAGCATGTCCTGTCTAGGCCCTTGCGATCTGCTGAACACTTGCGTCTAATTTCTGACCGTACTCCCACCTCTGATGCTCACCTTCAAGATTTCTCGAGGGCTACACCGTTTCTGTGGAACTCACTTCCCTCCTCTGTTAGATGCTCACCCAGTCTCCACTCCTTCAAAAAATCATTAAAAAGCCACTTCTTAATAAAAGCATATCAACTAACTTGTTAATAGCTCCCGACTGATTCTTCTCTTCCAACTGTCATTAGTCTAATACTATCCTTTCCTTTTGTGTCACTTTACCCCACTCCTCTAGCATGTAAGCTCATTGAGCAGGGCCCTCAAACCCTCTGTTCCTGTGTGTCCAACTTGTCTGGTTACAACTACATGTTTGGTTGTCCACCTACTTAAAGTTCTGCAGAATTTGTTGGCGCTATATAAATAATAACATAATTGTAAAATGTAAAGGTTTATATGGACACTTTTAATCAATGTCTACTTATCACTGTTTTGAAGTGCCTGTATTCCTTTTTGAAACCATAATACAGATTTAAATCTGTTAAGGAAAACAGACTGATTCATTCTTTCTTCAAGAAACCTATAACAGGAACCTGTGACGGAGCTCCTGTACTCTGACCGAGTACCTCCAACCAGTCAGCTTCCTAGCCACTTGCAGGAACACTTCAGCCCCAGTCGCCGAAGCTTGACTGGGGTCCTTCTGGAGCTTTTTCACCTGACCAGGTTGTAGCTCTCCTTTCAGTCAGGTATCGTTCATACACTGCAACCCTGCTTCCAGGCAGGTATAGTCCCCTCTGCCGCTTCCGTTGCAGCCCTTCTTTCAGTCAGGTATTTAAAAAGACACTTGCGGCTCTCAGGCCTAGAGGGATCCTAGGGACCAGGGCTAAAGGGAACCTGCAACCAGCAAACCGATCCAAAGACTCTGTCACTGGGATCCCTACAAAACCACACAGGACACAAGTTCCAAAAATAACTGACATAAAATAATGTATTTTTCTCAATACCAGCTGATATAATTATTACATAAAGATTGCTGTGACAACTCAATAAAAATACAAACCGTCAAATCACAGCAGACAACATACAGCAACTTATTATAAAACAATGAAATATTTATAGAAGGGTGGAGAAGGCAATAATTAACAGAAATTATCTATCCTGCCTGCAGAATTAGCAATATGAAAATCTACCTGAATATGCAAATTAACCAGCCTTGCTATTCAGGTAGTGCATATTGCTGTTGCTACTAACAGGGGGCACTATACAGGCTCCATAGCCAAATCCACCTAGTTGGTAGCAATCCTCTGCAGTACAAGAGAGCAGGCAAAACATTTTATAGTATGCACAAACACATTATAAACAATTACATTACACGCACCCTGCACCTATAATGGGTACAGGGTGACTAAAAAATAACAAAAGAAAGAGGAACACAGGCAGCACTCCAGGATAATGAAGGTAAGTTTATTTGTGGGTTCACCACCTCACCAAAAAATAAGTTTATATTTCGGCTCAGCAGAGCCTTAATCATGCATAAGAGATACAACATAACAGCAGTGTTTAAATAACCCTGAGCCCGATTAAGTTAATTGAAAATTATTATCACATGTTAAAATATATATTATAAGTAACATATAAAAACAAGACATGGAGTCCACTCAAACATAGTATCAGGATCTTAAAGGTACAGTAACCAATTAAATAGTAACATAACCATCTTTAATTTAATATTCCATAAAATGTGAAAATCAGATGTCCTTTCTAATATAGCAAGTTTAAGTAACATATTTTAATCCATAAAGCAGACAAAATGTTAATAATTGATTTGAAAATACAATATTAATATAAAAAATATATAATGGAAATAAAGAAAAATAGATTCCTCTTCAAATAATCCATAATGAAAGGGAATCTTGATGAATAAAGACATCTTGTTGTTCCAATATCTGGAGAGTCAAATAACCCTGGGATTCAGCCAGATAAGAAAATACAATAATGAATACAATTCATACAGATGATGGATAATACCTGTGCAAATATAAACATTCCTCATGTATAACCACCACATACCAGGTGGGTACAAGACGGTGTGATGTTACTTCGAGACGCACTGAGAAATAAGGGGAAGAGAAAAAATCTGAAATAAATCACTATAAATATATGCATAATTACAAGAGAGAAGTAAATGAAAACTCCCTATTAAGTCCCTTAGTGTCAGGAGTCTAGTTGATCCAGCACGCAGTAATGTGTCACACCTAGGAGTAAGAGTAGTGTCTAACCGGACCTTTGAATGGCCGGGCTTAATGCACCAAAGAATAGTCAAGATACAAGCCGAGGTCAGGGACACAGAATTGGACACAGAGAATGGCCATAACCGTCCGTTGACCCCAGAACATGCGTGCACGTCCTTTGCGTGACGTCACATGCTCTTTGACGTTGTCAATACCATGAGCGGACGTGGGGCTATAAAATGCTGCGGATCCGCAGCGACCGGCATCCATCAACATGACGCAGGAGTCAGTTACACCGGCGCAGGGCCGCTGAGTGGCACCTCCGTCAATGCCAGGAAGGCAGTTATCATCACAGACACCACGAGGTGAGGATGAACATGTGACATTGCCCCCCCCCCCCCTGAAGATTGCCCACCGGGCGGACTGGGTCAGGTTTGAGAAGAAACTTGGTGTGAAAAGAACAAATCTTGCGACCAGCATGAATATTGGAAGCCGGAGCCCAAGAACATTCGGCAGGCCCATACCCCCTCCAATCAACCAAATACTGTAAAGAAACCAGAAGAAAACCTGGAAACGATTATGGAGGAGTCCTCATACTCCTCCTGACCAGAAACAACCAATGGAGGAGAGGGAACACTTTGGACAGTATACCTATTGCAAATAAGTGGTTTGAGAAAGGAAACATGAAATGTATTAGGAATACGTAAGGAGGCAGGAAGTGCAAGAGAATAGAAAACAGGATGAAGTTTCTAAATGATACGAAATGAACCAAGGAATCTGGGGGCAAACTTCATGATAACCATACCCTCTCACCCACTTGGTAAACAGGGTTGGCACCCCGCTGTTTATCAGCATGAAATTTAAAATGAGCAGCCACAGTTTTGAGAGCGGAGTGAACTTTGGTCCAAGTTTCATGAATTGAAGTGAGTTGATCATCCATAGCAGGACTAGCTGTGCCAGAGAAAACAGCCGGTAGAACAGTAGGATGACGACCGTTATTAACAAAGAATGGACTATGTCCGGAAGAGTCATGGGTAGCATTGTACATGGTAAACTCGGCCCAGGGCAGTAGTTCGGATCAGTTATCTTGTGTGCCATTAACAAAACAACGCAAATACAATTCCAATGATTGGTTAGCCCTCTCAGCAGTGCCATTGGTTTGGGGATGGTAAGAAGAAGAAAATGACAATTCAATGCCCAAATGTTTATTGAAAGCCCTCCAAAACCGAGACACAAACTGAACCTGTCAGACACAATATTTTGAAAAAATCCATGTAGTCTGACAATTTCTCAGATTAAAAAAAAAGGAACCAGGTCTTGTGAGGATGGCAATTTTTTGAGTGCAACAAAATGAGCCATCTTAGAAAAGTGGTCAACCACCATAAGGATGGTGGTATAGCCATTAGAACTAGGAAGTTCCACGATTAAATCCATGGACAAATGGGACCATGGAACACTATGTATGGGAAGTGGATGTAATAATTCACATGGAAGTTTATGAGGAACCTTAGAAACTGCACTGAACAGAACTGCACATATTCCTCATATTACTTATCTTTCCTGAGTGAATCCCACCAAAATGATCTCAAGTTAGCGGATATGGACTTGATGCCCAGAAGTCACGTTGTTGTGGAATACCCTGATTACCTCCTGTCTTTCAATCAACAGAACAAACAATTTTTCTGGAGGTTTATTGCAAGGTGCCTGAGTCTAGGTCTCCATGATATCACCAAGCAGAGGGGATGATAAGGAAAGAACAGTGGAATCAATGATACTCAGGTTGAACAATAGAGGATGTCTCTTGTTCTCGAACTGATTCAATGTCAAACTGTCTAGATAAGGCATCAGCTTTAACGTTTTTGGGACCAGGTCTGTAAGTTATAATAAAGTTAAAGTGAGATAAGAACAAAGACCACCTAGCCTGTTTAGAAGACAGTTGTTTAGCCTCACCTATATCTGCCAAATTTTTGTGGTCAGTAATGATCAAAATGGGGTCATTGGAACCCTCTAAAAGATGTCACCATTCTTTAAGCGCTAGTATAATGGCCAAGATTTTCTGTTACCAATATCATAATTGCGCTCTGCTGTAGACAACTTTTTAGAGAAGTACCCACACGGATGCAAAAGGGTATCCTGACTCTCCCTCTGAGAAAGAACAGCCTCCACCCCAGTTTCAAAGGCATGAACCGCCAGTATAAAGGTTTTGCTAGTGTCAGGATGTACCATAATGTCAGCAGAAGCAAAACAAAAATTAAGAAGTTCAAAAGCTTCTCTAGCTTCCTTAGACCATATCGTACAACTAGGCCCCTTACGTGTCATATTGGTGATCGGGGCTATCACAGAAGATAACCCTTTGATTAATCTCCTGTAGTAATTAGCAAAACCAATAAAACTTTAAATGGCTTTTAACCCATTAGGTAATGGCCAGTGTAGAACAGCCTCTAGTTTACGAGGATCCATTTGGAAACCAGAGGTGGAGATATTATACCACAAAAACTGTACCTCAGTCTGGTCAAAGATGCATTTACCAAGTTTACAATAAAGTCTATTCTTAAGCAGGGTTTGCAGCACTTGTTTGACATGTTTGTGATGCGTCTGAAGATCGGGGGAATAAGGATATCATCCAGGTACACTAGAACTAACAAATATATATAGTCTCTGACTACATCATTAATAAAGTCTGAAATATGACCAGAGCATTGCATATCCCGAAGGGTATGACAAGGTATTCATAGTGCCCACTTCTAGTGGTAAATACCATTTTCCACTCATGATCTTTCTTAATTCTCACCAAATTGTACGCACTCCTGATGTCAAGTTTAGTAAATATTTTAGCACCCTGGAGTCTGTCAAACAATTCGGAGATGAGGGGAATGGGATAGGCATTTTTATGGTGATCTTGTTTAATGCCCTGTAATCAATGCAAGGGGTTTAATTCTCCATCTTATTAAGCTACAAAAATAACCTTGCACCAGCAGGCGAGGATGACTTGCATATGGGGCCCTTACTTAAGGAATCTTTGATGTACTCATCCATGATTCTACTCTACTGTGGAGATAAGGCATATACTGCCCCCTTAGGGGGCATAGCGCCGCTTAGCAGATCTATGGAGCAATCAGATGATCTGTGGGGAGGTAGAATATCAATCTGACTCTTACTGAATACCTCCTTAACCTCCTTAAGTACGGTCTAGGACTTCGGAGGTATGAGGCGTAGTAGTGGGCAAAGTAACAATGCCCACTCTCTTGGTAATGGATAACACACATCTCTCTATACAGTCTTTACCCCATTCCAGTATTTCCCCCTTTGTTCAGTCAATATGATGATTGTGCTTAATGAGCCAAGGAAATCCTAATGTGATGGGACAAGAAGGAGAAGCAATTATCTGGAATGTTATGTTTTCCTTGTGTAAAACTCCTATGAAAATTTTAATAGGCATGGTTTTGTGGGTAATCAAACGTTGAGAGAGAGAGAGGTCTCCCATCCATAGCCTTAATGGCCAGAGGTTTGACAGGTATTAAGTGTTTTTTAACAAAATGTACATCAATAAAGTTTCCTGCCGCACCTAAGTCTATCAGGGCTTTGCATGAAAAGCTTTTCTTATTGCAAAGGGCAGTGATGTCAAGGAGACATCTGTTTTAGTTATTACCATAGTCCATCACACCTAAGACCTGTCCCCTTAAGGTGTGGAAGTTTTACGGACGTATGGGACAAGCACTTCTCATATGTCCTGTTTTACCACAGTATAAACACACACCCTCCTTTCTCCTATACTGTTTCTCAGCCTCTGACAGTCTAGTGACCACTAACTGCATAGGTTTGGGTACGGACAGTACAGAGAGGTCAGGGATAATAGGTTTGGAGAAACGAGGTGCCAGTGACAGTCATACGTCTGGTTCTGTTTCTGGTCATTTCTCTGGTCTTGAGTTTGTTATCAATTTGCATCACATAAGTGATGAACTCATTTAGCCTTTAAGGTAGATCTTTGGCAGCAATTTCATCAAGAATTGCCTTGGATAATCCTTATTTAAATGCAGAGATCAAACCGCTATTAGTCCAGCCAAGGTGCAAAATTCTATGGCATAATCTGAGATAGACCGGTTCCCTTGATTGATACGCATTAGGGCAGTGGAAGCTTCATCCTCCCTGCCTAATGGTTCAAATGTTAATTTAAATTCTGCAAGGAATTCCAGGTAGTTATTTTTTTTTTTTTTTATTATTATATTGTTATGAAGTACAAACAGGAATTATTCTGCATCAATGTGTACATAGATTCAGGTTACATTTGAGAGGTTAAGTACAATATCTTTTGTCATTTCTGCATTTTTTTTTTTCATTCCAGAGTTTACATTACAGTATTTACAGTACATTACTTGTAAGCTTTCCCATGTTTAGTACGTAGAGTAGAGTACTTGTCACCTTTCCTCTTTCAGTCTAGCATGACAGTGTTTGTATCTTGCTAGGTCACATCTCCCCTTAGTTTAGGTTAAGTGATGTACATATCAACCCAGACGATAGCGGTCTCTTATTATTGGGCGCTGTGACTTACTATTGTGTCGTCTGTGGTTGGACAATATATTCTTGTCGGAGGTATTGACATTGCAGATTTGTATCCTGTGTATTGCCATCTTCCCGTCTGTACTGATTTATATTTCTTTTAACGGGGAGGGGGGGGGTGTTAATAACTGGGTAATATACGGGAAAGAGGGGAGGGGGGGAGGTAGGGAGAGAACAGAGGTTCCTGGTATGGGTTCCTTGAGTTATTTACTTATTTTCAGCATATTTTAACCAATATTTGTCTTATGTCTTTGCGTGTCTGTTAGCATCCCACATATCCCATGCATCCATCCAAAATTTCCGTGGTGCCCTACGTGCTCGGACAGTGTATTCATATAATCTAATATCGTCTACATGTGAGATTATCATGTCTAATGGTGGAAGGTCTATTTTTAGCCACGCTCTGGCTACCGCTGTTATTACTGCCATGGTTATATGGAAAAATAGGTATTTATGGGATTTTAAGAGGTCCTGCAGCAAATGTTGTAAGAGATATACCTCTGGCTTAAGTTCCACATCGATCTTCCCTATTCGTTGCACCAGGGATTGAACGTCTCTCCATAATTTTGCTACAACAGGACATGACCACCAAATATGTATGACGTCACCTATGCTATGTCCACATCGCCAGCATTCTCCTGTTTGTTTTGGGTCGATATGTCTCAATCTGGTGGGTACCATGTGCCATCTATAGAGCATTTTTCTCAACATTTCTATCTGGGATGTGGATAAGGTTAAGTGTCTATGTGCCATAAAGCTTTTCTGCCAGTCTTCTTCAGATATTTGTCTCCCTATGTCCTGTTCCCATTTTTTGATAAAAGTTAAGTCTCGTATCTTTATTGCAGGTAAATAGCTATGGTACACTTTAGAGAAGATGCCGGATGTGTTTTTAGTGGCGGTGCATAAAGCAGCTAGTTCGGTCAGTGTTTGTTTGCTGTCAGTAGAGGGTTGTGCATCATTGTGTTTCTGTAACCACGATAGTATCTGTCTATGCGCGAACTCCGCCGTTTGTGGCAGCTTATATTTTTCTTTCAGTACTGTAAAGGTTATATATCTGTCTTTATCTCTAAGTTGGTATAAATGTGTTAGACCAGTATCCGCCCATTTTTTAATGTTTAGTTGTGGAATCAAGATCTCAAAGGACTTTAGAAGCATTGCTGGGAGCACTGCGGTCTCGAGGTTTAGAGATTTTTTGTATTTATCCCATTCTTTTAGCGTCAACGCTGTTGTGGGTAGAATGGTGGGAAATGTTTTCCTATAGTTTTTACTTATGCCTGCCAGTGTTGTGATTTCGTAGCCTCCTGTGTGCGATGCCTCCAGGTGCACCCACGCTGGAGGAGTAGAGTAGGAGTGAAAAGCTGCCACTAATGTGCTAATGTTTGCTGCTTTGTAGTATAGGCTTAAGTTTGGGAGACCCATGCCTCCTTTTTTTTTTGTTAAATATAGCGTACTTGCAGCAACCCTGGGTCGCTTCTTAGCCCATATGAAGGTGTTAATTGTGTTTTGTGCTTCTTTAATGTACGCAATAGGTATATGTATGGGCAAGGTGCGAAATAAATATTGAAGTTTGGGAAGTATCATCATTTTTGTGGCCGCTACCCTCCCAGTCCACGAGATATATTTGTTCTCCCAGCTCCTCAATTGTGTTTTTATAGAGTGGAGGAGTGTAATATAATTGGCTTTAAGCAGTTTGTGTGCGTAAGTTGTAAATTTTATGCCCAGGAATGTGAGGTGGTCTTGTCTCCATTCAAAGGCGGTGGTTCTTTGTAATATTTTGGTGGTTGCAGGCGGTGTAAAGAGGCTCATTGCTTGTGTTTTAGTCTCGTTCAGTTTGTAATATGAGCAGTCACTGTACGTTTTCAGTAATGTGTTGAAGGCGGGAATGGAAGTTTGTGGGTTGGTTAATGACAACATTACATCATCAGCATATGCAGTAATTTTGTATTCCCTCCCCCCTTTTTCTATGCCAGTAATTTGTGTGTCATCTCTGATGGCCTGTAACAATGGCTCTAAGGCTAGAATGTAAAGAAGTGGTGACAGCGGGCATCCCTGTCGAGTTCCATTAGTGATATAGAAGAGCTCTGACATGAAACCTCCATTTGTGACTCTAGCCGAGGGTTTAGAGTATAGCGCATCAATTAACTGTTGGAATTGTTGTGGGAAGTTAAATTTCTGCAGCGTTTCACATAGGAATCCCCAGTGTAACCTGTCGAACGCTTTTTCGGCGTCCAGCGACAGGAACACACTGGGCTCCCCCCGTTGATGTTTAGGGTATAGTAAATTATATAGTTTCCTTGTACCTTCAGCTCCTTGTCTACCCTTCACGAACCCCACTTGGTCATTTTTTATGATCATGGGCATCATATCTGCGAGTCTTGTGGCAAATAACTTGGCTAATATTTTAGTGTCCGTATTTAGGAGGGATATGGGTCGTAGGTTTTGGGGCTTGTTAGGTGGTTTACCTGGTTTTACGCAATGTGACTATATGTGCTGTCAGCATGTCCGGAGGCATAGTACCTGTGGACATTATACGGTTAAATGTATCTACCAAGTGTGGTCCTAAATCGTGGCCAAATTTTTTATAATAAGAATTAGTAAGACCATCCGGTCCCGGTGATTTACCTGGCGGAAGCGACTTTATTACCCGTAGAACTTCGTGCAGGGTAACGGGTGTTCCTAATTTTCTGCTTTGGTCTTCTGTTAATGTGGGCAGGGAAATTTTAGACAAAAAACTATGTATCTCTTGCGTGGATGGTTGGTGCGTCTTAGGGTCTTGTCTTATGTTATATAATGTTTCATAAAATTTTACAATTTCTGCTAGTATTCCTCTCGGATCATGTATTTTCCCTCCCGCGTGGTTGTGTAAATATGGAATTTTCGATTGGGCTTGTTTCTGTCTTAAAAGCGATGCCAGAGCTTTCCCGGCTCTATTGCCCTGTGTGTAAGTACGTATTTTCAAGTTCTGAAGCATATGTGCTGTTTCTTGTATAAGTATCTCATTTATTTGTTTTGTGATTAAGGCTATGTCGCTCGCTAGGGTATCTGTGGGGGTAGAGCATTGAGCTAATTGTAAATCTCTTAGTTTTTTCAAGAGTGTGATATTTTTGTTCCTTAGATTTTTTTTAAAAAGCCGCTCTGCTGATAAACATCCCCCTAACCACCGCCTTGTGTGCTTGCCAAGTAGTTGTAAGGTCTAACTCAGGTAGTGTGTTGTTGCGAAAATATTCTTTAATGTCCTGACTCATTTGGGAGCAATATTCCTCCTGCATGAGAAGGGCATCGTTCAAACGCCATGGGGGTTTCCCCTTGTGATCAAGATTTGTCTGCAGTATTGCCGTTACCGGGGCATGGTCAGACCATATAATATCCCCAATCTCACTAGTCTTAGCCCTTGATAATATGTCAGCAGTGACCAGAATCATATCTATTCTGGAATGGGTTTTATGAATATGGGAGAAATGAGTATCCCTTTTCATTAGGATGGTGAATCCTCCATAGGTCGTATAGGTTATATTCCAGAATTACTTTATTTAATGATTTACATTGTTGTGTGAGGAGTTTTGTCCTGGGAGCGTCTGGAGCAAGCGACGTGTCTGCAACTGGGTGTAGGACATGATTCATGTCCCCACATAGTATAATGGATGACTTTTGCATGGGTGGAATTTTATTGAGGACTTTGAGCAGAAAGTTCCTCTGGTTTGTATTCGGGCTATATATTCCCACCAGCGTGTAGTTAACAGTGTTGATAGTGCAGTAGATAATGAGATAACGACCTTGTGTTTCTTTTCTGAGTTGCAGCAGTTCAAACGTGAGGGACTTGTGAAAAAGAAAAGACACTCCCCTGGATTTAGAGGAATGGATTACGTGAAATTGGGTCGGAAAGTCTCTGGTACCAAAGTCTGGGACTTTATTGTGTTTAAAGTGTGTCTCTTGTACGCACATAATATCTATATGGTTTCTCCTTAGCTCTTCTAAGAGGACTCTGCGCTTATGCGGGGTGTTGAGCCCCCGTACATTATGAGATTTTATTGTCACATTCATTTGTGAAGATTAGAGTATTGCTTACGGGTATTATAGCTTGTCCTAGTGTAGGCCTCGTCTGCCTAATGAGTGTTTTAAGTCGTGTAGTTACATCCAACACAAGTTCCAAGTGTTGTATTTGTAGATTTGCGGCAGCTAGTGAGTAATCTTTTGTGATATCGTGTGTACCGGGTCGATGGAGGGGGTAGGAGAGTACCAGGTGGGCGGGTGGGGTATAACTTGGATATTTACAACTTACCCCAGATGGGGTCATGACGCCTGTCTGCGGAGCCATGGGGGGTAGATATCAAGATATCTGTTAGGGTGGCTAACGGCCTTAACATTTTATTTTACTAGTTTAGGACCCAGTCGTGCGTGTGGTGACCCATATACGTCATCTTATGAACCTTAGGAGGAAATTCCTGCATTTGCTGACACGTTAATCTAAAATAGAACCACATAATAAGGAAAAAAAAAAAAACAGAGAAAACCAAAAGAGAAATAAACAAAAAGAGAAACATCAAGCTACAGCATATGATAATACATTCTCATTGCGAACTTCTTGGGGTTTTGTATAACAGATGTATCTATCTGTATTCATCTATATTGTGCCATGCAGGCAACTCATATGTTATCCTAGTATAATTTCTATTCATGTAGGTGCTAGTGGGAGGCAAGATATATATGATTGAATGTAAGGCATCTTGCCCTTTCTTTTCCCCTCTCTTACTTTGCGGGGTATGCCTTTGAATATTATCTTGCCCTTAATTAGTCAGTCTCTCAGCCTCTGGTGCTAGTTTTGTATTCGGACCATTTAAGTCGGTCCTTAAAAGTTTTGTGTAAAGTTGTTATTTTCCCTTTGGGGGTTGGGGACCTTTGTCTTGTATATAATTTATAGCCCAGAAACAGCTCATCCGTGGCCCGTCACATTACCTTCCCCCCCATTGTTACATACCCAAAAGGGAACATGAGACCCGGATCCTCCCTTCATTTCTATACACCTATATATACGATACCTGAACTTTTAAGCAGGTATTACAGTAGCTCAAATGTCCCATTGTCTTTGCTTCTTTTCTCTCGTTTTATTCATGTTGTGTCTTTTCTTCCTTATTTCTTTCTGCATTCTCTTCCGAGGTGTA
Source organism: Pelobates fuscus (assembly GCF_036172605.1). Classification (NCBI taxonomy): domain Eukaryota; kingdom Metazoa; phylum Chordata; class Amphibia; order Anura; family Pelobatidae; genus Pelobates; species Pelobates fuscus. The sequence goes on along the minus strand of NC_086317.1, from coordinate 348,090,284 downwards.
GGTGAAGGGCGAGAGGGGTTAGCAACTTATTCGCTGTCTGGAGTCGCCGGCAAATCTATAAAGGCTTTAGCGTCTCTGTTGTTTGCTTTTTTAGCCGATGATGCTCCTTGTCCTCTTCTGGCTTTAGTTGTAGCAAGTCTTGTGTGTCCATGAGTTTCTCCAGAGGTTTAAGGCATGTCAGATGCCTGTATAGTATATGGTCATTTATTAAACGGGTCACCGACTTCATTGTTTAATGTTCTTGATCTTTGCTTTTCGTAGGTATTGTAGTCCAGTCCACTGGGATTCGACGAGTAGATGTCACCGATTTCTCTGCATCTTTGCTTGTTATACCCCAGGTTTGCAGTAGCCGCGCTCCGTCTTCTGGTGAAGTGATCGTGTGGATCTTTCCCTCTCGGGAGACAACCATTTTTGTCGGGAATCCCCATCTAAATTTCATACCATTAGATCGTATGCTGTCTGCAACGTGGGAGAACTCTTTTCGTTTCTTCAGTGTGGAAGCGGAAAGATCCGCAAATATTTTTACTGTTGGGTAGTCTGGGTGCGGTGCATCTCTATTTCTACCGGCACGTATTATGAGCTCTTTTATGTGAAAATAGTGTACTCGTGCAAGTACATCGGCACAGTATCGGGTAGGTGCCTGGGTTTGGGGATCCTGTGCGCCCGGTCCAGGAGTAACATTTCGCCCGGGACATCAGGCACGTAGGCCCTTACTAGGCCTCTGATAAATACCTGCAGATCCTCCGGTCCAACCGATTCGGGAACTCCCCGCAGCCGCAGGTTGTTCCTCCTGGATCGATCCTCAAGGTCTGCCATTTTCATCTGTCATAGTAAGTTTTTTCTCCAGATGTTCCACATGGCTTGCTAAGTCGTTGTGTGCCGTGGTAAACTCATCCATCTTGGATTCAACGTGTGTCGTCCGTTTGCTAACCTCCTGTACATCCCTTCGCAGGGAATCCATGGAGTGTTGCCACGACATGATTAATTTTTGAGACATGTTGTCTAGCGCTTCTTGTATATAACTTCTTGTGAGCTGCTCTGAGACTGTAGGCGCTCCTGCGTCTGGTTGTAAGTCTCGAGGCGTTGGGCTGGCGTCGCCATCTTGTAAGGTCTCAGTTGTTCCGCGGTCTCCATTTGATGCTTGCCGCCGAAAAAATTAATTTTTTCGCTCTTTACCGAGCCTCTCTTCGTTTTGGTATGTGCCATATCGTTTTTTTTGGCAATTTGTAGGTCCTAAATATCCGAAATTTGATATATTGGCGGCCTTGGGAGCCAGAGCTCGGGATCAAGCGACCATTAAGCTCGGCGGTTAGCCACGCCCCCCGGAATTCCAGGTAGTTATAAGCAATAGTCCAATTACTTTCCCATAATGGATTGGACAAAGTTAAGGCTTCACCTTTAAGCTGATTCATCAAGTACCCAATCTTAGCTCTATCCGTGGGAAAAGATCCCGGTGAGGCCTCAAAGTGGTACTCAATTTGATTGAGAAATCCCCAGCATTCTTGAATATTACCATCAAAATGCGGGGAAGGAGATAGGAAGGTAGAAGGTGCCTTATATACTATAGGTGGTGGTATACTAGGTGAAGGTAAACTAATCGGAGGAACCTCAGGCTGTGAGTAAGCAGTGTACTGAAAGCCTGGACAAACTGATCCACACGGTGATCATTTTCCTCTAGCTTTCTTTCGCAAGCTGCTATGTGCTGACACAATTCTGCAGGATCTATGGCCATGTTGTAATGCCAGGATTCTAGTTGATCCAGCATGCAGAAATGTGTCACACCAAGGACTAGGAGTAACGTCTAACTGGACCTTAGATTGGCCAGACTTAACGCACCAAAGAATATTTAGAATGGCCAGACTTAACGCACCAAAGAATAGTCAATATACTAGCCGAAGTCAGGGACACAGAATGGGACACAAAGATAAGGGAAAGCCAATAACCAAGGATACCAGAAGTCAGGGAAGTCAAAACAAAGCCAAAGTAAAAAAAAACAAACACACGATCAGGAACGCACTCTCGGATAACCATCTAAGGGAAACCACAACAGGGCAATGAGAACAAGTAAAATGAGTTTAAATAAGCCTTCTTCAGATCTGATTGGCCGTAACCGGCCTATGACCCCAGAATGTGCATGCACCTCCTTTGTGTGACCTCACACGCACGTTGATGTCGTCAATACTGTGAGTGAACGTGGGGCTATAAAATGGTGTGGGTCTACAGCGGCCGGCATCCATCAACATGCCGCAGGAGTCAGATACACCGGCGTAGGGCCGCTGAGTGGCACCTCCGTCAATGCCAGAAAGGCAGTTATCATTTTAGACACTGTGAGGTGAGGATGAACATGTGACACTTAGGCCATAAGGTGTCTAATGTATGAATCCAAAAAACATTCTTTCTTTTTAAGTAAGCTCTGACGATTACCACCTCTCCTCAATGGAGGAACATGATCAATAACTTGAAAGTGTAGTTGGGAAATATTATGATTATATTCCAGAAAATGAGCATGTATAGGGAGTTCTTTCTGTTTCGTTCTAATAGTGGATTTGTGCATATTAAGTCTCTAACAGACTTTCATTGTGGTCTCTCCTATATAGAGAAGACCACATGGACACTTAAGGGCATAAACAACATAGGTAGATTCACATGTAAAGTAATGTTTAATGCTATATGCCCGACCTGTTTGAGGATGGAACAATGTATCACCTTTAATGATAGAATTGCATGAGTTATGTACCATAAACCGGGGTTGAAAGAAATCTGTTTTTTTATGTTTCAAGGGTCCAATAGCTGCTTGAACTAGTGTGTTTCTAATATTCTGAGGTCTTTTATATGTAAATAATGGAGTGGATTGCAATTCCAGAATGTTAGGGAAAAACCTCCTAAGGATCCCCCAATGAGTGTGAATGATATTTGTCACTCTATTGCTATTAAGATTATAAGTGGATACAAAAGTTATTCAAATCTGATTATTAGATACTTTCTGTTATGGTTTAAGAAGGGAATCCCTTTCCATATTCAATAACTTTGGATACCCATGACTAAGGAACCTATTGCTCATCTCATTGAGTCTCTGTTGTCGAGTAATTGGGTCTGACGCATTTCTAGCTACCATGAAATATTGACTACGAAGAAGAGAATGAATGGTCCGTTGTGGAAGAAAACTAGTAAATTCCAACAAGCTATTCCTGTCTGTATGTTCAATTTAAAGATCTGTCAGAAAACCATCACCCTGACGTGTGATATTAAGGTATAGAGAATTCACTACAGTCCATTGTGAACTGGATGTCACCACAATTAGCATTCATATCACGATGGAATGAGTCCAGTTCTTCCCTGGTGCCGCACCATATGCCAAATACATCATCAATGAATTTCCACCAAACAAACGCATGCGCCATAAATAAATTGTGCGCATACACGTGTCTGATTTCAAAACCATCCATGAATAGGTTGGCATATTATGGGGCCATATTTGAACCCATGGTGGTTCCCCTAAGTTGTCTGTAGTAACTGTCTCTAATAATTCCTATGTAACAACAAATTCAAAATAGACATAAACAACTCAATTTGTGCATTAGTATATTGACTCTTATTTAGAAAATCTCAAATGGTCTTAAGACCTGTCTCATTGGGAATAGAGGTATAAAGACTTACTATGTCCCAAGTGAATAATATACAGGGGGTATAGATTTTAAGAGTACTCAGTTTCCAAAGGACATCACTACTGTCTAGTATATATGATTTGGCTTCACTAACAAAAGGCTGTAGGACTCCGTCCAGGAAGACCGAAAGTGGCTGCAGTGCAAAGTCACTGCTGGCCACTACCGTTCTACCTGGAGAATCTACCAACCTTTTGTGTATCTTAGATAATATGTAAAATGTAGGCATGACTAGGGACTGATGGAGCTGCAGCTCCAGGCCCAGGCCCATGGAATAGGCCCATTTTTTTTTTATTTTTTTTACACATTACTCTTAGGTTTGCCACCTCACTGGTATTTTACTGGCACAGCCGGTATTTGAGGCTGCCTGGCCGTGCCAATATTGCAGTAATACCGGCAATACAAATGCAGGTATTTTTCTCAGAATAAATGGAGATTACTCTGCAATACCAGCACCGGCCAGTAGGGGTCACTGTGTGTGGAGAGAGGCAAGGATAGGAAGTTACAGCATATCCCTGCCTCTCTCTACTACTTACTGATCCATGGGGGAGCAGCTACACATCACAAAGTCCAGACAGCAGCTCTACAGCTCAGGTAAGTGAGGGATGGGGGGAAAAGCAGCAGGGACACATGGGGACACTGAGACACATGGGGACACTGAGACACATGGGGACACTGAGACACATGGGGACACTGAGACACATGGGGACACTGAGACACATGGGGACACTGAGACACATGGGGACACTGAGACACATGGGGACACTGAGACACATGGGGACACTGAGACACATGGGGACACTGAGACACATGGGGACACTGAGACACATGGGGACACTGAGACACATGGGGACACTGAGACACATGGGGACACTGAGACACATGGGGACACTGAGACACATGGGGACACTGAGACACATGGGGACACTGAGACACATGGGGACACTGAGACACATGGGGACACTGAGACACATGGGGACACTGAGACACATGGGGACACTGAGACACATGGGGACACTGAGACACATGGGGACACTGAGACACATGGGGACACTGAGACACATGGGGACACTGAGACACATGGGGACACAGACACTGGGAGACCTGTAAACACTGACACTTGGGGACACAGACACTGGGAGACCTGTAAACACTGACACTTGGGGACACAGACACTGGGAGACCTGTAAACACTGACACTTGGGGACACAGACACTGGGAGACCTGTAAACACTGACACTTGGGGACACAGACACTGGGAGACCTGTAAACACTGACACTTGGGGACACAGACACTGGGAGACCTGTAAACACTGACACTTGGGGACACAGACACTGGGAGACCTGTAAACACTGACACTTGGGGACACAGACACTGGGAGACCTGTAAACACTGACACTTGGGGACACAGACACTGGGAGACCTGTAAACACTGACACTTGGGGACACAGACACTGGGAGACCTGTAAACACTGACACTTGGGGACACAGACACTGGGAGACCTGTAAACACTGACACTTGGGGACACAGACACTGGGAGACCTGTAAACACTGACACTTGGGGACACAGACACTGGGAGACCTGTAAACACTGACACTTGGGGACACTGGAAAACATGGGGACACAGACACATGGGGACGCTGTGAGACATAAGGACATTGGGAGGCACTGAGACATTGGGACGCTGTGAGACATAAGGACATTGGGAGGCACTGAGACATTGGGACGCTGTGAGACATAAGGACATTGGGAGGCACTGAGACATTGGGACGCTGTGAGACATAAGGACATTGGGAGGCACTGAGACATTGGGACGCTGTGAGACACTGTCCCCATTTCTCCCAGTGTCCTCATGTCCCCATCCAGTGTCGCTAGTGTCTTGGTGTCTCCATGTCTCCCAGTGTCCCCAAGTGTCTGTCTCCCAGCCAGTGTCCCCTAGTCTCCCAGTGTCTGTGTCCCTAGTGTCTTAGTGTCCCCAAATGTTTCAGTGTCCCAATGTCTCCCAGTGTCTGTGTTCTTAGTGTCTCAGTGTGCCTAGTGTCCCCATGTCTCCCAGTGTCCCTATATGTCCCAGTGTCTGTGTTCTTAGTGTCTCAGTGTGCCTAGTGTCCCCATGTGTCCCTATATGTCCCAGTGTCCACAACTGTCCCCATGTCTCCCAGTATCCCCAAGTGTCTGTCTCCCAGCCAGTGTCCCCAGTGTCCCCTAGTCTCCTAGTCTCTGTGTTCCCATGTCTCTGTGTCCCTAGTGTATCAGTGTCCCTAGTGCCTCAGTGTCCCCATTTCTCCCAGTTTCCCTAAATGTCTCAGTGTCCCCATGCCTTTGTGTCCCTGGGTCTCTCAGTGTCCCCGGGTCTCTCAGTGTCCCCGGGTCTCTCAGTGTCCCCGGGTCTCTCTGTGTCCCCGGGTCTCTCTGTGTCCCCGGGTCTCTCTGTGTCCCCGGGTCTCTCTGTGTCCCCGGGTCTCTCTGTGTCCCCGGGTCTCTCTGTGTCCCCGGGTCTCTCTGTGTCCCCGGGTCTCTCTGTGTCCCCGGGTCTCTCTGTGTCCCCGGGTCTCTCTGTGTCCCCGGGTCTCTCTGTGTCCCCGGGTCTCTCTGTGTCCCCGGGTCTCTCTGTGTCCCCGGGTCTCTCTGTGTCCCCGGTATCCTAGTGACACGGGGACACTGGGAGACTAGGGGTCTGGGTGACATGGGGACACTGGGAGACTAGGGGTCTGGGTGACATGGGGACACTGGGAGACTAGGGGTCTGGGTGACATGGGGACACTGGGAGACTAGGGGTCTGGGTGACATGGGGACACTGGGAGACTAGGGGTCTGGGTGACATGGGGACACTGGGAGACTAGGGGTCTGGGTGACATGGGGTCACTGGGAGACTAGGGGTCTGGGTGACATGGGGTCACTGGGAGACTAGGGGTCTGGGTGACATGGGGACACTGGGAGACTAGGGGTCTGGGTGACATGGGGACACTGGGAGACTAGGGGTCTGGGTGACATGGGGACACTGGGAGACTAGGGGTCTGGGTGACATGGGGACACTGGGAGACTAGGGGTCTGGGTGACATGGGGACACTGGGAGACTAGGGGTCTGGGTGACATGGGGACACTGGGAGACTAGGGGTCTGGGTGACATGGGGACACTGGGAGACTAGGGGTCTGGGTGACATGGGGACACTGAGACACTTGGTGACTTGCGAGACTGAGACACTGGGAGCAATCCCAAATTTTCAAAAAAGGTGGCAACCCTAACTACTCTTCACATACTCTTGCTTAAAGGAACACTATAGGGTCAGGAACACAATCATGTATGTTTGACCCTATTATGTTTAAACCACCACCCTGGCCCCTAAATATAGTAAAATATGCTGCTGGATCTGCCTCTGAACTGACTGTCTGCTGACATCATCAGAAGTGGTGGTCTGAGCAAATTACAATACTTCCCCATACGATTGGCTGATACTGTCAACTAGGCAGATCAGGGGCAGAGCCAGCACAAGTCCAACATAGCCCTGGCCAATCAGCATCTCCTCATAGAGATGCATTGAATCAATGCATCTCTATGAGGGAAGTTCAGTGTCTGACACTGAATGGCAGTGTGGAGACACTGAATGGCAGTGCTGCACACTAGGCAGTACTGCCACAGGAAGCATCTCTAGCAGCCATCTAAGGAGTGGCCAGTTGAGTTATTTTATCTGAAAAGACAGTGTTTATTGCAAAGGGCCTGAATGGAATGATTCTACCTACCAGAACAAATACAATAAGTGGTAGTTGTTCTGGTGACTATAGTGTCCCTTTAAGTTTGGAAGCTTAAGAGGGATGTATGGGAACAAAACTTGTGTGGACTGGCTGACAATAAAATTAGTTTAGGTAATGCAGACGTTGGTCTCTCTAACACTGTGGCATGTCCCCTTTCTTTTACACTTACTACATACACCTTTTCTCTGTCCCAGACTATATACCAGGAACTTCTGCCTGCTAGTAAGAAGGTAAGGAGACAAGTGGACCAGCGAGTGCTAGGGGATAGTCCTTAGAAAGCATGGAGTGAGCGCATCATTAGACACATTTATGTCAAGCTCAGGGTGCTGCCTGTATAGTATGCCCTTAGTTGGACAGCCTGCATTATTGGCGGGCAGCCTGACATGCATTCATGCCAGGCTGTCCTTCAAATTCTTTCGACAGACATGCCCCCTTTTTGGGCATGTTCCCCCCTTTTGGCAGTTATGGTTACGTGATTTGCACCAGTGGCCCACCCTTTTACCCAGCCCATTGACTTCCTGCTTTACTGGACACTGCTGTTAGGGGGTATGGATTTACTTAAAAGACGAAAGCATAAATTAGAGAGAGATTAGCATAGAGTATGTGTTTTCTTATAGCTGAATCCTATGAGTTTCCCTCCAGCACCATCTCCATCAAATACATGACGCTTGGGAGGTATGATTGTTTTAGTGTTTTTGGTCGATAAGATTCCGTAATTAGGCCCATCATAATTGTCAGCACAAGGCCCAGTGTGCTCTTAATCCGGCCCTGGGCATGACTGGATGTTCTTTTGTAAGAAACATTTTTAAAGTTTGATCAATAACTCCATTACAGACTGCCTCTTCAATAATTAGATTAATATCCCTAATAAGAGAGAGCGTAGGATCCATCAGGCAAACTGCATAGGTACTATCATCTCTCAGCTGATGTTCAACTTCCTTGATGTAATCAGCTCTATTCATAACCACCATGGCTCTGCCCTTATCAGCTGGTTTAATGATAAGATCATAATTATTCTTAAGAGATAATAAAGCTTGTGTTCGGCTCTTGTAAGGTTGGAGCCATGATGGTCACGAGTGAGGATGTCCAAGTTCTCCATATCTCTATGGATCAACTTGGAGAAAACCTCTACCTCTGGTGTCATGGGAGGACAAAAGTTGCTACGATTCCATAACCGAAATTATTTTGCAGTCAAAGCACTTGGGTTCTGAGATAATACATCACTATTATCCCTTTGTTCTTTATTAGAAAAAAATATATTTTTTAATTAATAGACCTAAGAAACTGCTCAGTGCTAAGAATTAAATCAAATGAGTTAGTTCAGCAACCTACATAAGTAGTCTGTTCAGGTGATGGTGAATACTGTCACAGAACATTTTTTATAAATTCATATGATTATTATAAAAAAAGGAAAAGAAAATCAGATGACCATTTGTTAAGGTGCTACATGAAGTGTACTCATTTTTAGTGCTATGAGAAGTCTTCATTGAAGACAAAATATAACTATATGTGCCGACTGCATTGCAAATGTGTATAACAAAGAATTATCTGGCGACAAACTGAATAACATAGTGGCTTGGATATTCATGAGTCACCCTGTTTAATAATCCATTAGAGTCAATTTATACATGTCAGAATTCCTCTATTAATGTAGCTATCTGTAAATGCAGATGTTTTATTACAAGCATATTTTTCTAAAAAAAAACAGCTTAATATACAAAAAATATATTATTAGCAAATCAATATATGGTAAAACTGCAACTGGTAATATAAAATTCAATTGACTGTTACCAATGGTAATGTCCATTTCCAGAACAAAGAAGGTGAAGGTACTTTTCTTGCTTGGTTATTCACTAAAGTCTGAATTCATGCTTCTAAATCCAAACATTGTTAATGATATTTAAATTGATGCCGAAACCCGGGAAAGACGGTTCACTTATCCGGAACTGGAGAATCTGTACCTCTCTGACTGTGAACGAGTGCTGCAGAAAGGTGAGAGAGTGTTTGTCTATTTTTCTACCGATTACCTTTGCACTCAGAGCACTGCTTATTCTGTGTCCGGGTAAGTTTTGGACTTAAAAATTGTTATTTCCCAAGAACATATTTGTAACAGAACCGCTGGCACACCGACCAGGTACCTTCCGCTGACGAATGCTCCTAGTGCATTCCGAGGTCTCCAAGCAACTCCGTCTGCCACCATAACCATCCCACGAACCTCCGCAGCTTGGTGGGGGTCTCGCCGTCTCCAGAAGGTAAGGGTCAGCGGTGTTCGTGCAAATGTGTAGCCGATTTTAGTTTCCATGGATTCAGAGGCACACACTGCTGACCGCATTCGGCTAAATTAAAATGGCCACCACCACGTGTTCGTCTGTCAGATGGCGGCCACTTCGACTACTTTGGCTGCATCCGAAGTGCCATATAAAAATTCCAACCCTTTCCCATAGTATTTAAAGGGCCAGAAGTAGTGAAATAAAATCCGATATGGCCAAATGTTTTCAAAGGGCAAAATCTCCCAGGGGCTATAGTCATGAGGAAGGAGGCTGGCAATCAGGCTCCTCCAACAGCCAGGGGTAAAGGGCAGTTTGGCATCTAAAAATCCAGTGACAAAAGGCATTTCATCACAATATTTAAAGGGACATACTTGTTAAGACCTGCAGGGGAGATGTTGCTGCGGTCCCTTGTTCCTTTTTCAGCTGCTGAGTATAAGTGATCATAGCTCCAGCAGGGGGTAGAGATGAATACAGCTTCACGACAATCCTTCCCAGTAGTTAGAGTATCCTTTCCCCAAACATGAGCCAAGACTTCATGAAGGGTGTAACAGAACTAAAGCTTTATTGAAACAGGCTGGCTTTTATGGGGATCCTCATGCAAGAGGACCTCCCAAAACAAACAAACATATCACCAATCACGGTACAGTATTTTCTTACTACACGCCCCTTCCTCTGCCTGGAAGATAGTGAGATAAGTTAAAGCGGCACTGTCATGCCGAACTTACCTTTCCTCAATCTCTTCCTCTTCTACCCCTCTCTCAGGATCTGTTCTTCTTTTCTTCCTGTCTCCTTTAGTTTTCTTTAAAACCATAAGACAAAGTAGGGACTCTTTGTCTTATGGGATTCCTCCGCTTGACCAGCTCTGACCAGCGGAGGAGCAAAGTGTGCTTCATTAACGCTGGTCAGAGCAATTTTCCCATGATCCCTAGCTTTCCTCCCAGTTCCCACAATGCTTCCTGTCAGTATTGCCAAACGTCCTGTCACTTAGACAGAACGCCGGCAAAACTGCCGAATTGCATCCTAACAGAATTCTCCATTGGTGTTAGGATGCAATTCGGTACTTTGTTTGTATCGGAATTTCATTCTAATGAATGAAACTCTGATCCTATTCATTGCTGTGGCTGCATCTTGCAGCCGCTTAGTAGATAACTCCCTAATTCCCACGGTATCAGGGAGCTATCTACTAAAAGGCTGAAAGACCTGAATTGGTCTTTCAGCCAACTTTACTAATACTAAGTAAAAATTACTTAGTATTAGTAAATAATATGCCCCTACTCGCTATACCGCGAGTAGGGGCATGTCTAGTAAGCAGTGAGCAGCCTGTGGCTGCTCACTGTAAAAAACAAAACAAAACAAAAAAAAACAATAAACACCCCCCCTCCCCTGCGCGGGGGTTAAAGATTGGGGGGGGGGGGGGACCTACTGTCCCCCCCCCGCCCCCACCCCTGCGCGGTGGGTGGGGGCCCTAATAAAACAATAAGGGGGGGGACCTACTGTCCTCCCCCCCGGCCCCCACCCCTGCGCGGTGGGTGGGGGCCCTAATAAAAACAATAAGGGGGGGGAACTACTGTCCTCCCCCCCGGCCCCCACCCCTGCGCGGTGGGTGGGGGCCCTAATAAAAACAATAAGGGGGGGGACCTACTGTCCTCCCCCCCGGCCCCCACCCCTGAGCGGTGGGTGGGGGCCCTAATAAAACAATAAGGGGGGGGACCTATTGTCCTCCCCCCCCTGGCCCCCACCCCTGCGCGGTGGGTGGGGGCCCTAATAAAAACAATAAGGGGGGGGACCTACTGTCCTCCCCCCCTAGCCCCCACCCCTGCGCGGTGGGTGGGGGCCCTAATAAAACAATAAGGGGGGGGGACCTACTGTCCTCCCCCCCGGCCCCCACCCCTGAGCGGTGGGTGGGGGCCCTAATAAAACAATAAGGGGGGGGACCTACTGTCCTCCCCCCCTAGCCCCCACCCCTGCGCGGTGGGTGGGGGCCCTAAATGAACCCCCCCCATCAAGGTGACTAGGGGTCCCAAGCCCCTAGTCACCCCCCACCCAAAACATTCTATCCCCTACCTACCCCCCTCACCCTAAAAATAGTGAGGGGGGAATAAAATAACTAACCTGTAAAAAAAAAAAAATTAAACTTACCATTTGACGTCTTCTTTTTTCTAAATTCTTCTTACTTCAGCCCCCCAAAAGGCCAAATAAAAATCCATAAACCCGTCGCACTTTAAAAAAAAAAAAAAAAAAAACGAGCGCAAACAAAAATTAATCCATCTTCACCCATGGAGGGCTCCGCGCAGACTGAGCTCTGCAGGGCGGGGGAAGGCTTATAAAGCCTTGCCCCGCCCTGCAATTAGGCTTAGAACCCAATGATTGGTTGGTTTAAGCCAATCAGAGTGCTCTGTGTCATTTTACAAGCGTGGGAAAATTCCAAAGAACTTTCCCACGCTTGTAAAATGACACAGAGCAGTGTGATTGGATGGATTTCAAGCCATCCAATCACAGTGCTCTGTGTCATTTTACACAGCGTGGGAAAATTGAACTTTCCCACGCTGTGTAAAATGACACAGAGCACTGTGATTGGATGGCTTGAAATCCATCCAATCACACTGCTCTGTGTCATTTTACAAGCGTGGGAAAGTTCTTTGGAATTTTCCCACGCTTGTAAAATGACACAGAGCACTGTGATTGGATGGCTTGAAATCCATCCAATCACACTGCTCTGTGTCATTTTACAAGCGTGGGAAAGTTCTTTTGAATTTTCCCACGCTGTGTAAAATGACACAGAGCACTCTGATTGGCTTAAACCAACCAATCATTGGGTTCTAAGCCTAATTGCAGGGCGGGGCAAGGCTTTATAAGCCTTCCCCCGCCCTGCAGAGCTCAGTCTGCGCGGAGCCCTCCATGGGTGCAGATGGATTAATTTTTGTTTGCGCTCGTTTTTTTTTTTTTTTTTTTAAAGTGCGACGGGTTTATGGATTTTTATTTGGCCTTTTGGGGGGCTGAAGTAAGAAGAATTTAGAAAAAAGAAGACGTCAAATGGTAAGTTTAATTTTTTTTTTTTTTTACAGGTTAGTTATTTTATTCCCCCCTCACTATTTTTAGGGTGAGGGGGGTAGGTAGGGGATAGAATGTTTTGGGTGGGGGGTGACTAGGGGCTTGGGACCCCTAGTCACCTTGATGGGGGGGGGGTTCATTTAGGGCCCCCACCCACCGCGCAGGGGTGGGGGCTAGGGGGGGAGGGCAGTAGGTCCTCCCCCTTATTGTTTTATTAGGGCCCCCACCCACCGCTCAGGGGTGGGGGCCGGGGGGGAGGACAGTAGGTCCCCCCCTTATTGTTTTATTAGGGCCCCCACCCACCGTGCAGGGGTGGGGGCCGGGGGGGAGGACAGTAGGTCCCCCCCTTATTGTTTTATTAGGGCCCCCACCCACCGCGCAGGGGTGGGGGCCAGGGGGGGGGAGGACAATAGGTCCCCCCCCCTTATTGTTTTATTAGGGCCCCCACCCACCGCTCAGGGGTGGGGGCCGGGGGGGGAGGACAGTAGGTCCCCCCCTTATTGTTTTATTAGGGCCCCCACCCACCGCGCAGGGGTGGGGGCCAGGGGGGGAGGACAATAGGTCCCCCCCCTTATTGTTTTATTAGGGCCCCCACCCACCGCGCAGGGGTGGGGGCCAGGGGGGGAGGACAATAGGTCCCCCCCCTTATTGTTTTATTAGGGCCCCCACCCACTGCGCAGGGGTGGGGGCCAGGGGGGGAGGACAATAGGTCCCCCCCCCTTATTGTTTTATTAGGGCCCCCACCCACCGCTCAGGGGTGGGGGCCGGGGGGGAGGACAGAAGGTCCCCCCCCCCTTATTGTTTTATTAGGGCCCCCACCCACCGCGCAGGGGTGGGGGCGGGGGGGACAGTAGGTCCCCCCCTTATTACCATTTTTTTTTTTTTTTTTACAGTGAGCAGCCACAGGCTGCTCACTGTTTAGTGGACATGCCCCTACTCGCGGTATAGCGAGTAGGGGTATTGGGGAGATTTTAATCTCCCTTGTCCTATTATGGGGGTCATATTGACCCCCATAGAGTGAGGAGGGGACCTGGGGGGCTTATGAAGTGGTGGGGAGCACTGCTCCCTGCCGCTTCTATAGTTACATATTACAAGGAGGGAGCTGCACGCCGGTAGCTCCCTCCTTGTAATAAACTGAACGAACAAACTAACACTGATACTCAGTGTTAGTTTGTTTATCTGATTTTTTTCTATTCATTCATTCGTCTGTCTGATGAATGAATGAATAGATGAAATTCCCGTTCGCATGTCCAGGTGTTTCACTGGGCATGTGCGGGAATCTCACAGTCTGTGTAGTGTGGGTAGATGACGTGTCCCACAGGGACTTCACCTACCCACACAAAGATGGCGGCGCCCTGAATAAAGATCGGGGCAGAAGATACAGATTTAAAAATAGGTAATCTGGGGGGCTTAGGGGCATTTGGGGGTGACTAGGGGGTCAATTGGATGTAGTGGGGGCAGGAGGGGGGTTAAAAAAAAAACGGGATTCGGCATGACAGTGCCGCTTTAAAGGTTAAATCAATTATCTCCAGGCAGAGGGCACACTTTTTACCCAAACATTGGAACACCCCTTTCCCCACCAGGTATCCCCACAAAATACATATCCCCTGATAGCCCCGATCTGGGAGGCAAACATATCCAAATTTCACCCAGATCGGTTCAGGGGTTCTTAAAAAGTGTGGAAGTCTTAGTTTACCGACCACACACGAGGCTCCTGCCCAAAACAGTTCCACGAATTCAGTGTGTGGGGTCGGTCAATTGGGGAAAAAGGCGAAAGCGGTCAAAAGTACCGAAAATACCCTCCTGGCTCATAGGAGCGATTGTTCCCCTGGTTCATACGGATATAACTACCGAATGCCGCTCTTCTGGGTGTTCGGCAAGTGGGAGAACCGGCCGTTCGGTAGTTTTCAGCGGTACTTCGCATGGTCGAGTGTCAGATTTTAGTTCCAGACACTCGACGACCAAGTCCCGCTGACTCGCCTCGTGCGAACAAGATGGCCGCCGTTTTCTTTTCCTCGTGGCGTTCGGCTATACGAACAACGGCCACCCAGGGAACACTTAATTGTCGGTGCTTCAGATCACAACAAGCAAGGAGGGAGGTCGTGGTTCGGTAGATGCAAACTGCCGAACGGATAAACTACTACAGGCAGAAAAGGGAAATAAAATACACAAAACATAGAAGAAAAAGGTTAGCTGAGGTCTCTTTTCTTCACAATACTATATTTAGGTGGAATGTCTTGTGAAAGAAATCTTGGAATCTTGAGATAGTAGAATATATCTGTGGGGCTTAACTTTTTTTTGCCTTGTCATTTGTTTTATAGTTTTATAGTTAGAGTTAGAATCCTCCAAGGCAGATCTCTGATCTGTGTTTAAATAAAGAAGACAAAGACTGTGAAAATTCCACTGCAGTGGTCCTAAGTGTTTAAACACTGTTTGTATTGTCTTGTCTTTCTTAAGGAAGTAAGAGATGGGTAACTCACAAAGGACCCAGGAGGAGGAGTTTACAGCTCTAACTATAGTTAAACATCTTAAAGGAAGGCAATACAGAAGTTACTTAAGGAAGCTGGCATGCCCTCAGAGGGCATCCTTGACCCAAAGATATGGAAGGAATTTATGGCAAATTATGCAGGAGAGAGTTTGTCAGATGAAGTCTTTTCTGAGGCCACAGAACAGCAGGAGCAGGCGAGCAGTCTGCCGGGTTCTCCCTATCACTTTCAGTAGGTGAGCAGTCTATTGAAGTCACTGGTAAAGGAGATGACTCTGGTGGACAAGGGATTGTAGGGGAGTGATCGTTTTATTGTTCTTTTCCAGCATATATCTATATATTTGTTGATGGTTAGGTGTATGTGGTGTTCTATATATGTTTCACCATAAGAGATTTTGGGGGGTATTTAAGGGTGCAGCCCTCCAATCCCATGTATCATTATATCTCTGAATATTTCTCCAGTCTCCTATTTCATAAAGTATGAGTTTGGTTTTCTGTTTATATTGTTATGTATTACATGGGATATATATGCCTGGTATGATTGTTAATTCTATACCATAAGCCCACTACACTTTCTATGAAAGTGGGATAGTGTGATTGTGTTGCATTGTCTGAATGATGAGCCTCGTACTTTCATACTGGGACAAAAGTCATCTCATTAGTATTTTAAAGTTAAGTCCCCATATGGGATTAACTGTGTCAACCACCACATTTCCCCTGCCCTGTGTGTTTGTTGCAGAGGATCCATACTGTAAATATATTTTTTGTTTGTAAATTAGATAGTCACATCTACATTTTCAGTGGTCCAACACATGCTTCATTTTGTGCCCTAAGCTAACTTTTCCTTGCTACAGGTACTCTAAATGATCCAGTGTATCACTTGCTGAATATGCTTTGATTCTTTGTAGATTAATCTTTGAGGAAATACTCCCTATTTTGAATAATATATCTCACATTATATGTGTTCTTTTAAAATGTGAAAATCAACAAAATTGTTGTACTGGGATGCTGAGATTTTATTCCTTGTGACCACAACTGTAGACTCCCTGTGTGTTGGGTTTGATGTTTGGTCAGGTATGTAGTCTGGATCAGAATATCATGGACAAAGGTAAATTCTTTGTTTCTCTATGGCTCATGGACACTGACCAGTCCATTCAAAGGTTTGCCATGCCTTTTAACCTGATCTAGTATAAAAGATATTGAGTCTCTGAGAGGTCTGAAAAATGCTGAGGGCACCATGTCTGTGTAATCCGTGTAACGGCACCCCCAGGCATAAAAGGGTTAAACCGCTGTTTAGAAGATCTTCTCCTTCCAGAGACACAGGCACATCTACTGCAGAACACCAAACTCCCGAACTGAATACAAGGGAATGCTCCAAACTCCCGAACTGCATACAAAATGACAATCCAAACTCCCGAACCGGAACCTCACAAATAGCTGCTAGCAGACGAACAGGAAAAGCACCCAAGCGGCTTACACTCCTGGCAATCAGTCTCTAACAGCATACAGTAAATCCCTCCCCAAAGACGAGACAGCGCTCCGTGTTGAGGGACAAGCAGTGGTCAGGTTTAATGTGGGCTACCTGCCCGGTATTTATGCAGGTCTTCCACCTGGTGGACACTCCCCTAGGGTACCAGATGGAAGACTGGGACACAAATGGTAAAATAACAAATCACAGGCATACAGGGTTAAAACACTCCTACAGTACATTACAATCCCTCCCCTCTATCCTGGAGATAATTGGAAAGTAATCCAATTATCTCCAAGGGCAGAGGCAAAACTCCATTAACCACATGGTTACAGTAAAACACTAAAATACATATTACATTTGTCACATACAATATATACATGTAACCAATCCCCAGATAGCTGGGATCTGAGAACACAAGTACCGAATAGCGCTCAGATCCTATGCAAAAAGTCCAATCGCAGTGAAGTTAAAGTGTTCACAAAGTCTGTTCTCCATACGAATAGACTCCACAGGATGGCTATCTGGGGAAATGCTGTTCATACGGTTTAAACTACCGAATGAACAGGCATCCGGTTAAATGACCGACCGTAGAAGCAAGGAGGCTGACGGCTCAGCGGTGTTCACGCAAATAAGTGTCAGTTTCCAGTTCCATAGTTTGGGCGCTGAACACCACTGGCCGTTCGGGACTTTAAAATGGCCGCCGCCATGTGTTCGGCAAACGAACAAAGGCCACCTAGTATTCGTCAATTAAGCTGCGGTTAACAGCAGCTTCTGGGGGGTCAATTGATGGCACACTACAGCTCACAGGTGGTCCAATCATTCGTGCGTTGGTTCGGTAGATTGAATCTACCGACCACCGGGCAGAAAGGCACGAATAAGCCTTTTCTGCAGGCGAAAGGAAGACTTTAACATGGGCCATAGTCCAGACGCAACAGGCGGGCAACCAGGCTCCTCCAATGCAATGTGGCGAGATTGGTCTCGTCACAATCCGTTCCAGATATTTGCTCAATTTCTATAAGTTTAGGATGATGTAGCATCATCTCAGAGAGAAATTTTATTGACAGGGTACAGATCTTACAATAAGTTAATGCAAGTTTCACACGAATATGTAAGACGAGAGCGAGCTATATAAAGGGATCCCTTCTTTATAATCCGTACTATGGTAGATTAAGTAATAAGATAATTAAGGAAATACATAAGAAACCCTAAAATAAATCTGATACAAACTAAAATTGGTATACCTAACAATAATATGTTTTGAATGCAGATGTTATGAGTTTATTCTGTGTAACTGGTCCCTGTGTTAATGTGTGTTTTGGATACCCATTATGAAGTGTGCAGCTTAACTAGCGAGTAGATTTATTGGTATTTTACTGTGTTGTTTTAAAAAATATTTGAATCAGTTTGTCGCAGTCCATTGATACAGATAGATATACCAGCCTAATGTCCTATAAAATAACTGTTTTATTGGCTGTTGAATACTAGCGTTATTGCTGTTGTCCAAGAGCAGTGGGAGCTAGAGTAGATCTAACAGCTCTGAGAGGCTCTGTTTTGTGGTCTGTTCTACAGTGTAGCTAATTGTTGCAGTTGCAATAGTTGACTTCCTGTTTTATTCAACTTTCCTGTTCATTTGCAAAGTTTTGTGATCTATCTTCAGTGCTGGTTGTCTGCTTCCATTGACGTCATTTAGTATGCAGACATTTGTAAAGGCTTATTATACATAGATGTATACAAGAAGAAATAGTGCGTAGGCACTTCACTGAAATTTATGACAATTTAGTATGCAATTAAAATATAAGTGGTGTAACTGGTATACTAGTGCTTCCCTTAGGCACCAAACATTAATAATATAGTTAAAAAGACATACAGGGAGTGCAGAATTATTAGGCAAGTTGTATTTTTGAGGATTAATTTTATTATTGAACAACCATGTTCTTAATGAACCCAAAAAACTCATTAATATCAAAGCTGAATATTTTTGGAAGTAGTTTTTAGTTTGTTTTTAGTTTGAGCTATTTTAGGGTGATATCTGTGTGTGCAGGTGACTATTACTGTGCATAATTATTAGGCAACTTAACAAAAAACAAATCTATACCCATTTCAATTATTTATTTTTACCAGTGAAACCAATATAACATCTCAACATTCACATATACATTTCTGACATTCAAAAACAAAAACAAATCAGTGACCAATATAGCCACCTTTCTTTGCAAGGACACTCAAAAGCCTGCCATCCATGGATTCTGTCAGTGTTTTGATCTGTTCACCATCAACATTGCGTGCAGAAGCAACCACAGCCTCCCAGACACTGTTCAGAGAGGTGTACTGTTTTCCCTCCTTGTAAATCTCACATTTGATCATGGACCACAGGTTCTCAATGGGGTTCAGATCAGGTGAACAAGGAGGCCATGTCATTAGATTTTCTTCTTTTATACCCTTTCTTGCCAGCCACGCTGTGGAGTACTTGGACGCGTGTGATGGAGCATTGTCCTGCATGAAAATCATGTTTTTCTTGAAGGATGCAGACTTCTTCCTGTACCACTGCTTGAAGAAGGTGTCTTCCAGAAACTGGCAGTAGGACTGGGAGTTGAGCTTGACTCCATCCTCAACCCGAAAAGGCCCCACAAGCTCATCTTTGATGATACCAGCCCAAACCAGTACTCCACCTCCACCTTGCTGGCTTCTGAGTCGGACTGGAGCTCTCTGCCCTTTACCAATCCAGCCACGGGCCCATCCATCTGGCCCATCAAGACTCACTCGCATTTCATCAGTCCATAAAACCTTAGAAAAGTCAGTCTTGAGATTTCTTGGCCCAGTCTTGACGTTTCAGCTTGTGTGTCTTGTTCAGTGGTGGTCGTCTTTCAGTCTTTCTTACCTTGGCCATGTCTCTGAGTATTGCACACCTTGTGCTTTTGGGCACTCCAGTGATGTTGCAGCTCTGAAATATGGCCAAACTGGTGGCAAGTGGCATCTTGGCAGCTGCACGCTTGACTTTTCTCAGTTCATGGGCAGTTATTTTGCGCCTTGGTTTCTCCACACGCTTCTTGCGACCCTGTTGACTATTTTGAATGAAACGCTTGATTGTTCGATGATCACGCTTCAGCAAATTTGCAATTTTAAGAGTGCTGCATCCCTCTGCAAGATATCTCACTATTTTTGACTTTTCTGAGCCTGTCAAGTCCTTCTTTTGACCCATTTTGCCAAAGGAAAGGAAGTTGCCTAATAATTATGCACACCTGATATAGGGTGTTGATGTCATTAGACCACACCCCTTCCCATTACAGAGATGCACATCACCTAATATGCTTAATTGGTAGTAGGCTTTCGAGCCTATACAGCTTGGAGTAAGACAACATGCATAAAGAGGATGATGTGGTCAAAATACTCATTTGCCTAATAATTCTGCACTCCCTGTATACCAGTGTATACACCTCCCCAATGTGATTTCAATAAATTGGGTGATATTACCAATGTTGAACTTGATTGCAATATAAACAATGTAGAGCTTGATTGAAATATAAGCTAGAAGAAGAAAAAAACAATACAAGGAAACATTGTGTGGACTGTATGGAAGCTATACGTGGTAAATAAATATATAACTCCCACTCACATTCTCCAGAGCTGTACCAGGCTCTGTAAATTAGGCTCACGGGTGCCAAATATTGGCTAGCGATACAGGTAATTCAGATAGATGAAACTCCAATTATGGAATAAAAAATGAATTCATGGTAAAAAGCTCTATATAAAAGAATACTTCAGGGTACTATGTGTCAGGGACCAGGAACCAGACAGAGACAGAACTAGATGCAAAAACACCTTTATTAATAAATAACCAAAAGCAAAGTCCAGGAATCAAGCAGGGGTCAGTCACCAGAGCAGGTAGTCAGACAAGCCAGGATCAGGAGCACGGAGAGCAGTGGAGTCAGGGACAAGGCCGGAGTCAGGAACCAGGAACAAACAGGAAACACAGGAACAAGGAGACTTCTGGGGAACAGGAAACCACGCAAGGGCAAGGTGGTTCTGGGATTTGCTGCTTAAAGAGGCTGAACTGATTATCAGCAGGGTTGATTACTACTCTCAGGTGAGTAACCGTGGCAACATGCTGAAGGAGCTGATACTAATTACAGCTGAAAACTCAGTCACTGAAACAGAAAGGGTTGCTGTTTAAAACAGCAAAAAAACCTTGACAGTACCTCCCCCTCAACGACTCCCCCCATCTCTGCTGGTGGGTCCGGGCTTCTTGTGGTCTGTGAGAATGAGGATTGGCACTGAAGTACCCTCAAGAAGGTGTCTCCATTCTTTGAGAGCTAAAACTATGGCTAGAAGTTCTCTATCACCAATCTGGTAATTGCGTTCCGCCTGGTTCAATTTCTTCGAGAAATACCCGCACGGATGCCTGGAGCTCTCTGGGTTAGGACGTTGAGACAGGAGGGCGCCTACTCCTGTCTCAGATGCATCAACTTCAAGAATGAATGGTAAGGCAGGGTTAGGGTGTGCCAGTATAGGAGCAGCAGCAAAGGCGACTTTGAGAGACTCAAAGGCAGTAATGGCTTCCTGTGACCAATGCTGTGGAATAAGCATCTCTCCTGGTCATATCCGTGAGAGGTTTAACCAAGGAAGAAAAGTTGCGTATGAACTTCCGATAATAACTGGTGAAGCCCAGTAAACGCTGTATAGAGCGAAGACCCGTAGGTCGAGGCCATTTTAGTACAGCCGAAAGTTTCTTTGGATCCATAGAGAATCCAGCATCTGAGATAACATAGCCCAAGAATGTGACCTGTTTGCAGTTAAACTCACATTTCTCCAATTTACAGAACAGATTATTTTCTCTAAGTCTCTGTAGAACACGAGAAACGTCTGCGTGATGGTTCTCGAGAGATGTGGAATGGATA
Source organism: Pelobates fuscus (assembly GCF_036172605.1). Lineage (NCBI taxonomy): Eukaryota > Metazoa > Chordata > Amphibia > Anura > Pelobatidae > Pelobates > Pelobates fuscus. The sequence continues at coordinate 348,068,694 of NC_086317.1, read as the reverse complement.
AGAATATCATCAAGATAAACCACCACACATTGCTGCAGCATATCTCGCAGGACGTCATTTATAAATTCCTGGAAAACCGCCGGAGCATTGCAAAGACCAAAGGGCATTACTAGGTATTCGTAATGCCCGCTCCTGGTGTTAAATGCAGTTTTCCATTCGTGGTCCTCTTTTATCTGGACGAGATTATATGCCCCTCTCAGATCAAGTTTAGTGCAGACCGTTGCTCCTATGAGGCGGTCAAATAGCTCAGTGATCAACGGAATGGGGTAGGCATTCTTAATAGTAATGCGATTGAGACCCCTATAGTCGAAACAGGGTCTCAACTCGCCATTTTTCTTTTTCACAAAGAAAAAGCCGGCCCCGGCAGGAGAAGATGACTTCCGAATGAATCCCTTAGACAGTGCATCGGTAACATACTCCTCCATGGCTCGATTCTCTGCTACAGACAACGGGTAAATCCGGCCACGGGGAGGAATGGCACCAGGTTGGAGTTCGATACCACAGTCATACGGACGGTGTGGCAGCAGAACGCTGGCTTGACCTTTGTCAAATACATCTTGGAATTCTTGGTACTGAGCGGGTAAGGAAGAGGCAGAACATGTGCCCAAAACTTTGACCGGTTTCTGGAGACCGGAAAATGTGCATTGCTGGGTCCAAGATAATATCTCAGCTTTGCGCCAATCAATTGTGGGGTTATGCTTCTGTAACCAAGGATATCCCAAAACAACACTGGTAATATGGAGAGGAAATTACCTGGAATTGGATCGTCTCATGATGTAAAGCCCCTACAGCCAGAGATATGGGCACGGTTCCCTGGGTCACATGGGTTGGCTGTATTGGTCTGCCATCGATGGCTTCGAAAGCTAGTGGAGAGTTGCGAGGCTGTAAAGGTATAGAGTGCTTCGATGCAAATGCACAGTTTAATGGATAAATCAGGCCAGGAGAGGATAATAGGCACCAAGGGTTTGTCTTCATATATCTCTGGGTCTGCAGAAAGACCACCCAAGATCTGCCCCTGACAGTATCTTGGGTGCGGGCCCTTTGCCGGACAAATCGGGCAAAACTTTAACATGTGACCGTGGTGTCCGCAGTATAGGCACAGGCCCTCCCTCCTCCTAAAGGCTCTCTCCTCGACTGAGAGGCGTGAGAAGCCTAACCACCTTGTCTCCACACCGACAGAGGATTCAGGACCAGGAGGCATGGGAGGTGAGGGAGGTTTGGGTGGGCAAGAAAAGCTTGGTGCCAAATATACAGGAGGCCTCCGCAGGCGCTCCCTGGATGAGGATCTCTCTCGGAGTCTGATGTCAATGAGGGTGACAAATGATATCAGTTCCTCGAGATCTTTAGGTAATTCTCTGGCTACAATCTCATTTTTAATCACATCGGAGAGCCCCTGTGCAAAGGCAGTCACGAGAGTCTCGTTGTTCCAGCCACCCTCTGCTGCCATGGTACGGAATTCAATGGCATACTCGACAATAGTTTTTGTGCCCTGAGCATTAGACATGAGTAGATCGGCAATAGGGGTGGAGCGAGTTAGAATATCAAACTCTTTTAAAGGATGCAACAAATTCAGTATAATTGTAAATGATAGGCCTCTCTGCCTCCCAGAGAGGTTTTGCCCAAGCTAGGGCTTTTTCAGACAGCAAATAAATCATGAAGTGGACTTTGTCGCTCTCTGTAGGAAATGCCTTGGGCAGCATTTCAAGGTACCTTTAACCTGATTTATAAATTATTTGCACTGAGCTGGGTTGCCCCCAAAATACTGAGGGAGCGGGACAGACCCAGTCATTCCTCTAGCCACAACAGGTTTGGAGGCTACAACCGATGCTAGAACAGGAAGTGAGGCAGAGGCGGCCGCAATCGCAGGCTGGCCAGGTGCTGGATCCAGATGGGCATACTGGTCCAAAAGGTGGTTCTGCTGGTCCCACCGGGTAAATAGGTTAGGTATAGGTGTATTGCCTGTACCATCTGTATTCATGGCCCTTGCGTAATGTCAGGGACCAGGAACCATACAGAGACAGAACTAGATGCAAAAACACCTTTATTAATAAATAACAAATAAATAACCAAAATCAAAGTCCAGGAATCAAGCAGGGGTCAGTCACCAGAGCGGGTAGTCAGACAAGCCAGGATCAGGAGCATGGAGAGCAGCGGAGTCAGGGACAAGGCCGGAGTCAGGAACCAGGAACAAACAGGAAACACAGGAACAAGGAGACTTCTGGGGAACAGGAAACCACGCAAGGGCAAGGTGGTTCTGGGATTTGCTGCTTAAAGAGGCTGAACTGATTATCAGCAGGGTTGATTACTACTCTCAGGTGAGTAACCGTGGCAACATGCTGAAGGAGCTGATACTAATTACAGCTGAAAACTCAGTCACTGAAACAGAAAGGGTTGCTGTTTAAAACCGCAAAGAAACCCTGACACCATGGGAGTGGAACCCAACACAGGAATTTGTGAAATATAACAAAGTTAGTTATATTTACCCCTATGTATAGTAGCCCAGAGTAACAGGATACAAATAAAATGACAAATAACAAATATATTAGATAAAAGCAAAAGCATTTCGGCTAACAGCCTTCTTCCTGTGCTTATCTCTGAATCATATCACGCTGGAGCGTGCGTTCCAATTCCCCGAAAACCGGAAGTGACGTCATCGAGAAACTGGAAGTGACGCATCGCCAATACGGAAATAAATTCAGGTGAACAAACAAAGACAGGATCTATATAAGAAGACCAAAATGATTCAAAGATAAGCACTGGAAGAAGGATGTTAGCCGAAACGCGTTTGCTTTTATCTAATATATTTGTCATTTTATTTGTATCCTGTTACTCTGGGATATACTATACCAGGGATAGGCAACCTTCGGCTCTCCAGATGTTGTGGACTACATCCCCCATAATGCACTTACACACATAATGCTGGCAAAGCATCATGGGAGGTGTAGTCCAAAACATCTGGAGAGCCGAAGGTTGCCTATCCCTGTACTATACATCGGGGTAAGTGGAACTCTTACTTTGTTATATTTCACAAATGCCTGTGTTGGGTTCCACCCCAATAGTACCCTGAAGTATTCTTTTTATATAGAGCTTTTTACAATAAATATTGTTTTTATTCCATAATTGGAGTTTCATCTATCTGAATCACATGGATCACTAGCCAATATTTAGCACTCGTGAGCCTGATTTACAGAGCCTGGTACAGCTCTGGAGAATGTGAGTGGGAGATATATATATTTATTTACCACTTATAGCTTCCATACAGTCCACACAATGTTTCCTTGTACTGTTTTTTTCTTGTTCTAGCTTATATTTCAATCAAGCTCTACGTTGTTTATATTGCAATCAAGTTCAACCAATTTATTGAAATCACATTGGGGAGCTGTATACACTGGTATATGTATTTTTAACTGTATTATTATACATAGGTATGAGAATAGTGTTGCATATTTAATGGAAATGATAGTTCAAGACTGCATTTGTAATCTATCACAAGCATAGGAACCTACATTATGTCTAACTGTGTTTCTTCTGATGGACAGAATGGAGTGTGAAATTTATTTACTTATTTTGTTAACATATTTTCAATTGGTTATGGTATTGGCATATTTGCAGGGTATCTATTATGTGTATCTACTACGTCTGTTGTGCTATGTTTGTGAGATGACAACAATGTGATATTACAATGATTGCTGAGTCTAAGTTCTATGAGTTGTAATGAATTGGTGTGTTATGTGTTAATGTCTATTGTTTGAGTTTAAATGGTAAATTGAAGAATATTTGCATGTAATTAGCAAGCATTTAGTGTTTTATGACAGGTCAAATGCTGTACAGCTGACAAGAATAAAACCAAGAATAAATCAAGAAAAAGACCACTGCATGCTATCATTCCTGAATATTATTTAATAATCTGACATTTTGAGAAAAATGCTTGTTACATCTCACGTAAAAGGGGCCTCGCAAACTTCTGCTATTCAAATTGTGGATCCAAGTTTCCCTTTGCAAACTGTCTAATCCTGAAAGTGATTCTCACGGCGCCCTGTAAAAGGGGGCATTCCCATTTAGCGTTCCAACTGCCCCTCCTGCGTTCTAAATACCCGGAAATGATTTCTAGACGCCTTTGCATTATTAATTTTATATTTACCTTTATTTTTATGTTTTGTCTTTCCCTTCCTTGGCACAGAGGGGCAAGTTATTGATGAGATTTTACATATATTGAATGATTATGTATGTTGTATGCACACATGTATATTTTATATGATCTGTGTATTTTGTATTAATTTTTGATTCTTGCTAATTACTTAAGTGAATTATTGGTTGACCTTTTTCTTAGCATTATTTGCTATATATACACTTATGTTTGCTTTGTGGTGTTAGCTTGATAAAGACCTCTTAGTAGGTCGAAACATTGCTGTTCTCCTTTTTATTTCAATAAATCTGCCTGCGGCTTTCACACTTTGAGCGCTTGGGAATCATTCTTCTTACCTTAACGTGTTGGGATTGCTGGTCCTGTTCCAGAGCACCGGTGGCCGCTGGGAGTGAGTGCGGTTCCTATGATTATCTTTGCTATATACAATGCTTAGTGAAAATACCTTATACTTACCTCTCTCTTTGGCTTGCTATGTATACTAATTGTGTGTATCTATGTCTAAAGTCACCAATAAACAACTAAATGCTAACCCTGGCAATCGTCTCTTACCTGACCTGCTTGAGACCATGACAGGAAGAGGGTTGGAACAATCAGAGCTCTAAAGGTGGCTTCCCAGTAAACTGAGCATTGGGGGGAGAAGGGCTATCATTGCAACACTCTTCCAACCTGGCCTTTATGGCAGACTGGAAAGATGGAAGCCTCTCCTCACTGCAAGACATATGAAAACCTGATAAGACTTTGCAAAAATGAAAAACACCTAGAGGACTCTCAGACTCCTAGAAGAAACATTCTCTGGCATAATGAAATAAAGATTGTACTGTATGGCCCCATTTCAAAATGGCATGTCTGGAGGAAAACAGGCACCGTTCATCATCGGTGCAATGCCATCCTAATGTTTAGCACGGTGGTGGTAGCATCATGCTATGGGGGAATTTTTTCAGCAGTAGAGCCTGGGGGACTAGTCAGGGTTGAGGGAAACCAGAATGCAGCAAAATACAGCAATATCCTAAAAAAACAAACAAACCTGGTTGAGAGTGCTCAAGATCCTGGACTGTGCTGAAGGTTCACCCAACAGGACAATGACCATAAGCACACATGCTTAAGGACAACTCTATGAATGTCCTTGAGTGCCTCAGACAGAGCCCACCTTTTAACCCAATTGAACATGTCTGGAGAGACTTGAGAGTGGCTGTCCACCTATGGTACCCATCTGGTCTCACAGAGCTTGAGAGAATGTGTAAAGATAAATGGTGGAAACTACACAAATCCAATTGTGCAGATAATGTCACATCATACATATCAAAACTTGAAGCTGTATTTGCTACCAAAGGTGCTTCAAGTGCTGAGTTAAGGGTCTGAATATTTATGTCAATGTTTTTACTTTGTCATTATGAGATATTTAGTGTAGATTGCTGTTATAAAAATAATTTAAAGAACTGTAGCATATAGCTACAGCATTACAAAAATAAAAAAAATGGAGAGGTTTGAAAATGTTCTGAATACATTAGACGATAAATAATAAGACAGACAGATCAACTTACAACATGATATTTAAATACATTTTAAAAGCCGTTATATTACACAATAAATATATATTTTTTTCAGGAAACAGCATTGGAGAGCCCACATATCCTATGACAACACTGGGATACAGGGCCATCTTAACTGCATTGCAGGCCCCCTGGCAAAGCAGTGCACTGGCGCTCTGCCTACACAAGCACTCACAGTTGGGAAAATGTAAATTATCAATACAATTAAGCTTATATTTACTGGTACCTCCAACAAAAACAACGTTTAAACATTGAACGTTTTCACTTGAGTGATAAGTCCATCTTTTTAATAAAAAGGCTTTAAAGGTTCTGAATAAATCTATCAGAATAATATACTGAAATGTTGGCAAATACCAATGTGACCATGCGTTAAGACAGTTGCTGAGCAGATATTCTTGCTGGGTCATACCTATTGAGGTCTGCCATAGATAAGGAAGTTCCACTTCTTAGTTACAGTTACAATTTACAGTTTCTGCAATTTTAACAAAATCATCTCTTGAAATGATATTGCAGAAGAGCATCTGAGTAAATTGAAACAGAATGATTCAGTCACTGGAGCTCATCTGCATGGACATATCTGTTGAGGAAGGAGCTGGTGACATCCCAACAGTATGCCCACTAATCTTAAAAGTAAAACTGAGACATGACTATTCTAATATTGCCCTAAGGTTATAAGTGCTTTTTGTTTCTATACCTTAAAATATAACTCATATGAGGTACATCATATATCATATGATACCTGTACTGCTTGCTCTTACAGTTTTTGATGGATGTTGACTTTGGTACAACCATCAGTCAGCGCACTGGAGTCAGTGCTTATGAAGAGAAACAGTATGGTTAAATATTGTATGCAGAGATACATTGTAATGGATCGTTTCACTTACAAGAGGATAGAACCCAGTTTAGGTGATATCCCCCCCTTTCCATAGACCAGCAGCTACAGCAATCACCAATCTCCCGAACTGCAAACTGTACGAATTCTGGAAACTCCCGAACTGGAAACACACGAACCCTGGAATCAGCCGAACAGGAAAAGCATACAACCCGCTTACACTCCTGGCAGTCAGCATACAATCCAAATCCCCCAAAAACGAGACGACACATAATTTGAGGGTCAAGCAGAATCTGAGGTCTGGAACACCCAGCCTGCTTTTTATCACAGTTTTGCACATACAGGACATACCCAGGGGTAGGCATATAACAACCAATCAAGTAACAGTACAACCCACAGATCCCCTCCCCTCAGATAAGCAATTAACGTAATTATTACATACAGTAAAAAATACAGTTTCCACACATACTCTGTAACTTTAAAACCATACATCACATTCACATGAAAATACATATCCACAATCAATCCATTCAGGGGAACAACATATAAAAAATGGCATGAGTCAGACCAGGGGTTCAAAAGTTAGTAAAAGTATATTTTGTTCCCCCTGGCTGGCAGTATTTTAATCTGGCTCAAACAGTAAAAGTAAAACATCCCCACAATGCATCCTGGCTTCCTCCCTTCTGCCCTGGAGATAATTGGAGAAGTAATCTAATTATCTCCCAGGTCAAAGACAAAACTCCATTACACATGTGGGGACCTAAATACAGGATTATGTTTTAAAATATATAAAGTTACTTTTCATACATTAAACACAGACATGTAACATATCCCCAGATAGCTCAGGTCTGCGTGCACATTATTAGGTGAATGGCACGCAGACCACACAAATACAGTTTAATTGCCATGGAGCCAAAGTCTTTCCCATAGTCTTTCATTATATGAATAGGCTCCATGGCATAGCTATCTGGGGGTATCACTGCTCACACAGGGCAAGTACCGAATGGCCCCACTGTGTTTAAAGGGCCAGAATGAGTGACATGCACTCTGTTAGGGCCGAATACGTTTTGTAAAAGGGCCCAATCTCCCAGGGCCATAGTCCAAAGGCAAGAGGCGGGCAAGCAGCCCCCTCCAAGGACACGTGGCAAGGTCGGTTTCGCCACATACATGCATTGTATAAATTTAAATATATAAAATACAAATAAAGCTAATGTCAAAAAACAATAAACAAATAAAATGAAGTACACCCATAGTGCATTGGAGCTTAATTTCCATTTGGTCTGATTGTCAATGTTAACTTACTTTCCATGCAATGCAGTGGCATAGTTTACTAATTTTCTGTATTGACTGCTTTGGAATTCCTAGACATTATCTCTGCTAAAATTAAATATTAATAATTCTGCTGATCTCAACATATCTATTTGGCAGGTTAAAATGACTTTCCAATCAAGATATATATTTGACACTGCTAGTCATTATGCATGCATGTAGATCAATCACTTTAATCACACCATGTATGATGGATGAAGAAACAACTGAATCTATGCAGCATTAGTAGACTAGCAATTTAATTAACATATATTACAGTATTAATTTAGTCTACATTGGATAGAAAACCAATGTACATATTGATTTACTATAATTAAAGGTAAAATATTAATGCACTATAAATACGTTGACACTGGCACTCTGCAATAGTTGGTATACTATTAACCACCTATTAAAAATAAATAAATAAAGCATATAATGAATTAAAGCATGAACTTGTGTATTGCGTATAACTGCATTTTTATAATTTACTATCTCTCTCAACAATAGTTGTGCAATAAACACCTGTTGTATGTTTTTGCATATGTTTTTGCTGTTGATCCAAAAGAAGGCAAAAATCCCAGTCTGAAGCGTTTCCAATTTTGCAACAAACTAGGAAAAAATTCCCTCTTGACCCCAAAATGGCAGTCAGATATCTCATTGGATCAAGCAGCTATTACCCCACTAATTAGAAAAATGATATCCATTTATGTTATGTTTTAGCAAGTATTTATCCAATTGATGTTTAAACATCGGTATGGACTCTGATAAAATCACCTCTTCAGGCAGGGAATTCCACGTCCTTATAGTTCTTACTGTAAAAAAATATTTTCTTTACCTTGGATTAAATCTCCTTTCTTCAAGCCTAAATGTGTGACCTTGTGTCTTATGTATAGCCCTGTTTATTAATAGATTTCCAGATAATGGTTTGTACTGGCCCCGAATATATTTGTATAATGTTATCATATCCCCTCTGAGGCACCGTTTTTCCAAACTAAAGAGACTTACAGTTTTTAACATTTCTTCATAACTAAAATATTCCATTCCATTGATCAATTTTGTAGCTCGTCTCTGCACTTTTCCCAGTGCCATGACATCATTCTTTAGAACAGGTTCCCAAAGGTGTGGTCTTACCAACACTTTATAAAGAGGCAGAATGATATTTTAATCCTGAGAATGTATGCCCCTATTAATGCATGACAAAACCTTACTGGCGTAAGCAATTGCAGATTGACATTGCATATTGTTGCCTAATTGGTTATCTATAACAATTCCCAAATCCTTCTCGTGTGTTTTTATCCCTAATTCATTACCATTTAGGGTGTAAGTTGTTTGTGCATTCTTGACCCCGAAGTGCATAACTTTGCATTTCTCTACATTACTTTAAATCTGCCATATTGGTAATCAGTCCCCTAATCTATCAAAATCCATCTGCAGCAAAGCAATATCCTGCTTACATTTTATTACTTTACAAAGTTTTGTGTCAAACACTAAAACATGTCTTTCAATACACATTTCAAGATCATTAATAAACATGTTAAATAGAAGCGGTCCCAAAACAGAGCTGTGAGGGACACCACTTACCACTCTTGTCCAGCTTGAAAATTTACCATTAATGACAACTCTTTGTACTCTATCCTTAAGCCAATGTTTTACCCAAGAACAAAAATATATTCATCTAGACCAATTTCTTTTAGTTTGAAGACTAACTTATTGTGAGAAACTGTATCAAATGCCTTGGCATAATCCAAGTAGATCACATCCACTGCAAGACCCTGATCTATACTTCTACTTACTTCTTCGTAGAATGATATTAGGTTTGTTTGATATAACCTTTGTTTCATAAAACCATGTTGATTATTGCTAATAAAGTTCTTCCCAATGAATTCCTGAATATTATCCCTTAAAAGCCCTTCAAATATTTTCCCAGTCACAAAGGTTAAGCTCACAGGTCTATAATTTCAATGCAAGGATTTTGAACCCTTTTTAAATATATGAACGACATCTGCCTTCCTCCAAATACCTAAAACAAAATAATCTTGAAAGATTAAATACAGAGGTTCACTTATTTCCCCACTTAGCTCCTTAAGAATGGTGAATACCATCAAGCCCTGGAGCTTTATTTATATTAATTTTCTTTAACTGCTGTAGCACCTTGTCTCGAGTCATCCAATCACAAGTTATCTGTACGTGTTTTGCAGCAATCATTTGCATATCACTTACCATATGATCCTCATTAATATATACTGAAGAAAAATAGTTATTTAAAATGTCTTCTTTTTCATGGTCTTCATTAACTAACAGGCCCATCTCTGTTTCCAGTGTACCTACACTTTAATTTTTTCTTTTTAGAATTGATGTACTTGAAAAAAAAATTGGGGTTGGTTTTGCATTCTTTGGCTATCAATTTCTAATTTTCTAGTTTAGCCACTTTAATTGCCTTTTTGCAAACATTATTTGCTTCCTTATATTCAATACTAAGCCACATTGGTGTCATTTTTTATTTTATAGTTATTACCCAATGATACATACTGAGAAATGTACCTTTCTAATATTTGTTTGAAGAGTTTCCATTTATCCTCAGTGTATTTTTTCACTAAAGTCTTTATGCCAGTCAATATGTTGTAGAACTGCCCTAATCTTATTGAAATGTGCTTTTTAGAAATTATACGTTTTAGTATACCTTACGTGCTTTTGCTTTTTGAGTTTATTTTAAAAAATACCATATTGTGATCACTATTTCCCAAATGCTCCCCTACTTGAATGTTGGTCAAAAGATCAACATTGTTTATTATAATGAGATCCAGACAAGCATCCTTTCTAGTTGGTGCTTGTACCAGTTAATATGGATATAAACCTACCCAGAGATATGTTCAGGTGGAAACCAAATTGTAGTTTTATTCAAACAGCTCGGAGCAAAGTAATCAGACCAGAGAGAGATTGATTCAAAAGATTACTTCCCTTTTTTATTGTGTAAGCTTACTGATTATATACTACTTTGTAAAAACAGCTTTGTGACTTGCGCGACAAAAACAGGATGCCCAAATTAACACTGTACCATAAAAGGAATTCACAGAACTAAGCATATTCCAATGTTTTATTATATATATATATATATATATATATATATATATATATATATATATATATATATATATATATATATATAACATTAGGGAATAACTTAGGACATTAGAAGGGGGGCTGAAGGTGAGGCTGCAGAAACCACAGAATGTCACAAGTCAAGCTTTTATGCTTACTTATGCTTACATGTCAGACACCCGAAACTAGACTAAAAGTCCAAAGCATAACATGAAAGTAAAAACAGACTGGACATCCGGTCATCTTAGTAGCTTGAGCCTGGGGTCAAGGTGCCTTCCATTACAATTTCCCTCTTTTTGACTCCAAGGCTCACCCAGGTGTCTGAGGTATGTCCAGGTATGCTAGTCAATACCTGTGGGTCTTTTTATTAATGCCTTCACCATGGTTCCATCAGACAGGGCAAGCCAGGGGTCCCAGGAGGAATGTTCCTTCATCAGTTGAGGAAGCTGGCATATAAGTTAAGGTACGACTAACATGAGGTTTTGATTTACACAAGGATAGTAGAAGACAGGAGAAGAACTTAAATATCAGAAAAATGATGATTATTATAAATACTGCAATAAGTAAGAAAATACAAAATGTTCTTAATTAACAAAATGTTCTTAATTAACATACTGAGCTATGTACCAAGACCAAAGGTCCAATCCCAATCCCCAAAGAACCCTGTATCTTGTTTTATTTCCTTCACTAGATTGTGCAGAATATGTATATGATCATGGTCCATTGATCCAAAAGATTAAAGCAACACATACCCTTTACTGCCTCCCACCCTAAATCATGTTTCATTAACAAAAAGTCAATAGCTGCCCTATTTTCAAGGATCACTTACTTATTAACCTAGGTATCCATTTGAAGTTCCTCCATGGCCTGGGATGTCGCATTTAAACCTTTTGGCGAGGGAACAGGCTAGGTCATTAATTACTTGGGTAGTATACAGTGCTAAGCCTGCGACACCTAACATTTTATAGACTGTGTATCAGGCTACATTTTGGAGTAAACAGGGGTGGTCTTATAAACATTATCCAATAATAACATCATTCATCAATCTTATCTCAACATATCTTATCCTATAGCTAGATAGCAGGTGTAATGGGGGAGTACTCATTATAGTTTCAGTTTATCTATGCAGCTGAAATAAAAAGTTACTACACACTCGTAAAATAGATATGTTACTATGCAGTTAGAATTACAGAAATAGAAAATAGGAAATAAAACCAACGCTCTGAGACAGGAAAGTTTATAGCTCTATCTCCCTAGATAGATTGATAATAGAAAAGAGAGTTAGGCAAATGGTAGCAGGAAAAATCTATAAACGGAATTATAGGTAAGTTTGAAGGAGAGCCTATAAGCGGAATTATAGGTAAGGTTGAAGGAGAACCTATAAGTGGAATTATAGGAAAGGTCGAAGGAGAACTTATAAGTGGAATTATAGGTAAGTAGGAAGAAGGGGAAATAATAGAAATAGCGCTTTAGGCAATATGTCACAGACAGGTTGTTACCAAGATATAATTAGATAGTAGCAAATACCTATAGTTGAAAGTATAGGATATATAGAAAAACAAGCATATGAAGCAGGTTGTTAAAAATGCAGGTTGGTAACAAAGGCTGGTTTGTAGAGTAGTTCAAGTTGAAATAAAGAAGCTTGGTAGCAAAGAAGGTTGTTGTGTAGATCAGCTTGGAATAAAGAAGCTTGGTAGTGTAGATAATAAAGCAAGTAAGGAGCCAGGAATTCTTTTCAGGTTGACCATAAACTTCAATGTAACGGCTTTGTATTGAGCAGGGTGCAGTCTTTTGTAGGATAAGTAATTAGTCCAGGCAGGTGAGGATAATTGAAAGAAAGTTCAGACCTAGTGGTTCGGCAGACCACTAGTGGCAAAACATAGTTACTGCTGGTACAAACTTGAATGAAAGGAATAACGTTCCAAAATTAGATTTGAATCCTAACACTTCCTTTTAAAAATTATGCAGGTTACTGAGCTGTTGGGATCCTTCAATGCTTCTCTGATTTTTTTGAAACCTTCCTGAAATCTATGCCTAATCACAATCCTGTCTCTGAGCTCTGCAGGCAGTTACATTGACCTTGTGGCTTTTAGATATGAGCAATTCGTTTTGGTCTGAATGCTAATTCGGACGAATTTCGGGAAATTCGGACATTCAAATGTTTCCGAATGTCCGAAGTGTCAAACTGAATTGTTGAAGTGCCGAATTGACGAATTTCCGAAGTGCCAAATTTCCAAAGTACCAAAACTAAATGAATTGCTGTACTGTCGAATTGCGAAGTGCCAAATTTCGGAAGTGCTGAAGTGCTTCAGATTTCTGAAAAGTGTCAAAACAAGAGATGGAGGGAAAATTATGTGAATGATGACAGGGTTAGGGTTAGGGGCAGGGCTAGGGGTAGGATTAGGTTAGGGTTAGGGGTAGGGTTACGGGTAGGGTTAGGTTAGGGTTACGTGTAGGGGTTAGGGGTAGGGGAAGGGTTAAGGTAGGGTTAGGGTAGGGTTCGGGAAAGGTTTGGGTTAGGGGTAAGGGTAGGGGTAGGGGCAAGGATAGAGGTAGGGTTAAGGGTATTGTTAGGGTAGGGTTAGGGGAAGGTTTAGCGGTAGGATTTGGATTAGGATATGGGGTAAGGTTGGGGTAGAGATAGTGGTAGGCTTAGGGTTATGGGTAGGGTTAGGGAGCCCTACAGATGTTCCAAATTCTGAAGTTCTGAATTGCCATAGTCCCAAAATGCCGAAGTCCCGAAATGCCAAAGTCTCGAATTGCAGAAGTCTCGAATTTTGGAAGTGCCGAATCAAACCGCAGTGCCAAATTGACGATTTTTTTTTTTTCTTACCCAAATTTCCGAACTGAACCCATTTTTTTGATCATGCACATCCCTAGTGGCTTTTGGTTTTTGCTCCTGTATGCATCTACACCTGAAATATCTGAAGATGAATCAGTGAAATGCAAAAGCTTAAAACAAGTGTAATAGCAAATGGTTCAACTACTTACTGTTTGTCAGTGTGATATTTATTTTTAATATATATGCATATATTTTTACAAACATTTCTTTTACTTTGTCATTATGGGATATTGAATATCAATTGATGCGAAAAATATGTTAAACAATTGAAGCATAAGGTTGCAACATAAAAAAATAAATAAAGAGAGGTCTAAATTTAAGTTACACGCTAGGCACTAAAAGAGTTTCATCTAATTTAATAGATTATAGTATCTGGAGTCCCCAGGTGCTGTCACTCTATTCAATGTTAAACATTTTCGAGTAGTTTAACCCCTTAACCCCTTAAGGACCAAACTTCTGGAATAAAAGGGAATCATGACATGTCACACATGTCATGTGTCTTTAAGGGGTTAAGGACACATGTTCTGGAATAAAAGGGAATCAAGACGGAATATTTCCGTCATGTGTCCTTAAGGGATCAATACTGAATTAGTGATGTCCCGAACGGTTCGCTGGCGAATAGTTCCCGGCGAACTTAGCATGTTCGCGTTCACCGCCGCGGGCGAACACATGCGATGTTCGGTCCGCCCCCTATTCTTTATCATTGAGTAAACTTTGACCCTGTACCTCACAGTCAGCAGACACATTCCAGCCAATCAGCAGCACACCCTCCCTAGCAGACCCTCCCACCTACTGGACAGCATCCATTTTAGATTCATTCGGAAGCTGCAACCATTTTTTTTTTCAATTTATTATTATTATTATTATTATTATTATTTTTTTTAGTGCATATAAATGTTACAAGCAGATACTCCCCCCAGACACTCTGTATTACTTCAGATACTCACCCCAGACACCCTGTGTTACTGCAGATACTCCCTCCAGACACTCTGTGTTACTGCAGATACTCCCTCCAGACACTCTGTGTTACTGCAGATACTCCCTCCAGACACTCTGTGTTACTGCAGATACTCCCTCCAGACACCCTGTGTTACTGCAGATACTTCCTCCAGACACCCTGTGTTACTGCAGATACTCCCTCCAGACACCCTGTGTTACTGCAGATACTCCCTCCAGACACCCTGTGTTACTGCAGATACTCCCTCCAGACACTCTGTGTTACTGCAGATACTCCCTCCAGACACCCTGTGTTACTGCAGATACTCCCTCCAGACACCCTGTGTTACTGCAGATACTCCCTCCAGATACTCTGTTACTGCAGATACTCCCTCCAGACACCCTGTGTTACTGCAGATACTCCCTCCAGACACCCTGTGTTACTGCAGATACTCCCTCCAGACACTCTGTGTTACTGCAGATACTCCCTCCAGACACTCTGTGTTACTGCAGATACTCCCTCCAGACACTCTGTGTTACTGCAGATACTCCCTCCAGACACCCTGTGTTACTGCAGATACTCCCTCCAGACACTCTGTGTTACTGCAGATACTCCCTCCAGACACTCTGTGTTACTGCAGATACTCCCTCCAGACACTCTGTGTTACTGCAGATACTCCCTCCAGACACCCTGTGTTACTGCAGATACTCCCTCCAGACACCCTGTGTTACTGCAGATACTCCCTCCAGACACCCTGTGTTACTGCAGATACTCCCTCCAGACACCCTGTGTTACTGCAGATACTCCCTCCAGACACCCTGTGTTACTGCAGATACTCCCTCCAGACACTGACACAGAGCAGAATAGGTACTGTTCCCCCTACATAGGGTCACTTGGCAGATATGGATAGACACCTGTCCTCAGGGACCCTGATACACACTGGGGGGGGCACCTACTGTCCTCCTCCCGCCCCCACTCCTGCGCGGAGTGTGAAGGCCATAAATCACAATGGGGGACCTACTGTCCTCCCCCCGCCCCCACCCCTGCGCGGTGGGTGGGGGCCATAAAAATAATGAGGGGGGACCTACTGTCCTCCCCCCTGGCCCCCACCCCTGCGCGGTGGGTGGGGGCCATAAATCACAATGAGGGGAGGACCTACTGTCCTCCCCCCGCCCCCACCCCTGCGCGGTGGGTGGGGGCCATAAAAATAATGAGGGGGGACCTACTGTCCTCCCCCCTGGCCCCCACCCCTGCGCGGTGGGTGGGGGCCATAAATCACAATGAGGGGAGGACCTACTGTCCTCCCCCCGCCCCCACCCCTGCGCGGTGGGTGGGGGGCCATAAAAATAATGAGGGGGGACCTACTATCCTCCCCCCCCCCCCCGCCCCCACCCCTGCGCAGTGGGTGGGGGCCATAAAAATAATGAGGGGGGACCTACTGTCCTCCCCCCCTGGCTCCCACCCCTGCGCGGTGGGTGGGGGCCATAAAAATAATGAGCCGGGGGACCTACTGTCCTTCCCCCAGCCCCCACCCCTGAGTGGTGGGTGGGGGCCCTAAATAAAAATCCCCCCAATCAAAGGTGACTAGGGGTCCCCAAGCCCCTAGTCACCCACCCCTCCACCCCAAAATAAGTTACCCCCTAAAAATTAGTGAGGGGGGAATAAAATATCTAACCTGTAAAGAAAAATTCAACTTACCATTAGACGTCTTCTTTTCTCTAAAATCTTCTTTTTTCAGCCCCAAAAAAGCCAAATAAAAAGCCATAAGAACCGACGCAATTAAAAAAAAAAAAAAAAAAAAAAAAAAACGAGCGCAAATTTTTTTTATCCATCTTCACCCATGGAGGGCTCCGCACAGACTGAGCTCTGCAGGGCGGGGAAGCCTTGCCACGCCCTGCAATTAGGCTAAGAACACTCTGATTGGCTGGTTTAAGCCAATCAGAGTGCTCTTTGTCATTTTACACAGCGTGGGAAAATTCCAAAGAACTTTCCCACGCTGTGTAAAATGACACAGAACACTCTGAATGGTTAGATTCCAAGCCCACCAATCAGAGTGCTCTTTGTCATTTTACACAGCGAGGGAAAGTTCTTTGGAATTTTCCCACGCTGTGTAAAATGACAAAGAGCACTCTGATTGGCTTAAACCAGCCAACCAGAGTGTTCTTAGCCTAATTGCAGGGCGTGGCAAGGCTTTATAAGCCTTCCCCCGCCCTGCAGAGCTCAGTCTGCGCGGAACCCTCCATGGGTGAAGATGGGTTATTTTTTTTGCGCTCGTTTTTTTTTTTTTTTTTTTTTTTAAATTGCGTCGGTTCTTATGGCTTTTTCTTTGGCCTTTTTGGGGCTGAAAAAAGAAGATTTAGAAAAAAGAAGACGTCAAATGGTAACTTGAATTTTTCTTTACAGGTTAGTTATTTTATTCCGCCTTTACTATTTTTTAGGGTGAGGTGGGTAGGTAGGGGGGTAAAATTTTTTGGGGTGGGGGGTGGGTGACTAGGGGCTTGGGGACGGCTAGTCACCTTTGATTGGGGGGGTGGAATTTTTATTTATGGCCCCCACCCACCGCACAGGGGTAGGGGCCGGGGGGAGGACAGTAGGTCCCCCCCCTCATTATTTTTATGGTCCCCACCCACCACGCAGGGGTGGGGCGGGGGAGGACAGTAGGTCCTCCCCCAATTGTGATTTATGGCCCCCACCCACCGCGCAGGGTTAGGGGCCAGGGGGAGGACAGTAGGTCCCCCCTCATTATTTTTATAGCCCCAACCCACCGCGCACAATGGGGGCGGCGGGAGGACAGTAGGTCCTCCCCCATTGTGATTTATGGCCCCCACCCACCACGCAGGGGTGGGGGCTGGGGGGGGGGAGGACAGTAGGTGAGTAGGTGCCTCATTATTTTATCAGTAGGTGAATAACGAGTAGGTGCCTCATTATTTTTATGGCACCCACCGCGCAGGGGTGGGGGCGGGGGAGGACAGTAGGTCCCCCCTCATTATTTTTATGGCCCCCACCAACCACACAGGGGTGGGGGCGGTGGGAAGACAGTAGGTCCCCCCCAGTGTGTTTCAGGGTCCCTGAGGACAGGTGTCAATCCATATCTACCAAGTGACCCTATGTAGGGGGAACAGTCCCTATTCTGCTCTGTGTCAGTGTGTATCAGGGATCCTTAGGATATGTGTCAATCCATATCTGCCAAGTGACCCTATGTAGGGGAAAAAGTCCCTATTCTGCTCTGTGTCAGTGTGTATCAGGGTCTCTGAGGACAGGTGTCAATCCATATCTGCCAAGTGACCCTATGTAGGGGGAACAGTCCCTATTCTGCTCTGTGTCAGTGTGTATCAGGGATCCTTAGGATAGGTGTCAATCCATATCTGCCAAGTGACCCTGTGTAGGGGGGAACAGTCCCTATTCTGCTCTGTGTCAGTGTGTATCAGGGTCTCTGAGGACAGGTGTCAATCCATATCTGCCAAGTGACCCTATGTAGGGGGAACAGTCCCTATTCTGCTCTGTGTCAGTGTGTATCAGGGATCCTTAGGATAGGTGTCAATCCATATCTGCCAAGTGACCCTGTGTAGGGGGGAACAGTCCCTATTCTGCTCTGTGTCAGTGTGTATCAGGGATCCTTAGGATAGGTGTCAATCCATATCTGCCAAGTGACCCTATGTAGGGGGAACAGTCCCTATTCTGCTCTGTGTCAGTGTGTATCAGGGTCTCTGAGGACAGGTGTCAATCCATATCTGCCAAGTGACCCTATGTAGGGGGAACAGTCGCTATTCTGCTCTGTGTTAGTGTGTATCAGGGATCCTTAGGATAGGTGTCAATCCATATCTGCCAAGTGACCCTATGTAGGGGGAACAGTCTCTATTCTGCTCTGTGTCAGTGTGTATCAGGGTATCTGAGGACAGGTGTCAATCCATATGTCAAGGTGTCAATATGTCATATGTCAGGTGTCAATCCATATCCATTGTGATTTAGGAATGTTAGGTGATTTATGCCCTTTATGGATTAAAACCAGACTCTACATCAACTGTGTAATTTTCCATGGGAGTTTTGCCATGGATCCCCCTCCGGCATGCCACAGACCAGGTGTTAGTCCCCTTGAAACAACTTTTCCATCACTATTGTGTCCAGAAAGAGTCCCTGTGGGTTTTAAAATTCGCCTGCCCATTGAAGTCTATGGCGGTTCGCCCGGTTCGTCGGTTAGCGAACATTTGCGGAAGTTTTATGTTCGCGACATCACTATACTGAATGAGAGGTTCTGGCTGCCCACAGCCCGAACTGGAGGCATGCCTAAGGCAGGTTGAGCATCCCAGAGGGGATAGGCTGCTGTGCACTCTTGTTTAGCATAAATCCATTAAAAAATGTTTTAACAGTGAATGGAAGGATGGCAGGCAGGGATCCCAGGCACTAGAATGATATGAAGCATGCTACATTGTCAAAATTTATATTTAAATACTAAGTATGGATTCCTCTTCATTTACAATAACATCCAAAAACAAAAATAAGAACGTATTTGCTTGAGCATATCTCAAAGAAACTGTACAGTATATAAACTATTATAAGTGAATATCATGCTGCTAAGTAGTTTTATATATAAACTTACTTTAGGCTGAAGGCTTGAATAAATTTTTCATCATGTAGAACAAATCCATCTGTTCTCATCTGCTTTTCTGAATTTAGTCTCGTTAAAGGTCATTCTCAATCTTACTCTGCCATCATATATTTTGTTCCTTAATCTTCCTGGATGCTAATTTGCAACAGTTTTTTAAGCTTTTATTTTCCATATTATTATTTTGGAGTTTATTGATTTGCAACCACTTATAAAATTTTATCATTAAAGGATCACTATAGTGTCAGGAAAATTTAACGGCTATCCTGGATGTAGAGGGGTATTTGCCATTGGATACATCCTTTTTCCTGGCATCCTCTACCAGCTGCTACTGCTGAGAGCCTGAAAGGCTTTGTTGGCTTTTATGGACAGCTTCCCGGAGAGTAGTAGCGGACTAAGGGGGGGGGGGGGGGGCGGTCCACCCCGGGTGCCACCTGGTAGGGGGGTGCCATGACCCTGGTCTGAGGGCTAATGGGGGATGTGTGAGCTGTGCCCCATGGCAGCTGGGGTGTCGCACAGCTCACACGGAGACCAGCAAGCTTAACTGGCCACACAGGAGGAAGAAGGGAGCGGAGCTACAGACATTTAGGGGCGAAGTATATCCGTGAGCGGGGGCGGGGCTTAACACAGCCCTTACCCGCTGCTGTTACTGCTGCACATGGAGGTGCTCCAGCAGGCTCCAGCCAGGGAAGGACTTCAGGGAATCCACTCCTCCAGCCCACACTGTAAGTAAGCATAAGAGTGTGCGTGTGTGTGTGTAACTGCCTGTAATTGTGTGTGTGTGTGTGTGTGTGTAACTGCCTGTAACTGTGTGTGTGTAACTGCCTGTAACTGTGTGTGTGTAACTGCCTGTAACTGTGTGTGTGTAACTGCCTGTTACTGTGTGTGTGTGTGTGTGTGTAACTGCCTGTAACTGTGTGTGTGTGTGTGTGTGTGTGTGTGTGTGTGTAACTGCCTGTAGCTGTGTGTGTTTGTGTGTGTAACTGCCTGTAGCTGTGTGTGTTTGTGTGTGTAACTGCCTGTAACTGTGTGTGTGTGTGTGTGTGACTGTCTGTCTTGTGTATGTGTCTGTAACTGTGTGTGTGTGTATAACTGTCTGCCTGTAAATATGTGTCTGTGTGTGTAACTGTCTGCCTGTAACTGTGTGTACGTGTGTGTAACTGTCTGCCTGTAACTGTGCGTGTAACGGTCTGCCTGTAACTGTGTGTGTGTGTGCATACCTGTCTACCTGTAACTGTGTGTGTGCGTACCTGTCTACCTGTAACTGCGTGTGTGTACCTCTCTACCTGTAACTGTGTGTGTGTGTGTGTGTGTGTGTGTGTGTGTGTGACTTCATGCCTGTAACTGTGTGTGTGACAGTCTGCCTGTGACTGTGTGATGCTGCCTGTAACTGTGTGTTACTGTCTTCCTGTGACTGTGTGTGTGTGAGACTGTCTGCATGTAACTTTGTGCGTGACTGCCTGTAACTGACTGTGTGTGTAACTGCCTGTAACTGTGTGTGGCTGTAACTATGTGTATGACTGTCTGTCTGTGACCGTGTGTGTGTCTGTATATGTGACTGTCTGCCTGTAACAGTGTGCGTGACTGTGTGTAACTGCTTGTAACTGACTGTGTGTGTGTGTAACTCTCTACCTGTAACTGTGTGTATGACTGCCTGTGACTATATATGTGACTGTGTGCGTGTGACTGTCTGCTTGTAACTTTGTATGACTGTCTGCCTGTAACTGTGTGTGAGGGGGGTGCATGGATTTTGTAGAAGGGGGCAGGGGTTTTAAAATGTTTACACATTTGTTCAATACATTTTTTAAAAAAAATGTCAAAAATATAACACATTTTAAAAATGTAGTAGGTGTTTTTTTTTTTTTTGGAGAGGGGGGTGGGAAGAGGTGCCAAACCCAGGACCCTCCCCGGGTGCCACATTCCCTAGGTACGCCCCTGCCAGAGAGTATAGTGACCCATTGGTTGGGGGGGGGGGACCTGGTGTAGAGAACATTTCCTCTCAAAATCAGCCAAGTAGCCATCAATCTCATCCTCGTTCTCCACAAAAGCTTTGAAAGCTGCGAATGGGACTTTCCTTGTGGCTGCTGTTGGGGGAGGGGTAGGGACTGTGGGTATAACAGGATGTTGTGCCCTTACCAGTTCTTTTTTGAGTTAATTGTTATAACAGCTCAATTATCTCCAAGCAAAAAAATATACTTTTACACACTTTCCGTAACTTTAAAACTATACATACAATTTTAACAATTTTTATGAAACAGCATAGTCAGGGGAACAACATATCCAAAATTGAGTCGAATCATACCTGTGGTTCGGGAGTTAGCTTAAATGTGGATGTGACCGACCACCCGCACATTTCCCTGTCCAAAGCAGTTCCACAGATTCAGTCTGTGCGGTCGGTCTATTTTTCCCTTCACAATAAGTACAAATTGCATGAACGGAAACGTTCATGTCTACTATCAATGAGTACATCCTGTTCGTATGACTATGCTCCCAAAATAGCACTCTGTTCATATGATTCTAGTCGAATGCACGGGAGGTAGAAGTTTCAGCGGTGTATGTGGAAAAGGTAGCTGAAATTAGTTCCACGCGGTCTATGACCAAACACCGCTGAGTGCGTTCAACTAGACAAGATGGCCACCGCCACGTGTTTGCACAGATGAACTCCGACCACCCTGTTGATCCATTAGAACGATGAGATGTTTGCGGTTTTTACAGGTCAGGGAGGAGGTCAATTGGTGCCACACTCCTGCTCTGGGTGGTCAGTCGTTCAACAAAAGATTTGGTATACGAACGGGTTTTTGCCAAACACATGATCAGTCATTTTAGGTGAATGATTTTAGATGAACAGTCTTTTCTTAGCTGCATGAAGCAAATACAGAAGAGTCTGTAAAAGGGGGCTTTTGTACACAGTTTAGTCTGGTGTTCCAGGCAATAACAAGGGTTCTGTGACAGAAAACAAACTCATTTTCCTGACACTATATCATCCTTAGGACCCCCCACCCTCAGGGTCCCCCTGCCTTTGCTCTAAAGGGGTTAAAACCCCTGCAGTTACTTACCTTTATCCAGCACCGGGCTCCCTCTGCGCTGGTGACCTCTCCTCTCCCGCCAGTGTCAGCTCCCGAGTGGAGTGGAATGCACATGCACGGCAAGAGCCACGCGCGCATGCAAACAAATAGAGTGAATGAGGCCAGGTAGGAACCTGGGTATCTCCATAATTTTGTTAGCCTCCACTACACTGACCAGGAAGTAAATGAAGGTATAAAAATACCTGCTGACCCTACATGATTTTAATATTCTTGTATTGCTGTGCAGCCAGTGGAATAACAGAAATACCTAACTCTGTTGTATTAATTGCTGAGGTCCCATGTACTAGAAAAGTAGGTATTTTAGTTAAATTTCAATAAGATGATTCAGTTGGGCAAACTCTTATTGCCAGACCAATATAAATCTGCAAGTAGCTAGTTGTGAGAGAAAATCAGACTGCATCCCATGCTAGCTAAAAGTACAGGAGTTTTTTATTATGTAATTTTTTTTTATTTTTTTTTGCTACATGGGATTTTTAAAGACACTAATAAATTGAACTGAATTAAAATCAAGAATTAACTAAAATAAGATATGCATCATTTGACTGTGTTGAAATCTCTTTGAAGACATTGGGCGGTAATATATGCTGAATTAATGTAAAATATCACATTTTCAAATGAAAATAGCCCAAATTGTTTAAAATTTATTTTTTTTCTGAAGTTTTAAATAAAAAAGAGAGAATTGATTGACTTGCAAACCATAGGCCTCAAATCTAAAACTGTAAATAGTATTCAGCTATGGTGGTAACATTTTTCAACCTGACTCTGTTAAAACACATTTCAAACACATTTCTGTTAAAACACAAAGTCAGATGATAGCTTATAATTCAATATAAATTGTTGAACTCTGCGTATGATTTCCTTGGTTGATCTGTTATAATCACATGACAGAGATGATAAGTACATTGTTTAAATTTAAAAACATCTATGCCACTCTGCAATTCACTGAAATAGAAAGGAAAGACCTTGAAAGACCTTTTACATCTTCTGTCTTTATTTATATAGTCTGATGTTCAAATCACGTTGAGTCTTATTCAGAAGATTATTAGAAGAATTATTATTAACATTAAAATTATTTAACATGCTATCTTACTGTAGAAATGTGTAATGTTCAATATATTGATTCAGATTTGCCAAGTGATGTTTGATTTAAATCCCTGTGGTTGAAGTTTGCTTTTTTAACAGAAAGAAAATGAATATAGTTTTTCTAGAGCATGAAGCATGAAGAATTTCCTTTAGTGAGAACCTGTCAAAATGTGTTCCCATGTCTGAGCGTATGCATACTGTCAGGAAGTTATGCAATTAAACTTTTTTTTCCTTAGCATTGTGCTTGCAGTACTTGTTTTTGAATTACAAATGTATTCTGTATCTACTTGAATGATCTGTGACTATATAGATGCAAGGATAGTTATTTCTATGGTTAGAGAACAGTGAATTTCCCTGTCCAAATGAAGAATCAGGCAAAAAAAATACACCTGCTCTTGACAAAAAACGTACAAAATGTGCTTTTATGGATTTTTGTGCGAAGATGGCCACTTTCCATGAGGATAATTTTCATCATAATAATCCTAATTTATTGAAAATTATTGTGTAGAATTTATGCAGACATTATAGTATGAAAACAAACATTATATTGTATAAATGTGACTTTTCATCATCAATATACCCAGTGTCATTTTTTTGTTTTATTAATGAGTTTCTAATTTGGTGAATATATGTAGCTGTTCTTTAGCAGAGTTAACATAGCTTATTCTTTAAGTATTGTTTATCACAACATTGAAAAGAATCCATTGGGTTCGGAATACTGAAAAGAATAGTATCACAATGCGAGTCTTTACCTAAAATTGTCATACTTCTTTACGGCTTCTATTACAAGTTTAAAAAGTTTAGATTGGTTATAACAAACAGTATCTTGTAAATGAGGCTAATGCAATAATAGTCAAGCCAATAGAGATTCAGGCAGAGTAAATAAAAACTCCAAAAGGTAGGGTCATGCAAAATGCATAGTCAGAAGATGCAACTGTCAAAACTTAAAAAGGTAGAATCCAGTTCAGTAGAGCTGTGCAACCAGACATTAAATAATTTTACATATTAAAACCTGGGCAGAAGTGTGTTATATTACAATATAAATTCAATGCAAAGTTCATGTTTCATAATATATGCCTAAACCTCATACATATGCATATTCATCAGACAAGAGCATGCACATGATAAATGAGTATGAAATTCATGGCATTATTTTGCAGCAACCAATGCTTCAAACCCATTTAAAAAAACTATTCACACATACAGGCTGTGGCTCATAATTAAAGGATTGGTCAGATATATCAATAAAGCATGCAGAAAGCAGATGTGAATAGGTTTAAAGAATGATTGCTAATATTTAAATTACAACTATATCCTCCTAGAATTTTTAATATTGTTTACTTAACCCCCGTTTTAAATATTTAATGTCTGTATTGATCTTTTTCAAACAAAAGAAAAGGGACTAAGGGATACAGAAAGGAAAAAAAGGGGATGAGGGGGGGGGTGATCACAACTTTCATCAGCAGTACATCCATAATTTGCATCATAACAGCATCAAAGATTTCAATACTTGCACCATCCAAGTAAAAGTTTATAATGTCACTTACAATTTCACTAGGCATTACCCGGTCGTATCTTAACATTCTGCATTGTGTCCGTCCCTAGTGTTTGTCTCTCACAGTTTCTAATGGTAGAGTAGTATTTGTATAAGTATTTACCATACATTTCATAATAGATTGACCCATTCTCCATGTCCCTTACATAAATATATATGTAGAAATAATATATGTGTGTATATATATATATATATATATATATATATATATATATATATATGTGTGTGTGTGTGTGTGTGTATATATATATATATATATAATTTTTTTTAAATATTTTCATTTATATATAGGTATATATATAGTGATATATATATATATATATATATATATATATATATATATTATTTTGTTAAATGTGTATTTTGATATAAATATATATAGATATATATATATTTATATATATATATATTTATATCACAATACAGTTAGAACGAAATAACACACATCTATATATTTTTAATTATTTCTTTTTAAAAAAAAAATTATTTTATTTTTAACGTATTTACATATTTTTTTATATTATATATAAATATATATATATATAACAATAATTATATATATATTTTTAATCAGTATCAGTCTACGTGTAATTTGATATTAATATATATTAATTTCAAATATATTATATATATATATATATATATATATATTAATAGTAAAATACACCTAGACAGTGTATGTGTGTGTATGTGTCAGGGTACCTGAGGCCCCTACCTCTAAGGGAGGTAGAGACTTGGTGGTTTATCCATCCAGGCGAGCTGTTTCCTCCGTTCCTCGCGGTTCATCCGGCCACTTAAACACCGGCCGCGAGGAATCCACATCCTTTTCTAGCAGGACGCTCAATACGTGACGTCATGACGCTATCACGAGCGACCTGTCACTCAAGTGTCCGATATCCAATCGGCACTTGTCAGAGGCGTGCTTACCATCCGGAGCCAGGGTATTTAAGCTTGCTTCTCTCTTCAGCTCATTGCCCTGTCGTGGTTCTAGCTTGTCTAGTCACTCAGTGCTCTGGTATTCTAGTTTGCTCTATTTGGTTTTGACTCGGCTTGTTGTACTACCCTGCTTCTCTGTTATCCCTTGACCCGGCTTGTCTCTCGCTTATCTGTCTTCTCGTTCCCTCGACCTCGGCTTGTCTCTGACTATTCTCTATTACTCTCGGTACGTTAGTCCGGCCATTCTAAGGCCCGGTATACGTACCTTTCCACTCTTTGTACCCTGCGTGTTGGATCCCTGTCCCGATCCTGACATTACGACAGGGCCAATGGATCCTGCAGGTACAAACAGTCAGCTTGGTTCTTCTGATCCCAGGTTTGACGCCATGGAGCATAGGATGGATCAGATGGCTCTAGCACTACAGGCACTTTTGTCTCGTGCTAGTAACCCACCTGAGGAGACACGTACTCCTTCTATTTCTCCTGCAGTCTCAGGTCTAGAGGTAGCCACTGTAGGTGCTTCTTCCCGTATTACCCCACCAGTACGTTATGGCGGGTCACCGGAGAAGTGCCGTGGTTTTCTGAACCAGATTAGCATCCATTTCGAATTACAACCCCGCTCTTATCCTACAGATAGAGCGAAGGTTGGATTTGTTATTACTTTACTCATTGAGAAAGCTCTGAGATGGGCCAATCCTTTATGGGAGAATGATAATCCACTAGTCTATAATTATAATGCCTTTGTAGCTGCGTTTAGAAGAACTTTTGACCCTCCTGGTAGAAAGGTCAATGCAGCTAGATTACTGTTGCGCCTTAGACAGGACAATCGAACACTTGTGGACTATGCACTAGAGTTCAGGTCCTTGGCGGCAGAAGTTAAGTGGAACGAACAGGCTTATATAGATGTGTTTCTGAATGGGTTATCAGATGTAATTCTTGACGAAGTCGCTACTAGAGAACTCCCTGAGAATTTGGAGGATTTAATTTCTTTTATATCTCGTATTGATGAACGCATAAGAGAGAGGCAGAACACTCGAGATAGGACCCGTAGACCCTCCTTTAAACTAGCGCCTACCTTTCAAAATTCTGAGTTCGAGGACTTACGTATTTCTGAACCTATGCAGATAGGCAGTACTCATCTCACAGAGAGAGAGAGACAGTACAGAAGAAGGGAGGGTTTATGTATGTATTGTGGAGTCAGAGGACATTTACGCCTAAATTGTCCTAATCGTTCGGGAAACGCTCGCACCTAAGTTTCTCTAGAGGACAGGCCTTGGGTGTTTCTACTTTGTCCTCTATTCACAATTACAAAGAGTTCAGGCTTCTGTTACCCGTTTCTTTGAGGTGGGAGAAGGGAGTAGTAAAGACTATGGCACTAATCGATTCTGGAGCTGCTGAGAGCTTTATAGATCAGGGTTTTGTTGCCAAGCATGCTATCCCATCCCAGTTAAAAGAGACACCACTGGCTGTTGAGGCCATCGATGGTAGACCGTTACTTGAGCCTGTTATTTTCCATGAGACCATACCGATTAACTTAACTGTTGGCATCCTACATAAAGAGGATATATCCTTAATGCTCATTTCTTCTCCGTCTATTCCCATAGTCCTGGGGTACTCCTGGTTGAGGAGACACAACCCTATTATTAATTGGGAGTCAGGGGAGATAGTTTCGTGGGGAGAGAATTGTCAAGAAAAATGCTTGCGGAGGGTCTTACCTCTCGGATTAACTAATACATCGACTACCTCTGACAATCCTACAGAGACACAAATTCCGCCTCAGTATCTAGATTTAAAGGCAGTATTTGACAAAAAGAAAGCCGATACCTTACCCCCACACAGGTCCTTTGATTGCAAAATTAACCTACTCCCTGGTACCATGCCTCCCAGAGGTCATGTATACCCATTATCTACAAAAGAGAACTCAGTTCTAGAGGAGTATATTCACGAGAATTTAGACAAGGGATTCATCAGGAGGTCCTCCTCCCCTGCCGGGGCTGGATTTTTTTTTGTTAAAAAGAAAGATGGTTCTTTGAGACCTTGTATTGATTATCGAGGCTTGAATAAGATAACCATTAAAAATGCCTACCCGATTCCCTTGATCACCGAACTCTTCGATCGTTTGAAGGGCTCTACAATTTTCACCAAGTTAGACCTCAGAGGGGCATATAACTTGGTGAGAATCCAGCAGGGACATGAGTGGATGACGGCATTCAATACTCGATATGGTCACTATGAATATACTGTTATGCCTTTTGGGTTATGCAATGCGCCAGCTGTATTCCAGGATCTGATAAATGAGGTTCTTAGGGAATTTCAGCAAGATTGCGTCATTGTATACCTAGATGATATACTCATTCATTCTAGTGAGATTGAGACTCATCACAAGCAAGTCAGGAGGGTTTTGCACAAGCTTCTCCAGCATGGCTTGTACTGCAAGTTGGAGAAATGTAGCTTTGATCAAACCCAGGTAACCTTTCTCGGCTATGTGATCTCTGGGGAGGGATTTAAGATGGATCCGGATAAGCTCCAATCCATTCTAGAGTGGCCTTTACCCAAAGGTCTTAAAGCCATACAGAGATTTATTGGTTTTTCTAATTATTACAGGCGCTTTATTAAGGGCTATTCTTCCATTATCGCACCTATCACTAATATGACCAAACAGGGGGCTGATACTAAGAATTGGACTACTGAAGCTCTCCTTGCGTTCAAAACTCTCAAGGAGCTTTTCGCTTCCGCTCCAATTTTAGTTCACCCCGACACTTCTCTGCCTTTTCTACTTGAGGTAGACGCATCAGAGACTGGTTTAGGTGCTGTCCTATCTCAAAGGCTGGGGGTTGATAAACCATTACATCCATGTGGATTTTTCTCTAAAAAATTGACCGGTACTGAAAGCAGATATGACATTGGTGACAGAGAATTACTAGCGGTTATCAAGGCTTTGAAAGAGTGGAGACATTTATTGGAAGGTACATTACATCCTGTTACCATTCTTACTGACCACAAAAATTTGTCTTATATCGGAGAGGCTAAGCGGTTGTCCTCCAGGCAGGCTCGTTGGTCATTGTTTCTTACCCATTTCAATTACGTTCTGACTTACAGACCTGGGTCAAAGAATTCTAAAGCCGATGCGCTATCTCGCCAATATGAGCCCTCTGCTTCAGTTGAACCACTTATGTCCTCCATTGTACCCAAATGCAATATTATTGCTAATACCAGTCTCAAAATTCATTCTCCGCTACTTGACCAGATCTTGAAGTCACAACATCTAGCTCCCGGAAACACTCCTGAGGGAAGAAACTTTGTTCCTCCTGAACTTCAACTGGAGCTCTTACAGTGTTTTCACGAAAGTAAAATAGCTGGTCATCCTGGTATTCGCAAGACATACTCTTTGATATCCAAGGATTTCTGGTGGCCTTCACTTCGAAAAGATATTGAGGAGTTCGTCGCAGCTTGTGAGACGTGTGCCAAGACTAAACTACCTCATGCATCTCCATGTGGCCTGTTACACCCCTTGGACATTCCTGAGAAACCTTGGTCCTGTTTGTCCATAGACTTTATCGTTGATTTGCCTGCTTCCAAGAGACAGACTGTTATTCTCACGGTAGTGGATAGATTTACTAAGATGGCCCATTTCGTGCCATTACCTAAACTTCCGACTTCTCCTGAATTGGCGGAGATTTTTGCAAGAGAGGTTTTTCGCCTACATGGGATTACTTCGGAGATTGTTTTTGATAGAGGCTCTCAATTTGTCTCACGTTTCTGGAGATCCTTTTGTTCTCAAATGGGCATCAAATTGAACTTCTCCTCGGCCTATCACCCTCAGTCTAACGGAGCTGCTGAACGTACCAATCAAAAGATCGAACAGTATCTGCGTTGCTTTGTTTCCGAACACCAGGACGATTGGGTCGGTCTGATTCCTTGGGCGGAGTTCGCACACAATAACCTTGTTTGCGATTCAACTCGCTCTAGCCCTTTCTTCATGAACTATGGCTTTCATCCTTCGATTTTTCCTTCGGTTTCCTCTTCTCAGGGGATACCGTCGGTTGATGATCATGTCGCCAACCTGAAGAAATTATGGGATCAGACTCGGCAAATTCTGTTACATAGTTCCTCGTTGTTCAAGAAACACGCTGACAAGCATAGAAAAGCGGCTCCTGTTTTTGTTCCTGGGGATAGGGTATGGTTAAGTACTAAGAATATTCGACTAAAAGTTCCATCTATGAAATTTGCTCCTCGCTACATAGGCCCTTACAGGGTTCTCACTCGTATCAATCCGGTTGCGTATCGCCTTGCTCTGCCACCTGCCTTACGCATTCCTAACTCTTTTCATGTCTCCTTGTTGAAACCCCTTATTTGCAACAAATTCTCCTCTAAGGTCTCCTCGCCTCGTCCTGTGCAGGTGGAGGGTCGGGAGGAGTACGAGGTAAGCTCCATCGTTGATTCCAGAATTTCAAGGGGAAAATTGCAATATCTGGTCAACTGGAGGGGATATGGTCCTGAGGAGAGGAGTTGGGTACCTCAGGAGGACGTTCATGCTTCTCGCCTTCGCAGAGCATTTCACCTCCGCTTCCCATCTCGCCCCGGTTCCTTCCGCCCGGTGGGCGTATCTGAGAGGGGGGGTACTGTCAGGGTACCTGAGGCCCCTACCTCTAAGGGAGGTAGAGACTTGGTGGTTTATCCATCCAGGCGAGCTGTTTCCTCCGTTCCTCGCGGTTCATCCGGCCACTTAAACACCGGCCGCGAGGAATCCACATCCTTTTCTAGCAGGACGCTCAATACGTGACGTCATGACGCTATCACGAGCGACCTGTCACTCAAGTGTCCGATATCCAATCGGCACTTGTCAGAGGCGTGCTTACCATCCGGAGCCAGGGTATTTAAGCTTGCTTCTCTCTTCAGCTCATTGCCCTGTCGTGGTTCTAGCTTGTCTAGTCACTCAGTGCTCTGGTATTCTAGTTTGCTCTATTTGGTTTTGACTCGGCTTGTTGTACTACCCTGCTTCTCTGTTATCCCTTGACCCGGCTTGTCTCTCGCTTATCTGTCTTCTCGTTCCCTCGACCTCGGCTTGTCTCTGACTATTCTCTATTACTCTCGGTACGTTAGTCCGGCCATTCTAAGGCCCGGTATACGTACCTTTCCACTCTTTGTACCCTGCGTGTTGGATCCCTGTCCCGATCCTGACAGTATGTACAGGGAGTGCAGAATTATTAGGCAAGTTGTATTTTTGAGCATTAATTTTATTATTGAACAACAACCATGTTCTCAATGAACCCAAAAAACTCATTAATATCAAAGCTGAATATTTTTGGAAGTAGTTTTTAGTTTGTTTTTAGTTATAGCTATTTTAGGGGGATATCTGTGTGTGCAGGTGACTATTACTGTGCATAATTATTAGGCAACTTAACAAAAAAACAAATATATACCCATTTCAATTATTTATTTTTACCAGTGAAACCCATATAACATCTCAACATTCACAAATATACATTTATGACATTCAAAAACATAACAAAAACAAATCAGTGACCAATATAGCCACCTTTCTTTGCAAGGACACTCAAAAGCCTGCCATCCATGGATTCTGTCAGTGTTTTGATCTGTTCACCATCAACATTGCGTGCAGCAGCAACCACAGCCTCCCAGACACTGTTCAGAGAGGTGTACTGTTTTCCCTCCTTGTAAATCTCACATTTGATGATGGACCACAGGTTCTCAATGGGGTTCAGATCAGGTGAACAAGGAGGCCATGTCATTAGATTTTCTTCTTTTATACCCATTCTTGCCAGCCACGCTATGGAGTACTTGGACGCGTGTGATGGAGCATTGTCCTGCATGAAAATCATGTTTTTCTTGAAGGATGCAGACTTCTTCCTGTACCACTGCTTGAAGAAGGTGTCTTCCAGAAACTGGCAGTAGGACTGGGAGTTGAGCTTGACTCCATCCTCAACCCAAAAAGGCCCCACAAGCTCATCTTTGATGATACCAGCCCAAACCAGTACTCCACCTCCACCTTGCTGGCGTCTGAGTCGGACTGGAGCTCTCTGCCCTTTACCAATCCATCCATCTGGCCCATCAAGACTCACTCTCATTTCATCAGTCCATAAAACCTTAGAAAAATCAGTCTTGAGATATTTCTTGGCCCAGTCTTGACGTTTCAGCTTGTGTGTCTTGTTCAGTGGTGGTCGTCTTTCAGCCTTTCTTACCTTGGCCATGTCTCTGAGTATTGCACACCTTGTGCTTTTGGGCACTCCAGTGATGTTGCAGCTCTGAAATATGGCCAAACTGGTGGCAAGTGGCATCTTGGCAGCTGCACGCTTGACTTTTCTCAGTTCATGGGCAGTTATTTTGCGCCTTGGTTTCTCCACACGCTTCTTGCGACCCTGTTGACTATTTTGAATGAAACGCTTGATTGTTCGATGATCACGCTTCAGAAGCTTTGCAATTTTAAGAGTGCTGCATCCCTCTGCAATATATCTCACTATTTTTGACTTTTCTGAGCCTGTCAAGTCCTTCTTTTGACCCATTTTGCCAAAGGAAAGGAAGTTGCCTAATAATTATGCACACCTGATATAGGGTGTTGGTGTCATTAGACCACACCCCTTCTCATTACAGAGATGCACATCACCTAATATGCTTAATTGGTAGTAGGCTTTCGAGCCTATACAGCTTGGAGTAAGACAACATGCATAAAGAGGATGATGTGGTCAAAATACTAATTTGCCTAATAATTCTGCACTCCCTGTATATGTGTATATATATATATATTTAGATCATATATAATGAAGAAAAATACCGGCACTCTAGGTCTTCTAATGATTGTAGTTTAATATTCCATCCAATGTCAACGTTTCAGCCCTGGTTCAGGGCTTTCATCAGGACACACAAAACGTTTTGTGTGTCCTGATGAAAGCCCTGAACCAGGGCTGAAACGTTGACATTGGATGGAATATTAAACTACAATCATTAGAAGACCTAGAGTGCCGGTATTTTTCTTCATTATATATCATTTTTCTACTTCAGGAAGGAGGATCTGCCTCGGGGGGGCTCCCTGGCAGTCCCCCTAACCACGATCGCTGGCGTGGGATCGCCGGCGACCGGGTAAGTAAAAAAAACCTGGAGGGCGTACTAGTACGCCCTGTGGCGTTTAAAGCCGCTTAGAATAGGGCGTAATAGTATGCCCTCCGGTTTTGAGGGGTTATAGAAATATATAGAAGATAGAAAATTACTGAAAAAACTAATATCCAAATGTATATTGCAATTACTATAAATTCTTTCACTACATCTTAGATATGAGCTTAGGACCAATGCAAAATATATAGACTATATAATTAACGGAGTGTGTTACTCTTAAAAGGGACCAACCCTGTATAACTAAGTGCATATCTCATTGGATTTAAAAAATCCTAGATAGGTGGAAACTCTTCCTAGACCACCCACAGAAGCCTGAAAATTGTGTGTGTGTGTGTGTGTGTGTGTGTATATATATATATATATATATATATATATATATCTATATATATATCTATATATATCTATATATATATCTACACTGAAGATGGGCTAAAAAGTAAATAAATAACATAAAATATAAAAAAGGAGATAAAAATTAAGGTGCACACTTAAGAAGCGAGAAAAAAATATAAAAACAAGAACAATTAAATAAAAATTAAAAGTGGCTATCAGAATGAATCAGATAAGGCTTGCAGCTTCCTTTCTTAAAGGACCAGGCACAGAATCTCACTTAAAAATGTTTTTATTAAAAAATATTTTGCATAATAATTCTATTTTAAAAGTGGAAATTTAGCCCAGAAAATGACAGAGTTCAAACTCTGCGTTCAATCCCTTAGGTTGCAGTGTATCTAAATTATATACCCATTTCATCTCGGTGATACCTAATTGTATATTATTATCCCCTCCTCTCCAGTTTGTGTTCACTTTGCATATCCCTTTAAAGTTCCGAAGGCTCATATGTGAATTGTGTTCTTCTTTAAAATGGGCTAAAACCGAGTGCTGCATATAGCCTTTCCTTATGTTCAGCATATGTTCTCGCTTAGTTCTTCCGACATACTGGAGTCCACATGGGCACTCCAGTACATAGATCACGTTATTGCTATGACATGTTATGTGTTCTTTTATTTTAAAAGATTCCATTGCTTACTTGGAGTTCCTTTTCATAACTTCAAATACTCCTTTGATTTGCTTGTTCTTACTTGTTTTGCATGCGATAGCCATTGTTAGTCATTTTCGTTCTTAAATTTGGTGCACCCCTGAAAATGATTCTAGGTCTCTCCGGTAAATTTCCAGCAAGTATTTTATCTTTTTTTTAATAAATGCCAGTGTTTTGTGAGTATTCTTTTTAATTGTACATTCTCTTTATTACAATTTAAGATGATCGCTTGGAAATTTTCTCCTGGTCTTGTTGCTTGTGGTTTTTCTTTTTTCTTTAGATGATTAGTACGGTCTAGTCATCCACTCTACGTAGTGCATCCTCTATTTCATCATGTTGATAGTTTTTTGAAAGGAATTTGTTCTTCATTATTTCTGCCTGTTCCCTGTATAATGCAATATCTGTACAGTTGCATCTCAGGTGCCTGGATTCATTATAAGGCACATTTCTTAGCCATGCAGGCAAGTGACAGCTCTCTTTAAGGAAAAAGCTGTTCAAGTCTACTTCTTTGAAGTGTTTTTTTATCTTGATTATACCGGAAGCTATATATATCGTTAGATCAAGAAATCCCACCTTTGTCTTACTCAAGGTAGTGTTCAGTTTAACTCCACAGGTGTTCTTATGCACATATTCTAGAAACTCTTGCAGGTCTTCCATCTCACCTTCCCATATAAAGAAGACATTGTCAATGTATCTTTTTTTTTAATTCTTTATTTTTTTGTGCACGGTAAAACACAGTACAACCCGTGTGGCCATAACAGCCCCACCGGAGTAACGTTTAACATATTGATACACATATCTGCATAACATTCATGGGTAGTAGTCGAACATCCTGTGGTTTCTGCTATCTTTGCACATTTTTATAGTATTGTGACAATCAAGCTTGAGAGGCTCTTGGAAATAATACACAACTAAACACTTGGTGTCTCTTGTATGTTTATCGGTCCTATGTGGTAGGGTGCATGTCTCTGTGCTGGCCTAGTGCAAACCATCTCCTGGTTATTAACGGCGGGAGGCATGGGTGTTATTAGCACTAGCAAAAGTTTCACGGAGGGTTGGCCCGTGGGTGCCCCCTTGTAGCTGCCGGTCGTTTGGTGTGGTTATGTCTGTCGTACGGTCCTTGGCTATCGTCCCATATGTTTGGTGAGCTATAGAGGGACATGCCCTTTCCTATTTGGGTTGTCTTATGAGGGAGTGTAGTAGTAAGTCAGTGTGAGGTCTGCAAGTCCCTTTCCCTGTGGGTGCACAGTGATGTTCTTGCCAGTAGTGGTTTACATTTTAGTGCGGGTGTCCTGCTTAGGTTCGGTCCCTTAGGTTGGTTGCCCCTAGCCCGGGGGGAGGTGGGGGAGAAGAGTGTGGTCTTGTGCGTTCCTGTTGTAGTTCCTCGTGTAGTGTGAGCCTGCGCTAGGGCCCGGAGGTGCCCCTGTGCGGGGTCCCTGTGCCTAGTTGTGCTATGTCTAGTGTGAGTAGTTTTAGAGCCCTTGGTGTGCTTTTAACAGCAATTAAGGTATAACATTAAAATGATAAAAAAATGTAACAAAATTATAATAATCACAGTAATCATACCGGTAGAGCAAGCAAAACAGGAGAAAGTGGTAGATGCTTGGATCAGTAGACAGTTCATGTCGGGGCACCCGTCCTCTCTGCACCCCTGGGGACGAAAGGTGCTGTTCTCCCCGGGTCCCAAGAATGTGTCGCGGCAGGGGTTGTCTGTTGCCTAGGTTGTGTGGCAATCCCTAGGTCCTGCAGGAATAGTTCGGCATTCTGTAGTGAGGTGAGGCTGGTTGTGGTGCTGTCTTTAGTTACCGTGAGAGACCTTGGCAATGTCCATCTATAGGCAATGTTGTCTGCGTGCAGTTGGCTAGTGATGTGGCCTAAGGACCTGCGCCATAATAGGGTGTTTGTGTAAAAGGTGAGGTTGGAGGATTCAAAGGAGAGTGGGGTTTTACCCCGGACTGCCGTAAGAAGCCTGATTTTGTCTGTTGCAGAGTGGCATCGTATGATGACATCTTGTGAGGCGTTAGGGGGTGCTGATCTAGGCTTTGGATACGAAAGAAGCCATCCAGTACCATTTTTTCGCTTGGGAGTGTGGTAGGATCGTGGGTATGAGGCGCCGAAGGTAGTGGGGTAGCTCAGTGGAATCTATGTTGTCGGGGATCCCCCTGAGTTTGATGTTAACTCATCTGTTGCGGTCCTCTGACACATCCACTCTTGTATTGAGGGCGGTCTGGGAGGTTTGGAGTTGGTGGATTTGTTCTGTGAGCCCCTGTACCTTTTGCTGCAGGTCTTGTAGATTTTCCTCTGAGGCCTGCGTGCACGCCGTCACTGCCTGTATTTCAGTCTGGAGCAGGTTAAAGTCCGTGGCATGTAGTTGCCTCATTTCCTGCAGCAGGTCGGCAATGTCCTGTCTGGTGGCCGGGACCTGTTTGTCTCTGCCCGCTGGTGTTCCACGGTCATCTGCGCCCTGGAGGGCTCCGGTAGTTCTGTGGGAAGTCCCTCTGTGTCTGGGGGTTTCCACTCGCGGTCCGGCGAGGTCGCCATCTTGGGCATCGTCGGGCGCTGTAACAAGGCCCCGATGTCTTGGGTGTCTCTGCCGGTGCCCAAGGTAGGTTTCTGGGACCTTCTCCCCATGTTGTGAGTGTCTGGTGTAGTGGGACCGTACTGCAAACAGGTGTCGTATGGGATTCCTGCCGCTCGTGCAATCAGGTCTTGTGCGGCCTTCGCGGCCTGCGCCTCGAGGTAGGCCCCGGTTCTCCTCCGGGTTTTCTTGCCCGTGTGTGGGAACAGGAAAGGCATCAGTATGCGGCTCTACCTAAATGCGTGCCTGTTTGAATGATTGTGCCCATCGACGGCACTGTGGGGCTGCCGATTAGTAGTGATTTCTCGTCGATTGTCAGGAGCTCTGTAAGATTGCGGCCATTCAGGTCTAGCGCTAGGCTCCGCCCCCTGTCAATGTATCTTTTATATCTATGGATATTCATATTCCAGGGGTGCACATTCCAAATGTGGTTGTCCTCCCAGTCCCCCATGAACAGGTTAGCAAAGCTAGGGGCAAATTTCATCCCCATAGCGGTTCACTTCTTCTGGAGGTAAAACTGGTCTTCAAATAAAAAACAATTGTTCTTCAAAATAAATGCAATCCCTTCTATTATAAATGAAATTTGAATGTCTTCCAGTTCCCCATATTTCTCTAGTGCATTCCTCACAGAGTCACATCCCTGTTTATGATCTATGATCGTGTACAAGGAGGTCACATCTGTGGATACTAAAATGAAATTGTCTTGCCAGGGAATGGAGTCCAGTTCTTTAATCATCTGTGTTGTGTCTTTAAGATGAGACTTGACCCTAGACACATATGGTTGCAGGAATGTATTGATGTACTGCAACAAATTGGACGTGATGGAATTAATCCCTGAGATTATTGGTCGGCCAGGAGGTGCTATCAAGTCCTTGTGGATTTTGGGTAAGAAGTGAAAGGTAGGAGTTCTTGGGAAAGTAATATTGAGGAATCTATATTCAGACGCTTTCAAAATCCCTGTGGCTCTGGCTTTCACCAGCATGACTTCAAGTGCCTTCTTTATTCCACTAAGTGGATCACTAGATAATGGTCCGTAGGTCTCGGGATCTTCCAACAGTCTGGATGCTTCTTTAAGATAGTAGTCTCTCTACATGATTACTATTCCTCCTCATTTATCCGCTGTTTTTTTTTTCAATTTGACAATTTTTATTGGTTTTTAAGAATTAGTTCACAGTGGTCATATTTCCATCGGATCGTACAATTGCATTTCATACAGTCTTTTGTACAGTATTCAATACATTTGGTGTTATGCCTCAGGTATACAATAGGTTACAAATTCTTTAACATCTATGCAACTTATGGAGTATATGGTATCCTTGGCACATTGTCTGTTCCTGTACTCTGGCTCATGTGTGCATCAGTCATTTGAACTGATTGGCGTTGGGTATGTGAACAAACAGATTAACATATTAACTATATACATTGTGGGTTGCCTTGTGGGATCTTTTTGTGCGTGCGAGCACCTGATTTTGTAGGCCTGAAGACTCGTGTGTCGGTGTGATGTTACAGGTGTAAACGTGATCCAGTCTTGCGTGCGTTCGCCTCCCCCCAGGTTCCCACCTCTCTTCCCTGTACCTGGGATTTAGGCAGGTAGTGTAGCTTTTTTGTCACCTGTGCGTGGTGTAACATAGGTGTTCCATTGTGCTCTGGCCTCAGCGTGGACTGGCCGTGCCCGTGATTGGAGCATGGTCATTGTTTCATAGTCCAGGTTTGTTGAAACCTGTTTGATCAAGAGATGCTGCAGAGGCGTCTCTGTTGATTTCCACGCTCTAGCAATAAGCGTGTTGGCTGCGATCAATATGTGGAAGAGCAGTATAGAGTTTGGTTTGGTGTATGTATTTAATGTCATAAAAAGTAGGCACAATTCAGGTGTGAGCGATATATGTTGGTGCAGTGCTTCTGAGAGTACCTCTCCCACCATCTTCCAGTATGTTTTGATTTTAGTGCATGACCACCATATGTGGTACAGAGAGCCCCTATCTTTTTGGCACCTCCAGCACTGATCATTGGTTCCCGGGTATATCCGCGCTAGCCTGGTCGGAACCATGTACCAACGGTATTGCAGTTTCCGCATGAGCTCCAGGTGTGAGGCACAATTGGACCTGCCTCTATGTGCTGTAAATGCCTGTTTCCAGGCAGTCTTGTCGAAGGTGCAGCCTATGTCCATCTGCCACTCGTGTACATGTGTGTCTACGGTGTCTCCCCCCTGGTTATTTAGTAGGTTGTAGGTCATTGCAAGTATTTTTCGGGGGGTGCGGTGAGAAAGGCAGGCTAGCTCAAATTGAGTCAGCTGTTGTGCGGAGGTGTCCATGTCAGTGTCGGTTAACATGGATTTCACCTGGAGGTAGGAGAATATTAGTCTGGAGGGTAATTGAAATGTGCTCTGTAGGTCGGGGAATTGCGCTAGTTGATTGTTTACGTATAGGTGTCTCACGTATGTGCATCCCCCCGACATCCACTGGCGATGGTCGAATGAGGGGTTGGCTATATGCATGCTGTGCAGGGGGGCAGCCAGGGACCAGTGTTTTCGAGAGCATAGAGTTCCCCTGTGTGCGTCCCATATTTTAAGTAAGAGGTCCGTGGGGGGCAGCTTCTCTGGCAACTCCGGTCTCAATCGCCGTGGCACCCAGAAGAGGCGATTTAACGGGATCTTGGCAGTCCAGGTGGACTCAATGTCTACCCATTGTGGTTGGTTTTCTGTCGCGTGTGAGGTGATCATTGTAGCAAGCAAAGCTGCTTTGTAGTAGAGTCGTATGTTTGGCATGCCCAGTCCCCCCCTATCTATGTGTTTGTGTAGGGTTGATGATGCTACTCTAATTTTGCGGTGTCCCCAGATAAATTTGGTAAACATCCTCTGTAGGGTGTCAATATAAGATTTGGGAAGCGCTATTTGTAAGGTCCGCAGTAAATATTGGAGCTTAGGTAGGAGGGTCATTTTAATGGCCGCTATTCTGCCCAGCCAGGAGAGGAACTTCCCCTCCCATGATTTTAATGTGGCCGACAATTTTTCAGCTAGTGTTCCATAATTGCTGTGGAACAGTGCATCAGGGTTTTTGGTGATAGTGAGTCCTAGGAAGGTAACATTATCTGTCCTCCAATCTAACGTATATGCAGTCTGTAGTGTTGTCAAGATGTCTCTGGGTATACCCACTCCTAACGCTTGGGTTTTAGTCGCGTTAAGTTTATAGTAGGACTGTTTTCCATATGTGGCCACCTCTTCTAGGAGGTTCGGTAGTGATGTCTGGGGTTGGGTCAAAGTCAATAAGATATCATCAGCAAATAAATTGGCTTTGTATTCTTTATTCCCAACGCGGACCCCGTGAATATCTGAGTTATTCCTAATTCTGGTTACTAGTGGTTCCAGCGCCACAACGTATAGCAAGGGAGATAGTGGACAGCCCTGGCGCGTCCCATTGGAGATGGTAAACGGGTCGGACACGAAGCCCGCGTTTAGTACTTGTGCTGAGGGCGAACTATATAGGGCCCTGACCACTGATGTAAATTCTGTCGGGAAGCCGAACTTAGAGAGTACCCTCTCCAGAAAGGTCCAATGCAAACGGTCAAAGGCCTTTTCTGCGTCAAGGGAGAGTATCAGGCCGCCCCGATCGTCCCGTCTTAAGCTGTGCAGGAGATCTAGGACTTTGCGTGTGTTGTCTGTGCCCTGTCTGCCAGCTACAAATCCCACCTGATCATTGTGTATGATGTGGGGGAGGATGTCACTCATCCTCCTCGCGTATATTTTGGCGAACAGCTTTGCGTCTGTGTTTAAGAGCGAAATTGGTCTAAAGTTTTGGGGATGTGTGGGGGTTTTTCCCGGTTTTGGTAATGTGACAATGTGGGCAGCTAATATCTCCCTTCCAAGTGATTCGGAGTTGACTGCTTCTGTGAAAGCTTGAACTAGGTGTGGTGTTAGTGTTGTTTGGAATGTTTTGTAATAAAAATTGTCGAAGCCGTCCGGGCCAGGTGATTTCCCTGTTGGTAGAGCTCTAATAGCCTCTTCCACCTCTTTATCTGTGATGGGGTTGGACAGAGTAGTTTGTTGGGCTAGCGATAGTCGGGGTAGTTGGATTGTGTCTAGATAGGTGTTGATGCTGTCTGTCAGCGGTTGATGGGTGTTAGTGTCTTTGTTGAGGTTGTATAGGTCTGCATAATACCTGGCGAACTCATTGCTGATTTCCCGAGGCATCATACATTTTTCCCCGTTTGGTTTGAGGAGGTATGCTATTTTTTGTTTGACTTGTTGGTCCCTGAGCCTGGTGGCCAAGAGCTTGCTTGCCTTATTACCTTGCGTGTAATTCGTGGCTTTTAATTTTGTAAGGTAAAAGTTTGTACGCTCCAGTGCATGTTGATGAACCCTCCTGGTGAGGGACACGATCTTGTCTCTCAGCTCAGTGCTGGGTGTGAGTTGGTTTTGTGTGTTTAGGTGGCACAGCTCTTGCTGCCATATTCGCAGTTGGGTTTGCGATTGTTTTTTCAAGTAGGACGCCCTCCTAATGAGCAGTCCTCTGATCACCGGCTTATGTGCGACCCATCGGGTGCTGGGGGAAATATCTGGGGTGTTGTTGTCCTCGAAGTAGTGCTGAAGGGCCGTGTCTAATTCTGTTTTGAATTGTGTGTTTTGTAATAGGGACGTGTTTAAGCGCCACGGACTACGGTGTTTAAAATCGTAGAGGTCTTTAAGATCTAGGGTGAGGGGTGCATGGTCAGACCATGTGATGTCTCCTATGTCACACTTACTAATTTGGTTGAGGAAGTTACCCTGCAAGAGGAACCCATCTATCCTGGAGTAGGAGTTATGTACCGGTGAAAAGAAGGTGTAGGATTTTTCTGTGGTATGTGTCAGCCTCCATGCATCATAATAGTGATGTAGCATGAGGAGCTTTTGTATCGCCTTGCTTTGTCGTTTTAGGGTGTGATATCTAGCGCTATGGGGTGAGAGAGTGGTATCCATCTGGGGGTTCAAGACGTGGTTGAAATCCCCACAGATGATTGTTATTCCCTGCTGTATTGCTGACACTTTGTGCAGTATCTTGTGCAGAAAGTTCCGTTGGTTTGTGTTGGGTGCATACAGGTTTACAATTGTGTACAGGACGTCATTAATGTGGCCTACGATTATAACATACCGTCCGTTGGAGTCAATGTCTTGTGTGACCAGTGAAAAGGATACTGCTGCACTAAACAGTACGGTGGCGCCTTTCGATTTTGTCGGGGAAGTGGCGTGGAATTGATGTGGATATGTGGTTGTCAGTATCTTCGGGTGGTCGCCTGTGCGGAAGTGCGTTTCTTGCAGACACGCTACATCCGCTCCCTGAGACTTCAGCTCCTTAGCAAGTGCATGTCGTTTGTGAGGGACATTAAGTCCTTTTACATTCAGAGAGCAAAATCTCATGGGGGGTCATCTTTCAGAATGTATGGTAATGTTATGTGTGGCTTATCTATGGTGGGGTCCGCTGCCCATCCCAGCTCAGTCCAGCTAGGCAGCGGGGTCCCCTCAGGTTGTTCAGATGGTACTCGCAGTGTGGCATATATCCCAGATGGGTAAGTAGCGTTGTGATGTGTGTGGTCAGCTCGTGTGTGAACATCCGCTGCTAAGGGGCTACCCACATAGCCCACAAACAATAAACAACGGTAATAAACATAACATTGTGGCTTATATACATTTTGCAGTAGTTGGTTGTCAATGAGAGCATAGTCACAATTAAAACAATAGTAACAATATAAACTTAACTGAAACAGTACTAGTGCCAATATGATGGCTTGGCTCTGCGCAGCAGTGCCGTGGGGGATGAAGCTTATGGCTTCAACAGGAGACAGGCGCTCCGCCGCGCCGGCCCATTTTGGATAAGCTTAGTGAACATATTTATGTGACCCATTAGTGCAAATGAGGAGGGGGGAGGAAGGGGGGTGGTGGGTGGGGGAAGTGCCCTATGGCCAATATACAGTGATGAAATATGCAGTCTGTTGCGAATTCTTACAAAGTATATTCCAGTCTCCGTGACTGTGTTGGTATTTCTTTTACTTTTATTTATATATCTTTTTATTTTATTTATTTATTTATTATAATTTTTTTTTTTTTTTTTTTTTTTTTTTTAAATGAGGAAGAGCAACATGTGAGCCCAGGTATAGGGGCTTCTAGAGTGTAAGGTAGGAGGGGTGTGGGGGAACCTAGGATGGCTGTGCAATTGTCCCTTTATGTGTGTATGGGTTACCGCTTGTTTTTCCTCCACTCTGGGGACAGTCTCCGCATCTCCGGTGGTCTTTTGTGCGTGGTGGGAACTGTTATGCCCCATTCTCTCAACAGGTTGCTGCCCTCTTCTGGTGTGGAGATGGTGAAGTTTTTCCCCCCACGATGTACCAGCAGTTTAACAGGGAATCCCCACCGGTAGGCGATGTGTTGTTCTCGGAGTTGCGCTGTGATGTCTTGGTAGTCCCTCCGGCGTTTCAGCGTTGCTGGGGAGATGTCCGCAAATATCTGGATGCCGTGAAATTTATCCGGCAGGGCTCTGTTTGCTCTGCTGCCCCTTAGTATGATTTCCTTTGCATGGAAATAGTGCATACGCACCAGTATGTCCCTGGGGCTGTCCGGTGGTAAGAACCTCGGCCGTGCTGTTCTGTGGGCTCGGTCCATCAGCAGGACATCGGAAGGTAAGTCAGGGGCCAGACTTCTGAGCAGTTCCGCTATATAGGTTGGAAGGTCCGTCGCCCCAACCGTTTCTTTCACGCCCCGGAGTCTCAGGTTGTT
This sequence comes from Pelobates fuscus, assembly GCF_036172605.1. NCBI lineage: Eukaryota > Metazoa > Chordata > Amphibia > Anura > Pelobatidae > Pelobates > Pelobates fuscus. The sequence continues at coordinate 348,025,226 of NC_086317.1, read as the reverse complement.
ACGCCTGGCTCTGTCTTCCATGTCGGCAAGCTTATTTTCGTATGATTCCATGCGTGCAGCGAGATCATCCACCGTGTGTGTCAGGGTATTGTGGGCTTCGGCATGGTCCGCCATTTTATCCTCCATAGCGGAGGTTCTCGCGCCCAAATCTTGGAGGTCTTTCCTGAGGTCTCCGATGGACGTTTGTAGGGTGGTGAGGATTTTGTGGGACATGGTATCCAGCATGCCTTGTATCAGGTCTTTAGTGAGCTGGGGCTCAGGATGTGGCGACCCGCGGGCCTGCTCTTCTTCCTCCTCTGCGCCATCTTGGCTATGTTCCAGGGGCTGGATAGTTTTCCCCTGGTGTGCTTTGGAGGTGAAGAAGTTCGCCTTTTCTTGCTTCTCGGTGGCTCTCTTGCTTTTTGCCTGGGACATGATGGTATTTTCGGATGGTATGGGTCACAATTGTGGTTATGTGGGCCTTTTGACGGCGGAGCTAGTGCTACATGCGACCGTTCTCCATGGGTGTCAGGACACGCCCCCATTTATCCGCTGTTTTAATGCAGATCTCTTCATTATTAGTTAGGTCCTCTATTGACTCTCTCTCTTTCATTCTGATAGCCACTTTAATTTTTATTTAATTTTTCTTATTTTTATATTTTTTTCTCACTTCTTAAGTGTGCACCTTAATTTTTATCTCCTTTTTTATATTTTATGTTATTTATTTACTTTTTAGCCCATCTTCAGTGTAGTTATAATATTCAATATATATATATATATATAAGATCCAACAAGAAAGGCTGCTCTCCGGACTTTAAAACGCAAATTTATTAGATAATATTAAAAATAACGACCAACGTTTCAGGTCCCCGTTTGGGACCTTCTTCAGGGTCAAAAAAGGACAACAAGACAACAAAATATTGTACACCAATGGACAATATATACCATAATATTCAATAAAATCACTCACCCAGGTGTGTTCCCGTTCGTTCCCGCCGGCACCCAGTGCACTTCCGGGTATGTACGCGCATATATGTGCGTACCGCTCCCTCAGCTTACATGCCTACGTATCGGATATCCCGTCTCCCAGGCAACAGTGTAAACAAAACACTCTACTGATATAAACAAGGGCAGCGATCGGAACGGGGGATATATATTAGATTTAGGTGAAAGAGCATGATAGTGCATTGTGCATAAAAAAGGTCGGGTGACTTCTATCCAGACTTGGGTGAGGGGGCATCGATGAACCATCCCCCAGGGCCCAAGCTCCAAGCATCCCCTGCGGAAGAACCAGCCACAGCGGCCCTGCTAACTAAAATGTTTACCGAACTCAGGCAGGACCTGGCAGCAGACCGGGCAAGCTTTAAAGAGGCCATAGAGGGGGCCACCACAAGGCTCACCCATCTGGAGGCCAAGACAAGCACACAGGATAAGCGCCTACATAACCTGGAACGGAAACTAGATGACCTCCACAGACAACAGCTGAGCACAATAGAGAAAGTGGAGGCCTTAGAAGATCATAGGAGAATAAATAACGTGAAGGTTAGGGGGAAGGAAGATACCTGATGACTGACCTCCCACACTATGTGAGACGCCTAATTGCCACACTTCTGCAACCCAAACAAGCCAAACTCGTAAAGATTGACGGAGTGTTCAGACTGCCCAAGCCGAAAAATGTAACCACAAACGCCACGGCTGATGTTATTATAAAATTTCAGACCCACCAGGACAAGACAGCTCTCCTGGCAGTGACTCTGGGGAAAAAAAAACCCTGTCATTTGAGGACTCACAAATGCTGCTATTCCCTGACCTCACAAGAACCACACTAAGTTGGCGTAAAACGCTCCAACCTACCCTACAACTACTGAGAACAAATAACATCCTGTACCGCTGGGGCACACCACGGATGCTCACATTCAGCACCAAAGGAACTGTCTACAGAGTAAAAAGCCTGCAGGATCTGGACACTTACCTGGGCCAGATGGGCCTGAAGGCCCCACAAGCGGAATCCACGACCACCTCCACCAGACTGAATCCTACCACCGCCAAGGAATTCGTACCCAGGTCAGCCAGACACACCACATCAGCAGACGATGCTACCTGAGAACACCAAACTCACAGAAGGACTCTCCACCCCATTGGAGGCCATAAAACCCACCACTGGAATATGTGACTATAACCACTAAGGGTTTTCTGTTTTTGTTTTCTTGTTTATTGGCTGCCACTATAAAGCATCGCCTTGGAGAACGTAACTCTAAACATTATACCCGTGGGACCTGGACGCACTGAAGGGGATTGCTATCTCACCTTCATTTGAGTACTTTGCTTATGTTTTCATTTCACATGCCTTTTTTTTCTTTCCCCTTCTCTATTTTTCTAATGGCAACTCTTTAGACAACTCGAAGGGAGAAAATAGATAAGGGACGCACCCTTAGAACAGAGCAGCCCACCCAGGCACCAACCGCGCCTCTCCCATATGGTCCTCCAGGCCCACCCAGGCACCACCCCCCCCCCCATATTAATGTATCTAACGGATAAAAGTGTTATCTGTAGGAACCTCGAGGGGGGCTTTTCTCCTCCCCCTGGAACACTAATGCCTGAGTAAGGAACCCTTTGATCTACGAATACCCATGTGCTCAGGGGACCACCTTAATCTTATTGTAGCGTTATACCGTTGTTAGACATGTCACTAAAATTTATAATCCACTCAGCACAAGACCGCACACCGGACAGCTAAGATGCCTATTTTACTATATACAGAACATATGGGCTATGGCCCATCCTGTTGTCTCTTTGCCGTTGGCATTGCTATACTAATATGATGAGTGAGCAAAAATTAGGGATTTAGAAACTATCCTCACCGTTAGAGACCACCAAATGTAAAAATAGATATTTTAGTTACAGTTTTCGTTTTACTTTAAAAGTTTATGTTGCATCGAAATGAGCAAACCTGGAGTCTCTTAGTTTGCTAAAACTGAATTACCACAATCCGGTGATCTTTTGGATACCACTCACCGATCTCACCTAATGCTCACAATTTATTGCTAAGTCTCCTTCAATATGCAGTATGCCTGTCAAAAAAAATGTGCTGAATTCCATGTACAACTGTTTGAACCTGACAAACTTTTTCTCTGTTATATTTGTATATTGTGCAATCTTTGAATTTACACGTGCACAACAAAAATAAAGAATTAAAAAAAAAAAAGACCTGAGTGAGCTCGGTCCGGCATAAGTGCGGAGTGACTGACTGCAGGATAATTAGCTTGGGTGTGGTAACCAGCTGTAAAGTAAATAGCAGCGTTTAGGCTTTGCAAATAGATTCATTGTGGCCAGCTATACAAGGCCGCATATTGCCCTTGGGTATGGGCCTTATTATGTACTAAAACCTAAGTCACAGAAAATTCGGAAAACCTGAAATGATACTTCTCCATAGATTCTAACATATCGTGTATTAATATTGTATTAATACAAGTAGTCTGATCAGCTAATTTATCTTAGGCTTAAACAAGTCACTCCATGTAGAGGAATGGGTCATTAGGATTTGGGAAATTCTTCAGTAGAAGGGTATGGGTAGTTTCTCTGGGTCTGTGAGAGAGTCCACCAGAGTTGTGGCCTGGAACAGGGTGAATGTGACATACACTAAGGGACTTCATTCGTAAGAAACTGGACGCTGGGGTTATCATTGTGAGGGACACTGAGGCTCGCATGGCAAGAATGCCCTCAGATGGGACAGGCATAACAGGGGTAGGCCTTATGATGGAGGCAGCCATGAAAGGGGTGGGAAAGGAAGATACAGGAGGTGAGGGCATAGTAAGGGCAGAAGTGATGTTTCGTTAGGAGTAGGCGTGACTGTGGATAGGGGTAAATCTGCCTTATCCCTTCTTATATATTATTTATTTTGTCTTCTGTATATCCAAAACATGTGTATGTCCAGGCATTGCAATATACAGTAATCCATTATCGGTCATGATATTAAAATCTCATTCTCATTAATAAATCAAAGATTTTAATTCAACCCCAGAAGTAACAAAGAATAGATCCATTGTTTTTCCTTCTGTAAAAATTATTGGAATTACTCTATTTTTGCTAACACAAATATAACATACATTACATGTTCCTAACAACTGCTGCATTAGTGTATTTCATTCTGACACACTTGCAACCTTAAGGTATATATTTATTTTAATTAATTCACCGAAAGCTTTCCTATAACACAATTATAAGTTTACAAGGAAAAGCCTTCATTGAAGTATTTCCACATGAATTATCTCTGTCAAAATTTTCAATCAACAAATTCAATTTCTCATTTGCTTTTGATTAGATATCTCGGATAAAATATCTACAAGACCTTAAATAATGTTGTTTATTGCACCAAAAACAAATAACTTTAGGAGTTATAGTCTGCCTTTAATTGTTAACTCTGCAGTTTATAGTTGAGACAGTTGGGAGTGGCTCGGCTGTCTTTATCACTCTTTCACACTGAGTCCTAGAAAAAGGAGGAAGAGTGGACGAAGGAGGATCAAATCTGTGCTTCTTTCTCTGCCTAATTCCACAAGACATTTTAACCCCTTAATTTCTGTTTTCCCTCCTTACTTTATCTAAGAATACAGCAACTTCCATTAAAAAGTCCTTTTTTTGTTTAGCCATCACAATTGCAATTGGATCTAGATCTTGAAATTTTCTCACAAATTCATGAATTAACTGATCTTCAGGAAAATTAGCAACAAGTTTATATTCACTTTCAAATTTTACAAGAAAACTAAAAATATCTTCATCATTGTGTGGTTTTAATTTTTCCAACATTTCAATGTGTGCAAAATCATTCCCTGTTGTTGATCTTATTAATTGTGTTACAATTCAAATAAACATACAAAGTCATCCAATTCTTTCTACTATTCAACATCCATTAGCCTCTTTCCATATACCAACCTATTTATTCCAACAAATTCTCACTTGCCTTGTTTGCTTTCCTTACTCCAATATGCTAATAACCTCTTACTGAACAATATACACAATATTACATAAAGGTCTTAACTAGGATATTTGTCCAGCAAAAATCCCTCTTCTTTTTTTTTGTTCAGCAGCTCACTACTGCAAGCCTCTAGCTAATGGCCAACAGCTGGAAGACCTCCCTCACATTCCTCACTGAGTTTTACAAATGTTGCAATCATCCCCCATAAACCAATATGTCAGAGCAGTCAGAGCGAGAGAGAAAGCACAAGGGGGGGGGGGCAAGAGGGAGGGGGAAAGAGAGAGAGAGTGTACAAGCAGCGGCTGTCAGCATTTTCAGCCAGAAAGTTTAACTATGTGAGTGCTGTACAGAAACATAAAGAATACAAAAGAACAGGACATAATGACCCCAAAGAGTTACAACACATTTACCCTTCCCTCATTAGGATAGAGGAGGAACATAACAAGAAAGACATAGACTTGAACGTTACATATATTGCAAATAAAAACATATACACCACAAATCCTTACAACAAATACAAACCGAAAAGAAACAAACCCCTTAAAAGAAAATGCTGGCTAACAATAAACTCAAGTCACACCCGCACACGCAATCACATCATAGACAACGGAATTTCAACTAAGCAACTATCACCCTACCATCACACCATGCAATCAAACAAATGAATCAAACAAATACTAACTCTAAACCTAGAAGTGCCCGCCCTTCATCCGGCGTCAAATATAAAATTAAACCTACCTACATCGCTCTTTCTTAGATCTAAAAAAAACGCTCTTTACCAAGCTAAACAATGCTCTTTACCGAACTAAAAACTGCTCTTTACCGAGCTAAAAACTGCTCTTTACTGAGCTAATGATAGAAATCAAAATAATACTGTACAGTCACATGCAAAGAAATTAAGCAATAAACAGCCTGGATATGCAATCAATCACTTACACACTCAAGACCCACACTCAAGAGGCAGATAGAAAAATTGACAGGTTCTTTTAAAGAGACACTCCAGGCAAGCTATTTACCTGTCTTTTTTGTTTACCTTTCAATAGCCGTCATGGACACGGAGTTAGGCCAGTCACAAAGATAGGAGATATATGCAAGGTGCTTACGCATTCATTACCATATATATGGAGGTGATCAATGTGGGGGTCTGTTCTCCGGTGTCCCCAAGGTCGGCTATTCATCTGCAGAGGTCCATGTTCGGGCGCCGAACTGTTTTAGATCAAATCAAATGTTTGTTTATTTGTCTAGCTACTCCTTTCCAAATTGATTAATTAATTGCATACACGCTTCCTTAGAGTAATTCACACCGGACACAAGTTGCTGGGAATGCTTTATTCCAAGGAGTGGGACCCTCTTTTAAAGCAGAAATACGTCATGTACAGTCACAGTTAACATAAAGTATACATTCAACAATTGGTTAACAATCTAAGGGGTCTTGTCTAAACCCACTCTACTGGGCGTGACCCCAGCATCATCACATGACATTTCTTTGTATCCCAGCCCCATTCCAGTTCCATTTTACTACATGTGGCATGTTTCTAGAGAGAACCGTTACTTGAACAAAGGAAGCGGGGGAGAGGTTAGTAGGGGAGCAGCTTCTCCATTTTGTTACACAAGGCTTTGCTCAATAGGAAGGGGGGGAAGAGTGAGAGGGGTTTACAGACGAAATGGTTATTGTGCACACACTAAGGGGGAAGGGAGCTTTACTCTAGAAGCCAGACACACAGATAAAATAGACATTTTATCTATTCAAGTATTTTGTCCATAACAAAACAATCTGAATGTACCAATAACAACAGTCTGCACAGAGACCTGCGAGTCTCATTATCTGATGGCTTAACTGTTTTATATCTGATCGTATTGTTATTATAAAAGATAAAAAAAAAAACAGCAGGTCAGTTGCCAAGTGAGTGAGTGGGGGGGGGATAGGAGATTACCGGCTGTGTCTGAGGACCGGGGAGTGTAACACCGGCTGACTCCGAGGCTGTCCTCCTCTCCCAGGGCTATCTAACAGCTCACATCTTCCAACGGAGCCGCCGATCCGCCATCGGAGTCACTGGGCCTAGCGGAGCGCAGACACTGCTAATATCCTGCATTATGGAGTGTGACATGCTGGAGAATGACGTGTTGGAATCACTGGAAGACCTGGGCTATAAAGGTTCACTAATGGATGAAGGAGCCTTGATCCAGGCAGCCAGTCAGGGAGCCCTTTCTCAAGAATATACCAAACTCTGTGCATGGCTGGTGACAGAGCTTAAATCGTTCAGCAAACTAGAAGAAAACGTGGAAGCTACTAACAGCCCTGCTGAATCAAAAGGATTCCAACTAGAAATGAGCGGTCTTTTAACCGAAATGAGCTGTCCATATGCCTGTCTAACATCAGGAGAAGTTACAAAACGCCTCCTGGACAAAAGAAATTGTCTTCTCCTGCTAACGTATCTCATTTCTGAACTCGAAGCTCCTAGAAATCTTTGTGTTACTATGCCTTCAAAGAAGGAGAAGGATGGTGGTGGTAGTGAGGTATTTGTCGAACTCAAGAGCATATGCATGACACTGGGAATGTCTAAACCTCCTGCCAACATTACGATGTTCCAATTTTTTAGAGGAATTGAAAAAAAGTTGAAGGAGACCTTTTTAAAAGTGCCACCTAATCATTTAGGAAAGCCCCTCTTAAGCAAGACATTGGGCCCTTCTCATTGGGAAAAAATTGAAGCAATTAACCAAGCCATATCCAATGAATATGAACCACCTCCTCCAGAAATGCCTCCCTGGCAGAAGAGAAATGATGGACCACCACAAGGAGGCAGCAGAGGGGGAGGAAGAGGTGGATATGAGCAGTCATATAGTGGCAGAGGAGGCTATGACCAAGGTGGTGGAAGAGGAAGCTATGACCACAGTGGTGGTGGAGGAAGCTATGACCACAGTGGTGGGCGAGGAGGTTATGACCACAGTGGTGGGCGAGGAGGTGGTCGTGGGAGTTATGGCCATGGTGGCAGAGGAGCTAGAGGAAGTAAAGTTCAAGGAGGCTGGACAGACGGTGGTGGTAGCAGTACAGGAGGCGGCTATCATGATGGTGGTTATCGAGATTCTGGTGTTCAAACTGGCGGCTACCAAGGTGGAGGAGTAGGTTTCCAAGGTGGATATCAAGGAAGCAGTGGAGGATATGGTGGCTACCAAGGGTCATCCTATTCTGGAAGTGGATACCAGGGTGGAGGTTATCAACAAACAACAATGACAGGGGAGGCAGCCGTGGAGGTGGGAGAGGGGGCCGTGGTGGTCGTGGTGGAAGAGGAGGACAAGGTGGAGGTTGGGGATTACGAGGTGCCCAAAACTATAACCAGGGTGGTCAGTTTGAGCAGCACTTTCAACACGGAGGTTATCAGTATAACCAGTCTGGCTTTGGACAAGGAAGACACTACACTAGCTGAGGTTGTTTAAGCTTAAATTTCAGTAGAGCTCAGGTAATAGGAGTGACAGCCTGATGACACAAGTTACTGTTTCAAGGCATCAGTTATAACAGGATATCTTTCTGCTTATGAATGCAACAATATAACCTGATGCATGTCTAAACCTTACAAAGACAAATGATGCTTCCTCATATGATTTTTCTCCTTAAGAAGTGAAATCTGCAGTGATAGCCTTATCCATTGTACCCACCTTTCATACAATCCAGTACTGCAGTCCATATGTATTGTACATCTGAAGCGCTCTGAACTAAATATGTCGGACAGCACATCCAGTCAGTAGCAGTAATTGATAAGGGCAGGGCTCTTAAGTAATGACCAATACAATAAAATATTCAGTAATAGTTTGCAAAGGATGTCCTTTGAAATATTTAGTTCATGACATCCTGGCTTTATGACATCAACTGTTTAGGGTGTCTTAATCGATGAAGAAGACTCATAGTTTGCCATTGATGATTTAGATGAAACAAAGCTTTTGTGCTTCAATCTTGCACCTGATAAAAAAAAAAAAAAAAAAAAAAACTCTTTCCTTATGGCTTTTTTTGATAACTTCATATCAATGATGAGTTGAGGAATTCCTTAAAGTCTACAACAAAATTAATTTCATGAGTGAGATTTAGTGTTTTATGGAGGTCAGTGCTGTTCCACACTGGTTAATGTTATGTGAGCTCTACTGCATTTTCTAGCCTTCTTTTGCCTCTGGCAATCCACGCCATATTATGCCCTAAGGGTCCTAAATGCTGCTTTGGCAATAAATGGTTACCAAGTTACATTTTTGAATTTAATCTGCGCTTAGATTACATTTAAAAAGGAACATACACTTTGACCGATCTAATTAACAGCTGTGGTCTAAAACTACTTGAAAATACTTTGGAGTAGATAATTCACCTTTATCATTTGCGCATACCTTCATACCTTTAATTTGTTGTGCGCACTTTTTTTTTCTTTTCATTTTTCTCTTTATTTGAGGAAATGCACTACTCTTTGGGCAAAAGGAGTTTATGTCCAAAGTTGTCCTTTATAAATGCTGCAGAAACAAAGCCTGTATGGGTTTGCGGTTTATAATAAAGCCTTTACCAAGAGCCTCAAGATGCTTTGTGTTGGGTTTACTGTATACAAAAGCATTGTTAAGCTGTGAAAGAAACCAGTTGAAGGTGTGCTGTTTTTATGAAAGGTGAACAATAAAGTTCCTGTGTGTTTTTTTGCCAGCAATAAAAATCATATTTACATAAAAAATCTCCCTAATACAAGCAAATTTGATAGAATCAAGGTAGGTCACATTCTTATTGCAGCCACGTCGATAATACCTTGCTATTGGAAGTCTACTACGTTACTATCAATTTTAGGAAGCACTGACTTTAGTGCTCGATAACAAAAGGAATGAACTGGTGTTTAAGCATGCGTGGGATAGGCATAAGGCTATCCTAACTATAAGATAAGGCCAGGGACTAATGAAAGTATTTAGAAAACTGGGCAGACTAGATGGGCCGAATGGTTCTTATCTGCCGTCACATTCTATGTTTCTATGGTGTTGCAGTAACCCTCACCTCAAAAATTAATTTTCAGTTTTATTGGGACACCTGGGAAAATGATATAAGTAAAGAGTTTCTCCTATAGACAATTCCACATGCCCTGTTACATATTGATAGACAATATATTTAGACATAAAATTGGTTATATTACTCTTTGTATTATATTTGGACAGGAACAAATCCAATATTTTATTATTATACAGTTTGATAATGTGAAATATGTTTTTTAAAATAAAATAGTTTGTGAAGTACTGATACTTTAAGTATGTCAAATCATTAAACCAAGGAATTTAGCTGATTTTAACATTACAAAACAACTTAATTGTTGACTGATCACCGTTTTAGGCTTTAAAATTGGATATCCTAAATAAGTCAACCACCAGACAGCCTGTAATCATTTATTAGCAGCAACTATCTTGAAGGTTTTTAAATAGTTCCTGACTTTTGACTCACTGTGTATCGTGACTACTGTTAGAACTTAGCTAGCAGAACACATATCTTCTAAAATTAAAAATAAAATAAAATAATGAATATTTCTTAGCATAAAACATATATTTTAATTCCCAAACAGCAAAAGTTGTTTATCGTATGTATCACTTGCAATTTTTGTTCAAACCTGAAGCTCTGTTCCATATTGAATATTTAATCTTTATGGAATTAGACATTTTTCACATCTAAACCTTATAACATAGCTGGACTTACTAGAAAATCACAATTTCGCTTTTATGCTATATTCACTGAGCTGGACATTTTTTCTGTACAGTGTATTTATTACATACATACCAAAACATAGTCATAAGTGTAGCGTGAGGTTTAAAGGAACAGTCCGATCACCATAACCAGTGTAGTTGTAAGTAGGTACACCATTTAGAATGATATGACAACTTACCTGGGGTCTATTGAGTGCCAGTTACCTCTTCTTCTGGAGCATGGAAAATACTACATGCACCTTCAGTTAGCTGCTCTGAGCTATGCCTGAGGTGCATGGTTGTTTCATTGGTTGAGAGCTTCACCTGAGCACTGCCAAGCTCAGTTCAGTATTGCATCTTTCAGGCTACAAAGATAGAGGTGGCCTCCAGTTTCAAATAGTTGAACTACTTACTAAGAGATCGGTCTGGTCGTTCTTGGCACCTAGCACCAAAACTACTACAGAGGAATGTTACACCGTGTAGTCACAATTCCCTTGGGAAGTTTGTCTATTATATTGTATGCACATCTTCAAAATTTAAATGTAATCATCACTACATTAATTTTTTATTGACTGTTCTGAAGTTGAATTGTGTACTTTAAATGTTCAAACAAATTACCAATTTAATCTGCTTAAATTCTTCTTACTAGTGATTTTCAACTGACAAATATTAACTTATATTTCTAAGAAAACCAATCACGCATTTTTCAAAGACTAATATTATTTGCAAATAAATTGAGTAGTGAGAGGGAAGAAGACGATGCAGAACAATGGATTTTTTTATTCAGGAAAAACAATAGTTACTAATTGCATAACATGTGGAGGATAATTCAAGTATTGCAATAAGTAATATATTTGGAGGGAAGGATAAAATAATACACACAGCAGGAGAAATCATGGCAACAAAAGGAATACTGTGATCGGACACAGGAGAAGAAGGAACAAGGCGACTCCCTCTCTCTCCTAAACACTGAACACAAATTATTACAATTTTCAAAAGTGGGACAATAAAAAAATAGTAACTCACCCGAAAAGAAAAAAAAAAAGAAAAATTGGGTGGTCATCAAAAATGCACATTTAGAAATAAGCTGTCAAGCAAGCATGGAACAACCATAAAAACCCATAAAGAAAACACATGATATAAAAAAAGAATACACTAAAGAAGAAGGGGAGGGACAAGAGAGGATGATAATGGAGCTTTAAAAATGAATATAAACACAGAAGAGAGGGAGGAGGAGATAAAACAAACAAACAAAAAAGATCCTACCTATTGTTATTAACATATTATGCAAAAAGACTGCCCCATAAGTCAACTCTTCCATATCATAAGAGAACAATGCATTTTTATCATTATCAATGAAAGTTGGGAACATTGATAGCTGAGTTAAATATGGGGATATGTGTATTGTTTAACAGTATATTAAAAATATTCACTATAATGCAAGATATTTCTTGGAAAATTACAATTTCTGTTTATTCTTTTGCTACTTGACATAATCTTTTTCAGTATATACTATGATATTTATACGATTTAATTTTTTAATTATGCATTTTAATATCATATTTACTATATGTAACGTATGGTAAAAAATATTAAAACATATGTTAAAGAAACACAATTATATATCTGTACATTCTGGAAATAACATATGGTTGAGAATGCTTCCTTGGAGACCACAATCTTTGGTTTCTGAGGAGTGCATTTACTGCTAAGAGATATATAAACCTAAAACATAATATATACTTCATACATGCTGAAAAACCTAGGTTACAGTAATAATTTAATTTTGGTTGTCCATTTATTTAAACAGATATTGGAGTATCACAGACTGGCACAATCACTAACTATAAATTGAAAATATATAAGTGTGTGAAATTAAATATAAGCGTATGTGAAAATAAATGTGAGTATGTGTTCAATTTCTCTAAAAGACTTTAGTAATAGTCTCCTTTAAAAAAATCCTATTATCATTCAAATGCAATAATTATCATATGTATGTATATATATATATATATGTATATGTATGTATATATATATATATATATATATATATATATATATATATATATATATATATATATATATATACTCCATGAGTCTTAAATGCATTTTCCTTAATGTAATATTCCTCCTAGAGGGAGATTCTTTTTTTTTTTTTTTTTTTTAAGAATCAAAAACACAAAAGGCGAATGTCCTATGTGTTCATAAGACTCATTTTAAGACAGGCACTGTACCAAATGTAATGCCTAAACCTTATATGACACAAAGTCTTCAGTTTTTATGAAAAAGGCTAGAAGGTTATCGATTCTGTTTAATAAAAATATACCGTATATACTCGAGTATAAGTCGACCCGAATATAAGTCGAGGCCCCTAATTTTACCCAAAAAAACTGGGAAAACTTATTGACTCGAGTATAAGACTAGGGTGGGAAATGCAGCAGCTACTGGTAAATTGCTTAATAAAATTAGATCCCAATAAAATTATATTAATTGAATATGTATTCCCAGTGTGTGTATATAATGAATGCAGAGTGTTTGTGTAGTGTGTGTGTATATAATGAATGCAGTGTGTGTTTATATAATGAATGCAGTGTGTGTGCGTCTGAATGCAGTGTGTATGAATGCAGTGTGTGTGTATGAATGCAGTGTGTGTGTATGAATGCAGTGTGTGTGTATGAATGCAGTGTGTGAATATAATGCAGTGCTTGTGTGTGTATGAATGCAGTGCTTGTGTGCGTCTGAATGCAGTGTGTGTATGAATGCAGTGTGTGTGTGTGCATGAATGCAGTGTGTGTGTGTGTGTGTGTGTATGTGTGTATGTGATGCAGAGTGTGTAACCTTGGTGGGGTGGACATTTTTATTATTATTTTTTTAATTATTATTTTAATCTTATTATTATTATTTTAATATTAACATATTTATTTTATTATAATATTAAATTTAGTTTTTTTAATATTATTAATATTTTAATATTATTACATTTATTTTATTATTTAAAAAAAAAAAAATATTATTTTTTTAAATTATTATTTATTTATTTTTTTTGGCCAGGGAGGGGGCTCTTATTCCCTGGTGGTCCAGTGGATGGGCTGTGCAGGAGGGGGGGCTGGCAGGAAGCTGTTACTTACCTTTCCTGCAGCTCCTGTCAGCTCCCTTCTCTCCCCTCTGGTCCGGTCAGCAACCTTCTCCCCCACTGCAAGTCTTGCGGTGTGAGTGCCGCGCGGAGCATTGCCATGGTAACCCATGGCAACGCTTTGACCCTGCGGCTCTCGCGAGACTTGCAGAGCTGACAGGGGAGCTGACCGGACCGGAGGAGAAGGGAGCTGACAAGAGCAGCAGGAAAGGTAAGTTACAGCTCCCTGACAGCCCCCAACAGGACTGCCGGGCTTGTAATGAGCAATGTAAGTTGCCATAATAAAGACATTGACTCGAGTGTAAGTCGAGTTGGGGTTTTTCAGCTTGCGCTACAGAGAAAAATACAAAAATGACAGATACATGATTTGGTGCTGCACAATTAATAACACTGTTTATTCAATAGCTAATCTAGATTTTCCCAATTATGGACAGGTGAAATATTTACAGTTTCTTTTAGACAAAATAGACAAACTTAAAAGGGGAAAGCATATCTGTGGTGACACCAACTTTGTGATGGATTATGATGGTGATACCACGATAGAACAACTACGCAGTTCAGAGGTTAATTGATTCATGTATTTGGACTATATGATTGGTGGAGATTGTTGCATTCTGGAAATAAGATTGTACGTACTATTTAACAGTGTACAATATGTACTCCAGAATCACCAGTTTCTGATTGTTGATTCAACTTTATCATTGGTGTTCAGACCAATCAATTGTTAGAATGTTTGATCTTATCATGTCCCTACCAGACCACACTTTCCTCCCTGTGAGTCAAGAGATTCTGACGGGTATGATGCTCAGGTGTTGGATGATGCACTGCTGAAAGCCTGTGTGTCTCCGGTGCTCCCAAGAATAGCTCCTGAACCTAGATTGGTGTTCCCGATGACCTTCCATAATTCATCTAGTAAGGTATCAGCTATTGTCAAAGATAATTGGAAGATGATCTCGGCGGATGACACTCTGCCGAAGATTTTTAAGGAAAGACCCCTTATCTGTTATAAAAAGAACAAAAGCCTCAGAGACATTTTGGTCCATACTGATTCAGTTGATAGTTATTCTGGGACAATTAAATGCAATATACGTGGGTGCGTGCGTTGCCTAGGGTGTGTGACCTGTGGACATATGATTCCAGCAAAGAAATTCAACCATCCACACAAGAATAAGGTATATGACATAAAACATACCATCACCTGCAGGACCCAGTTTGTTATATATAAGCTAGTCTGCCCATGTGGACTCCATTACGTGGGCAAGACTGAAACACAGTTATGCGAAAGGATCAGAGGCCACCGTTCAAGTATCAGATTAGCTTATAGGGATGGACAATCAGATAAGCCAGTCGCTCAGCACTTTTTTGACAAGAAACATCCACTGACATCATTAAAGTTTATGGGTATAGATCACATTCCTCCCCCCGTAGGGGAGGTGATAGAGGAAAAATGTTGCTGCAAAAGGAGGCGTTTTGGATTCATCAGTTGAATACAGTGGCTCCTATGGGGTTGAATGAAAGTAACTCATACCATTCTTTTGTATAAAGGTTTCTAGCTAGTTTAGTTTTATTATTGTTGTTTTTAGTTATTAGAAAGTAACTGGAATTGTATTTGGATGTATATAGATACTGTATATATGGATAGTATGTTGCACTGTGATTTGATATGCACTTTATAGCATTGCATGTTATCACTTTATTTTTTTGCACCTGCACTTTATATTTCTATTATCTCTGATTACTTGATCCATTATATGATATGCACTGTATTACTTCAGCCCATTGGGTTAATCTATATGTTACTAAAGCACTAAGAGATACTTATACCTATATGGTATTTCACATTGATCTAGCTATCATACCTATATGGTATTTCACATTGATCTAGCTATCATAGTCTAATTTTTATCCTTGGCTTTCACAAACATACTTTATAATGATCTGGTACTGTTATTTTATCAGATGTACAGTTCAGATGGCCGCACTGGTGTTTTGTTATGTATACTTGGTTGCCTGGGTGATGGGGGAACTCATTCGCAAGCACGTAACATGTGGGGGCGTGACGTACATTGATGCGCGCGCATATCCGGAAGTGTACAGGGTGCCGGTGGGAACGCACGAGAACACACCTGGGTGAGTTATTTGATTGAATATTTTGGTATTTAATGTCCATTTAGTATACTGTACGTTGTTGTTGTCTTATCCTCTGACCCTGAAGAAGGTCCCGAACGGGGACCGAAACGTTGGTCATATTTTAAAATTATTTGAATACATTTTTTGTTTTAAGTCCGGAGAGCAGCCTTCCTTATTGGTTTTTATATATATATATATATATATATATATATATATATATATATATATATATATATATATATATACATTTTTTTAAATAATACTTTATTGTGGTAAAGATTTGCGATTACAAGAGAAATAAAACATACATCTGGCTGCTTACATCATCAAGTGTAACTCATGATATCATAGGAAGGTCTGTACATTCAGTAATCTGTGCTTGATAAGATTGTACGTACAATCTTATTTCCAGAATGCAACAATCTCCACCAATCATATAGTCCAAACACATGAATCAATTAACCTCTGAACTGCGTAGTTGTTCTATCGTGGTATCACCATCATAATCCATCACAAAGTTGGTGTCACCACAGATATGCTTTCCCCTTTTAAGTTTGTCTATTTTGTCTAAAAGAAACTGTAAATATTTCACTTGTCCATAATTGGGAAAATCTAGATTAGCTATTGAATAAACAATGTTATTAATTGTGCAGCACCAAATCATGTATCTGTCATTTTTGTATTTTTCTCTGTAGCGCAAGCTACCGTATATACTCAACTATAAGTCGAGTTTTTCAGCACATTTTTTGTGCTGAAAAAACCCAACTCGAGTTGAGCGGACACCTGGATGTTCGGGTTTGCCGAGTTCAGCCGAACTTCAACAAAATGTTTGAGTTCGGGCTCGAACTTGACCGGAACTTGACCCCGAACCCGAACCCTATTGAAGTCAGTGGGGACCCGAACTTTAGGGCACTAAAATGCCTCTAAAAAAGTCCTGGAAAGGACTAGAGGGCTTCAAAAGGAAGTAAAAAGGGGGTAAGAGTAGGACAAGTGCCCTGCAAACAAATGTGGATAAGGAAATAACTTAAAATAATATAAAATAAGCACCCGCTTAGTAGAAAACTCCCTAATTACCACGGTATTAGGGAGCTATCTACAAAAAGGCTGAAAGACCTAAATTGGTCTTTCAGGCACATTTACTAATACTAAGTAAAGATTACTTGTATTACTAAATTCAGCCCCTACTCGCTGTACCGCCAGTAGGGGCATGTCTAGTAAACATTGAGCTGTAAAAAAAAATGTAAAAACATAAAAACCTATTGGCCCCCACCCCTGAACGGTGGGTGGGGGCCCTAACGTAAAATAAGGAGGGGGCCCTACATAACAATGAGCGATGGGTGGGGTCCTAAAAAACAATGAGGGGTGGGGGACCTACTGTCCTCCTCCCGGCCCCCACCCATGAGCGGTGGGTGGGGGCCCTAAATTTATAATAATATTGTCCTCACAGGGGTGGGGGCCAGGGGGAGGACAGTAGGTGTTCCCCACTCAATCTTATTTAGGGCCCCCACCCACTGCGCAGGGGTGGGGGCTGGGGGGAGGACAGTAGGACCCCCCTCATTCTTTTTTAGGGCCCCCATTCTTTTTTAGGGCCCCCACCCACCGCTCGGGGGTGGGGGCCGGGGTAGATGACAGTAGGTCCCGCCTCATTGTTATGTAGGGCCCCCACCAGCCGCACAGGGGTGGGGGCCGTGGGGGAGGACAGAAGGTCCCCCCGCTCAATCTTATTTAGGGCTCCCACCCACCACGCAGGGGTGGGTGCCGGGGGGAGGACAATAGGTCCACTGGATGCTCACTGTTTACTAGACATGCCCCTACTCGCGGTATAGCGTGTAGGGGCTGAATTTACTAATACTAAGTAATCTTTACTTAGTATTAGTAAATGTGGCTGAAAGACCAATTTAGGTATTTCAGCCTTTTGTTAGATAGCTCACATGATAGCTCACATGCTGCACTGGCCAATCACAGCCATGCCATTAGATGGCTTTTAAGGGCACATGAGTCAAACACTTGTTGATTGGCTGCCCTGCAGTCTTTCAAAACGCACCATTAAATTGCCGAACACCGAACTCCAACCCGAACATACAGTGAAGTGTCCATGTTTGGGTCTGGGGTCCAAAAACCGTAATGTTCGGTACGAACCCAAACTTTCCAGTTCGGGTTCGCTCAACTCTACTTGAGACATAACACAGTGTGTTCTTCGAGTAACCTATGTATTCGATATGTTGAGTAATGATCAACAGAGGTTGTACATTTATGTTGTAACATAGACAAAGATGCATATAGTACTGGGCCTATGGTAGTATATGGGAAAGTTGTCAGTTTGATAGCATATACTGACAGGAAAGTATGCTAACAAGAATAGATATACATAAATCTCATTGATCTGAATATCCATCCAAATGTGAGCCTTAGATGAGAGCAGGAATGAAGAGAGTAGGGTGGGGGTGAGAGCAGAAGGATAGGGGACTACCTTGTGGAAGACTGTAAAACATATTGGACAGTAGCCAATCGCAGTGGCTTCAACTTAAGCCCTTACCATCTTACCCATAAATCCTTCTTCTCTATCCCGGAGATAATTGGGAAGAAACCTAATTATAGAAACATAGAAACATAGAATGTGATGGCAGATAAGAACCATTCGGCCCATCTAGTCTGCCCAGTTTTCTAAATACTTTCATTAGTCCCTGGCCTTATCTTATAGTTAGGATAGCCTTATGCCTATCCCACGCATGCTTAAACTCCCTTACTGTGTTAACCTCTACCACTTCAGCTGGAAGGCTATTCCATGCATCCACTACCCTCTCAGTAAAGTAATACTTCCTGATATTATTTCTGAACCTTTGTCCCTCTAATTTAAGACTATGTCCTCTTGTTGTGGTAGTTTTTCTTCTTTTAAATATAGTCTCCTCCTTTACTGTGTTGATTCCCTTTATGTATTTAAATGTTTCTATCATATCCCCCCTGTCTCGTCTTTCCTCCAAGCTATACATGTTAAGATCCTTTAACCTTTCCTGGTAAGTTTTATCCTGCAATCCATGAACCAGTTTAGTAGCCCTTCTTTGAACTCTCTCTAAGGTATCAATATCCTTCAGAAGATATGGTCTCCAGTACTGTGTACAGTACTCCAAGTGAGGTCTCACCAGTGTTCTGTACAATGGCATGAGCACTTCCCTCTTTCTACTGCTAATACCTCTCCCTATACAACGAAGCATTCTGCTAGCATTTCCTGCTGCTCTATCACATTGTCTGCCTACCTTTAAGTCATCAGAAATAATCACCCCTAAATCCCTTTCCTCAGATGTTGAGGTTAGGACTCTATCAAATATTCTGTACTCTGCCCTTGGGTTTTTACGTCCAAGATGCATTATCTTGCACTTATCCACATTAAATGTCAGTTGCCACAACTCTGACCATTTTTCTAGTTTACCTAAATCATTTGCCATTTGGCTTATCCCTCCTGGAACATCAACCCTGTTACATATCTTAGTATCATCCGCAAAAAGACACACCTTACCATCAAGACCTTCTGCAATATCACTAATTAAAATATTAAAGAGAATGGGTCCAAGTACAGATCCCTGAGGTACCCCACTGGTGACAAGCCCAAGCTTCGAATATACTCCATTGACTACAACCCTCTGTTGCCTGTCACTCAGCCACTGCCTTACCCATTCAACAATATTGGAATCCAAACTCAAAGATTGCAGTTTATTGATAAGCCTTCTATGTGCAACAGTGTCAAAAGCCTTACTGAAATCTAGGTAAGCAATGTCTACTGCACCACCCTGATCTATAATTTTAGTTACCCAATCAAAAAAATCAATAAGATTAGTTTGGCATGATCTCCCTGAAGTAAACCCATGTTGTCTCTGATCTTGAAATCCATGTGTTTTTAGATGTTCAACAATCCTATCCTTTAACATGGTTTCCATCACTTTCCCCACTACTGAAGTAAGGCTTACTGGCCTATAGTTGCCCGACTCCCCCCTATTACCTTTCTTGTGAATGGGCACAACATTCGCTAACTTCCAATCTTATGGGACTACTCCTGTTAACAATGATTGGTTAAATAAATCTGTTAATGGTTTTGCTAGTACACCACTAAGCTCTTTTAATAGCTTTGGGTGTATTCCATCAGGTCCCATTGACGTATTTGTCTTTACTTTTGACAGTTGAAATAGAACCTCTTCCTCTGTAAACTCACGTGTAATAAATGACTCATTTATCCTTTTTCTTAACTGAGGTCCCTCTCCTTCATTTTCATCTGTAAATACCATACAAAAATATTCATTGAGGCAGTCAGCTAGACATTTATCCTCATCTACATACCTTCCTTCTTTTGTTTTTAATCTAACTAATCCTTGTTTTACTTTTCTTTTCTCATTTATGTATCTAAAAAAATTTTTGTCCCCCTCTTTTACTGACTGTGCTATGTGCTGTGTGATTTGGAAGCTCTTCTAACTTGCTTAGCCTCTTTCTGCCTAATCTTATAGGTCATTCTGTCTTCCTCACTCTGGGTTTTCTTATCATTACTAAATGCTAATTTTTAGTTTTTTACTATTTTGGCCACATCTGCGGAGTACCACAGTGGTTTCTTGAATTTTTTGCTTTTAATGACAAGCCTAATGCAATTTTCTTTTGCTTTCAGTAGTGCAACTTTTAAATAATCCCATTTCTCTTGGAATCCATTTAAATTGCTCCAGTGTGATAATGACTCTTTTGCACATATTCTTAATTTAGAAAAGTCTGTTTTTCTAAAGTCTAAAACTTTTGTTTTTGTGTGGTGTGACTCAGTCACTGTTCTTATATTAAACCACACTGACTGATGATCACTGGATCCTAAACTTTCACCTAGAGAAATATCTGATACCAAATCTCCATTTGTTAACACTAAATCTAGTATAGCCTCTTTACGAGTTGGTTCCTCAACGACTTGTTTTAGAGACAATCCCAGTAGGGAGTTTGAAATATGTTTGCTCCTGGCACAAGTAGCTAATTTTGTTTTCCAATTCACATCAGGAAGATTAAAGTCACCCATGATGATAACTTCCCCCTTCATTGTCATTCTAACCTTGATTAGGCTAGATTTTATGCTATCCTTCACATACAGGGCCACCCCTCCCCCTTTCTTGCCTTCCCTGTCTTTTCAATATAAAGAGTACCCTGGTATTGCTGTGCCCCAGTCATTTTTCTCATTATACCATGTCTCAGTAACAGCGACTAAATCTACACTATCAGTTGCCATTATTGCCACAAGTTCATGGATCTTATTCCCTAAACTGCGAGCATTTGTAGACATGACTCTAAGCTTATCATTTTTTAACACACTTGCTACAGGCACCTTCTGTCCTTGTTTTGGGGGACAATTGGATTGATGTTTTATCACCCTTTTGCCCCCCCTCCTAGTTTAAATACATCCTAGAAAAATCTCATTATCTCCCAGGATAGAGACCATCGCCATTTTAAAACACAATAATTAAAGTACAGTAAAATACATAACTGAAGAAATACCGAATCAATATGGTTTGTGTAACGTATCCCCAGATAGACTGGATCTGAGTGCATATTCCTACTGAATAGCGCTCAGATCTGATGTACCTAGTTCAATCGCCATGGAGTCAAAGTCTTTCACAAGTCCTTCGGTATACGAATGACTCCATGGGATGGCTATCTGGGTAAAGTCCATACGAATGTTAGAAACTCCAGAACTGACCGGTGTTCGTACGCCTCGACGAAATAGAAGGCGGACGGCAACTTCCAACGGTGTTCGGTAGATAAAGTGTCCGTTTTTAGTTCCATAGAATTTGCACCGAACACCGCTGATTCTCCTCGTGTCCCAAAATGGCCGCCGCCTCATGGTCGGCATACAAACGACAACCACCCGTACGAATGGAATGGAGAGGTATCTGCGGTTAACCACAACGTTCTAATTGGGGCCAAGAGGTTAACCAGCAGCACACTCCTCCAGCGAAATCCAGCGAAAATAAAGGCAAACAGACGAACCAGCAATACAAGTCTATACAGATGGATCTGTCACACCGATTTATGCCAGGGAATTGTGTATATCGGTACCCGGAACATTGAGGTGTGATAGAATTTACTTTGATTCCAAGGTTCAAGCGTATAGGTGTCATATTAGATATCCTATATTAAAATTGACTAACTGGACTCAGGAAATGCTTGCTGCTTAAAACAGCACTTAAGACCATATATGTCTAGTTCCGGGAGCAGATAGCCCCCACCTGAGCTGTCTTTTCTCAAATCATTCTGTTCTTCTCTTTCTCTGAACTTATTTGTTATATGTACATGACGGTCATCCATATGTATTATCTGTACTCCTTTCACCCTTCCCCTCCATTCCTACTACTGTCCAATGAGTATTTGCACATAAGCACATACTTTTAATGTATAAAAACACAAATGACACATAAATGTCAGAGGCTTCTTTTGATAACCAACACGTGTCTGGTGTCTAATTCATGCTTCTCCAAGTGCACTTGAAATTATAATAATTTGGGCTTCCTCTGAATATATCAAAGATCAATAATTTTGATCTATTTCAGAGGCTTCCAGTCTCACCCATTGTTTTGTGGTATTAGGGTTTGACCACTCGTAAACCCTTGCTAGACATACTGCCTTTTGATATGTTTCAAGGTTAGGGAGTCACAGCCCCCCCAGGGAATTACGCCTGGTCAGGGTGAGGAAAGGGATTCATACGAATGAAGTAAACAGTTTTTGGGATTCTGTGAAAAAGGATTTTGGGAAGGATCTCGTAAGTGCTTGTAGTAAGTATAGAAAGTGAGGAAGCACATTCATTTTTAAAATATTTACCTGGCACAACCAAGTAAAGTGTGGCTTGTGCCATTGCTTGAGATCACGGGTCACTTATTGTATAAGTGGTGGGAAATTGAGCTCTTAAGTCTTTGCAAGATTGCTGGGAAGCAAACCACCCAGACATTTAATGGCCATTAGGGCCCATTTAAAGGGACAATTTTGTGAGATAGCTGTTTTGGTATCTGGCGTTATGTTCAGTGCCAGGAGTTCACTTTTGTCAAAGTTAACTTGGAAGTTCGATAGTTCGTTATAGCTTGTTATTTCTTGGAGGAGGTGTGGCATTGTGTTTATTGGATTGGAGACCATGAAAAGCAGATTGTCTGCGAAAGCTGCAATTTTGCTCGCATTCCCTGGATATCAGGGTTGTCCCGTATACCTTGTATAAAGGGTTCAATGACTAAAATAAATAAAAGAGGCGATAGGGGGGAATCCCTGTTTCATGCCATTCTTAATGCTGACTGGGTTTTATAGTTGTCCATTTATTTTGAGTCTAGCTGTGGGCGTGGAGTATTAAACCTCAGTAATTATCTATTATCCAATATATGGGCAACAGATAAGGGGTTGTGTTTGGTATTGTCGCAGGATATTAATTTAAGGCAGCGATCCCTGTCTGTAGGTAATCAGATTAAACTAATTATGCTAGGTCCAGTGGATAAGCTCCTGTTCACCTAAACCTCAGGTCTAAGAGGTAATTTTAGATATATTCTCAAAACCCTGGCTAGGGGGTTCTATGGCTATTGCACTAACAGGTGACTGCATAAAAAGAGTAGGGAACGGAGTAAGTCATACCTAGAAATAATAAAATTTGTATCAACAGTGAACATACAGCGCATATAGAACAACTGATTCCTGAAATGGCAATGACATTGACATATCCTCATTCTGCGTTGTGTCTGGAAAAGTTCTACAATTAAATGCTACCTGTGGTAGCATTTAAAATAGAAGCTCTGCTTCACTCCCACTTTATTTGATTGCTATTTCCTGTCCTGTGTGTTTTATACCCCGCCTCCTATAGATTGTAAGCTTGTTTGAGCAGGGTGTTCTTCAACCTATCGTTCATGTAAGTTTTCTTGTAATTGTCCTATTTATAGTTAAATCCCCCCTCTCATAATATTATAAAGCGCTACAGAATCTGTTGGTGCTATATAAATGGTAATAATAATAATAATAATAATAATAATAATATCTCACATTGAGCCACTAGGGACTACACAGTGAGCACTATTTGTTGTCTCTTTTGATCTCGAGAATTGGACATCAGTGACGGAGAAGAACCCATTTATATCCCATAAGCGGGGATTAAACCGCTGTATGCGCTTCACCCCAGAGCTGGTTATTAGCTATGGCAAATGTGAGTTCTATACTATTACTCCTTTACGTCCACACTTGAATTTTACATACTGCACCATTGGTTGTCCTTCTCTCTCTTTTTATCTTTCATATAAAGTGGATCCACCACAACAACCTTACCATCAAAGACCATTTGTAAGGATAAAATATTTTGACTTTTTCCTTTTAACTGGACTTTTTATCACTGAGTGTGGCACAGCCTTTTTTATTGTTTTTACTTTTTATGTGTGTCAGTGAGCATGTCTGTAGTAAGCTTGTGTGTGGATGTGTCAGTGAGTGTCAGTGAGCATGTCTGTAGTAAGCATATATGTGTGTCAGTGTGCATGACTGCAGCGAGCATGTGTGTGTGTCAGTGAGCATGTCTATAGTAAGCATCTTTGTGTATACCAGTGAGTGTTTGTCTGTAGTAAGCTTGTGTGTACCTGTAAGCTTGTCTGTGTTTGGCAATTATCTGATGTGTGTCAAGGAGATTGCCTGTGTACCAGTGAACATGTGTGCTTGTGTCAATTAGATTGTCTGTGCCTGCATGTGAGTATGCTTACTGTATAATTAAATTTTTTACCCTGAATTACTAATATTTATCATTTAAAAAGGTATATATCAATAATAAAAATGTGTGTGTATATATATATATATATATATATATATATATATATATATATATACAGTTGCAAGAAAAAGTATGTGAACCCTTTGGAATGATATGGATTTCTGCACAAATTGGTCATAAAATGTGATCTGATCATCATCTAATCACAACAATAGACAATCACAGTCTGCTTAAACTAATAACACACAAAGAATGAAATGTTGCCATGTTTTTATTGAACACACGATGTAAACATTCACAGTGCAGGTGGAAAAAGTATGTGAACCCCTAGACTAATGACATCTCCAAGAGCTAATTGGAGTGAGATATCAGCCAACTGGAGTCCACTCAATGAGATGAGATTGGAGGTGTTGGTTACAGCTGCCCTGCCCTATAAAAAACACACACCAGTTCTGGGTTTGCTTTTCACAAGAAGCATTGCCTGATGTGAATGATTTCTCGCACAAAAGAGCTCTCAGAAGACCTATGATTAAGAATTGTTGACTTGCTGTTCATCAGTCCACGGTAAGACAAATTGTCTATAAATGGAGAAAGTTCAGCACTGCTGCTACTCTCCCTATGAGTGGCCGTCCTGTAAAGATGACTGCAAGAGCACAGTGCAGACTGCTCAATGAGGTGAAGAAGAATCCTAGAGTGTCAGCTAAAGACTTACAAAAGTCACTGGCAAATGCTAACATCCCTGTTAGCGAATCTACAATACGTAAAACACTAAACAAGAATGGATTTCATAGGAGGATACCACAGAGGAAGCCACTGCTGTCCAAACAAAATATTGCTGCACGTTTACAGTTTGCACAAGAGCACCTGGATTTTCCACAGCAGTACTGGCAAAATATTCTGTGGATAGATGAAACCAAAGTTGAGTTGTTTGGAAGAAACACACAACACTATGTGTGGCAAAAAAGAGGCACAGCACACCAACATCAAAACCTCATCCCAACTGTGAAGTATGGTGGTGGGGGCATCATGGTTTGGGGCTGCTTTGCTGCGTCAGGCCCTAGACGGATTGCTATCATCGAAGGAAAAATGAATTCCCGAGTTTATCAAGAGATTTTGCAGGAGAACTTAAGGCCATCTGTCTACCAGCTGAAGCTCAAGATGGGTGTTGCAACAGGACAATGACCCAAAGCATAGAAGTAAATCAACAACAGAATGGCCTAAACAGAAGAAAATACGCCTTCTGAAGTGGCCCAGTCAGAGTCCTGACCTCAACCCGATTGAGATGCTGTGGCATGACCTCAAGAAAGCGATTCACACCAGACATCCCAAGAATATTGCTGAACTGAAACAGTTCTGTAAAGAGGAATGGTCAAGAATTACTCCTGACCGTTGTGCACGTCTGATCTGCAACTACAGGAAACGTTTGGTTGAAGTTATTGCTGCCAAAGGAGGTTCAACCAGTTATTAAATCCAAGGGTTCACATACTTTTTCCACCTGCACTGTGAATGTTTACATGGTGTGTTCAATAAAAACATGGCAACATTTCATTCTTTGTGTGTTTATTAGTTTAAGCAGACTGTGATTGTCTATTGTTGTCACTTAGATGATGATCAGATCACATTTTATGACCAATTTGTGCAGAAATCCATATCATTTCAAAGGGTTCACATACTTTTTCTTGCAACTGTATATATACACATATATATATATATATATATATATATATATATATATATATACAGTATCTCACAAAAGTGAGTACACCCCTCACATTTGTGTAAAAAATGTATATCTTTTCATGTGACAACACTGAAGAAATTACACTCTGCTACAATGTAAAGTAGTCACTTTACAGCCTTATAACAGTGTAAATTTGCTGTCCCCTGAAGTCCCCTGAAGTAACTCAACACACAGCCATTAATGTCTAAACCGTTGGCAACAAACATGAGTACACCCCTAAGTACAAACGTCCAAATTTGGCCCAAAGTGTCAATATTTTGTGTGGCCTCCATTATTTTCCAGCACTGCCTTAACCCTCATGTTCATGAAGTTCACCAGAGCTCCACAGGTTGCCACTGGAGTCCTCTTTCATTTTACCATGATGACATTAAGGAGCTGGTGGATGCTAGAGACCTTCTGTTTGAGGATGCCCCAAAGATGCTCAATAGGGTTTAGGTCTTGAGACATGTTTGGCCAGTCCATCACCTTTACCTTCAACTTTTTTAGTAAGGCAGTGATAATCGTGGAGGGGTGTTTGGGGTCGCTATCATGTTGAAATACTGCCCTTCAACCCAGTCTCCAAAGGGAGGGGATCATGCTCTGCTTCAGTATGTCACAGTATATGTTGGCATTTATGGCTACCTCAATGAACTGTAGCTCCCCAGTGCCGGCAGCATTCATGCAGGCCCAGACTATGACACTCCCACCACCATACTTGACTGCAGGCAAGGCACACTTTGTACTCCTCATCTGGTTGCCACCACACATGCTTGAAACTTTTGAAGCCAGAATATCCAATTTTTTAACAGCAAGAATAGAGGACTAAATATTTATTTGGGTTTTCTGTCCAACTACCAACAATGTACATGAACACTCTCCCAACATTATCTCACTGTTCTGTCATATGTATCCACATCTTATAATGCATTGCAATGATATGTTTATTTTATCTATATACAAAGTACTATGTACAGACATATGCTTTCCCATACTCTTATGCATGTATGCTTAAATATGTGGCTGTGCATTTATATTTGTGTATTTGAATTCATGTGCGGATCTCTGTGAAGCATGGAGGAAGTGACAGACTGACATCACTTCCTCCCTGCCGGTTGATTCCTAGATTGGCTCATAAAGTGCTGGCACCCGACCGGCACAAATCATGTATAACATCCTGGAAAACCAACACACAGAATCTGATATACATTGTATGTCAGATTGTGTGTGTGATTTCTGGGGTATTATACATGACATGAGGGTGTCAGGGAGCCGCAGGCAAAATGAGGGAGTCTCCCAGAACTACTGGGGAACTTGGGATGTCTGTTAATTAGTTTAGATTCTATCTTTCTGTCTGACTATCTGTAGTCTGTCGGTCTATCTCATAATTGGCCTGTTTGTCTTAATGACTTCCTATCTGTCTATCAGTTTGCTTTCAATATTTAAAGACACGTAATGCTAGCAACTTGTCGGATTCTATTCTGCATGTGTGCATATATAAAAACAAATGAATGAACACTGATTTTCAGCTATGGAATCGGTTAGACAAAAGCTTCTATCCAGCATTAAAATCGCAGAAGAATCATAAAAAGGAATACAATGCAGTGCTAATTATGACACTAAACAACAATCGCACACATTTGAAAAAGCAGTTTTATTTTGTGGATTATCCTTAAAATTGCATACTGAAGTCCAACTACTTTTCCAAATACCAGAACAGATGTATGTTGCAAAAACATTACTTTGATGCATGTCGCAGCTGTTATTAATAAACAGGGTTTGTAACAATTACAATTATTATTCAGAGAAAGCTTATTTAACATTCCCATTGGTTCAGTAAAGGGAAAGATACCAAGTGCTTTACTCAAGTGTAAATTATATGTACTTAACACTTGGCCAGTAATCATGTATGACTTTGAAGTGGTACGTTGCAATACTAAAATATGGATATTCAAGATCCACTAGACAAGTATTTTTTTATTTTTTTGGCAAATTTGACATCTTGGCAAAAATAACCCTTAACCTTCTCCCCCATTATTCATTATTAGAATAAATTGCTTCACTTCTCTTAACAAATCTCTGCTGGTTAAACCTCTAATTGCAGGAGATGTCTGCACCCATCTGTCGGATTACCTCAATGAACATGCAGGCCCAGACCATGACACTCCCACCACCATGCTTGACTGTAGACACACTTTGTACTCCTAACCTGGTTGCCACCAAACACGCTTGACACCATCTGAACCAAATGAGTTTATCTTGGTCTCATCAGACCACAGGACATGGTTCCAGTAATCCATGTCCTTAGTTTGCTTGTCTTCAGCAAACTGTTTGCAGGCTTTCTTGTGCATAACCTTCTGGGGCAACAGCCATGCAGACCAATTTGATGCAGTATGTAGCGTATTGTCTGAGCACTGACAGATTGACCCCCCACCCCTTCAACCTCCGCAGCAATGCTGCTGCACTCATATGTCTTTTTCCCTAAGACAACCTCTGGATATGACACTGAGCACGTGCACTCAACTACCTTGGTCAGCCATGGTGAGGTCTGTTCTGAGTGGAACCAGTCCTGTGAAACCACTGTATGGTCTTTCCCACAGTGCTGCAGCTTAGTTTAAGGGTCTTGTCAATCTTCCTATAGCCTATGCCATCTTTATGTAGAGCAATGATAGTTTTTTTTCAGATCCTCAGAGATCTTTGCCATGAGGTTCCATGTTGAACTTCCAGTAATCAGTATGAGAGAGTGTGACCAAGAGAGCGATAACACCCAAATTAACACACCTGTTTCCTATTCACACCTGAGACCTTGTAACACTAACGAGTCACATGACACCAGAGAGGGAAAATGGCTAATTGGGACAAATTTGGACATTTCCACTTAGGGGTGTACTCACTTTAGTTGCCAATGGTTTAGACATTAAAGACTGTGTGTTGAGTTATTTGGAGGGGACAGCAAATTTACACTATTATACAGGCTGTACACTTACTACTTTGCATTGTAGAAGAGTGAAATTTCTTCAGTGTCGTCACATGAAAAGTTATAATAAAATATTTACAAATATGTGAGGGGTGTACTCACATTTGTGAGATACTGTATATACACGATAAATTATATTTTCATTTATGTTCTTTACATTACGGCAGTACGATAGATAGATGAAGTGTTTAAATATTTAAATATGGAGAAGTTAAGTGTAACTAAAGTTTGAGTTGGAGAAACTAAGAGAAGTTTCTGTAAAAATGTCTAAGTCCCAGAATTGATCTGGATAACAAAGAACTTTAACAGGGTGTGTGAAGAATTCCATAGGGAAAATAGTGTCTGTCCTTGAGAATGTTTGCCCTCAAAAGTGTATCCTTATTCCCTTTGTTCAAATGTAAAAAATGAGAGATTTCTGTCGCTTGCTTTTTATATCTGTAGCAGCTTCAACTTTACGAACCAGAGTTTATTTCTTCTGGTAGGAGGTGAGAATAAATAGGGGAATGCCAAAAAGGAGCACTTTCAACTGAAGTCCTTAGTTCCAATGAAGCAATATGAAAAATAGAAGGGACAAAACCCTAATATAGTGTAGTATTTAAGGTATCAAATATGGCAAATAAAATAAATTGCACTTACACTTTTCTGGAGCTAAAGATCAGCTCCAGATCACTGCGCCTGAACGGTGCAAACTCCATCTGTGGATAAGTAGATGGTCCTATATGAAGAGGTGTCTTTAGTATTCGATGTATGGTCAGCAGTGGTAGTAGCGGTTCTCACATTCTATGTATTTTGGTATGCCAGCAGCCAGTGCTCCAATAATATAAAATTAGAGCATAATACAATAGAGAGAAAAGAAAGTATAAAAAAAATCGTATCTTACAGTTTTCACATATGATTAAAACAAATTGTATTTAATAAAAAAGGAGTGAAAACCAGAAAATATGTCTTTAAGAGAGTCCCAAAATGGCCGCCACAGTGTATCTTATGAGAGTACAAACATGTCCGCCACCGGCCAACTTGGGGATATTATGGGAGATATGACTTGTAAAAAATAAGCTAGATGGTGTAATAAGGTCTTATAGAGGGTGGGAGAAAGGGAGACCCTGTCCCTACCCGAAATAAGGGTTTTTAGAGGGACGGATGCTGGGAACTTGATGCCTGTAGTACACTAAACTGAGTGTACAAATATGGCATCACAGCCTGCCCCATGTGATCAGCATGGGCCGTGTCATCATAACAACCAAAGATTCAAGCCAGCAAGAGAGATTGGGAGGGACAGAGGAGGGTATAATAAAATATTAGACTCCCATACATAGAGAGAGAAAGAAGAAGGGAACTCTGGGACTTGAAGTCTCAGGAAAAAATAAGCTTTATATTAAGTATATAGTAGAAGAGGGATATAATAATAAAATAATAAAAGAATATGGATAGAAGAGATATAGAGACATATAAAATA
Organism: Pelobates fuscus; assembly: GCF_036172605.1. Taxonomy (NCBI): domain Eukaryota; kingdom Metazoa; phylum Chordata; class Amphibia; order Anura; family Pelobatidae; genus Pelobates; species Pelobates fuscus. The sequence continues at coordinate 347,994,446 of NC_086317.1, read as the reverse complement.
AAAATAAAAACTTTTAATAAAAAGATTTAATAAAACACCACTTAACTCCTTAAGGACACATGCCATGTGTGACATGTCAAGATTCCCTTTTATTCCAGATGTTTGGTCCTTAAGGGGTTAAACAGCTTAGTGAATATATAAATGACAGATAATAAAATATATGAGCATAATTCCAAAATATATAGAAGATAATAAGAAAAGCAGTTTCCATGGCACAAAATATTAAACATCTGGGATCTTTATTATGAGTTTAAAATGTTTAGACAAAGAATAGTTTTAAAAACCTTTAGATATATTTCTGCAATGTTTTGCTGTGCAAGTTTATAGACTCCTGGTAGTCATGCCAACATATTGTATTTTGCACGGACATTCTAAAAGGTATATTACATTTTTTGAATGACATGTGATGAAGCTGTTAATATCATATCTTTAAGGAGAATATATATATTTGAAAGTATAAATTTTTGTGTCTTCTTTAATTGTGCTTCTACAAGCTAAGCATGTTTTACATTTGTAGAAGCCTTTTTGTTGGTTAAAAGATAATTGTTTAGGATTAGTTTTCCTCGTATAGTTCTGTGTAAGGCATTATTTGAATTTAAGGGCTCCTCTAAAAAATTTTTTAGGTTTATCAGGTAAGATATTTTTTAAATAAGCATCTTCCCTTAAAATACCCCAAATGTTTTTTTAATATTTTTTTTTTCCATTTTAAAACTTTTATTATTAAAATCTAAAACAATAGGTAAAATAAAATATTTATTATGATTTGAGTTATGGTACTGTAACAGCTGATTTCTGTCAAGGTGTTTTATTTCTGTGATAAGGGTATTGATATCCTTTTCTTTGCATTGCTTTTTTTAAAGCTTTTCTTTAAGATTGCATGCTTGTTGTTGAAATACCTCATTATCGGTGCAATTAAGTCTTATCCTAATGAGTTGACTTTTGGAACAATGTTTAACCATGATGGATGGTGACAGCTAGCAAATTTTATGAATGTATGTAAGTTTTTGAAGAAGGTTTTAGTATGTAGTTGATTATTTTCAACATAAATCTCTAAATCAAGGAATTTAACTTTTGTGGTACTGATTTGTGTATTAAGTTTGATACCCCTGTCATTGTCGTTTAAAGCATAACAACACGTTTAAATTCTCTTCTGTGCCCTCCCAAGTAAAAAACAGGTCATCTATATACCTTTGATATAAAGCAAGATGTGTGTTCCATTTAGAATTTGACCAAATAAAAGAGTCCTCCCACTCAGCCATAAAAAGGTTGGCATAGCTTGGTGCTACCCTCGTACCCATGGCAGTGCCTTTCTGTTGTAGATATAAACAATCATTAAACCAAAAATAATTATTATTTAAAGTAATGTCCAGGCCCTCCAATATAAAATTAGGCATGGTCAAAGGGATAGTGGTGAGTGGGATCTAGAGTTACATGATGGTGCAGGTATGTTTCTCCTAAAAGGATGTGGGCGTGATGATGAGTAGAAAAACTGGTGAGTATAAGTGCTCAATATCTATAACTAGTAGCAAATCACTAACAAGGGGTTTTCTCCACCTTTGTGAAGTGGATAGTAAAGATAACAGACAGGGGGTGATCAGTGCTCAAGATTATATATATATATATATATATATATATATATATATATATATATATATACACACATGATACAGATGATATTCTTAGTATTTGTATCTACAAGTACAAAGCAAGAAACAGATTACAGTGCAGTACAGTAGATGTTTGTGAAGGGAGTACAAATGGGCAAAATTGCACATTCACAGAAAAGAAGGGGGGTGTTAGGGGCAAAAAGTTTACATAGCTAACCATAACATTCCAGTATCAGTTTAATACAGAAGAAGTTACTCTGTCCACTGCACTATTCTCAATCATGTATTGTAAGGTTACCCATTTATAGATGCTCATTAGATTAAACCCGTGGGCAGCGTATTAGCCTATGTGGATTGTTTTTGGTGCATTTTTGGGCTTGTGATATTGTCGCAGTGGATTCTGTGGTGGCTGGACGCCGTGCTTTGGTATGGTGTTGGGGGGTGGGCGGGTAGGGTAAACTCAGATTCTTCAGCTATACCTTTGGTGTTTGTTATTGTGATGTTATCATTTTGCACATTGTGGTGATGCATGTGTGTCATTGGTTGGTAATTGGATTTGGTAGGTCTTCCCTGGCAGTCACGTGAGATCCCCCTCGATGAGTCGCTATTTAAGGGGGTGAGCTTGAGTTTTATTGCTGTGGGGCAGAAGAAGTAGGGCTATGTTACAAAGAGGACAACAAGTCCTTTGATCTATTGATTATATTTTCTAGAGATTGTTCAGTTTGGATCTGTAATTATCCCATGTTGCCCACGCTTTGGACCAGTACTTGGCATGTAGCTGGGTACGCCTGGTCATAATTTCAAATTGACTATTTGTCTCCACTACCTTTATGCATTGATCTATTGTGGGAGAGGATGTTGCTTTCCACTGCCTGCTGATAACCGTGAGGGCTGCGATGATGATGTTGTAGAGGAGGTATCTCTAGTTCGTTTGGATGTTTTTTGGTAGGAGCAAGAGTAGAAAGGTTTTAGGTCTGTAAGGACCCCTGCACAATGTTCTGCCATACAAGCTCTATCTTGCCAATATTTAGTGAGTCAGGGGCAGTGCCACAAGGTATGTATCATGGATCCTTTGTCATCTTGGCATCTCCAACATGTGTCGGATGCATTGGGGAATCTGCAATTTGAGGCGGGTGGGGTCCAGATACCAGCGGTGGAAGAGTTTACGTGATAGTTCACAATTGGACATGCACAACATCATAGGCCTATGGGCTGCAAATATATCATTCCATTGGGAGTAGGTCAGGGCATGTGTTATATCCTTTTCCCATGCCTTTTTGAAATGGAAGGAGTTTATGCATTGTACCAAGTGTTCTGAGGCATAGACTATGGAGATAAGTTTGAGATGATGTTTAAACAAATCTTCTCAGCTTCTGTAAACTGTGGTCCGTGTAATTCTGCAGTTGTGGCGAGGGGTTGTGTTTTTATCTCTGATTGAATTTGCATGTATGAGAAGTGGGCTATGGTAGGCAGATTGAATTATGTCCGATGTTCAGTGAATTTTTTGAGGTTGGAACCCTCTAGTAGTTAGGACAGAGTGTATACGCTGTGTCTGCTCCAGATCTTATCATTAAAATCAGAGATGAGTAGTAGCAGGTGTCAGGGATCTTACCTGGAGTGGGAGTCCGGCACGCAGAGTTAAAGCACCCTTTGCAATTCGACACAGGCCGAGGGGACTCAAGACCGAAATCCCCAGTGCACTGGAGCTGAAATAACCAGTGCTTCCTGGAATGCAGTACAGACAAGGGATATCCAGAAGAGTAGTCAGGAACAGAATCAGAAGTCAGGACAGGCGGCAATCAGGTGAAAATGGTAGACGAGCAGAGGATCAAAACCAGGAGTCAGATGAATAACAGTGAAACCAAACAGGAACAAATTATCTGACAATGAGTACCCAACAGGGCATGGGCATCCACAGGGAGGGGCAAGGGGGGGGGGGGCACTTGCCCCCCCCCCTGCATTTTTCAGCTTGTTCTGCTGATTTTCGTGTGAAATTGAAAATACAGTGCAATACCGGTGCCGGCCAGTAGGTGGCGCTGTGTATGGAGAGAGACAGGAACAGGAAGCTGCATCTTATCCCTGCATCTCTCTGACTGAATCCGCAAGGGAGCAACACATGCAGGCAACAGAGACAGCCTACACATCAGGTAAGTGAGAGATGGGGGGAGATAGCCTGTAGATTAGGGGAGTGGGGCATATGGGGGGGGGGGCAGAGATAGCCTAGCGATCAGTGAAGTGAGGCATATGGGTGGGGGGGCATAGATAGCCTAGAGATCAGTGAAGTGAGGCATATGGGTGGGGGGGGGCAGAGATAGCCTAGAGATCAGTGAAGTGAGGCATATGGGGGGGGGGGGCAGAGATAGCCTAGAGATCAGTGAAGTGAGGCATATGGGGGGGGGGGGCAGAGATAGCCTAGAGATCAGTGAAGTGAGGCATATGGGGGGGGGGGCAGAGATAGCCTAGAGATCAGTGAAGTGAGGCATATGGGGGGGGCAGAGATAGCCTAGAGATCAGTGAAGTGAGGCATATGGGGGGGGGGGCAGAGATAGCCTAGAGATCAGTGAAGTGAGGCATATGGGGGGGGGGCAGAGATAGCCTAGAGATCAGTGAAGTGAGGCATATGGGGGGGGGCAGAGATAGCCTAGAGATCAGTGAAGTGAGGCATATGGGGGGGGGCAGAGATAGCCTAGAGATCAGTGAAGTGAGGCATATGGGGGGGGGGGCAGAGATAGCCTAGAGATCAGTGAAGTGAGGCATATGGGGGGGGGGGCAGAGATAGCCTAGAGATCAGTGAAGTGAGGCATATGGGGGGGGGCAGAGATAGCCTAGAGATCAGTGAAGTGAGGCATATGGGGGGGGGGGCAGAGATAGCCTAGAGATCAGTGAAGTGAGGCATATGGGGGGGGGGGGCAGAGATAGCCTAGAGATCAGTGAAGCGAGGCATGGGGGGCAGAGATAGCCTACAGATCATTGAAGTTAGGCATGGGGGGCAGTGATAGCCTAGAGATCAGTGAAGTGAGGCATGGGGGGGCAGAGATAACCTAGAGATCAGTGAAGCGAGGCATGGGGGGGCAGAGATAGCCTACAGATCATTGAAGTGAGGCATGGGGGGGCAGTGATAGTCTAGAGATCAGTGAAGCGAGGCATGGGGGGGCAGAGATAGCCTAGAGATCAGTGAAGTGAGGCATGGGGGGGCAGAGATAGCATAGAGATCAGTGAAGTGAGGCATATGGGGAGGTGGAGGCAGAGATAGCCTAGAGATCAGTGAAGTGAGGCATATGGGGGGGGGCAGAGATAGCTTAGAGATCAGTGAAGTGAGGCATATGGGGGGGGGCAGAGATAGCCTAGAGATCAGTGAAGTGAGGCATATGGGGGGGGTCAGAGATAGCCTAGAGATCAGTGAAGTGAGGCATATGGGGGGCAGAGATAACCTAGAGATCAGTGAAGCGAGGCATGGGGGGGCAGAGAAAGCCTACAGATCATTGAAGTGAGGCATGGGGGGGCAGTGATAGCCTAGAGATCAGTGAAGCGAGGCATGGGGGGGCAGAGATAACCTAGAGATCAGTGAAGCGAGGCATGGGGGGGCAGAGATAGCCTACAGATCATTGAAGTGAGGCATATGGGGGGGCAGTGATAGCCTTTTAGATCATTGAAGCGAGGCATTAGGAGGGGGCAGAGAGCCTACAGATCATCGAAGTGAGGCATGGCGGGGGGGGGGGTTGGCAGAGATAGCCTACAGATCATTGAAGTGAGGCACGGGGGGGGCAGATATAGCCTACAGTTCATTGAAGTGAGGCATGGGGGGGCAGTGATAGCCTACAGATCATTGAAGTGAGGCACTGGGGGGGCAGATATAGCCTACAGTTCATTGAAGTGAGGCATGGGGGGCAGTGATAGCCTAGAGATCAGTGAAGTGAGGCATGGGGGGGGCAGAGATATCCTAGAGATCAGTAAAGCGAGGCATTAGGAGGGGGCAGAGAGCCTACAGATCATCGAAGTGAGGCATGGCGGGGGGGGGTTGGCAGAGAAAGCCTACAGATCATTGAAGTGAGGCACGGGGGGGGCAGAGATAGCCTACAGATCATCGAAGTGAGGCATGGGGGAGGTAAAGTAAGAGAAGGAATAGAAATGAGGAGAAAGGGGCAGGATCTGGAAGGGACAGCAAGGACCACAACATTTTAAAGAGCAGAAAGAATCAGAAGGAGCACAAAGGTAAAGTAGGAGAAGGAGCAGAAAAGTGTAGCAAGGAGAAGGAAGGGTCTGCAAGTAGAAGGATGGGTCAACAAGGAGCAGGAAGGGTCAGCAAGGAGCTGAAAATAGCAGCAAGGAGCAGGAAGGGCCAGAAGAAGCACAAAGGTGAAGTAGGCGAAGGAACAGAAATGAGCAGGATGGGTCTGCAAGGAGAAGGAAGGGTCTGTAAGGGGCAGCAAGGAGTAGGAAGGGTCTGCAAGGAAAAGGAAGGGTCTGCAAAGAGCAGAAAGGGACAGAAGGAGCACAACGGTAAAGGAGCAGAAAGAATCAGAAGGAGCACAAAGGTAAAGTAGGAGAAGGAGCAGAAAAGGTTAGCAAGGAGCAGAAAGGGACAGCAAGGAGCACAAAGGTAATGTAGGAGAAGGAGCAGAAAGGGTCTTCAATGAGCAGAAAGATCAGAGAGAGACAGGAGCAGAAGGGAGAGGACAATAAGCAGAAAGTAGCAGAAAGGTAAAGGAGCAGAAGGAGCGAAGGAGGAGAGAAGACAGTGTCAGAATAAAAAGAAGACTGTGTCAAATGAAGGAGAAGAAAATGAGATTGGAGCAGGAAGGACAAGTAAAGTGAACCCTCCACTTTATTCTGGACACCACATCGTAAGGCTTTGGTACCTGGGCCTGGCAGGGAAACTTTGGACCTTCTCATCTCCCCAGGTAAAAAAATATCAGTGTTCATGTGTACACTTTTATTTACTGAGTGTCACTGATTGGCTAGAGCGGTCAGCTGGCACTCAAAGCCAATCAGTAGCTCCCCATTCATCAACTGACCACTCGAGCCAATCTGTAGCACCCATGCCTGACCTCAATCTGCACTTCCTGACACTATGTTTCAGAAGCCGAATACCACTGAGCGACCTGGAAATCTGGAGCTGGAGGAAGCCTTTGGGGTTAAACCATTTGAGAGCGGGGGCTTCAGGGGCTTCCTGGCATCATAGCATTTTTATTTAGATGAAGTTGTTATGGTGACCAGAATGTTTCTTTAATTTGCTTAAAGGAACACTATAGTGTCAGGAATACAAACATGTATTCCTGCCACCATAGTTCTGAAAATGCTATTCACCCTGGCTTTATGGGATAATGACTATGCTCCTCCCCTTCATGACACTGTCAAAAATGGACCAAGCATGGATGTCATTACAATTGTGCACCCCCCCCTGGAAAAATTCCTGCGGACGCCCATGCAGCACAATCAGGAACAAGTGTGGAAGTCCAGACGTAGAAACTCAGACAACAAGAACCCAGGAACCGCATGAAAAGAACCAGAGATGCGTGGAGTCAAGGGTAAGGTCCCTGACTGGGATGCAGGAAACCCAGGTTCAAACCCAGCCAGACCCATATACTCATAATTAGTGCATAGCACGCTGATGACCCCAGGGCTGCTACTGGTAGGGCTTGAGAGATTTTCTCTACCATTCCCAGTTTCCTTCTGTAGCTATCCCATCAAGTTAGGGTGAGTTTTAGGTAGCCATGCCAGCACAGTAAGGAAGTTATCCTCTCCTATCCTGTTATTTCTCCATCCATGCTAGCAGGGTGTTTGTGATGGAATGAAGATGTGAGCAGCCCAGTAGCGACATTTTGCCATGGGTAAACAGGTTTTACAATGTTGATTTTGCTACTCTGATGTTTACCCATACGAATGAATTCAGGGTTTTCTGCATTTCTTTGAGATATTTTGCGGGGAGTTGGAGTTCAGAAGTGTTCTGAATAAATATTGGATTTTCGGTAAAATCACCATCTTGACTACTGTAATTCTGCCTGTCCAAGAGAGATATTTTATCCTCCACCCTTGGATGATGTCTTTGAGCTCACAGAGCAGTTTCGAGTGTAAAGTGTTGGTGGTGGGCGTTTTTGTGTAAAGTGTTGGTGGTGGGCGTGATGTGTACTCCTAAAAACTTTATGTAGTCGCGTCTCCATTCATATGTGACGTTTTGTCTGAGAGTGTCCATGTCTCATTTGGGGATGTTTTTGCCTAAGGCCTGTGTTTTGGCAATATTTAGCTTGTAATTTGGAGCACTTGCTATATTGGGCTAGGATGTTGTGAACGTTTGGCAGGGATATGTGTGGTTTTTCTAGGGCTAGGAGAATGTTGTATGCAAATAGAGATGTATTTGCGGCCTCAGAGTCTGATGCCATGAAAGTTTGGGTTGTCTCATATTAATTCAGTTAGTGGCTTCAATGCAACGATATAGAGTAGTGGAGAAAGAGGGCATGCCTGTCTGGAACCATTGGATATGACGAAGTGGCGGGATATGAAGCCATCATTCACCACTCAGGCAGTTGGAGTACAATACAGTGTGGTGATGGGGGGTATGAATTGGGATGGGAATCCAATGGAGGACCACAAGGAGGAAAGGCCAGTGCAGTCTGTTGAAAGCTTTTTAAGCATTTAAAGAGAGCAGTATACTAAGGGCCACCCCTCCTCACATCCCATATAGGAGGTCAAGTAGTTTTTGTGTGCCATCTGCTCCCTGCCTCCCCCCCCCCCCCCCCCCCCAACAAAGCCTACCTTGTCCTCACCTATTAGTGCTGGGATACTGGGCGCTAGTCAATTTGAAAATATTTTTGCTAGATATTTAACATCTGTATTTAACAGAAAGATAGTCCTTAAATTTTTGCTTCAATTTGGAAGCTTGCCGAGTTCCAGAGGGTGGCGACATGTGCCATTAGTATATCAGAAGGCATGGTTCCTTAAGTAATTATGTGTTTGAATATGTTTTCTAGGAGGGGTGCTAATAAAGGTGCAAATTGTTTGTAATACGAGTTTGATAGTCCATCTGGAGCAGGGGACTTCCCCGAAGGGAGAAATTTGATGGCTTCTATTATTTCTTGTATAGTAATAGGTTCTGTATGGAGGCCCTGTGTCTGTCTGTCCAGGTTGGGAGGGTTGGTAATTGTAAGAAGTTTGTTATTTCTTGATTAGTTGGTTGGTGTAGAGTGGTATCTTCCTTAAAGTTATAGAGCGTGTGGATTATTATACTAATCTTAAGGTGTATGGAGTTGCTGCATGTGTAGTCTGCCAAACAGAGATTGAAACATTTTGAAAGTGAAAAGGCAATATAAAACAGTATGAAACAATATGAAATAATGGCTATATAACTGTTAAGTAAGGCATTCAGCATAGTATATTTATATGCTAGGATTGTACTTGCGGCCTGGAACGTCGGCTGTGTGCTTATCAGTTCATGTGTTGACCCTGTGTCATGTAGGCGACGCCAGGTGTGTGTTTGGCAGTGCGATGGGTAGGGTGCGTAAAAGGTATTGGAATTTTGGGAGTAGCATCATTTTCACTGCTGCCATCCTCCCCACCCATGATAAGTATTTCCCTTCCCATGGTCTGAGTGTGGTGGCCATAACCTTCGTGAGTGCGATGTAGTTTTTGTCCAGTAAGTTGTTGAGGTTGGGTGGGATTTTGATACCCAAGAAGGTTAAGTGATCTGTTCTCCAGTCTAAGGGGAAAGCTGCTTTGAGTCTCTCTAATGTGTTAGATTGGATCCCCATGGCCTGCGTCTTGGTGACATTCAGTTTAAAATATGATTGTTTCCCATATTCGGCGATAGTTGCCATTAATGATATGTGTGGCTGCGTTAGGGTCAGTAACACATCGTCTGCGAATAAGTTCGCTTTATATTCTCTGTCTCCTATTTTCACTCCATGAATTGATGTGTTTTGTCTTATAGCCGCTGCCAGCGGTTCTAGGGCCATCACGTATAGTAGTGGTGAAAGGGGGCACCCTGTCTTGATCCATTCATTATCTTAAGAGGGTCTGAGACGAATCCCGCATTCAGAACCCTTGCTGTGGGTGAGTTGTATAGTGCCCTGACCGCTGAGAGGAAGCCCTCTGGCACCTCAAATCGAAGGAGGACCTTTTCCAGGAACTCCCAACTCAGACGGTCAAAGGCTTTTTCTGCGTCTAGCGACACCAGCAAGCCTCCCACTTTCATGCGTTAGGCACTCTGAATGATATCTAGTACTTTCCTGGTGTTGTCCCCTCCCTGTCTATTTTTTATAAACCCAACTTGGTCGATGTGTATTATGTGTGGTAGTATCTTGCTGAGACGCGTTGCGTATATTTTAGCGTACAGTTTAGCATCTGTGCTTAACAGGGATATGGGGCGGAAATTTTGTGGGCAAGTGGAGATTTTTCCTGGTTTTGGGAGAGTGATAATGTGGGCCATCAAGGTCTCAGTGGGCAGTTGTTGTGTGTGCGTGGCTTCATTAAAAGTTTTTACCAAGTGTGGCATTAGGGTTTGGTGAAACTTTTTATATTAGCCCTTTGCAAAGCCGTCTGGCCCCGGGGATTTACCTATTGGTAGATTCAGGATAGCTTCCTTTACTTCTCTGTGTGTTATAGGGGCGGTGAGTTCCTGTTTTTGCAGTTGCGTGAGGGTGGGTAATTGCATTGTGTCTAAGTAGTCCTGTATGTCTTGGGGGCGTGGTTGGTGCGTTTGTTTGTCCTTGGCTAGATTATATAGTGACGTGTAATACTTTGCAAAAATGTTGCTTATGTCTTTGGGTGCTGTGACTTTATGTCCTACTTCCGTGTATAGGTATGCAATCTTTTGGTTGGTTTGTTTGGCCTTGAGGTGTTGAGCTACCAATTTTCCCGCCCTGTTACCCTGGGAGTATTGAGTCGCTTTGAGTCTATGTAGTTGGTGTCCTGTCTTTTCTGTTTGTGTATATCTTGGGTAATTTCGATTATGTGGTGTATAGCTCCTGTGTGGGTGCCCGTTGGTTTTGGGTCGTTAGACTCTGGAGTTCTTTTTGCCACTCCCTCATTTGTGCTTGTGCTTGCCTCTTTAGATGTGCCGCTCTCTGTATCATCATACCTCTAACTACTGATTTGTGCGCTTGCCATATGGTGTTGCGTGGCATGTGGTCTGTGGCATTCTCAGTAAAGTAGTGCTCAAGTTCTGTTTCCACTGACTTTACGAACGTTGGGTCTGTGAGCAGGGAGTCGTTCAGTCTCCACGGGCTCCTGTGTGTGGATTCATATATGTTGGCTAGGGTTGCCATCACTGGGGCGTGGTCTGACCAGGTGATCTGTTCTAAGTTGCATCCCTTAACCTGTTCTAAGTGTTGACCGGTTATTAGTATACCGTCAATTCTAGAGTATGAGTTATGTGCGGTAGAGAAGAACGTGTATCCTCTCTCCCCCACATGTGTCGCTCGCCATATATCATAGTAATGTTGTTCATTTAGTAGTTTGTTTATCACTTTGCTCTGTCTCTTGAGTGGTCTCATGCTCGCTACCAAGTGTACTGAGGAGGTGTCCATTGTGGCATCTAGTACGTGGTTGAAATCCCCACATATAATTCCTATTCCCTTCTTTACGGGCTCTATTTTCTTAAGTATGTGGTGGAGAAAGTTCCTTTGTTCTGTGTTGGGACATATACATTAGTGATAGTATATTCAACGTCGTCAAAGGTCCCTCTCACTATGACATATCTCCCCTCTTTGTCTATGTCTAGGTGGGAAAGGTTAAACGCTATGTCTTTGCTAATGAGTATGGAAGCGCCCTTGAATTTGCTTGTGTTGGTGGCGTGGTATTGATGCAGGTATTCCCGCAACAGCAGGGGTGTGTGGGCATTGGTCTTAAAGTGTGTTTCTTGGAGACATATTACATCAGGTTTGTGTTTAATTAGGACTTTACGGAGTAGGCTCCGTTTCGATGGGTGGTTAAGTCCCTTAGTGTTATGGGTTTATATTTTCATGGGGGGTCGTACACTTTGGGTGTGAGTGGTAGTGTCGCTAGTGCTCTTTCGGTTGGGAGCACCTCCGTTCCCAGCAGCATTGACCTAGGTGGTGTCTCCCTATTGGGGGTGCATTGTGGGGTTGTATTCCCAAGCGGGCAGTGTGCTCTAACTTTGCCAGTTTGCGGAGTTGGTATAACCATAGTGTGTGTACAATGTGATTCACATAAAAACAACATAATAAAATAAACATCCCAACAATTAACTAAACAATTCGCCATGTGTATGGCCTGGCGCCAGTGATAGGCGCAACGGGGTAGGAAGCGTCTTGCTTCCATGCCTGTACAACTCGGTCTTGGCCTTCGCTATTTCTATATCCTATTTTTTCTCTCCCCCCTTTAGTAGCTGTATTGGCTGTAGTCAGCCATTTACATGCTATGCTATGTCCCCTTGAGTTCCCTGATTTTTTTTTGTTATATATTACATTGGCTATGTTGGGGCATGATTGACATTCTCAAGCCCCCCATCTCCTTGTTAACTGCCCCCTCTGGTTATGCTATCTGCCTCAGAGTCTCTTTGTTGGTACTTGCCGCAATCTGCGGGTTATGTGTGCTTCCTCGGTCCATTCTTGAGGACCCTCTTCCACTCTGGGATGGATCGGTCACCGGTCGCTGTGGTGGATGGCGGGTTCGGTGGTGGCAAGCCCCATTCTTTAAGGATCTTCGCTCCAGCCTCTGGGGATGCGATGGGTATGGTCTTGCCGTCGTGGGTGATAAGCAGCTTGACCGGAAAACCCCACCTGTAGGGTTTCTTATGGATCCTGAGCTGTTCTGTAATACCAGAGAAGGTTTTCCTTTTTTGCAGCGTAGCTGCTGAGATATCAGCATATATCATGGTCCCCTGGTATGGAGGTGGTAAGTTGGGGTGCTGTCTGCTTGCCCTCATTATGTCTTCCTTCACGTGAAAATAGTGTAACCTCACCAGTACGTCTCGGTTGTGAGGAATCGAGGTTTTGGGACTCTGTGGTACCTGTCTAGTAGTAGCATATCCTGGTGCATATCCGGAACCAGGGTTTTAAATAGGCCTTGCAGATATGCATGCAGCTCCGCCACACCGATTGATTCTGCTATTCCTCTCAGCCTGAGGTTATTTTGGTGGGAACGCTCTTCCATATCCGCCATTTTTGTTTCAAAACTGGACATGGTGTCATTCATGTAGTTTATAGCTGCTCTTATGTCTTTAATGTTTTTGGCCTGGTCGGCCATTTTGTCCTCCAGTGTGGAGGTTTGCACCCCTATATCTTGAATCTCTGACCTTATTTCTTTTAGGGAGACTTGGATGGTGCTTTGTATGTTCACCTGCATTTCTTCCAGCATCTGCTGTAAAATGCCCTGTGTCACTGGGCCGTCATCCGCGGTGTCTCTTTGCATGTCACGGGCGCCATCTTGGGCCTCCTCTGCCGCATCCACGGCTTTCGTGTGGGTGCTGCGGACATTAAAAAAGCTCGCTTTTTCACCCTTTTCCGTCTGGCGTCTACTCTTTTGTTGGGACATTGTTTGGGGTGAGTGTGTCGCTCTCGGGGAGATCGTAGTGCTTAATTTAAGGCCCGTGCAGCCGGAGCTATCCTCTCATGCGACCGTCTCGGTTGCGCTCCAGGCCACGCCTCTGAAATACCTCATTTTAAATACCCTGGGTTGTGTACATTTGAAAACAGTATGCCATGATGAGGTTAACTTACATTCCTGGGCTACCATATGGTCTCAAAAGGCAAGAAAGACACAGCATATCTTGTAAACTGAATTGGGCATGCCCTATATATAACCCCATAATTTTCCAAAACACCATAAAACCTGTACATGGGGGGTATTGTTATACTCGGGAGACTTTGCTAAATACAAATATGAGTGCTTGAAACAGTAAAACTTTTCATGACGATAAAGTCATCAGTAAAAGTGCGGTTTATGTGTGAAAAAAAAAATATATATATATAAACTACAATTTTGGCCAGGGTTTGTGACCAAGTGGCTACTAAAAAAGACTGGACATACCCCATTTTGAATAACGTGGGTTGTCTCCTTTTACAAATGGTATGCCATGATGGTGTTAATTTTCATTCCTGGGCTGCTATACCATCTCAAATGCTACATACGCCCAGCAAACCAATCTGGCAAATTTCAATGTGCCAACATGGAAAAGGGGAAAGTTTAAGTTTGCAAAAATTCATAAAACTGTACATTGGGGGTACTGCTGTACTCAGGAGATGTTGCTGAAGACATATTGGGGTGTTCTTTGTCCGTAACACATAACAAGAACTGAGAATCCATGCCTAAAGTACAATGTGCACCTGCCAGGAGGGAGGGGTGAGACGGAGGAAAGGTGGGCTAGTGGAACCTTAACGGGCAACAAAAGAAAAATGTATACCGAACAGTAGGATCATTAGAACACCAAGGGCCCCGAACACCACGACTGGGGGGGGGTAAGGGAAAAAAAAATAAGGGGTCCTTACCCACCGCCACCAAACTTAACGGAGACCCTACTAAAAAACGAATAAGCTCTCTGACCAAAGACAATATACTTTCCTCTTGCACTTTATTTTATTATGTTTTATTACGTTTTATGATGTTTTCATTTTAAACTGCTTTAATACTCCTGTTTAAAAGTGTTGTATGAATCGGGAACATGTTGAAAGGAAGAGTGAGGGAGGGACTAGGGACGAGATGAGACTCCAATACACCTACTGGGAGGGGGGTAAGACATAGAAACATAGAAACATAGAATGTGACGGCAGATAAGAACCATTCGGCCCATCTAGTCTGCCCAGTTTTCTAAATACTTTCATTAGTCCCTGGCCTTATCTTATAGTTAGGATAGCCTTATGCCTATCCCACGCATGCTTAAATTCCTTTACTGTGTTAACCTCTACCACTTCAGCTGGAAGGCTATTCCATGCATCCACTACCCTCTCAGTAAAGTAATACTTCCTGGTATTATTTTTAAACCTTTGTCCCTCTAATTTAAGACTATGTCCTCTTGTTGTGGTAGTTTTTCTTCTTTTAAATATAGTCTCCTCCTTTACTGTGTTGATTCCCTTTATGTATTTAAATGTTTCTATCATATCCCCCCTGTCTCGTCTTTCCTCCAAGCTATACATGTTAAGATCCTTCAACCTTTCCTGGTAAGTTTTATCCTGCAATCCATGAACCAGTTTAGTAGCCCTTCTTTGAACTCTCTCTAAGGTATCAATATCCTTCTGAAGATAGGGTCTCCAGTACTGTGTACAGTACTCCAAGTGAGGTCTCACCAGTGTTCTGTACAATGGCATGAGCACTTCCCTCTTTCTACTGCTAATACCTCTCCCTATACAACCAAGCATTCTGCTAGCATTTCCTGCTGCTCTATTACATTGTCTGCCTACCTTTAAGTCATCAGAAATAATCACCCCTAAATCCCTTTCCTCAGATGTTGAGGTTAGGACTCTATCAAATATTTTGTACTCTACCCTTGGGTTTTTACGTCCAAGATGCATTATCTTGCACTTATCCACATTAAATGTCAGTTGCCACAACTCTGACCATTTTTCTAGTTTACCTAAATCATTTTCCATTTGGCTTATCCCTCCTGGAACATCAACCCTGTTACATATCTTAGTATCATCCGCAAAAAGACACACCTTACCATCAAGACCTTCTGCAATATCACTAATAAAAATATTAAAGAGAATGGGTCCAAGTACAGATCCCTGAGGTACCCCACTGGTGACAAGCCCAAGCTTCGAATATACTCCATTGACTACAACCCTCTGTTGCCTGTCACTCAGCCACTGCCTTACCCATTCAACAATATTCGAATCCAAACTCAAAGATTGTAGTTTATTGATAAGCCTTCTATGTGCAACAGTGTCCAAAGCCTTACTGAAATCTAGGTAAGCAATGTCTACTGCACCACCCTGATCTATAATTTTAGTTACCCAATCAAAAAAATCAATAAGATTAGTTTGGCATGATCTCCCTGAAGTAAACCCATGTTGTCTCTGGTCTTGAAATCCATGTGTTTTTAGATGTTCAACAATCCTATCCTTTAACATGGTTTCCATCACTTTCCCCACTACTGAAGTAAGGCTTACTGGCCTATAGTTGCCCGACTCCTCCCTATTACCTTTCTTGTGAATGGGCACAACATTGGCTAACTTCCAATCTTCTGGGACTACTCCTGTTATCAATGATTGGTTAAATAAATCTGTTAATGGTTTTGCTAGTACACCACTAAGCTCTTTTAATAGCTTTGGGTGTATTCCATCAGGTCCCATTGACTTATTTGTCTTTACTTTTGACAGTTGAAATAGAACCTCTTCCTCTGTAAACTCACGTGTAATAAATGACTCATTTATCCTTTTTCTTAACTGAGGTCCCTTTCCTTCATTTTCATCTGTAAATACCGAACAAAAATATTCATTGAGGCAGTCAGCTAGACCTTTATCCTCATCTACATACCTTCCTTCTTTTGTTTTTAATCTAACTAATCCTTGTTTTACTTTTCTTTTCTCATTTATGTATCTAAAAAAAGTGATGAAAGACAGATGAAGAGAGGTCTAAGAGGGTCTTGAGGGGAGACCGAGGACAAGGTTCACCAACCAACACGACCATTAAAACACCAGGGGCCCCGAACACCTTGAAGGACTCTGAAAGGAAACACTAAGCCACTCACCTGGGACCCCTGGATGACAGAATAGTTAAAAATAGGCTCCACTATGGACGAGTTAACCAGGCATGATACAGACACCGACTGCTCACCCCCCCAATGGGAACCCTCCTACACAGATAGAGAATAGGAACAGGAGACCACTAGACAACACCCGAGGGGACAGGAGAGCCCTTCTTTCCTTTGAGAGAGACTCTGCATATCAAAAACAATTCTGAAAACATTGGTTTTCCCCTTTTTTTTCCGTGTATATAGTTAATGGCACGCCCAGACCGGGACCCCACAGGCCATCGAGTGGAAGCTAAGTTTCACCGGACAAAACACCAGGTACACAAGATAAAACATCACGGGGGGGGGGGGGAAGAGAGGTGGATGTGAGTATCCCTCCTCTTCTCTTCTCACCCCTCACGCACCACACGTGAACCAACACTCACAAGGGTGAATCAAACCACATCCACAACCCCTACACTACCCCCGGCCCACCAGGCTTGGCACGAACATAGTAAGACCAAGCCCACTTAGCTAAACTCCAACAACCTTTCGCCCCCAAACCAGACACGATCCTAACACCCCACTCTGAACCCCCCTCGGATCTCCCCCCCCTGCCCCACACGAAAAACGAAACAGAAACCACGACACAATGCCAACCGCCAAACTAAAATGTGTCTCGATAAATTGCAAGGGCCTGAACAACCCGAACAAGAGGCACCGAGTTCTTAGATGGGGACCAGAACCAAGGCAGACGTTCTCCTCCTCCAGGAGACACACTTTGAGCAGCATAGGTCCTTCCCACTACGTAACCGACACTATATAGAAAGTTACCAGGCAAACTCACCCCAAGGGAAACAAAGCGGGAAAGCCATCCTCATTCGCAAAACCTGCCCCATACAATTCACTAACGCTGCCTCAGACCCACAGGAACGGTTCCTCACCGTAACGGGAAACCTAGGCCTGAACAAATATGCAATCACGTCGGTCTACACCCCAACGGTCCCGAATGCGCATTTCTGGACGGCCCTACAGGCCCACTTGAGCCTATTCCCCTCCCACCACCAAGTTGGTGGGGGGGGGACTTCAACGCAGTGCCATCTTCATCCAATGACAGACGCAGAACGCAATAAAAGGGACAGCAACCCCCACCCGAGGCAAAAACAGATAAACTTTTCCACACCCTTCTGACAAACACGAATCTAGTGGACATATGGAGAACACAGCACCCCTTGACAATGGACTTCACATTCTTCTCCCACCCACACACGTCCTACTTATGTTCCTGACCTCCTCGTCCCTACTGCAACACGCGGACAAGACGGAGATAGGACAAATCACGTGGTCGGACCACGCAGACATCTCCATAACCGTAACGCTCCCAAATACTTACAGACAATGGGCTTGGCGCCTAAACCCAAAATTACACCATGTCCCACACATCAAAAGCTCAATCAAAGAAGCCATACAGGACTTCTTTACAACTAATAAAGGCTCGGTGCCCTTGGAAGGTACCCTCTGGGCAGCACACAAGGCAGTCATCAGAGTCAGCCTTATCTCGGCGGCCACAGCACACAAAAAAGAGAAACTTTCCCAACTAAACCACCACCTCACCGAACTCCGCACAACGGAACACGCTCACAAACAAAACCCCACCCCTGACCTACAACAACAGATACAGGAGCACAAACAGGCCATCCATAAATTCATGGCCCAAGACTCGAAAAAAGCACTACTGTGGACAAGGCAGATGTTTTACGAGAAATCAAACAAAGCAGACTCTCTCTTGGCTCATAGACTTAAAAAAAGACGCAGCACAAACGTTTAACCTCGATCACGTCACCGGACGGCCTAACACAAGATCTACCAGAACAGATAGCAGAGACCTTTACCCAATTCTACATATCCCTGTATGACCATGACCCCCACTCCCGACACAACGCACACGCCACAGAGGAAGCCACAGCAAAATATTTGCAAAGCATACCTCTACCGCAACTCACGGACGAGGTGAGAGAATTACTGGCAGCGGACATCACTATGGAAGAGGTGTCAGAAACAATCAAGTCTCTCCAACCCAACAAATGTCCGGGCCCCGACGGCTGCTCGGGACTATACTATAAAACGGACTCAGCAACCCTACTTCCACACCTTAGAGATCTATTCACATCAATCCTTAAAGGAGAACCGCTCCCATCAGACATGCTCCAGGCAAACATTAGCCTAATACCGAAACCAAACAAATCTCTACAAGACCCGGGACACTATCGTCCCATTTCACTCCTAAATGTAGACATTAAATTATTTACCAAACTTATTGTGAACAGACTTAAACACTTCCTCCGAAAGCTGATCCACCCGGAGCTTTATACCCAACAGACAAGTCTATGACAACACAAGACGCACCTGCGACCTAATATGGACAGCTACATACAAACGGATCCCAATGCTACTATTATCCCTAGATGCCGAAAAGGCATTTGACCGAATCCTCTGGCCATACTTACTCACTACCTTGACAAAGTTCGGCTTTCTTGGGGCTCTATTACAAGCAATCCGCAACCTTTACTCCACCCCAACAGCGTGACTATTAATACCAAATGCTCACCAGACCCCATTCCAAATATACAACGGTACTAGGCAGGAATGCCCTCTGTCCCCTCTCCTCTTTGCCCTCTCCCTTGAACCCCTATTACAAAAGATTCACAATGAGCCAGCTATTCAAAGCATAAAAATAAATTAGAAGAATACAAGGTAGCGGCGTACGCGGACGACTTACTCATGACCTTGACCGACCCCGTGACATCACTACCCCCCCGCTAGACCTGCTAGACGAATACGCAAAACTCTCAGGTTACAAACTGAATATATAGAAAACAGAAGCCCTGTCATTACAGATCCCACCCCCCATACGAACACATTTGCAACAAACGTATCCATTCCGCTTCCAAACAAATAGTATCCACTACCTAGGAATCGACCTACCCGCAGACCTAAAATCCACATACAGACTAAACTACCCCCCACTACTTGACCATGCCCATAGAGACCTGCAAACATGGCAAAAACTATCCATCTCCTGGCTGGGGAGACAGGCAGCAATCAAAATGAATTTACTCCCACGATTCCTGTATCTGTTCCAAACCCTCCCCATACCACTCTCGAGAGCAGACTTTAAAAATCTTCAAATGCACATAGATAAATTCATTTGGGCGGGAAAAAGAGCTAGAATTAAATGAATTACCCTATATATCCCACACAAAAAAGGAGGGCTAGGCCTGCTGAACTTCTGGGATTACCACCAAGCATCCCAATTAGTGCAAATTCAGACCATGCATGCACCCCAGGGGTAAAACGGTGGGTGGATCCAGAGCATGACTTATTCAGATGGGACCTTCCAACACTTTATCTGTGGATACCGAAACCACATAGACCACAGACGCCAAACACGACACCAGCCCTCATGACAGCCATGGAACAGTGACAGACAAATACAACCTCATAAACATGCCCTCACCCCTGATGCCCATACTGAGAAACACTCAATTTGCCCTGGGAATGACACCCCAACACTTTACCCGCTATGAAGACAACAAACTCACTAGGATCTGCCATTTCCACCGAAATAACCGACTCCTTCCCTTCCCGTACCTACCAAACGACACGCCATACAACACGTTCGATCACTTCCGATACCTCCAGCTCCGAAGCTTCCTGTCCACTCCCAGCATAGCCGAAGCGGCGGTGACGAGGCCAACAGCATTTGAAAGGAGCTGCCTGAGCAACCCAATACACAAAGGCCAGATATCCAACCTATACAACATCATGACACTTAAACCCCCCTCCCCCCCCCCCCCCCCGAAGCCTTCTCCTACGTGAAGGCCTGGGATAGGGACCTGGGCCCCCCACGGGACCCATTGGACTGGGCGGACATTTGGGAAGCTATAGAGACAGTGACCATATGTGTTAACCACAAGGAGCAGGCCTATAAAACTCTGCTCCGGTGGTACCTCACCCCCCTGAGACTCAAACAAATTAAACAAACGGAATATATAGGAAATGTACTATAGCGCAACCCTAAAAGTCAAAATGTGCTATCACCAAGAGTGTGCATTACTCACTCTGTATAAATCACAACAAAAGACAAATTAGCTAATATAACTTAAAAAAGTGATATGAGCTAAAAATAGTGGGATAACACATACAATATAGAGGATACAACCTGTATAACAGGACATGATCTCTGAGAGATATAAAGAATAATAAATAATATATAGTGAAGTATGTATGAAAAGCAATATCTACATCCAGGATGTGTATATATGTATTTCATTCTGTTTGATTTGTGGTATATACAGAGAGTGCAGAATTATTAGGCAAGTTGTATTTTTGAGGATTAATTGTATTATTGAACAACAACCATGTTCTCAATGAACCCAAAAAACTCATTAATATCAAAACTGAATATTTTTGGAAGTAGTTTTTAGTTTGTTTTTAGTTTGAGCTATTTTAGGGGGATATCTGTGTGTGCAGGTGACTATTATTGTGCATAATTATTAGGCAACTTAACAAAAAACAAATATATACCCATTTCAATTATTTATTTTTACCAGTGAAACCAATATAACATCTCAACATTCACAAATATACATTTCTGACATTCAAAAACAAAACAAAAACAAATCAGTGACCAATATAGCCACCTTTCTTTGCAAGGACACTCAATAGCCTGCCATCCATGGATTCTGTCAGTGTTTTGATCTGTTCACCATCAACATTGCGTGCAGAAGCAACCACAGCCTCCCATACACTGTTCAGAGAGGTGTACTGTTTTCCCTCCTTGTAAATCTCACATTTGATCATGGACCACAGGTTCTCAATGGGGTTCAGATCAGGTGAACAAGGAGGCCATGTCATTAGATTTTCTTCTTTTATACCCTTTCTTGCCAGCCACGCTGTGGAGTACTTGGACGCGTGTGATGGAGCATTGTCCTGCATGAAAATCATGTTTTTCTTGAAGGATGCAGACTTCTTCCTGTACCACTGCTTGAAGAAGGTGTCTTCCAGAAACTGGCAGTAGGACTGGGAGTTGAGCTTGACTCCATCCTCAACCCGAAAAGGCCCCACAAGCTCATCTTTGATGATACCAGCCCAAACCAGTACTCCACCTCCACCTTGCTGGCGTCTGAGTCGGACTGGAGCTCTCTGCCCTTTACCAATCCAGCCACGGGCCCATCCATCTGGCCCATCAAGACTCACTCTCATTTCATCAGTCCATAAAACCTTAGAAAAATCAGTCTTGAGATATTTCTTGGCCCAGTCTTGACGTTTCAGCTTGTGTGTCTTGTTCAGTGGTGGTCGTCTTTCAGCCTTTCTTACCTTGGCCATGTCTCTGAGTATTGCACACCTTGTGCTTTTGGGCACTCCAGTGATGTTGCAGCTCTGAAATATGGCCAGACTGGTGGCAAGTGGCATCTTGGCAGCTGCACGCTTGACTTTTCTCCGTTCATGGGCAGTTATTTTGCGCCTTGGTTTTTCCACACGCTTCTTGCGACCCTGTTGACTATTTTGAATGAAACGCTGGATTGTTCGATGATCACGCTTCAGAAGCTTTGCAATTTTAAGAGTGCTGCATCCCTCTGCAAGATATCTCACTATTTTTGACTTTTCTGAGCCTGTCAAGTCCTTCTTTTGACCCATTTTGCCAAAGGAAAGGAAGTTGCCTAATAATTATGCACACCTGATATAGGGTGTTGATGTCATTAGACCACACCCCTTCTCATTACAGAGATGCACATCACCTAATATGCTTAATTGGTAGTAGGCTTTTGAGCCTATACAGCTTGGAGTAAGACAACATGCATAAAGAGGATGATGTGGTCAAAATACTCATTTGCCTAATAATTCTGCACTCCCTGTATAGGCATATATGTCCAAGATGACAGTGGGTTGTTCTTTTCACCCACTGTCACCTTGGTTTGTCTCATTGTTTTTTTCTTTTGATATGCGTTCCACTGTGGAGCGCTATGTAATGGTTTCTGTGCGGCAGTTCCGTTGTGCGTTCCACTCGGGAACGCGGAAATTGTGGAGACGTCCGTGTGTCATATTACATTTTTATAGATCTGCCCAATGGAGAACTACTTACGTCAGAACACGGAAGCATTCGACACTGTGGGAAAATTTGATTAACGAGAAGTATCTGCGTCCAAGGATATATAAAGAAAGCATTTTGGACTTTGCTCATATCCCTGAAGAAGTCAGTATCGACAAAAAGGATTGAGCTTCTGGATGGACTTTTATTTCCATTTTATTTTATGATTGTATTATAATTATTTTTTAGCACTATTTTGTTGTGATCAGCTATCATTCCATCCTCAGCATAGACAAATGTACCATCTTGTTCCACTTGTCAGTGGAGATATGCCTGCTGATTGCGACCTGAATGTAAGTGCAATCAGTGTAATAAATTTATATTTTTTAACAGTACTACTCTATGTATATTCTTTCTCTCTATCCATTTGAGGATTTCATACCTGAGGAGAATTATATTTCTTCATACAGACACCCTTAAGGGGAGATAAGCGCAGATCATCAATACCTCTTGTAAGTTCTCTACCTCCTGGATGTAGATATTGCTTTTCATACATACTTCACTATATATTATTTATTATGCTTTAGATCTGTCAGAGATCACGTCCTGTTATACAGGTTGTATCTTCTATATTGTATGTGCTATCCCACTATTTTTAGCTCATATCGCTTTTTTAAGTTATATTAGCTAATTTGTATTTTCTTGAAATGAAATGAACGGACTCGGACAGATGCTGGAAGGGGTGCGGCGAGAAGGGAACGTACGTCCATATGTGGTGGGAATGCCGGCACATAACCCAAATATGGAAAGAAATGACCACTATCACCTCAAGAGCATTACAAACTGACATCCCCCTAGATCCATGGATTTGGCTACTGTCAAAACTCCATGAAAACCTGACCCGAGCACAAAACAAGCTGGAAGAAAAGGTGGCCTTAGCAATGCGTAGAACAATAGCTACCCATTGGGGAAGTCCGGAGATCCCAGCGATCCCGGAGGCCCTTAGAAAGATTAGGGAGGCTATGGAAATGGACGAATTGTCCACACTAATACACAAAAATACCAGATCCTTTCACAAGATCTGGGACCCCTAGTTGGCATTGTAGAGTAATTTGGATGACTGGGGCGGATGGGGGGGTGGGGGAAGGAACAGATAGTCCCCCTCTCCTCCACATCCAACACTTATCTCACACCCACCCACCTGGATACCCCACATCACCCAATCAAACACCTCTACCACCCGAGATTACCCACAAACAAACACAAGAACGACATCTGATCCGAACACAGAGAACACTTAGATCACAACCAAACACCATAAAATGACCCAAAGACACATGGGAAACACCCATTCTGGAAGGGGGCGAACACCCCTCCCCCTACACCCACAATTCCCACACCGACACCAAGTTCTATACCCCTGATGTAACACTGCATCCCTCACGGACCAAGACAACATAACGCAAAGTACAGAACGAGATCACACTTTCTCAAGCAGTTAAAGAACCTGGCATTAAATACAAAGGAGCTTAACACAACAAAAACAAGACTAGCACCCAAAACAAAGATCTTAAGAATAGGGACGTTGGTGGATACACTAACCGGGGACACTCCCACTCCTTCTACACACCTTGTTTCTCCCAACCCTGAGTAACGACAACATAATGCATGAAAATATGAATGAATGTAAAAATGACAATGTAAAATCTGAAATTGTAATACACAATTCTCACTGCTTCATCGTGCCATGTGAGCTACTTTCCTGTAGCTACAGGAAACACAAACCATAGCTGCCTGTAAGAAAAGGCAGCGTCTAGTAAAGAAATAGGATGTAACGGACCGTTTCAGCAGACAAGGGGTTAAAATCAGTTTAGGCGATATGCCCCTTTCTGAGAGACAGGCACAGCTACTGCAGAACACCAAACTCCCGAACTGGATACAAAATAGCACTCCAAACTGGAAACCTCACGAATAGCTGCTAGCAGACGAACAGGAAAAGCTCCCAAGCGGCTTACACTCCTGGCAGTCAGTCTCTATCAGCATACAGTGAATCCCCCCAAGAACGAGACAAGGCTCCGTGTTGAGGGTCAAGCAGTGGTCTGAGGTGCTGGCACACCCAGCCTGGTTTTTGTTACAGTTGTTGCAAATACAGGACTGCCCACAGGGAGGGATAAAACAACCAATCACATCACAGTTACATCCCACATATTCCCTCCCCTTATCCTGAGAGGAAACTCAATTATACATACAGTTAAATATACTTTCTACCCAACTTTCATAACTCTAAAACCATATATCACATTCACATTACATATTCACAATCAATCCATTCAGGGGAACAACATATTAAAAAATGGCATGAATCAGACCAGGGGTTCAAAAGTTAGTAAAATATCTTTTGGGCCCGGGCTAGCACATGGCTATCTGTCTCAGACCGGTTTTACAGAGCCCTCTTTCCTCGAGACAATGGGGAAAATAATCCAATTATATCCAGGGATAGTGGCAGACTCCATTGAGCACATGGTTGCAAAAAGACATAAAATACAAGAAAATACACAAGATTACATGTACTACATAAAATAAAGACATGCAACATATCCCCAGATAGCTTAGGTCTGAGTGTATATTATTGAATAGCGCTCAGACCACACACATACAGTTCAATTGCCATGAAGCTAAAGTCCAGGGCCGGCGCGTCCATAAGGCGGCACAGGCGGCCGCCTTAGGGCGCACGGGCTCTGGGGGCGCAAAATTTCAGTGACCGGCAGGAGGGAAGCTCTCCCTCCTGCCAGCCACCATCTCGGCCCCCGGCGCGGTTGTGCTGTGCGGAGATCAGACGCGGCGAGGGAGCTCTAATCTCACCGCTCTGCTCCCTCGCGCGCTGTCTGCTGATACCGCGGGAGCCGAAATATGACGTCATATTCCGGCTCCCGCGGTATCAGCAGACAGCGTGCAAGGGAGCAGAGCGGTGAGATTAGAGCTCCCTCGCCGCGTCTGATCTCCGCACAGCACAGCCGCACGCCGCTCAGCAGGACCCCAGGGAAGGATGCATCATCCACACCAGCTCTCCAGGTAAGGAGGCTGGGTGGGAAATGTATATTTATTAAAATAATTAGTGAATGTATGTGATGTGTGTCTGTGTGTGTGTCTGTGATTGACAGTGTGTGTGTCTGTGTGTGTCTGTGAGTGTCTGTGTGTGTGTCTGTGAGTGACAGTGTGTGTGTCTGTGAGTGTCTGTGTGTGTGTCTGTGATTGACAGTGTGTGTGTCTGTGAGTGTCTGTGTGTGTCTGTGAGTGTCTGTGTGTGTGTCTGTGAGTGTCTGTGTGTGTGTCTGTGATTGACAGTGTGTGTGTCTGTGATTGACAGTGTGTGTGTCTGTGAGTGTCTGTGAGTGACAGTGTGTGTGTCTGTGAGTGACAGTGTGTGTGTCTGTGAGTGTCTGTGTGTGTGTCTGTGAGTGACAGCGTGTGTGTCTGTGAGTGTCTGCGTGTGTGTCTGTGAGTGACAGCGTGTGTGTCTGTGAGTGACAGCGTGTGCGTCTGTGAGTGACAGCATGTGCGTCTGTGAGTGACAGCGTGTGCGTCTGTGAGTGACAGCGTGTGCGTCTGTGAGTGACAGCGTGTGCGTCTGTGAGTGACAGCGTGCGTCTATGAGTGACAGCGTGTGTGAGTGAGTGCGTCTGTGTGTGTGCATGTGAGTTTAGGAGTGTGTCTGTCAGTGTATGATGAGTGTGTTTGTCAGTGTATGAGTGTGTGTCTGTCAAGTCAGTGAGAGTATGTTTGTCATTGAGTATGTGTGTGACTATCCGTGTGTCTGTCAATGAGTGTCAATGAGTCTGTGTCTGTCAGTGACGTCTGTGTGTTTGTCATTGAGCGTGTGACTGTCAGTGTGTACAGAGTGTAGCGGAGCAGAGCGCAGTACAGGAGCTTCTGTTTCCTGTACCTGGCCAGACTGACAGGAGGTGCTCACAGAGAGAGCACTCCCTGTCAGTTCGGCCGGGTACAGAAAACTGAAGCTCCTTTAGGGGATCTGCTCCGCTAGGCAATGCAACAATAGAGGTAGAAGGCACACCAGGAAGGGGAGTGTAACCACTAATGGGGTGTGGGGTGCACCAAGGGACAGGGAGGGAATGGGAGAGAAACACCAAGAGACAGGGAAAAGAGGGGGGAGGGGAGAAGAACACTAAGGGGCAGGAAGGGACCACTATTGGTCGGGGAGGGGAGCGGGGCTGGTTAAGAGGCACATAGGTGAAGATGTTTTTTTTGGGGGGGCGGAAAAATGCATCTTCGCCTATGTACCTAAAAATCCAAGCACTGGCCCTGCTAAAGTCTTTCCCATAGTCTTTCATTATATAAATGGGCTCCATGGCATAGCTATCTGGGGTATCACTGCTCACACAGGGCAAGTACCTAATGACCCCACTGTATTTAAAGGGCCAGAATGAGTGACATGCACTCTGTTAGGGCCGAATACTGTTTTCAAAGGGTCCAATCTCCCAGGGCCATAGTCCAAAGGCAGCAGGCGGGCAACCAGGCTTCTCCAATGCAATGTGGCGAGATTGCTCTCGTCACATAGGAGTTTGTTATTAACAATGACACTGGAGCAATGAATGACTACATATTGCAAATATCAGACTCTCATCTGCATCTCACACTGTAAATGGAATGTTTGATACAGTAATGACACATTACAGGAGAGGTAGAATCCAATAACACATATATTAAAAATTATTAGGCAAAGACAAGAAGGAGCAAAGAACTTTCCCACGCTGTGTAAAATGACACAGAGCACTCTGATTGGTGGATTTCAAGCCAACCAATTAGAGTGCTGTGACTGGTAAATGTAGAGACTTACCTGTCAGTCTCTTCATTTACCTGTCAGAGCGCTCCGAGAAAATGTTATTACAGCAAAGACATTTGAATGTGCTTCCTGACAAACTTTCAACAGGGAAATCCAGGGAAAGAACCAAGAGCATACATTCCCTGACAAACATTAAAGGGATTGCCCAACCTAAGGTCCACAAGGGATCGGGATAATGATAGCAGAATACTGAATTTAAGAAATAGCATATTCTCTCAATTAAATATAATATGATTTAGGAAAATTGACTACCCCTCATTGATGTCCTCATTAATGAGGAGATGGTAAATGGCAATGGAAATTCTCTGTTAGCAACTTCTAAAGCACTATTAACTTTACGTTATATTATTGAATGTTACCAGCCTCCATTTTAGAAATCAGGGCATGATTCTACTCACCAGAACAATAAGCTGTAATTGTTCTGGTGACTATAGTGTCCCTTTAATATTGAACCTGAAGAGGAGGATGCTGCAAAAGCGGAAAACTCTGAGAAGAAGCCACATATGTCTGCCAATCCTAATGTCTTTGGAAAGTCTCAGAGGGAGAAAAGGAGGATTTGCAGACCAAGAAGCATTTATTCATCGAACAGAGAAGAAATCAATAGATTCAGGAAAGAGGTAGAAAAAAAATCCTGTGAGCTTTCAGAAGCTGGGAAAGTGTTGGTTACAGGAGCTGGTGAATGAGTTGATGCAGTTCCTGTAGAAGGAGCGGACAGTCTGACGGACGAGTGCGTCCTTATGGTTAGACTGCAGGCAAAACTAAGGGAGGGTTTGGGGTCACTAATGCATGTTAATTAGGTTATGGCTGGTAATCAAGTTTACAGGACAATGCTGTGGATTTTACACATTTATCTCAGCACACACATTTAGTTAAAATACCAGAAAAAATAAATAAATCGGTTAATGAAACTTGTTTTAAAGAAGCATTGGCTTGTGAATCCTCAGCAGTGGGTTTTCATATATCAAACTATATTAAGGAGAAAATATGGATGATGAATATATTGATATTTTATCATTATTACTGGCTTCAAAATATTTATTGAAGCAGGACAGAGAGGAAGATAGGAAAGGCCTATACAGGTCTTCTAACACTTGGCTTCAAGCCTTTTTCATTACTAGGAGTAAATGTTAGAGACACACAAGAATTTTGGAGGATTGTCCTGGTATAATTATGACAAAATATTTAGGCAAAAATGATCTGTCCACACATTTTTTTATTTTTTTATTTTTTTGAATTTGAATTTTTTTTTATTTTTGTTACATAAACCAACAATCGACATGTGTTACATTCGTTGACAACAGTGACAGGTTTAGGATTACAATAATGGTACATAGAGGTAAAGTACATGTTATTTATATCGGTATTTAACACTAAATTGGTTAGATGGTGGAATTCGAATATTGGATAATTGTTCCCATGTGTACATGGAGCATTGTCATTGACACAGGAAAGTAATACGTTTTTTTGTAAACCGTTCGTAAAAGTAGAAGTAAAAGCAATAAAGGAAAATACGTGTGCGTGAGCATTATTTAGATAATTCAAAGGAAATAACAAAAAAAGGCTGCGCCAATGGGAATCAATATATACACGACAATAAGTCCAAATAAAAAAGAAAGTCTTATCTAGAAGATGCTCCTATGGAGAATGAAAAATCTGTAGATCCACGGTCAGGGGAAAGTTCCTCGCTGATCTTCTTCTTGGGAATTCACTCGTATGTGAAAAGATAAAACAGATACAAAACAGGATAGTGCAATATGTCTGGTAGTAAAATGGATAAAAAATTAAAAGCTGGTATAAAACTCACATTTGAAAGAGCTATAACTCGCTCTAGTGTAGAAAGCGTACAGCAGTACAATCCCCGCTTATGGGATATATAGGGAAAATTTCCTCCGTCAGGGATGTGTTCCACGCTCAAAGATAAAAGAGAAACAACCAATAGTGCTCACTGGGTAAAATAGTAGATAAAAAATACGTATAAAATGGTACTCACAAGAGAGGAGCAGACAGACTGCTCCTTGAAGATAGTGCTGGTGGTATTATCCCCACCTCAGATTACTTGGACTATGGTTGAACAGACATATAGCGCAAATTCCAGTTTTTGTTTACGTTTTGTTTTGATCAGAACGTGCACTATTGACTCTGTCCTGAAGGGGTTAAGTTCAGTGGTTTTGACCAAGTCTTACAATTGTAGCAGGTTTCCTTTGTTGTAGGCCTTGTATGTGTTCCCGGATGTGCCTCCTTGAAAGCTAGGATTGTGTGTGAGTGGGTATAGTCGGGAGGGTTGAGGGGATATCTCTGTTGTTCGTAGTAGTTTATACCAGACTTGCAAGGTGGCTGTAATTGTTGGGTGAGTGTTGTATTGTTGTGGGCATTGGTTATGGTCTGCACCCAGCCAAGGGCATATTCTAAAGGGATTTTGGAGTTTGCGTTTTCTAAGTTCACCCAATGAGGAGTTTTTGTTGAGCGTGACCAATCGTGTATTCTGGTAAGATGTACTGCTTGGTGATATGTAACAATGTCTGGTAGGTTTATTCCACCTTTCTCTCTGTTTTTTATTAATGTTTTATAGGCTATTCTGGGTTGTTTTTAAGACCAGATGAATTTCGTGATAACGGATTTGACTGCATTGAAAAATATGTTAGGGATTATTATCGGGAGCGTTTGTAGGAGGTATAACAGCCATGGGAGGATGTTCATCTTGACGATGTTTGATCTGCAGAGCCACCCGAAGCAGGGTTTATGCCAAGATTGAAGATCTTTGGTTATTTTTGTTAGGAGTGGAGGGAAGTTTTGTTCGCATAGGTGGTATAGTTTATTTGGAATTTGAACGCCTAGGTATTTTACTGATTTAGGTGCCCATGAAAAATGAAAATTCTCTCGCATTTTTGTATCTTGGTATTTGGTAGTGTATATAGGCAGAAGTTTGCATTTGGTGAGGTTTCCATTTCTTTGAGAATGTTGGGTAAGCTGGAGAGAGGGTTGGAAATGGTAAAAAGAAGGTCGTCTGCGAAGGCTGAGACCTTACTTTCTTCTCCCCCCGATAGATAGACCATGAATATGCGTGTTATCCCTGATCCCTTGTAGGAAGGGCTCTAGGATTAGGATAAACAGGAGGGGTGAAAGGGGACAGCCCTGTCTAGTGCCTTTGGTTATGATGACTGGTTGGGAAAGCTGTCCGTTAATGCGGAGTCTGGCCGTGGGTTGTGAATAGATAGCTGCCAACCATTCCTGCCATCTCAGCCCAAATCCCAGAAATCTAATCATATGGGTGAGTAGGACCCAGCTCACCCTGTCAAATGCTTTTTCGGCATCTATCGCGAGTAAGGCACTGTGTGTTTTATTTGTCTGGGTCCAGTGGATCACGTTTATTATTTTTGTAGTATTATGTTTAGCTTCCCGTCCAGGCACAAAGCCTGCTTGGTCTTGGTGGATTAAATTTGTGAGGAATGGTTTTAGTCTGTTTGCCATTATTTTGGTCAAGATCTTTAAGTCAATGTTGATGAGTGAGATTGGCCTATAACTTCCACACGTTGAGGGATCTTTGCCAGGTTTGGGTATGAGGGCAATAGTTGCTTCTAACGCGGATTTGGTTAGTGAGGAGGTGAGTTTTTGTGCATTGAAGGCATTGGTGAATGGTTGTGCTAGTGTTCGTGAGAGAGTTTTGTAGTATTTGCCCGTGAAGCCGTCAGGGCCTGGGCTTTTACCAATGGGGAGAGATTTCAATGAGTTTTCAAATTCTTCAGGTGTGATTGGTTCATCTAGGAATCATGATTCGTTAGTTGGGAGTGTGTTTTTGACCCTAGGTTAGCGAAATTTCAGAATATCTTCTGCGGATGGTTGGATTTGTGTAAGGTTATATAGGTCGGTATAGAATTTGTGGAAAGCTTTTATAATATCTGGCATTTGGTTTGTGACACTCCCATCTTCCTGTTTAATTTCGGCTATAAATGTGGATGGTTTGTTTTGTTGGAGGGCTTGAGCGAGAAGTTTTCCTGCTTTTCCCCCTTTTGTATAGTAGTAATGTTTTGTTAGTGTCAGTTGGCGTCTTGCGTGAAGTTGGAGTATCGTTGTTAGTTCTGTTCTTTTAGTTAGTATCAGTTTATATGTGTCCATTAAGTCTTTATTTTGGTGTTGTTTTCATTCCAGGGTTTTTAGTACTTGAGTTAATTGTTTGATTTGTTGTTCTCTTTTGCGCTTTTGGGAAGAAGTGATGCGGATAAGCTCCCCTCTCAGGACTGCCTTATGTGCTTCCCAAACCAGAGCTGGTGAGGTGTCTGGTTGTATGTTTAGGGTGAAATAGGTATTGCCTGAGTCTCGGAGTTTATCGATGGTTTCTATGTTATTGAGGAGTAAGTCGTTGAGTCGCCATTGTGAGGATGGGTTTGGTATGGTAGGGATTGTGATTTTTAGGGACATGGGCACGTGGTCTGACCACGATATTGGGCCATATGATGCTGATGTGGCCATAGGTAAGTACCTGTGTTGCAAAAAGATGGTGTTGATGCGGGAATTGGTCCCCGCTGTGGATGAGAAGAATGAATAATCTTTTCGTGTTGGGTGTATAGCCCTCCAGCAGTCATATAGTTGAGCTCCATGCAGAGTGCCGTTTATCTGTTTTCTAATTAATTCTGTGTTTGGCTGTGGCTTAGCAGTGGAATCTAGTTTCCTGTCTAGAGATACATTAATGTCTCCTCCCAGCACCAGCATACCCTCGTGGAAATTGGATAGTTTAGACAATACTTTCTGTAGTGCTGCATTCTGCTTTTTGTTGGGGAGATATACATTCTCCAGTGTGACGTGTAAATTGGGTTTTATTGCCAATCAGTATCGCCACTCCTCTTGACTTAGAGTTTGAGTAGTTTCCGAAGTAACTTTTAGGGTAATTCTTATTTTGTAATCTGGGTGCTGTGTCTTTACGAAAATGAGTTTCTTGGATAAAGACTATATCTACTTTGTTTCTGTGGAAATCTGTTAGGACTATCGTGCGTTTTTCTGGGGTATTTAATCCTCCAGCATTCTGAGTGAGTATGGTTATTGAGGTCATTTTGTGGGTTATGGTGAGGGAGTTGAATTTCTTGGGGACTCTCTGTCAGTTCGGTGTGGGTTGTAAGTTAGGATGTGTATTTGACTGGGTTGGTTTAGTTATAGAGGTATAGGGAAGGGGTAGTGACCTTATGCTTATGTAAGGGAGCGTGTCTTTCTATATGACTTAGGTTGTGGTTTTAGTGACTCGGTATTCAAGTTTTGTTGTTTCGGTTTTCTGTTTTCTAGCGAGGTCACTGGTTTGGCTATCAAGCTTAGAGCTCACTTATCGTTATTGTTTTTTGTGTCATCTAAACAATGATTTGTGTATTTGTAGTCAACAAACGGAAATGTACAGGTTACAGTACAATATCGAACTTAACAATAGAAGAACAGTTGTAACATGTACAATAGAATACTGAAAATAATACAAATAGTAGTAATAATTTTCCGTAAGTAACAATAGATAGTAACAGTATATTGTATCCGTGTTAGAACGGTGTGCCTGTTTTTGAGAATGATGTCAAATATTATATGGGCACTGGTGTTGTGCAGGTGTTGATTGAAATTAGTCTCAAAGTGGTCATGGGGCACCTGTTAGTCTCCAGTTGTGAGACTTTTAGAAGGATTTAGTTTATGGAAGGATATGTTATGAATTCTGCTAGTAGCAGGTCCTCCTGGGATAGAAGAAGTACAGAGGTTCCTATCTCGACGCTAAGATAGAACCTTTATTTAAGTTGGGGTTTTGAGGCCGGATTTGAGATCCGAGGATCTGGTAATCCTCTATTGGTATTGTAACTTTAGGAGAATTTGATATGTAGTGATATCTTCTTTCGTGGGCTAATACAGTGTGTGCGTGGGGGGAGGGGGTTTGGTAGGGAGGAGGTGGGGGGGGGGGGAGACAAGCAGGATGTCGCTCAGATGTCCAGGTTATAAATTGTAGCTTTTTTTTTTTGTCAATCCAATTTTTATTGAGATATATTGAATTGTTACATGCATAAACATAGTACAATTTGTAAAGAAAGTATTGTGCATAAAGGCAGTTTCTTTGTACATATTAAATCGTTGCTTGTTTGTTCTTGTTCAGCTTAATCCTCTTAGCTACGTATCATCTCTTATACTAGGTGGTACAGTGGGTAGTGGTATGTTTTCCATACCTAAGAAAATAACCAGGGTTAGATCGGGTGTCAGGTGTGTTTTCCCGGCGAGTGTGAGAACCCCTTTGAAAGATTGAAATTGTGAGCCTCTGGGGTTGTTGAGGCCTGAATACCCCTGTGTATTGGGATTACAGGGCATCCGTTTTAAAGTTAATGTATGTAACTGTGTGTTTCCCATCTTTCCTCCCCCCCCCCCAACACCCTCCTCTTCAGTCGTTATTGTCGAGGCCGTACAGGCGGAGTTGTATGATTAAGCAACAATGTGTGGTGAGCCGATCGTCTCTGTCTTACGTTGCCTCGTGGATTCTACGTTATACTTGTAGATTGGGTTAAACGCCTCAGTGATTAACCATGGTGCGAGTCGTGCGGGTTTGAGAACCCACCATTTCTGCAACTAAGCCCCCACTGTGAGCATCCCTTCCTTGTCTGTTTGGTATTCTATGGGACTCCGTTGGATAGCGGGTGTGCCTTTCATGGGCTGTGTGTACTCCTTTGTTGGCCTGTGGTCCCCTGGCCCTCTCTCCCACCACCCCTTGGCTTGGTACCCTTTGTGGTGTAGCTCCTTGCGATGTGAATGTCAGAGGTTGTACGGTCACTGGTTCCCCATCTCAGTTGTGCCAGTGGTGTCAAGTGTTGTACGGGGCTGGGATGGTCAATGGTTTGTGTGCAACACTTTGTTCCTGAGCAGGGGAGACCAGCATTCCTTTGATTTTACACCCTGGGTCTTATGCCTTGTCAGTCTGTAGTCATGGGAGGGAGTTCAGCTGTCTTGGGTTAAGGTGTGTTGGTGTTATGTCCGTCAGCGGTCTAGGGGGGTGGGGTCAGGGATTATTATGTTTGCAGGGAATTGTCCTCTTGTGCGTGTGTGTCCAGTCTGTGTTAGTCCCCAGCTCCCGGCCGCCCCGGAGCGCGTGCAGTCCCCCCCCCACGCGGAGCCGCCACCGCAGCTCTCTTGGCCACATAGTTCATCCATGGGTGAACACTTGTCCGCAAGTCCCTGCAAGGAGGCCGTCATCATTTTCATGTTGTAGAAGTCTTCCACCCTAGCGATCCACTGCTCCAGAGAGGGTACTGTTGTGGTTTTCCAGTGTGTGGGGATAAGTGTCTTAGCCGCCGTGAGCAGGTGTATGGTGAACCCTTTTTTGTATGCCTTCAATGGCGTGTGTGTATGCAACATCGTCCGGGGTTGCAGCGGAAGTTCGGTGCCTGTGATTTCTTCTATGGTGTGGTTCATCATTCGCCAGTATGGGACTATGAGGGGGCATGTCCACCAGATGTGGTAGGCTGTACCCCTTTCGGTTCTGCATCTCCAGCATTCGCCGGTAATTGTGTCATGGATATGTCTTAGGATGTCCGGGGTCCTATACCAGTGCGTCAGGATTTTATAATTGCATTCCTGGTATTTTGAGCTTATAGTTCCCTTGTGCGTCAGTTTGAAGATTTTGTTCCAGTCTGTGTCTGTGAGCTCAGACCCGTTTCCCTTTCCCACCACCCCGTGAAGCCCAAAGCGCCCTTATCTCCATTATTCGTTAGTGCGGTATACATAGTTGATACGCCGTGTGAGAGGTGTTGCCTGGCCGTGCATAGTTGTTCCAGATACAGAAGGGGGCGGTTGACATGATCCTTCCCCTTGATAGCGTTGTAGTAAGTTTTGAGCTGGTGGTAGTGGAATTCGTCCAGTCTGGTTGGTCTGCGATCCTACAACAGGTCTGTCGAGGGTTTAAGGTTCCGGCTGCTGCACCATTGGTGTAGGTAGACCCAATCTGTCGCCTGGAAGTTTTTAAGGACAGCAGAATTTAGTCCGCCAGCTAACTTAGGGTTGTTGGTTATTGGTGTGAGCGGGTTGGGAGCTGTGGTGAGCTGCTTGGCGTATCTTATCCCACACCAGACCCTAAGGGTGGCGTCTATCATCGGGTTGCCTGTGCTTATTTCTCTGAGCGTAGCCTCTCCCAGCCACAGCAGGGCAGGGATCTTCCCCTGTGCTTGTTGAAGCTCCATGTCCACCCATTGCTTAGCGTTTGGGTTGGCGTGCCAGTCGACCAGTCGATGTAGGTGGGTCGCCTGGTAATACATGAGTGCGAATGGAAGTCCCATACCTCTGTCACTCTTCGGTCGCTCCAAGATCATTCTCCGGACCCGGGTAGGCCTTTTGTTCCAAACAAACTGTCTAACATTGGTTGTTAGCATCTGGAAGAAGATCTGGGGGATGGTGGAACGCAGCGTCTGAAATAAGTATAGGATGCGCGGCATAATATTCATTTTTATAGCGCTTATGCGGCCAAACCACGATATGTACTTGGACGTCCATTGTTTTAAATCCTGTTGTAGCGTTACGAGGAGAGGAGCGAAATTCAGTTGGTAGATCTGCGAGAGATCTTTCAGCAACCAGACGCTGAGGTATCGAAGCTTTGTTGTGCAGATTTTGAACGGGAAGTGTGCTTCGAAGTGTCGTGTTAGGACCGTGTCCTGTGCCAGCGGCATCGCCTCCGACTTCTCTAAGTTAAGTTTCAAGTCAGAGACTTTGTTGTATTGTTTGAACGCCTCTAGCAGGTTCGGGGTCGAGATTCTGGGCTGTTCCAAGAAGAAGAGCATATCATCCGCACATGTCCCCACGATGCCCCCGTCCCGTCTGACCGCCTCCAGAAAGGGTTCGAGAGTGAGGGCAAACAGGAGGGGGCCATTGTGAATGCTGAACGGTTTTGTCAATGCTCCGTTGACCCGAATGCGTGCCGTTGGGGTGGTGTACAGAGCGGCCACCCATGTTTACATGTGGGTGCCGAAACCCATGCGGCGTAACGTCTCCGAGAGGAAGGTCCAGTCCACCGTTTTTTGTTTTTTTTTTAAGCACAGTGTAAATGGCTCAATCCATGCAAATTTAGGCATAATTGTTTGAATTGTGCCAGGAGTCACCCCTCCTTTCAGCATTTTAAGAGAATGGGTGCCACCAGCAGGGACATATTTGAAAAAGCAAGGACACCAGTGAAAATACTAAATCTGCTCCCTTATTTAAATTTCTATCCAAACCAACAGGTAGCGCAGTTAATTGAAGACAGTTTGTCATTTTGTTTTAAATTTCCTGTTTGCAGTTTGTCAATGCAATTTGTTGAAAATCTTAGTTCTGTTAATTTGAATATTGATTTTGTTAGAGATAAAATTATGAAAGACATTTCTATGGGAGAGTTGAAGACCTCTTTTCATCCCCACCTTTCTGTTATTTCAGAATGTCTTCTCTCGGTTTGGTACCAATAAAAGAGAAAGAGATGTTTCATCAGTTTCATTTTGGTTTCATACACTTTCTCTGAAGATTCTTTTAAATGAGTGAGACAGTGTGGTCATGGTGGACTTCTGGCTAAGGTTGACATCAAGGCAGCATTTAGGCTTTTACCTATTTATCCTGATTGTTTTGGATCCTTTGGAATCCAAATTAAAATTTTACTTCAACAAATGTATTCCTATGGGCTGTTCTGCAAATTTTGCATGGTTTTTAGAGTGGGTTCTTAAGCAAGTTTCAGGAATACAAATAACTATTCACTATTGGATGATATTCTTTTTATGGATAAAACAGGAACGTCTGACTACATCCATGTTTTACAGTGGTTAATGCTTATTACTAAGCAATTTGATATTCCTTTGGCTGGTGAAAAAAACTGTATGGCTTACTACCTGTTTACATTTTTTACAAATTATCATTGACTCTTAAAACATGTATTTTGTTTACCTAAAGATAAGATAAAACAAGAAAGGTTCTATTTATTAAGTATTAATAAAATAACAATTTAGAGGTTGCAGTCTGTTTTGGGCATATTAAATTATGGTAACTATGTTGGTAGATTTGAGCATGTGGTTTTAATGCATCAGTTTAAAGAAGATGTTTGGTAGGTGAAACAAATATTTTCTGATTCTTTATTTATCTGGTCAGAAATAGTTCCAAGGTTAGTGTGGTTGTGCAATGCGAGTATCAAACCTCTAGAAAGAGTAAGGCGCAAGCTTAATAAATACATGAAGAAATGTATGGCATCAATTTATGGTTTTACATCTTTCCATGTTGATATCGATGGTCAGTGTGATGGTCTGTATGCTAGTGACGGTGTCAATCTTTTATAACGTTGGTCTGGATATTTTTAATAAAGATTTACAAAATATGATTGATAAGGCTGAGGTCTTGTGTGGTTGGCTGCAACATTAGTTGAATGCTGCAGCGGGTGGGGTTAATGTCTCCTGCCTATTTAAAGGGAGGGTTGACTACATGGTATTGGTTATTGGTATGTTTAAGTTCTGGCTATTCATGGTAGAACTATGGTAAGCCAAGAGCTAAATCTCTGTGTGGTTTTTGAGACTGGAGATTTTTTTTTTTGTTACAAGTTATGTTGCTTTGAAAGTGAGCACAGTTATTGTC
Organism: Pelobates fuscus; assembly: GCF_036172605.1. Taxonomy (NCBI): domain Eukaryota; kingdom Metazoa; phylum Chordata; class Amphibia; order Anura; family Pelobatidae; genus Pelobates; species Pelobates fuscus. The sequence goes on along the minus strand of NC_086317.1, from coordinate 347,956,689 downwards.
ACAATTTGTTTGTAAACTAAATAAAAGACCACAGCCTTTTATTGCACTATCTGTCTCAGTGTGTTTTATTACAGTTCTATATATATATATATATATATATATATATATATATATATATATATATATATATATATATATATATATATATATGTTGTCATATGAAGCCATTTATTATCACATAGTTGTTTGGCTCATTGTTAAATCATAATGATAGCAGAAATCACCCAGATCGAACATTTACATACACTTGAATGTTTTGCCTTGCAATTAGTGTCTGCGTATAAACCGTCAGTGAGTTTGTTAGCGCTCAAGTAGATGCACTGAGCAGGCTAAATATTGACCCATGAGGAGCAGAAAATAAGGTCAGGTAGACCACGAAAGATTTCAGCAACAACTGCCAGAAGAATTGTTTAGGATACATCTCAACATCCCATTGTTTGGGAAAATCCCAAAGGTAACCTCAGGCGAAATACAGGCTGCTCTCGAAAAAGATGGTGTGGTTGTTTCAAGGAGCACTTGAACAAAAGTGAGCTGCATTGTCGAGTTGCCAGAAAGAAGCCTTTACTGCACCAATGCCATAAAAAAGCCCAGTTTTATAATATACCTGAAAAAACGTTGACACGTCCAATACTTTTTGGCACACTGTAATTTGGAGTGACGCCAATGCCACAAAAAAGCACAGTTTTGTAATATGGCAGACGACACCTTGTCACGCCTAACAGTTTCTGGCCCACTGTAATTTGGAGTGACAAGACCAAAATAGAGCTTTAGGGTTTATGGCCTATGTTTGGAGAGAGATAAACAAGGCCTATAGTAAAATAATACAATCCCCATTGTAAAACATGGTGGTGGCTTACTGATGTTTTTGTGGTTTGTGAGCGCTAAAGGCACTGGAAGTCTTGTGAAAATTGATGGCAAGATGAATGCAACATGTTATCAGAAAATACTGGCAGACAATCTTCATTCTTCTGCATTAAGGCTGCGCATTGGACGCTGTAGGACTTTCCAACATGACAATGACCCTATGCACAAGGCTAAGTTATCCCCCAGTGGTTACAGTAGAAAAAGGTGAATGTTCTGGAATGGCCATCACAGTCCCCTGACCTTAATATCATCGAGCCACTCTGGGGGGATCTCAAACATGCGGTTCATGCAAGATGACAAAAGACTTTGATGACCTGTAGGTATTTTGCCAAGACAAGGGCAGCTATGCCATCTGCAAGAATTAGTTGCCTTGTAGACAACTATTACAAAAGATTGCACGCTGTCATTGATGCTAAAGGGGACAATACACAGTATTAAGAACTAACGATATGCACACTTTTGAACAGGGGTCATTTTATTTTTTTCTTTGTTGTCATGTTGTGTTTTATGATTGTGCCATTTTGTTATAACCTACAGTTAAATATAAATCACATAAGCAATAAAAGAAATGTGTTTTGCCTGCTCACTCATGTTTTCTTTAAAAATGGTACATATATTACCAATTCTCCAAGGATATGCACATGTTTTAGCACAACTGTATACTGGAGCTGTGTCCTCATAGAAAATCATATATAGAGCGTATAGTGGACAAACTGATGTTGTGCTCACATATACGGAGGCTGTATCTTTACACCAGTTAATACAGAGAGGATATCTTGGTCTCATATGCCGATTTAGACAAGCAATATGCTTATGTTGTAAGATACACAGAGAACAGCAATCAATGCCTATCAAGATAGGATCTGTGTAGACTCAGTCAGGCTTTTAAACCCATGACATATACAAGTGTGCACTTAATTTAGTCACCCAGGGAAGCTTTCTCTTATGAAGGAATTGGTGTATTCCCTGTCTCCAGGGCTGTGTAATTAAGGAAGACCTTATACAGCCAGGATATCTCTTATCAGCAATATTTTGTAAAATGCATAATTGTATGTATAAACTAATCTAAATGCTCACTGCCAACCTCCTAAATGTGACCTATTTGTTAGAAGGAAGCGTAATGTAAGCATCTGGGAGTAACTGAAAGCTCAGAAAGCCTAGTGCCTATACTAGTCTTTAATCTAAATTACTAATGCACATCCCTAAACTGTTGCAGGCCCGTGTTTCAGCAGCAAATGGAGATTTGAATAACTGATAGCCTAACCTCTAATCTGTTTAATCTATAGGCTTCCAACTGTACCCCATTGTCAGGGTACCTGAGGCCTCTACCTCTAAGGGAGGTAGAGACTTGGTGGTTTATCCATCCAGGCGAGCTGTTTCCTCCGTTCCTCGCGGTTCATCCAGCCACTTAAACACCGGCCGCGAGGAATCCACATCCTTTTCTAGCAGGACGCTCAATACGTGACGTCATGACGCTATCACGAGCGACCTCTCACTCAAGTGTCCGATATCCAATCGGCACTTGTCAGAGGCGTGCTTACCATCCGGAGCCAGGGTATTTAAGCTTGCTTCTCTCTTCAGCTCATTGCCCTGTCGTGGTTCTAGCTTGTCTAGTCACTCAGTGCTCTGGTATTCTAGTTTGCTCTATTTGGTTTTGACTCGGCTTGTTGTACTACCCTGCTTCTCTGTTATCCCTTGACCCGGCTTGTCTCTCGCTTATCTGTCTTCTCGTTCCCTCGACCTCGGCTTGTCTCTGACTATTCTCTATTACTCTCGGTACGTTAGTCCGGCCATTCTAAGGCCCGGTATACGTACCTTTCCACTCTTTGTACCCTGCGTGTTGGATCCCTGTCCCGATCCTGACATTACGACAGGGCCAATGGATCCTGCAGGTACAAACAGTCAGCTTGGTTCTTCTGATCCCAGGTTTGACGCCATGGAGCATAGGATGGATCAGATGGCTCTAGCACTACAGGCACTTTTGTCTCGTGCTAGTAACCCACCTGAGGAGACACGTACTCCTTCTATTTCTCCTGCAGTCTCAGGTCTAGAGGTAGCCACTGTAGGTGCTTCTTCCCGTATTACCCCACCAGTACGTTATGGCGGGTCACCGGAGAAGTGCCGTGGTTTTCTGAACCAGATTAGCATCCATTTCGAATTACAACCCCGCTCTTATCCTACAGATAGAGCGAAGGTTGGATTTGTTATTACTTTACTCATTGAGAAAGCTCTGAGATGGGCCAATCCTTTATGGGAGAATGATAATCCACTAGTCTATAATTATAATGCCTTTGTAGCTGCGTTTAGAAGAACTTTTGACCCTCCTGGTAGAAAGGTCAATGCAGCTAGATTACTGTTGCGCCTTAGACAGGAAAATCGAACACTTGTGGACTATGCACTAGAGTTCAGGTCTTTGGCGGCAGAAGTTAAGTGGAACGAACAGGCTTATATAGATGTGTTTCTGAATGGGTTATCAGATGTAATTCTTGACGAGGTCGCTACTAGAGAACTCCCTGAGAATTTGGAGGATTTAATTTCTTTTATATCTCGTATTGATGAACGCATAAGAGAGAGGCAGAACACTCGAGATAGGACCCGTGGACCCGTAGACCCTCCTTTAAACTAGCGCCTACCTTTCAAAATTCTGAGTTCGAGGACTTACGTATTTCTGAACCTATGCAGATAGGCAGTACTCATCTCACAGAGAGAGAGAGACAGTACAGAAGAAGGGAGGGTTTATGTATGTATTGTGGAGTCAGAGGACATTTACGCCTAAATTGTCCTAATCGTTCGGGAAACGCTCGCACCTAAGTTTCTCTAGAGGACAGGCCTTGGGTGTTTCTACTTTGTCCTCTATTCACAACTACAAAGAGTTCAGGCTTCTGTTACCCGTTTCTTTGAGGTGGGAGAAGGGAGTAGTAAAGACTATGGCACTAATCGATTCTGGAGCTGCTGAGAGCTTTATAGATCAGGGTTTTGTTGCCAAGCATGCTATCCCATCCCAGTTAAAAGAGACACCACTGGCTGTTGAGGCCATCGATGGTAGACCGTTACTTGAGCCTGTTATTTTCCATGAGACCATACCGATTAACTTAACTGTTGGCATCCTACATAAAGAGGATATATCCTTAATGCTCATTTCTTCTCCGTCTATTCCCATAGTCCTGGGGTACTCCTGGTTAAGGAGACACAACCCTATTATTAATTGGGAGTCAGGGGAGATAGTTTCGTGGGGAAAGAATTGTCAAGAAAAATGCTTGCGGAAGGTCTTACCTCTCGGATTAACTAACACATCGACTACCTCTGACAATCCTACAGAGACACAAATCCCGCCTCAGTATCTAGATTTAAAGGCAGTATTTGACAAAAAGAAAGCCGATACCTTACCCCCACACAGGTCCTTTGATTGCAAAATTAACCTACTCCCTGGTACCATGCCTCCCAGAGGTCATGTATACCCATTATCTACAAAAGAGAACTCAGTTCTAGAGGAGTATATTCACGAGAATTTAGACAAGGGATTCATCAGGAGGTCCTCCTCCCCTGCCGGGGCTGGATTTTTTTTTGTTAAAAAGAAAGATGGTTCTTTGAGACCTTGTATTGATTATCGAGGCTTGAATAAGATAACCATTAAAAATGCCTACCCGATTCCCTTGATCACCGAACTCTTCGATCGTTTGAAGGGCTCTACAATTTTCACCAAGTTAGACCTCAGAGGGGCATATAACTTGGTGAGAATCCAGCAGGGACATGAGTGGATGACGGCATTCAATACTCGATATGGTCACTATGAATATACTGTTATGCCTTTTGGGTTATGCAATGCGCCAGCTGTATTCCAGGATCTGATAAATGAGGTTCTTAGGGAATTTCAGCAAGATTGCGTCATTGTATACCTAGATGATATACTCATTCATTCTAGTGAGATTGAGACTCATCACAAGCAAGTCAGGAGGGTTTTGCACAAGCTTCTCCAGCATGGCTTGTACTGCAAGTTGGAGAAATGTAGCTTTGATCAAACCCAGGTAACCTTTCTCGGCTATGTGATCTCTGGAGAGGGATTTAAGATGGATCCGGATAAGCTCCAATCCATTCTAGAGTGGCCTTTACCCAAAGGTCTTAAAGCCGTACAGAGATTTATTGGGTTTTCTAATTATTATAGGCGCTTTATTAAGGGCTACTCTTCCATTATCGCACCTATCACTAATATGACCAAACAGGGTGCTGATACTAAGAATTGGACTACTGAAGCTCTCCTTGCGTTCAAAACTCTCAAGGAGCTTTTCGCTTCCGCTCCAATTTTAGTTCACCCCGACACTTCTCTGCCTTTTCTACTTGAGGTAGACGCATCAGAGACTGGTTTAGGTGCTGTCCTATCTCAAAGGTTGGGGGTTGATAAACCATTACATCCATGTGGATTTTTCTCTAAAAAATTGACCGGTACTGAAAGCAGATATGACATTGGTGACAGAGAATTACTAGCGGTTATCAAGGCTTTGAAAGAGTGGAGACATTTATTGGAAGGTACATTACATCCTGTTACCATTCTAACTGACCACAAAAATTTGTCTTATATCGGAGAGGCTAAGCGGTTGTCCTCCAGGCAGGCTCGTTGGTCGTTGTTTCTTACCCATTTCAATTACGTTCTGACTTACAGACCTGGGTCAAAGAATTCTAAAGCCGATGCGCTATCTCGCCAATATGAGCCCTCTGCTTCAGTTGAACCACTTATGTCCTCCATTGTACCCAAATGCAATATTATTGCTAATACCAGTCTCAAAATTCATTCTCCGCTACTTGACCAGATCTTGAAGTCACAACATCTAGCTCCCGGAAACACTCCTGAGGGAAGAAACTTTGTTCCTCCTGAACTTCAACTGGAGCTCTTACAATGTTTTCACGAAAGTAAAGTAGCTGGTCATCCTGGTATTCGCAAGACATACTCTTTGATATCCAAGGATTTCTGGTGGCCTTCACTTCGAAAAGATATTGAGGAGTTCGTCGCAGCTTGTGAAACTTGTGCCAAGACTAAACTACCTCATGCATCTCCATGTGGCCTGTTACACCCCTTGGACATTCCTGAGAAACCTTGGTCCTGTTTATCCATAGACTTTATCGTTGATTTGCCTGCTTCCAAGAGACAGACTGTTATTCTCACGGTGGTGGATAGATTTACTAAGATGGCCCATTTCGTGCCATTACCTAAACTTCCGACTTCTCCTGAATTGGCGGAGATTTTTGCAAAAGAGGTTTTTCGCCTACATGGGATTCCTTCAGAGATTGTTTCTGATAGAGGCTCTCAATTTATCTCACGTTTCTGGAGATCCTTTTGTTCTCAAATGGGCATCAAATTGAACTTTTCCTCGGCCTATCACCCTCAGTCTAACGGAGCTGCTGAACGTACCAATCAAAAGATCGAACAGTATCTGCGTTGCTTTGTTTCCGAACACCAGGACGATTGGGTCGGTCTGATTCCTTGGGCGGAGTTCGCACACAATAACCTTGTTTGCGATTCAACTCGCTCTAGCCCTTTCTTCATGAACTATGGCTTTCATCCTTCGATTTTCCCTTCGGTTTCCTCTTCTCAGGGGATACCGTCGGTTGATGATCATGTCGCCAACCTGAAGAAATTATGGGATCAGACTCGGCAAATTCTGTTACATAGTTCCTCGTTGTTCAAGAAACACGCTGACAAGCATAGAAGAGCGGCTCCTGTTTTTGTTCCTGGGGATAGGGTATGGTTAAGTACTAAGAATATTCGACTAAAAGTTCCATCTATGAAATTTGCTCCTCGCTACATAGGCCCTTACAGGGTTCTCACTCGTATCAATCCGGTTGCGTATCGCCTTGCTCTGCCACCTGCCTTACGCATTCCTAACTCTTTTCATGTCTCCTTGTTGAAACCTCTTATTTGCAACAAATTCTCCTCTAAGGTCTCCTCGCCTCGTCCTGTTCAGGTGGAGGGTCGGGAGGAGTACGAGGTAAGCTCCATCGTTGATTCCAGAATTTCAAGGGGAAAATTGCAATATCTGGTCAACTGGAGGGGATATGGTCCTGAGGAGAGGAGTTGGGTACCTCAGGAGGACGTTCATGCTTCTCGCCTTCGCAGAGCATTTCACCTCCGCTTCCCATCTCGCCCCGGTTCCTTCCGCCCGGTGGGCGTATCTGAGAGGGGGGGTACTGTCAGGGTACCTGAGGCCTCTACCTCTAAGGGAGGTAGAGACTTGGTGGTTTATCCATCCAGGCGAGCTGTTTCCTCCGTTCCTCGCGGTTCATCCAGCCACTTAAACACCGGCCGCGAGGAATCCACATCCTTTTCTAGCAGGACGCTCAATACGTGACGTCATGACGCTATCACGAGCGACCTCTCACTCAAGTGTCCGATATCCAATCGGCACTTGTCAGAGGCGTGCTTACCATCCGGAGCCAGGGTATTTAAGCTTGCTTCTCTCTTCAGCTCATTGCCCTGTCGTGGTTCTAGCTTGTCTAGTCACTCAGTGCTCTGGTATTCTAGTTTGCTCTATTTGGTTTTGACTCGGCTTGTTGTACTACCCTGCTTCTCTGTTATCCCTTGACCCGGCTTGTCTCTCGCTTATCTGTCTTCTCGTTCCCTCGACCTCGGCTTGTCTCTGACTATTCTCTATTACTCTCGGTACGTTAGTCCGGCCATTCTAAGGCCCGGTATACGTACCTTTCCACTCTTTGTACCCTGCGTGTTGGATCCCTGTCCCGATCCTGACACCCATATGCCGTTCATCATCATCAGTGGGGGAAGTTTTTAAAATAGACCCCGGATATGGTGGTATATATAAAAGAGGCTCATCCAGGTAGTCAACTTGTGGAAGTGCTGTTTATTAGGTCTTCAGTGAAAGAAGCTTAACATCCGGCTTGGTCTCATGTATGCAGTAGACTGCTTCCATCCCCTGAGGGAGAGAGTTGGGCCAGAACCTGATCACTAAAGGGGTGTACCCAGGCTGGCAACTCTTACATATGTGCTGTTGTTGGCTCTTCAGAGGTTAGAGGCTGTATAGTGGCTGGGCCTACACAAATATTGGCATTGTGAGTATAAAAGAAAAAGCTAGGCCTGCTTTGGCAAACTCCTTCCAAACAGCTGTGAAGGACAGGAAAAAAGATGGGGTGGATCTATTTATACCAATTTCAGAGTTCTCTATTTTCAGTCCTTTCTGCTGTGAAGGGAGAAGCAAACCCATGAGTAAACGCTGCCATTTATGATCAGGTGAGCAATTTTCTTTCTATAAGCAGCTGTAAAAATTGTCAAACTCTAAATCAATTAATCAAAGTAGTTGTAAGAGGCACAGTGGCCTGGTATCTCTACTGGAGCACTGAAACTTTAATGAATAACTTTTTTTTTTTTAACCTGATGTCAAAATATTAAGTAAAATGATGCTAAAGGGTATGTTATGTACCATACATTTTGCTCCAGCTCTATTATCTATCAGGCAAAGAATCTCCAGAAAAAAATCTCCTGTGGAAATAAATATTGCTTACACCTGCACATGACAATCAGATGGAGACACAATAAAAACAACATGGGTGGGACATACTAATTCACCTTCAGTTCCCACCTATGAGTGCCAGATAGGGGCTCTAAAAATTTAACCCATGGGGACACTAAACTGTCCTCGTCAGTTCCCACACTTAAGTGGTGGGTGAGGGCTATTATTTAATTAAGGTGGGACAGCTGACTGTACAAACCACCCCCACCAATGAGTGGCAGTTGATGGGATGGACATGCCCCATCAACTACAACCTCCTCACCCATAGGCTTTGGGTGGGTTGTGAATGACAATAGAAGGGGATGGACATGGTATTGTTGGCCCCTCACTTGTTAGGGAAACTCTCTCCCCCCTCCCCATGGCTAGGTATCCCTAAATCCCTACCCAACCACCTTTAAAAAAAATATTCTTCCTTCACCGTTATAATTGTGAGGTGGCCCAAAAATGTACTTACCTTCAGAAATCCTCTTTTTTTTCTTAAAATTATTTCCTCAGCAAAACTGAATTCCAAATAAAGAACCATTATATCCCAACACTACAATTAAAAATAAAGACACCATCAAAAAAGATAAAAAAATAAAATCAACACAGCAATGCAGACATGCAGACTGAGCTTTCAAAGCTGTAAAATAATTGAATAGTGATGCTTTCCCAAGATTTGAAATATCAGTAGATCTCTCTGATTGGTTGGCTTGTCATTAATACACCCACATAAAGCCTGAAGCAAATAGCCTTGTTTGTGGCCTGAGGGGGGAAGTCCATAGTTGCCAACATTTGAAAAACAATTCCAGGGACACTTTGCAGCACAGCTATCAATTACTACCTTGAAAATTAACCACATCCACTGCTGAAAAGCTCTGCCCAATATGCCCAACCCACATAAATATATAATTATATATAATTAATCTCCGCCTACTTATAGTGCAGATTACAGGGTCTACTCAATAAAGATAGAATTACAGGGAATTGAGATGGTAATTTTAAACTTCTGGCCAAAGTAAAAAAATTATCAAATTCAGCTGCACTATTTCAACCTAAAGTTTGAAATTCCCATCGCAATTCCCTGCAATTCTCTCTTTATTGAGTAGACCTTTATAACACCAAGTTCGAAACCAACAGTACCATGCATCCTTGGTGTGCGATAGATACATTCGCAGCACAGCATCTATATCAGGCAGGTACATTTTATCACTTTAATGTGAGTTGGGTATCTGTGGTGACACTGTCAGTACAACTATAGAAAGACCTTGTGCAGATGTGCTTAAGTTAGAGAGTTGTGTCTACACCATAGAACAGGCATAGGCAAACTTTGGCACTCCAGATGTTTTGGACTACACGTCCCATAATGCTTTGCCCGCATTATGGGTGTAAGAGCATTATGGGGGGTGTAGTCCACAACATCTTGAGTGTCCAAGGTTGCCTATCCCTGCCATAGAACATACATTAGTTCCCAAAATTAATTATATTGGGGCGTGAATATAGTAAAAAAATAAAAGCTGGAAAGAGGAAATGAAAGATATAGAAGCAGAATGTACAGAATGGAATTAAAGAGAGGAATGGGAGCAAAAGGAAAACATATGCACATATTCCATTAGCCTCTTTTCATTCCACCAATTCAACATGTTGAATGTCTCAGATTGAAACTTCGTCACCACTCCACTGCTTCTGATTCTTCACATTCCTGGAGTCTGCGGTTATTATACAGAGAGCAGCACTATACATGGAGCACTGACTGTCCCAGGAAATTATACACACAGACCTGTATTATACCAAGAGCAGCACTATACAGGGAGCACTGACTGCCCCAGCTAATTATACTGTCCCAGTGCTTCCTGTATAGTGCTGCTCTCTGTATAATACAGGCCTATGTGTGTATAATACCCTGGGACAGAGAGCAGAAATATACAGGAAGCTCTGACTGTCCAAGGATATTATACACAGACCCGTATTATACAGAAAGCAGCACTATACAGGGAGCACTGACTGTATCAGGATATTATGCACCCAGACCTGTATTACCGATAAATTGTCGATAAAATTAAGCTTATATTTTTTGGTACCTCCAACAAATGCAATACATACATATAATACATACACACAGAGTGCTGGATACAGGCACAGACTGCTGAACACATTCACACACAAACTGCTAAATACGCGCACACCGACTGCTAAATACACGCTCACATTGCGTGCTGAATACACACACAGACTTCTAAGTACACACAGACAGACTGCTGAATGCACACAGGCTGCTGAATACACACACGTACAAAGTTCATACACACAGTACACTGAATACACAAACACACACACACAGACCACTATATACACACACACAGATACTGATGAATACACACACAGACTGCTGAATGCACACAGGCTGCTGATACACACACAGACTGCTAAATACACACACACACACACTTCTGAACACACACACAGAGACTGCTGAATACACACAGGCTACTTTATATATGCACACAGACACACACACACAGACTGCTGAATACACACACACACTGATGAACACACACACAAACTGCTGAATACAATCACAGACTGCTGAACACATTCACACACAGACTGCTGAATACACGCACACACCAATTGCTGAATACACGCACACACCGACTGCTGAATATGCGCACACACCGACTGCTGAATATGCGCACACACCGACTGCTAAATACACGCACACACAGACAGCTGAGTACACACAGACAGACTGCTGAGTACACACAAACAGACTGGAGAGTACAAAAAGACAGACTGCTGAGTACACACAGACAGACTGTAGAGTGTACACACACACAGACTGCTGAGTACACAAACTCACACACTGCTGAGTACACACAGACTGCTGAGTATACACAGACTGTTGAGTATACACAGACAGCTGAATGCAGACAGGCTGCTGAATACACACACAGAGTGCATACATACAGTACACTGAATACACACACATACGAACACACAGAGAGACCACTGAATACACACACACACACACACACAGACTGCTGAATACACAATGTGCTGAATACATACGCAGACTGGTGAATGCACACAGGCTGCTGAATACACACACAGACTGCTAAATACATACAGACTGCTGAATACATACACTACTGAACACACACACAGAGACTGCTGAATACACACAGACTACTTTATACACACACACACACACAGACTGCTGAATACACACAGACTGCTGTGAGGGGTGCAGTGTATGCATTTTTGTTTAGGGGTGCTGTGTGTGTGTGTGTAGGGGTGTTGTGTGTGAGCAATGCAGTATGTGAGGGGTACTTTGTGTGTGTGTGGGGGGGTGCTGAGTGTGTGTGAGGGATGCTGAGTGTATGTGAGGGGTGCAGAGTGTGTGTGATGAGTGCATAGTGTGTGTGAGGGGTGCTGTGTATTTGCGACAGAGGTGCAGTGTGTGTCAGAGGTGCTGTGTGTGTGAGAGAGATGCTGTGTATGTGAGCGGTGAAGTGTGTGTGTGAGAGAGGTGCTGTGTGTGGGGGGTGGGGTGCTGTGTGTGCGTGAGGGGTGCTGTCAGGGCCAGATTAAGAGCCCAGTGGGCCTGGTGCTGACAATTATGATGGGCCTAATTACAAAATCTTATTGACCAAAAAACACTAAAACTGTCCTACCTCCTCAGCGTCATGTATCTGATGCCGATGGTGCTGGAGGGAAACTCATAGGATGCAGCTATGAGAAAATACATACCCTATGCTAATATCATGCTTTCATCTTTCAAGTAAACCCATATCCCCTAACAGCAGTGTCCAGTAAAGCAGGAAGTTTATGGATAGGGTAAAAGGGTGGGCCACTGACACAAATCACATAACAAGAACTGCAGAAAGGGGCAAACAAACACAAAAAGGGGGCATGTCTGTGTCTCCCAGTCCCTTAGTGTCTGTGTCCCCATGTCACTAGGACACTAGGGGACATTGAGAGACATTGAGACACTGGGAGACATGGGGACACTGAGATACTAGGGAACTCTGGGAGACCTAGGGACACTGAGACTCTTGGGGACATTGGGAGACATGGGGACAATGGGTAACTTTGAGACATGAGGGTACACTTGGAGACATGGGGCACTGAGACACTGTGATACATAGGGGACACTGTGATATATAGGGGACACTGGAGACTTGATAAAGACAAAACATTGCGGTGTCCAATAAACCTGCTTAAATCTATCAGTGTGTGTCTGAGATTTTTGCAGAATAATCTCTGTTTATACTGAGACAGGCATTTGTATTGCCGGTATTACTGCAATACCGGCACCTGCTAGGCAGCCTGAAATACCTGAGAAATACCTGGCAACCATAAGAAATACTTTTTTTTTTTTTAATCCATGGGCCTGGGCCTGGGCCTGGGCCTGGAGCTGCAGCTCCATTAGCCCCTATGTTAATCCGGCCCTGGTGGGAAGGAAAGGAAGAAGCTTTGGAAATAATTTAAGTATGTTTATAAAATATAGTTTATAAAAATGCCATTTATAGGTCGAAGATACCTTATATTATAACATAAAATCTAAACTTATATTTCTGGAGTGTTACACATTAAATATATTATTTAATATGGAGAGATTATAAAGACATAAAGCTTGATGTGCTCATGACGATTATTAAATCATTACACGTAATATAATTCATCTTAATGGACCCATAAAGGAAATGGTAATGTAGGTTTATTCCAAACACCGTTGTCTCCACTGTTGCTAGACCTTTTATTTAATATAATTATTGAGATTTACATATTCACATTATTAGGTATAACTGATTGTGATTACAATTTAGACTAATAGTATAAATGTACTGGTTGTATGTTTTAAAAAGCATTAACTTTTAACGTTTTGCACAGTGTCGATCATTATGCTTAATCATTCTTAGTTTTACTAAATAAAATATTTTTCTAACTTGTTTTCATATTTTTTTTGCAAGTTATGTTAATGTTAATTCATATTTTACATAAATTTAACAATATTATTCTTGATTTTCCAACAATGTTTTTGAAAGTTGAGCTGATGGCCACTTCGTCCTCCCATGTCCTGGGCTGCCAGATGGATAATAATAATAAAATAAATATATTATACATATATATGATTGCATTATAAGTGTACTTTTAAATATACACATAAATATCTAAAAATACACATACATATCTTAAATATACACATAAATATCTCAAAATACACTTATAATGCAATCATATATATGCATTATACATGTATAAAATATAATACGCTTTAATTCTTTTATAATGTGTTATACATATATAGGAAACAAAAGTGTGTGTGTGTGTGTGTGTGTGTGTATATATTTATATATATACACACGCGTATTATATGTGTATCTGGAATCTGTTGAAGCCACTCCCCCAACTTGACTGGGACATCTGAGATCGCTGTCCAGAAGAGTGCAGTTCTAGGAACAGCTAAGATACTGCGCAGAACCCTCAAACTCCCAGGCCTCTGGTAGAGGACCCGAGAATGAGGAATTAACATACCACCCAGGAGGGGTGAGAAAATCTATTTTTATTTATAAATATTAAAAGCAATAAAACATTTTTTTTAATTCATATTATATATATATATATATATATACATATATATATATATTTGTGTATTGGATTATGGAAGGGGCGCACATTAAAGTGTGTGTAGTTTTTATAAATAAGAGTCGGTTGAGGTGTGCCGAAACCGACGCGAGGTTAGGCCTGCAAAAGAGGGCCCACCCAGATATAATGATATATAAAGAGGGTGTGGTGGGAGGACATTTCCGAAATCGTCGAAGACAGGTAAGTAAGGGGTTTGCTGGGTTAAAATAGGCTTAAAATCCCTCCCACAACTTCAGGCATACGCCTTCTATTTGTGTACGGGATTATGGAAGGGGCGCACATTAAAGTGTGTGTAGTTTTTATAAATAAGAGTCGGTTGAGGTGTGCCGAAACCGATGCGAGGTTAGGCCTGCAAAAGAGGGCCAAAAAGTATGTAACATTTATTTATCATAACAACATCATTTAGACATATTATAGAAAGCGAGCCTGATTTCCTTCTCTGGATTTGGAATGTACCGGTTGCATGCCGAGGATTTCCAGCGTCCCATCCTCTCCATAACATGAGTTGGAACTTGACAACTTGAGGCTGCAGTGGCGGCCCCAATACGGAATGAATGTCCCGAGAAGGAAATTGGATTGAGGCCAAGACTAATTAACAAGGAGCGAATGTATATCATGAATAGTTTGAGAGATGTGGCAAAAATTGTACAAGCAACCATTACATTGGAACGCACATATTATCTTGAACCATATACAATACTTACCCATATCGTAAGCTGTAGAGTACGTTTGCTTAGTATTAGTAGACAAATCTTACCTGCGGAAAACTCATACTTAAGGCATGATTTAGACCTTTTTTGACCTGTAGAGGATTTCTGGACTGCGTGTTCTTTTAGCTTAACCGTTACGTTTAAGCAAGGTCTGACTTCAGGACTCCGGAAGTGGCTAAGGCGGGGGATACTGCAGGGTACTTGAGATGACAGGGTTAGTGTTAATTAAAGATAGTACGTTACCTGGAGCTATTTATTGTAGCATGCTGTGAGGAGGGAGGAAATGTTTTAATTATGCAAAACTCATATGCCCATTGAATATCTCGTGTGGTAGAGCTGCTAGCCGATGGGTACTAATAGGTGAAGATAAGGACTATCCCATAAGAGTTGAGGCCGTGCCATTAGCCCTGTGTTTGAGAGAGGCCCTACCTATGATTTGGGCCATGTGGACTTGTACTAACTACGCGCAGCAGGGTGTTAACCTCTTGTGGATGAGCGTTAACCCTACACTTGTGATTAACTGCAATGAACCACAGCGAAAAAGGACTGTAACAGGCACCGAATGAAACTAACTGTTGTGATGGGAACCGAATAATAGAATGCAAAGCCGTGAGTCACCGTAGGGAAATGTGGGCACAAGAGAGGAACCTGAAAAGGAGCTTTGATTGTAGTTTAAATTTAAAGATGATATGTGTTCGAATAGTAAGTACTCTATAATAATTACTTGGTAGGCTTGGGATCGTAAATGTTTGTATTATATGATGCTTATGGTGTTACTTCTTAAACCAAAACATGTAGCATGACCGAAAGTAACTCCTGATGGACTTCTTGAACTTAAATAAAGTGAAACGAGTGCAACGTTAAATGCGTGATGAATGAATTGAATGCGCATGGAGGACCCTGTGAACGTCAAGCATGCAGACAAGTCCCTATTAGTTGTTTAAGGATTTGAATGGTATTCGTTTGGTCGTAATGAAGGCAGAGTGATGCCTCGATGTTTGATATGAAACCAGTGGGAATTCTGTTCACCCGGACTTATTAGATTGCTAATGCTTATCCTGCATTGCTTGTATAACTGACGTCGACGTGATAATAAAGTGATAGTATGAGTCAACATATGGTAATTTAGAACTCAACGTACTAAATGCCCCCAATGGGTTGCAATGTAATAAATAGTATATCTGTAATGCATGAATCTGGAAGCAGTCACTGTATGTACGCAAGTGTCTTGCGGACCAGGAGGATAAATTAAAAAAAAAAGGTAAAATTTGTTTGATTTAAATTATTCGCCTCATTGGAATGGCAGACTTAGTTCAGTGTAATAGTTGCTTTGCATTTGTTTCACGTTCCACTTTTTGGAGGTTTGGTTGTTGTCTAATCTGTAGACAGTTCTCTATCTTGTGGCAGGAGATTGTATGTTTGAAGTCTGAGATTTGTAAATTATCTGGTAAACAAATTCAGGCTGGAACTGCTGCAAAGCCTTTGCCGCAGAGACATACTAGGAATGGCAGATGGATTACTGTAGGATCTGGTAGACTTGGAGTTGTGGATAAAAGGCATATTGCACAGTCTGTTGTTCTACATAATTCATTTTCTGCACTTTCAGAGTGTAGTGGTGTCCTGGAGATAGGCACTGAGGCTAGTGGTGTTGTGCAGAGAGGCACTGAGGCTAGTGGTGTTGTGCAGAGAGGCACTGAGGCTAGTGGTGTTGTGCAGAGAGGCACTGAGGCTAGTGGTGTTGTGCAGAGAGGCACTGAGGCTAGTGGTGTTGTGCAGAGAGGCACTGAGGCTAGTGGTGTTGTGCAGAGAGGCACTGAGGCTAGTGGTGTTGTGCAGAGAGGCTTGAAGACTATGGTGAGGCCTAATAGAAAGCAGGTGTTGTTGGGGGATTCCATCATAAGAGGTGTGGAGATGGACAATGGTGGTCTTGTGAGGTGTCTTCCCGGAGCTACTGCTCACAGAGACAGGAGACGTATCTGTAGTATTGTTAAGCAAGCAAAGCAGGAAGGGGAATTGGATGTACTTGTCCATTTAGGGACAAATGACTTGGCTTGCAATGAGGTTTCAGAGGTTAAGGAAGTTTTTAGTGTTTTTGCCAATGATACAAAAAATATGGTATGCATCTTTCTTAAAAGGGAACAAATGTTCTCAGTGAGCAGTTCAGAGGTTTTGCTAGGATGTTTTTAAACTAGGAGGGGGGGCAAAAGGGTGATAAAACATCAATCCAATTGTCCCCCAAAACAAGGACAGAAGGTGCCTGTAGCAAGTGTGTTAAAAAATGATAAGCTTAGAGTCATGTCTACAAATGCTCGCAGTTTAGGGAATAAGATCCATGAACTTGTGGCAATAATGGCAACTGATAGTGTAGATTTAGTCGCTGTTACTGAGACATGGTATAATGAGAAAAATGACTGGGACATAGCAATACCAGGGTACTCTTTATATAGAAAAGACAGGGAAGGCAAGAAAGGGGGAGGGGTGGCCCTGTATGTAAAAAATACCATAAAATCTAGCCTAATAAAGGTTAGTGAGGCAAACATAGAGTCCGTTTGGGTTACGTTAGAATTTGGTAATCACACTGTAACTCGTGTAGGTGTGATTTATAGGCCCCCAGGACAAATTGAAGAGTTAGATAATCTACTAGCTGAAGAAATAGCTAAAATGACAATGAAGGGGGAAGTTATCATCATGGGTGACTTTAATCTTCCTGATGTGAATTGGAAAACAAAAATAGCTACTTGTGCCAGGAGCACACATATTCTAAACTCCCTACTGGGATTGTCTCTAAAACAAGTCGTTGAGGAGCCAACTCGTAAAGAGGCCATACTAGATTTAGTGTTAACAAATGGAGATTTGGTATCAGATATTACTGTAGGTGAAAGTTTAGGATCCAGTGATCATCAGTCAGTGTGGTTTAATATAAGAACAGTGACTGAGTCACACCACACAAAAACAAAAGTTTTAGACTTTAGAAAAACAGACTTTTCTAAAATTAGAATATGTGTAAAGGAGTCATTATCAGACTGGAGCAATTTATATGGAGTCCAAAAGAAATGGGATTATTTAAAAGTTGCACTACTGAAGGCAACAGAAAATTGCATTAGGCTTGTCAGTAAAAGCAAAAAATTCAAGAAACCACTGTGGTACTCCGCAGATGTGGCCAAAATAGTAAAAAACAAAAAGTTAGCATTTAGTAATTATAAAAAAACCCAGAGTGAGGAAGACAGAATGACCTATAAGATTAGGCAGAAAGAGGCTAAGCAAGTTATAAGAGCTTCCAAATCCCACACAGAAGAGAAAATAGCACAGTCAGTAAAAAAGGGGGACAAAACTTTTTTTAGATACATAAATGAGAAAAGAAAAGTAAAACAAGGATTAGTTAGATTAAAAACAAAAGAAGGAAGGTGTGTAGATGAGGATAAAGGTCTAGCTGACTGCCTCAATGAATATGTTTGTTCGGTATTTACAGATGAAAATGAAGGAAAGGGACCTCAGTTAAGAAAAAGGATAAATGAGTCATTTATTACACGTGAGTTTACAGAGGAAGAGGTTCTATTTCAACTGTCAAAAGTAAAGACAAATAAGTCAATGGGACCTGATGGAATACACCCAAAGCTATTAAAAGAGCTTAGTGGTGTACTAGCAAAACCATTAACAGATTTATTTAACCAATCATTGATAACAGGAGTAGTCCCAGAAGATTGGAAGTTAGCCAATGTTGTGCCCATTCACAAGAAAGGTAATAGGGAGGAGTCGGGCAACTATAGGCCAGTAAGCCTTACTTCAGTAGTGGGGAAAGTGATGGAAACCATGTTAAAGGATAGGATTGTTGAACATCTAAAAACACATGGATTTCAAGACCAGAGACAACATGGGTTTACTTCAGGGAGATCATGCCAAACTAATCTTATTGATTTTTTTGATTGGGTAACTAAAATTATAGATCAGGGTGGTGCAGTAGACATTGCTTACCTAGATTTCAGTAAGGCTTTGGACACTGTTGCACATAGAAGGCTTATCAATAAACTACAATCTTTGAGTTTGGATTCCAATATTGTTGAATGGGTAAGGCAGTGGCTGAGTGACAGGCAACAGAGGGTTGTAGTCAATGGAGTATATTCGAAGCTTGGGCTTGTTACCAGTGGGGTACCTCAGGGATCTGTACTTGGACCCATTCTCTTTAATATTGTTATTAGTGATATTGCAGAAGGTCTTGATGGTAAGGTGTGTCTTTTTGCGGATGATACTAAGATATGTAACAGGGTTGATGTTCCAGGAGGGATAAGCCAAATGGAAAATGATTTAGGTAAACTAGAAAAATGGTCAGAGTTGTGGCAACTGACATTTAATGTGGATAAGTGCAAGATAATGTATCTTGGACGTAAAAACCCAAGGGTAGAGTACAAAATATTTGATAGAGTCCTAACCTCAACATCTGAGGAAAGGGATTTAGGGGTGATTATTTCTGATGACTTAAAGGTAGGCAGACAATGTAATAGAGCAGCAGGAAATGCTAGCAGAATGCTTGGTTGTATATCGAGAGGTATTAGCAGTAGAAAGAGGGAAGTGCTCATGCCATTGTACAGAACACTGGTGAGACCTCACTTGGAGTACTGTACACAGTACTGGAGACCCTATCTTCAGAAGGATATTGATACCTTAGTTCAAAGAAGGGCTACTAAACTGGTTCATGGATTGCAGGATAAAACTTACCAGGAAAGGTTAAAGGATCTTAACATGTATAGCTTGGAGGAAAGACGAGACAGGGGGGATATGATAGAAACATTTAAATACATAAAGGGAATCAACACAGTAAAGGAGGAGACTATATTTAAAAGAAGAAAAACTACCACAACAAGAGGACATAGTCTTAAATTAGAGGGACAAAGGTTTAAAAATAATATCAGGAAGTATTACTTTACTGAGAGGGTAGTGGATGCATGGAATAGCCTTCCAGCTGAAGTGGTAGAGGTTAACACAGTAAAGGAGTTTAAGCATGCGTGGGATAGGCATAAGGCTATCCTAACTATAAGATAAGGCCAGGGACTAATGAAAGTATTTAGAAAACTGGGCAGACTAGATGGGCTGAATGGTTCTTATCTGCCGTCACATTCTATGTTTCTATGTTTCTATGGACCTGACGATGGTCCAATACAAGGCCTAACCTGTACAACGCGAAACGTAAAATGTAACGTGAGACCCAACATACGTATTTAACTGAATATATGTAAGACAAAATGCCTGAAACAAATTGTTGGAGGAACCGCTGGTCTCAGTTTCTACTAGCTTGACCTGGGCACGTAGTGTATGTGGTATGATAGGATCACCAGCGAGTGACAAGTTGGGGTAAAATATATTTGGGTATCTTGTACTTCTATATCTAAGTATCTAGCAGACCCTTAGCCCGTAAGTGATGACATATTGAAAGCTTAGGATTAGCCTTGTATGATAGGTCTGCCATACTGTTTGTATAACTGTAAGAGTATTTAACTCCCAATCGAAACTAAAACGGGAAATAAAGCGCTAGGATACCTGATTTGGTTATTGGATCTAAAACATAGTGATTATGCGGGATGGGTCTGTAGTATGCAGCCATCCCCCCAGCTTACTAGGAGTGCGCGTGTGAGTGTGTGTGTGTGCTGGCTGACTAGCTAGTGCCGCAATGCGGCGAAACGATTACTCTAGGTTGGTGACAGGTGTGGCCCTGCTATTTGCCAAGCGGCTTGAGAGGCTCTATCTATGCGTTGGCGCGAGGGGGTAGCGTGGCCACTGAACGTTGTGGCGGGGTGTCGGCCTCTCGGTGAAAGTTAAACATAAGATAGAATGGGAGTGACAGATGAGGCCCTCTCTATGCCACAATGCGAGGCGGCTAGCTATGATTTGGCCCAAGGGGCGTAGTACCTCCAAGTATGAGGATGGGTGTTGGCCTCGCGGGACCACTAGTCCTATGGCAAAGAAGCCAGGAGGAATAATAACTAGTGGACACCTAGGAACCTGACAGCCAGCCGTTGCTAACTAAGAGGGAAGGTCAGTTAGTGAGAGAGGACATACCACGGAACGAAACGCGGGTGGTAATGAGTTAGGATCGTACAGCTTGACCGAAACTGGAGTGCCCTGTGAGCATGTCGGGGTCCAGATGGTCGGGACGTATGAACTAGAATTTTTATATGATTGTATGTATGGCCCTCGGGGCTCGTGGTGCCATATTGTGGCCTTGTTTTGTAATGTAATACGAGGTTTTTTTTTGTTTTTTTTTTAATATGCGGATCTCGTTCATAGTACTGTTAAAAACGCGTACTTGCCTTTGCCGAGGCTTGTTCTCCAGAACTGCAGTGTGAACTTAAATGCACTTGTCTAGTAACATATGTGCTTGTCTGCGCAGGTGTACAAGGCAAGGTAATCAGGCAATGATAGGACTTAATGCAACGCTGAATATGTTAGGATCTTTAAATAGGTTTAGTAAGGTAATGCGCGGCATAATTGTCAAGTATGCATAACAGTCAGAGCATCTGCCCATACGAAAGACATCGGTAATAGAGTATGTGAATAGAAACTAACAAATACATTTCGAATGTAGTTTAACTTGCGAACTGACCTTAGTAACAGAGTTTCAAACGAACGGTATGAACAATGATTTGTCAAGCTGCCGTAATGAAATGATTACCAGACACCTAGGATTGTGATACTTGAGATATACGAATGCTCGGGACCTAGCTGAAATTTTTTTTTGCGCGAATAGTAATGACCTGATGTTTCTGTGATACAGCTTAGGGAGAGGAAACGCACAACTAATATAAAAATGACGTACTTTCGGATTAAGTGAAACATTGTTTCAATAGGTTATAACGAGAGAGAGAGAAAGAAACGGATACACGTATCGAGTAAAATCCCTAGCCATGTAGCCATTTGGTATTTTTATGCAGTATACCTATACACTAGCCGTTTTATTTATTTTGGACGGAAACATCGTAAACAAGCATACAATGAAATAGACTGAACATTAACTGGTTAATGAAGCTTTAAGAAATAATGAAAAGTGTACTTGACGAATAACCATGTACGAGTGCTTGTTGTACCTATCATGTAATGCATAAACCAGGTACTTGAACAGCGGTAATGAATGAGATCTAGCCTAAAATATCTATACTCACGTCCTTTTTAGAAAGGAATTTTACTAACCAGACTGAAACGTGAACACTACGTAATTGTAGCAACGTATGTCAATGATTAACCCCTACAACGGGAAGAGAAAAAAAGGTTTTTTTTTTGTTTTTTTTTCAATCAAACGAACAAACAAACACTAGCCATTTATTTCCTTAGGTCTGAAAATTAAAAAAAAAAAACGAAATAGACTGACTAACACTAAATAGTTATGTAGCTTTAAGAAACACAACGACCGTATACTTGACGAATTTCCTCTGCCATCATGAAAAGGGAAAAAAGAAAATTGTAAAGTATAACCACAGAAAATAGGTTGTTTGTTTGCAGCTGTAGCTGCTAGAAGACACAGTTATAGGGGACCCCTAAACGTGGTTGACGTGTTGTATGTTTTAATGGATGAACGGTTATATTCTAGTAACATACTAAAAGTGATTTGAAATAAATGCAATAACTGAAGCAAAACGTGAATTACACTTATGATCGAGAATAACGATATGTGCCGAACTGATAGCGGTATATACATGAATAATTGCATATACGAATGCAAATGCCAGCAGAGTTTGTGAGAACTGGAAAAAACGATTTCGATAGGTGTAGCATTTGCTTTCTGTGGTACTTGTATTTCAAGCATAATTTCCCGTTCCCCTTATCCTATAAATGTGACCCCAACACAGCATGCCTGCCGCACTCTCTGCCCAGAGAACCGCAGTTGAACTTTTGGCTAAACTCATAAGAGGAACTCTTCTAAATAATCACTTTCCCCAAAGAGTGAAAGTAAATGTCTATGCGAAATCCGAACTGCGTTTGCCGAAAAGTACTCACGATTGGAAACTTGTTGAATGCTGACGAATGTGTACTCGTGTCCAGGCGGAAATGACGTCAGAGGTCTGCGCTACCCGGAAGAGGCATTTCCGAAATCGTCGAAGACAGGTAAGTAAGGGGTTTTCTGGGTTTAAATAGGCTTAAAATCCCTCCCACAACTTCAGGCATACGCCATATATATATATATATATATATATATATATATATATATATATATATATATATATATATATATATATATATATATATATATATATATGCAGAGAGCCTCAGATGGAATTTTTTCCCAAGTAAGTGAGTTAATCTCATAAGAGCAGACATTAGACTGTGAGAGTAGGACCTGCCAAAGATGGGGTACATTGACGTTGTGGCAGGCTTATGCAATGTATAATCATATAATGTAACTAAATCCCCATTATTATTTTTTTTGCCTAGATTAGGTGTTTTTAAAAAAACTTTTAAAAACTAATAAAATCTGTCAACATTGAAGTTGCTGTTTAGTAGATAGGAGAGTGCGCTGGATCTTGTGTATTTTTTATTATATACATATATATATATATATATATATATATATATATATATATATAAATAAGTAAAAATATTACTTTTAATATTTATAAATAAAAATAGATTTTCTCACCCCTCCTGGGTGGTATGTTAATTCCTCATTCTCGGGTCCTCTACCAGAGGCCTGGGAGTTTGAGGGTTCTGCGCAGTATCTTAGCTGTTCCTAGAACTGCACTCTTCTGGACAGCGATCTCAGATGTCCCAGTCAAGTTGGGGGACTGGCTTCAACAGATTCCAGATACACATATAATACCAGATACATATATATATATATATATATATATATATATATATATATATATATATATATATATATATATAATATAAATAAAAAAAATGTTTTATTACTTTTTTTTTTTTTTTTTTTAGCATTGGAGTAAAATGTGTGATTCACTATTTAACATGCAATACATTAAGTATAAGTACATAACATGGTGATGTTGAGAGGAGTTTAACACATTAAACAGTATATTTAGAATTTTTAAGCATATATTAACACGTAATAACATAATATAACAAAATATTCTCCTGAGTATAATATGAGTCATGAGATCTAATATCCATGATAGGTAGAAATAAGAGCCTAAACAACTCCCTTTAAGTCGTGCGTGAAAGTCTCTCTAGGACGTCAGTTCACCTTTCAAAAATAGTTTCCAAGGTTGCCAGATGTCTTGGTATTTATGGTATTTGTCTAGTGCTCCCCACCTTAGTTCTTCCATTGTGTGGAAGTGTTCTACTTTATTGTACCATTCTTTTTTAGTTGGGGTCGTAGAGGTTCTCCAGTTATTTACTAAGGTGTGTTTGGCTGCTGTCAGCATGAAATATGCAAGGGAGTACCTGAACCTTTCTGGTGGTGTATGTAGATGTAGCAATAGGAGTGCTTCTATGCTAAATGGGATGTTTAAGCTAGTTATTAGTCGAATTGCGTTCCAAACCTCCTTCCAGAATCCTGTAATTAAATTGCATGACCACCATAGATGTTGAAATGTACCCCTCTCAAGCTTACACCTCCAGCATTCTGGGGATTGAGTCGAGTCATATCTATGTACGTCTACTGGCGAAGTATACCAATTTGATATAAATTTGTAATTTATCTCCTGTAGCGGGACACTAGAATGTGCATGGAAAATGTTCTTAAATATAGCGTTCCATTCTACCTCCCCCAGTTCAGTTTGTAAGTATGTTTCCCAAGTTCTTGTGAAGTATGGTAGTCGTGTATGTGTTTGATCTTGTAGTAATTTGTAACACGCAGAGGTTTGCTTGGGCGGAGTTTTGTCCTGTAGGCAAAGTTGTTCAAACTTCGTCCTCTCCCTAGGTGTCCAGTTCAGTAGGGCCTGTGCTCTTAAGAAATGTCTTAGTTGTTCGTATTGGAAGTTGTGCATTAGAGTAGAAGGAGTGCTGGCCGTCAGATGGGACAGTTGAGTTAGTTGGCCATCAGCTATGACCTCTGCTAGTGTTATATGACCCGCTGAGTCTATGTTATCTCAAGGTTTTAATAGTAAACCATTTATCCCAGCCGGGAAGTTCGGATTCCCAGTGATTGGGTAATGTGGTGAGGGAGTTGGAGCTATGTCTTTGCTGGAGAGATTTTTCTCCCATATTTTAATGGTGGGGGATATTGTTGGATGGTTTGGAATTTTCCAGTGACTGGGGGCAGTGAGGAGCCAGGGCAGCATTCGGAGTGATATCCCTAATTGGTCTCTTTCTATAGGTATCCATAGTTTAGATGGTGATTGGCGAACCCAATCGATTATTCGCCCCATGTGAATGGCCTGATAATATAACCATATGTCTGGCAGGCCTATCCCTCCCTTGTCTTTAGGCCTAGTGAGAATGGCATAACTTAGTCTAGGTCGTTTATTGGCCCATATGAATTTGGTGAATATTGTTTGTATTTTCTTGAAAAATATGCGCGGAATATAAATTGGGAGAGTGTTCAAAAGATAAAGTAGTCTTGGTAGTAAGTTCATTTTTAATATGTTGACCCTGCCGAACCACCTGAAGTGGGGTTTGTTCCAGCTGTCTAGGTCTGAGCTGATTGAGTCTAACAATTGCGGGAAGTTGGCCCCGTACAGGGATTTAGTGTGCGGGGTTATGTTTAGTCCTAGGTATTTAATAGATTTTACCGCCCATTGAAAGGGGTACGTCCTCTGTAGGTGTGACCTGTCCTTCTCAGGTACTGTAAGGTTTAAAATTTCACATTTATCTGCATTTATTTTAAAATTTGATAATGTGCTATATTCAGACAGGGTGTCCATCAAAGCTGGGAGAGACGACATGGGATTGGTTAATGTGAAAAGTAAGTCATCAGCGAATGCTGAAACTTTGTATTGGGAGTCCCCTACCTTAATTCCCTCAATTTGTGATTGAGCTCTGGTTGCCTGCAAAAG
This sequence comes from Pelobates fuscus, assembly GCF_036172605.1. Classification (NCBI taxonomy): domain Eukaryota; kingdom Metazoa; phylum Chordata; class Amphibia; order Anura; family Pelobatidae; genus Pelobates; species Pelobates fuscus. The sequence goes on along the minus strand of NC_086317.1, from coordinate 347,931,030 downwards.
CGGTTCGAGCCCTATAATAAATAGTAGTGGTGAGAGGGGACATCCCTGCCTCGTCCCGTTTGTTATTTGAAATGGGTCCGATAATGTACCATTGATTTTAAGCCTAGCTGAAGGATTTGAATAGATCGCTTGGATCCATTGCATCCATTTGTTGCCAAATCCTAACGTCTCCAGCGTCGACAGGAGGACAGTCCAATCCACCCTGTCGAACGCCTTCTCCTCGTCTATAGCTAACAATAGTGTAGGGCGAGTTATCTCTTGTGCGCAATGGATTAGGTTTATTATTTTCGTGGTATTGTCCTTCGCTTCACGCGAGGGTACAAATCCGTCTTGGTCCGTGTGGATCAAGGAGGGAAGAAGGGGTTTTAATCTTAACGCTAGCATTTTAGTGAAAATCTTAATGTCCACATTTATCAATGAAATTGGCCTATAGCTGCCACAGTTATCTGGATTTTTCCCGGGTTTGTGGAGTAGAGTAATATTGGCCTCTAAGCTCGATTTAGGAATTGGGTTGGCTGTATTGATGGAGTTTATGGCTTTCAGCAAGTGATGACCCAATTCTGTCGTGTATGTTTTATAATAGGATGCTGAGTAACCGTCTGGGCCTGGGCTTTTGCCAGATGGCGTGGATTTAATTGCGTTTGCGAGTTCCATGAATGAGAAGAGTTCATCCAAGGAGTTTGCTACTTTTTTCGGGAGTACTCTGTCAAACTTGTCTGCCAGATATGTCATTATCTGTTCCTTATCTAAGGAGTTTTTTGTGATATTATACAGGGAGTCATAAAAGTCCGTAAAGGCCTTTGCTATCCCTTCATTCGTTTGTACTATTTTATTGGCAGTTGTTTTAATTTGTGGGATACAAGTTCTCTCTTTTCCGTTTGATCGCATTAGCTAGCAGTTTCCCGCATCTGTTACCCTGTGCGTAAAAAAGTTGTTTGTTCCATAGCAGAGATTTCTTAGATTTGTGTTGCAACAATATTGTTAAGTCAGACCGCAAAGATATTAGTTCGCTTCTGTCATATTATTTTTGTGAGTCTCCTCTAGTTGCGCAATATCTTTTAAAAGGTCTGTTTGTGCCTTATTATGTTCTCTTTTAAGGAAAGAACCCCATTTAATTAATTCTCCTCTTACTACATATTTATGTGCCTCCCATTGTATGAAAGGAGTAGTGTCCGGAGTATCGTTGTCTTCAAAGTATTGGGAAATAGTGTTAGCTATTGCCTGTTTTGCTTTGTCGTTGTGTAATATAGATGTGTTTAGCTTCCATTGTCCCTTTCCCTGTGCCATAGAGGGAATCCTAACTTTAATTTGAACTGGAGCATGGTCTGACCATGTAATGTTATGAATGGATGCTGATAGTATTAGAGAGAGGTCTCTCTGGGGTGTTAAAAACATGTCTATTCTCGTATATGTGGTAGCTGATTTAGAGTAAAAGGAATAGTCCTTCTTAGTAGGATTCAAAGCTCTCCAGCAATCCACTAGTTGGTGGCCATGCATTAGGTTCCTCATCTGTGATCTAACTGATTTTAAATGATTTGAATTAGGAGCAGTGCTGTCTTTTTGCCCATCTATAGATATGTTAAAGTCTCCTCCTATAATTGTTATCCCTGTTGCGAGTTTTTGGACCTTAACCAGAATTCTGCGCAATGTATGACATTGTTTTGTGTTTGGCAAATAGATATTTACCAAAGTGATAGGTTGATTGTAAATAGTGCCCTGGAGAATGATGTAACGGCCTGATCTATCAATATCATGTGATTGGTATATGAATGGGGTTTGGGCTCCAACTAGGATTGCCACTCCTCGCGATTTGCTATTACTGAAGTTATTATAGTATGCTTTGGGAAAGTGCCTATTGTTTAATTTCGGGGCTCCGGGGTCCCTGAAATGTGTTTCCTGTACAAACACCACGTCTGCCTGAAGTCTATGAAAGTCCCTAAGTGCCATATGTCTCTTAATTGGTGAGTTCAGGCCTTTGACATTATAAGAAAGTATATTCAGTGTATCAATTATTTCTACCGTATTCTTGGAGGGTTTCTCCATTTCTCATTCAATGAGATTCAAGCGGTATAACCTTATATGTCTCCTAAAGCCTAATTTTAGGTACGCTATAAGTGTATCACTATTAGAACGTCTTGACCAGGTATAGTGGGAGAATAAAAAATTATAGAACAAATAGAAAATTTAAAAATTTAAAAATAATAAAGAAATAATCAAATAAACTAATTTACACTCCTTTGTAAATCCTAAGTCTAGGATCCACAAGCGTGAGCTGGTACTAGTACCAGTATATCAGGAGTCAGTGCTCTATGACTTACTCCGTCAGCTTCACTTGCTGAAACGGGAATACTATTAAATGGTGTATATGGTTTGTTAGTGCACTGCTCGTAACCGCCGTCGGTTACGTCGGGGGTATGTGATGGTATCAATTAATAAACCAATAATTAGTATCGTAGCTATTCGTGGAAGTTTCTTACAGTGTTTATAAAGTTGTTGTAGCTCCCTACAACCTTGTGAAAAAATGTAACAATATCGCGCCGCCAAGCGCTAATGAGGGTATAGATTAGTCTAGCATAATATCCGATATCTAATTAGGAATTAAAGGCGTTTTCGAATTCTATCTTGTCTAGTGGCGCCATGTTTAACCTAATTTCAGATAGCACAACATACATATAGCATGACATACATATATGCCTGAACATCCTGAATTTAACCAAAAATAATACTTTAAACATGACTTAGAACCTGGGTGTGAATATATGTCCCTCAGGGGTGAGTTTAAGAGTACTTCAAAACTATCAATCTCGTCTCTTTGAGAATAAGGCCCTATGCTGCTCAGTATCCTTTACCCTACTCCTGTACATAAATTCTCTTTTTTTTTTTTGTGAGTTTGTTCTTGTAGAAGTTAAACTAAACTAAACCAGCAGACAAAGACAAGTAATTTCCCCAATTAAAGGCATATAACATTGGTCAAACCCACTGCACAGTAGGTATTCTATATACGTTACATGCTTCTTCTAATTCGTCCTTGTTGTGTGGTTTAGTCCGTTCACACCGGTTGAAGTGATTCTTTCAGTACAGAAGCAATATTTAGTAGACTAGTCAGGGCCTTGAGCTTCAAGGCTGGGGTATCTCCGAAAGAGTCATCTAGATATTTTAAAATTTTACAGTTTTGGTGAGATGATCAAGCATCCTAAGTTGTTCAACGAGGTCTTGTAGTTGGTGTAAATGGGAGACGTTTTCCTGGTGTTCTCCTTTTCTCGGCTATTCCTCTCCATCGGGGTCTTTGTGGTAGAGCCTGCGCGGCTTCCTGGGGTCTGGGATTGTACCAGTCCGTAATGTCCACCTGGGGCAGGTCGAACAATTTAAGGAATTCAGGGACATCTTGTATAGTGGAGATGATACCGTGTATTCCCTGATGTGACGCCATTAGGGAGAAGGGATATCCCCACCTGTATCTAATCTCCTTAGCTTGTAAGGCCTGAGTGATCGGGTGGAGGGCTCTCCTGCCTTGGATTGTTTGCCAGGATAAATCCGGTAAGATCTGTATATGTGGAGAGGAGGTTGCTAAAGCTGGTGAGTTTCGGGCCAGTCGCAGAATGTCTTTCTTCAGGGTATAGTAATGCACCCTGCATATGATGTCTCGCGGCATGTCCTGTGGCAGACCCTTGGGTCTCAATGCTCTGTGGGCCCTGTCCAGTTCTATGTGGGTGTCTGCAGGGCGGTCCAGAATCTTGTTAAATAGAGTCTGTAGAACAACCTTTACATTTTCTGTGTCCCCCTGGGGTTCTGGGATACCTCTTATACGCAAGTTATTTCGCCTACCCCTGTTATCGAGGTCCTCATTATTGCGAAGTAATTGTGTAATTTTAATGTCCTGTGCGTCCTGTCTCTGTTCTATTTCAAGTAACTTAACTTGCATATTGTCTCTGTCCCCTTCCAAGTCTCCCACTCTCAGGCCTACCTGACGGACCTCTGTATTTAGAGCAGAGAGTTTGTCCTGCACGGATGCCTCTAGTTTCGCCAGCATGATAGCGATTTCTTCCTTTGAGGGGATCTTCTGCAGTATTTCTTGCAGCAAGTGGCTGCCGTTCTCGGGCGCCGAACTAGTGCTCGCCGGGCTAGGAGGATCCGACACACGTGGGGAAGATGGCGCCTCCGCCATTTCTTCTTCCGTCAGGACCCGCACTTTCTCTCTGAAGTAGCGGTCCAGATCGCCCGATTTTTTGCCAGAGGGTGGCCCTGGAGTCTCCTGAGGGACAGATTGCCTTTTTTTGTTACCCATGATGTGGTGAAAAACGATTTAGCGGCTTCTTAAGGTAAGGTTGATCGGGAGCTATACAGGGAAGCGTCCGTTCACACCATCGGTCTGGCCAAGCCATGTTTTATTACTTTTAATATTTATAAATAAAAATAGATTTTCTCACCATTGAAGTTGCTGTTTAGTAGATAGGAGAGTGCGCTGGATCTTGTGTATTTTTTATTATATACATATACATACATATATATATATATATATATATATATATATATATATAAATAAATAAAAAATATTACTTTTAATATTTATAAATAAAAATAGATTTTCTCACCCCTCCTGGGTGGTATGTTAATTCCTCATTCTCGGGTCCTCTACCAGAGGCCTGGGAGTTTGAGGGTTCTGCGCAGTATCTTAGCTGTTCCTAGAACTGCACTCTTCTGGACAGCGATCTCAGATGTCCCAATCAAGTTGGGGGAGTGGCTTCAACAGATTCCAGGTGGAACATCTTTTTTTAAATTTATATATATATATATCTTGTGGCAGGATGGCCAGGCTCTTCACAATAAACTTCAAGTGCAACAGTCAGGATAAAATAGTACTGCAGTTTATTGTCACTTTCCACAATTTATACAAGGTTGTGCTCTCCCACAAAATAAAACAAAAAGAAAATAAATCCTACTCCAACTTGGAGACTTACTAAACAACAGTATTACTAACTAAAACTGGGAACTAGATTAGCTGGCCAGTTGGATAAACAAAATGAAATACAGCACTTTTAGCAGGTTTCACACAGTACCTTTTTCTCAGAGTCTCAGAGTCTCAGGCTTAACTACCTCCTCTCTCTCAGCTGTTAGACTCCCTGATGTCTTCAGAGGCTAACCTTTTAAAACCCTAGGGCTGGTTAATTACATTCACCTGGTTGATAACATTCAAGGGGTGACTCCCCCCAATTAACCCCATCATGCTGGGAATAGAGATCGCTCCAATCTATTACTCACATAGAAAGCCTCTCTGACCTTGCCACATATCCTCCCCCTCAGCTTAACACTGGTGTGTGAAGCGGCCTTAGCCGAAAAGTCATGCACTCTAGATAATGCATCCGCGTTAGCATGCAGTAGACCAGCCCTGTGCTTTACAAAGAATTTAAATGGTTGCAGAGAGAGGAACCAACAGGTGACCTTAGCATTCTTGTCTTTATTGTTCTGCATCCACCGTAGTGGAGCATGGTCCGTAATAAGGGTGAAAGATCTGCCCAACAGATAATATTTCAATGTTTCTGTTGCCCATTTAATGGCTAGACACTCTTTTTCTACTGTCGCATAGTTTTGCTCTCTTGGCAGTAACTTGCGACTTAGAAATAGCACTGGGTGTTCTTCATCACCAATCATCTGAGATAGTACCACCCCCAGGCCTACATCGGAAGCATCGGTTTGCAAAAAGAAATGCTTCTTAAAATCTGGGGCTACCAAAACGGGTTGCATGCATAGAGCTGTACGCAAATCTGTAAAAGACGTTTCTGCATTATCATTCCATTTTACTGTATCTGGTGCCTTTGCTTTAATCAAATCAGTGAGAGGGGCAGCTCGGGTTGCAAAGTGGGGAATGAAGCGTCTATAATAGCCAACTAATCCTAAGAAAGCTTTAACCTGTTTCTTTCTTAGAGGGCGTGGCCAATTTTCAATTGCCTCAACTTTAGTCATTTGCGGCTTTACCAGTCCTCTCCCTACAGTATAGCCAAGATATTTGGCCTCCATACAACCAATGGAACATTTGGAGGGATTAGCAGTAAGACCAGCTTTCCTTATGCTGTTTAATACTGCTTCTACCTTTTCCAAATGGGAGACCCAGTCTTGGCTATAGATGACTACATCATCTAAGTATGCTGAAGCATACCTGGAGTGAGGTCTTAGCAGTTTGTTCATTAACCTCTGAAAGGTTGCTGGGGCTCCATGAAGCCCGAATGGTAAGACCGTATACTGGTATAGACCCTCAGGGGTCACAAACGCAGTCTTCTCTTTAACTGATTTTGTCAGCGGGATCTGCCAATATCCTTTTGTTAGGTCTAGAACACTTAGAAACCTGGCCTGTGCCAGTTTCTCAATAAGCTCGTCCACTCGGGGCATAGGATAGGCATCAAATTTAGAGTGTTCATTAAGTTTTCTAAAATCATTACAAAAACGCACTGACCCATCTGGTTTAGGTACTAAAACTATGGGGCTAGACCACTGGCTATGTGACTCCTCAATAACTCCTAGTTCAAGCATTTTTGCTACTTCCGTTTGTATCGCCCCCCTTGTGGCCTCAGGAATTCTATAGGGCTTTAATTTTACTGTAATTCCTGGTTCTGTGATAATGTCATGGCAGATTTCGCTAGTTCTGCCAGGAATGCTAGAAAATATATCTTTATTTCTGGATATCATTTCTTTGGCTTCCATCTGCTGTTCAGGGGTGAGATCAGCGCATATACTAACGTCAACAATTGGGGATTTGTCTACAGCAATCATACAGCTTTCCCTATCCTTCCAGGGCTTTAATAAGTTTATATGGTAAACTTGTTCAACTTTCCTACGATTAGGCTGTCTAATTTTATAGTTTACTGGCCCTACTTGTTCAATAACCTTGCACAGGCCTTGCCAATTAGACAGGAGTTTGCTCTCAGCTGTGGGGACAAGTACCATCACTCGGTCCCCAGGTTGGAAGGACCTTACTACTGCCTGATGGTTGTAGATAACCTGTTGGCTCCTTTGAGCTTCTTCCAGGTATTGCCTGACTATTGGAGAAATTTGTATAATGCACTCTTTGAGTTGATCTACATAGTGAATCACATTCTTTCCAGGTACTGTTTGTTCTTCCCATTCTTCCTTTGCTATATCCAATAGACCCCTTGGGTGTCTACCATAAAGGAGCTCAAAAGGGGAGAACCCTACAGAAGATTGGGGAACCTCCCGAATAGCAAACAGCAAGTATGGTAAGAGAGTGTCCCATTTTTTCCATCTCGACCTACAACCTTGCGCAACATGTGTTTTAGGGTTCTATTGAATCTTTCTACTAAGCCATCGGTTTGAGGATGGTACACTGATGTCCTCAAGGCTTTTATTTGCAATAATTGGCATAGCTCTTTCATTAGTCGGGACATAAAAGGGGTACCTTGGTCAGTTAAAATCTCTTTTGGTAACCCTACCCGAGAAAATACCTGGAGCAATTCCTTTGCTATGGTTTTGGAAGCAGTATTGCGAAGCGGAATAGCTTCTGGATAGCGTGTGGCATAATCCAATACAACCAGAATGTACTGATTACCCTTAGCTGACTTTTCCAATGGTCCCACCAAATCCATAGCAATTTGCTCAAAAGGGGTTTCAATTATAGGCAATGGGATTAGGGGTGCTCTTAAGTTAGGTTTTGGGGCTGCTAGTTGGCAGTCTGGGCATGAGGAACAGTACCTCTTGACCTCTTCATATACCCCAGGCCAGAAAAATCTCCTTAGAATCCTTTCCTGAGTTTTTTCAACCCCCAGGTGCCCCCCAAATAAGTGAGAATGAGCCAGATCTAACACCTTCCTTCTGAAAGATCTGGGTACCAAAAGCTGTTCAATCTCTAGCCCCTCATCTTTGATAACTCTATAAAGCAAGTAATTTCTAAGAATGAAACGGGGATACATCTCTCTGGATTTCCCATCAACCATAGTACCATTAATTTCTATAACTTGGTTACGGGCATTTTGCAATGTTAAGTCATTAACTTGTTCCCTTTCAAATTGACCTGAACCAATGCCCAAGTCCTCAATATCAACCTGTTGTAGGGTTTGGACATGGGGTTCAATCAATATTTCAGTTGAAGGTGTGGAATTAGTACTTGGACTAGGTAAGACCACACCTTCATTACTCTTCGCTTCATTAATCAAAGCCATTTGTAAATTCCTAGTTCCCCTATGCTTATCTTCCCTTCGTTCACGCCTTGACTTGCGCCTTTTACATTGATCATAAAACAAGCCAGGGTGTGTAAATGGAAAAATACATAGAGGGCTCTCACTTATGGATTCACCCTGGGTCTGAATAAGGCTTTCAAAGCCTGGGAAATTGCGCCCGAGAATAAGAGCATGTGGCAATTTAGGCACAACTGCTGCCAATACTGGGTATGTTTGGCCAAGACAGCCTATTTTTATAGAGGTAGTAGGGTATGATACAGTACAGCCATGCACACAAAGTACCTTAACCTTCTTTTCTGGGATCAATTGAGAAGGCTGAATCAAACTGCTTGTCACTAGGGTAATGTCACTACCTGAATCCACAAGAGCCATGGTTGCCTTCCCATTTAACAAAACAGTTTTATCATATATGCATGTTTCAGTATGTTTCCCCACCAAACAGATCAGTCCACAAAAGTCCTCATTTACAGAATTATACCCACATTCCATAGGTTCTTGCAAATGTGGACACACAGCCTTTATGTGTCCTAGCTCCCCACACTCAAAGCAGGTAACTGGGGTTCTCCTGGTCTGTATCAAAGGCTTTTGAATTGTGCCATAGTTCAAGGTCTTTGAGCCTGGAATCAGTCCTTGGTTATGTTGTACTGCAGGTGGTGCTGTAGATTTTAACTCTCTCACTGCTGTATATCTTTCAACCAGGGCCACTATTGAATCATAAGTGGTAGGGCTACCCAGTCCTGCCCACTGTCGCAGACCATGGGGTAATCCTCGCAAGAACCGATCCAAAACTAATGTCTCAATTATTTGTGCAGGTGTTGAACTCTCTGGTTTTAACCATCTCCTTGCCAGATGAATCAAGTCAAACATTTGTGACCTGGGTGCCTTTTGTTCCAGGAATTTCCAATTGTAGAACCTTTGGGCCCGGATCACTGGAGTCACGCCAGTCCTTGTAAGAATCTCTGCTTTAAGAACCTCATAGCTTGCAGCCGCCTCTTCCTCTAGGTCAAAGTAAGCTTTTTGAGCATCACCAAGCAGAAAAGGTGCAACTATGCCAGCCCATTGAGCATGAGGCCATTGCTCTCTGATAGCAGTTCGTTCAAAAGCAATGAGATATGCTTCCACATCATCTTGCGGCGCCATCTTTTGCAGATACTGATTTGCACGTATTGGCTTTGAACTACTGCTTTGCTCCTCTCTGGTAGTTTTTGAGAGTTGCTGCACAATCTCCTTCAGGACAGTCCTGTCCTCTTGCTGTGCCTGCAACCCAGCCCCCATTTGAGCAGTTATCAGCCGGTTAGCTTCCTGTTGCACTGTGGTAGCATGCAGAAAGGCCTTTAACACATCCTCCATGTTAATACAGGGTTCAAACAGCTAATCCCACTTCTAACACCACTTGTGGCAGGATGGCCAGGCTCTTCACAATAAACTTCAAGTGCAACAGTCAGGATAAAATAGTACTGCAGTTTATTGTCACTTTCCACAATTTATACAAGGTTGTGCTCTCCCACAAAATAAAACAAAAAGAAAATAAATCCTACTCCAACTTGGAGATTTACTAAACAACAGTATTACTAACTATCCAACTGGCCAGCTAATCTAGTTCCCAGTTTTAAACAAAATGAAATACAGCACTTTTAGCAGGTTTCACACAGTACCTTTTTCTCAGAGTCTCAGGCTTAACTACCTCCTCTCTCTCAGCTGTTAGACTCCCTGATGTCTTCAGAGGCTAACCTTTTAAAACCCTAGGGCTGGTTAATTACATTCACCTGGTTGATAACATTCAAGGGGTGACTCCCCCCAATTAACCCCATCATGCTGGGAATAGAGATCGCTCCAATCTATTACTCACATAGAAAGCCTCTCTGACCTTGCCACAATATATATACACACACACACACATTCTACATATATATTTAACTATTAACTACATAATTATTTGATTTTATTAATTATAATTTGAAGGACCCGCCTGACAACCCAGGCAGACAGTCCAGAGAATTTAATTGGAAGCCCTATAGTTAACCCTGTAACTTTCCAAAACACCATGAAACCTTTACCTGGGGGTTATTGTTATACTTGGGAGACTTCACTGAACACAAATATGAGTGTTTTAAAAAGTAAAACTTATCATGACGATATCACCAGTAAAATTGCAGGTTTTGTTTAAAAAAAAAATGCAAAAAAACAAATAAAAACGCTAAATTTGGTCAGCATTTGTGACTAAGTGGCTGCTACAAAAGACTGGAAATACCCCATTTTGAATACCCTGTGTTGTCTACATTTGAAAATGGTATGCCATGATGAGGTTAATTCACGTTCCTGGGCTACCATATGGTCTCAGAAGACAACATAGACCCAGCAAATCAAACTGGCAAACTGAATTGGGCATGCCCTATATTGACCCTGTAACTTTCCATAACACCATAAAACCTGTACATGGGGGGTATTGTTATACTCAGGAGACTTCGCTGAACATAAATATGAGTGTTTAAAACAGTAAAACATATCACAATGATGAAATCACCAGTAAAAGTGTAGTTTGAGTGGTAAAAATGCAAAAAAAAAACGTATAGAATATTTTGGCCAGGGTTTGTGACAAAGTGGCTACTAAAAAAGACTGGACATACCCCATTTTGAATACAGTGTGTTGTCTATATTTACAAATGGTATGCCATGATGGGGTTAATTTTCATTCCTGGGCTGCCATACGGTCTCAAAGGCAACATAGGCCCAGCAAAACAATCTGGCAAATTTCAATGTGCAAATATGGAAAAGGGGAAAACCCCTCATTTGACACCTATACATTTGCAATAACCCATAAAACCTGTACATTGGAAGTACTGTTGTACTCAGGAGATGTTGCTGAACACATGTTGGGGTGTTCTTTGATAGTAACCCTTAAAGTTCTCAGTACATGTATTCTTAAATTGCTATGTGTGTCAAAGAAATCACCAATTTTTTTTATTTTATTTTAAATTTGGCATAGATTGGTTGTAAAATGGTTGCATGAAAAGAGTCAAAATACCCCAAGTTTAATACCTTAGGTTGTCTTCTTTTAAAAAATATATACATGTGAACACAGATATCAGTGTTACACTGTAACTTTGTTAATTTTGAAAAATAAAAATGGTTTGGAAATAACAAAGTGCTACTTGTACTTATTGACCTATAACTTGCAAAAATAAAAAAGCTAAGAACATGTTAACATTAGGGTATTTCTTGTATGTATGTAGTGGGGAATCGCGATGCAGCTTAGAACAAAAACTAACCCCATTCAACCCCCCCAATAACGACAGACCACTTAGTATGGATGAACAGGCCACAGCATTTATTATCGCAAACTAAATTACTGCATAACACATCCATAACTTTATTTATTAAATCTCTTCTTTTTCTGTAACCAAAAACATTAGACATAAATAAGCATAAATTAACATATATACATATATAACTCCGCACATAGTGTTATACAGTGACGCAACCGTCCTTGCCAATAAACATACAGTGGTTCCTAATCAGCACTTCCTCTCACCTCCCACCTCACCATAAAAATCATATCTTTCCAATGCCCGCCATCAGCCGACCTTATCCACGCTCGATGGACACGAGACCTCAGGCAACCTAATGTTAACCTTTAGAAGCAGGGGAGGTTGAGACCTTAAAAACTTGTTCATCTCATTCCATATACTTAAACGTAACCCCTCAAACTCAATTGGCAAGGACATACCCCCGGCTAGCTGTGACTAAATATACCAATAGGGCGGGCGGGAGGGAAGCTGTTTGCAGGCCCGAATTCCAAGTGGCACTGAGGTAAGACCTCCCCCACACTAACTTACACAGAACATAATCCCACCCACACACTCTTTCCCAACCAATCCCATGCATCTATCCCCACACTCCTACATGTGCCCTTGTCCGCTTAGCTGCGCTATCTCCCCAGGGCCTAAACTCAGGACAAAATTTAGATACTATTAACATGGGTGCTTTTTGGCGGTTGTAGACGAGTAATAGATTTTGGCGGTCAATGTTAGAAAAAGTCTTGTTTTTTTAAATTGTTTTCATCATATTTTATATTTTTTATCGAAAATTATATGATATGATGAAAATAATGGTCTTTTTAGAAAGACCATTACATGGCGAGAAAAACTGTATATAATATGTGTAGATACAGTAAATGAGTAAGAGGGAAATTACATACACAATCACAACACACTGGGATGTAATGCCATTTATTCAGGCGTTGCAACTCACAGAAGTACGTATCATGGATTGGTACACCCCTGACCCAGCAATCTCAAAGAGGACGCCCCTCACCAAAGAAACAAAGAATGGGACAGATGGATTCACATCGCCGAGAAGACAGCTACTCAGACCCGAAGAATACGGAGTAACCAGAGGCGCAGTAGTGCCCAGAAGATCCAGAAGAACCTTCATACTGCCAAAAACTAACTGACATATAATATCCCATTTCCTACCCTCTCACAGACATCACCCTTACAAAACCTAACAAGTTGGATTTTAAGATGGACTATTGAACTCGATTAGCTCACCTACTAACACCAGCAAGACCACCCCAGGCAGCTGCATAAGACATCCACTGTTTCATATTTATTCGCTCCAGAGATGGCATCTATAGGGCTATCACATAGATTACTGACTATTTACACTAACCGGTGAGAATGCCCCAAATACAGGACATACGAACTCACTGAACTTAACCTTGGGCAATGTTTCATAGACTCCAGTCTTCATCTGACAGGTCGTATAGCTGCATATGCCACTCATTTTATGCAAATTTTCTCAATGCAATGCCATGTCTATGTATAATAGCAATGTAATTTTATTTTGTAAGGGCACACGGGGTTGCTACGTCCGTCCTGGGGGGCATACATGGGTGAGAGACAGGGACCCCATCTTCCAAGGAACTAGGTTTATCACAATTCAGGGGTAACATAGAGGGGAGGGGGCAACAGTAAAGCATAAGCAGGCATGGAAATACTAACAGAATTTAATCTTGGGGTATAACTCCATATAACCACCTCTCGACTCACACATCACAATCGAGCAACCTTATTAGGAAACTTTTTCAACCATTAGTGCCTGCAACTACCCTCAGGCTTTTACACTACAAAACTTACAACTAACACACTTATAATATTGTCAGTTGACAACAACTATATCAAAACGCTAATAGGCGCACAAATTCCACCTGTACACTAGCAAACAAAGCAAAACGCTCCTTCACCCTCCTCCAAAAACACCGGCGGTGTCACACACACTTACATTGACCCTCTGTGGTATCTGGAACACTGCAGAGGCTGACACCAGCCAATACCAGTTATTTGGGTTGCTAAGTACCCTAGAACTGAAATCTTGTATATAGTTTTATTGTTACTTGTTTATACCTGTTACCAAAACAACACCCCACTACCACTTGGGCCGCAAGTCGAAACACAAGGGAGAAATGATACAGTCAAGAAGAGTATTTCAAACTTCACACTAGCACCGGAGAGGCACCTCATTCATACTCTTACCTATCCCCTTCCCAGCAGACATGACATCACCACCAGCCACCATCACTATCCGCACACACAATGCTAGGGGCCTCAATATACCCGAGAAATGATACCTTGCCTTGGCAGATTACCACAAACAGAAGGCTGAGGTAGTATTTGTCCAGTAGACTCATTTCAGAGCAGGTTCAGCTCCTTCATTCAAAAACAATAAATATCTGAAGGGCTACTTTAGCAACTACTCTGGGTCCAAATCCAGGGGAGTGGCAATCATACCGAGTTCTCATCTCCCTTTCACATACAAGGAACATGCAGAAGATGAGCAAGGGAGATTCATATTCCTAAAGGGAATAATAGGTAACACCACGACCACCCTAGCAAACATATATCTACACAATAGGAAACAACTCTCAGCTCTCAACAAGATACTCAAAAAACTGGAGTCTTTTACAGAGGGACTCTTAATCCTAGGGGGGGACTTCAATATCTCACTAGACAGCACTTTAGACACTACCCCTCACGCTCACACATTCCTTGCATCAACTAGAGCAATATCCAGCTCCTATTAGACTCGCACCAACTATTTGACTGTTGGAAATCATGTCACCCATCTCAAAGGGATTACTCTTATTACTCTCATACAACATGCTCTTACTCGAGGATTGACTTATTCTTCCTCCCCCACAGGTTTCTCAACCTGATATCCTCTTGCTCATATGGCCCGATCACCTGGTCTGACCATGCTCCACTTGCCATGACCATAACTATCCCTTCCTTATACACATCAAGGTCCCAATGGAAACTTAATGACACGCTCCTAACCAACACCCCGAATCCACATACCCGAATATCTGGGAGGCGAACAAATGCACGATCAGGGGTACACTCATCCAACTGGCCTCCAATCATAAAAAACAACGGATCACAGCATACAAGTGTCACTCATGATAACTCAGCAGAATGTGTGAAACCAAGCTAAGATGCCCTATATATACGTCTGAACTATTCAGGCATTGTTTGCCTGTGCTTACTTATTTTTGAACGAGGCGCCAATATCTTAGATTTCATAATTTAAGCTGTCGATCCACTCGTTACCCAACAAAATAGAAGTGTGACATAAACGAGCATTTACCATGTTTCTCAGTTTAACTTTGTTACTAGCGCGATATATTCACTTATAAATAATAAAATGTGCAGTTTATCTATGCCATGACCATGTATGCCGCTGACAGGCCTGTAACCGCTGTTGTGGTGCTACAGACCACTCGGTTTTGTATTATAATGCACAAGAAAAATAAAGAATAAAAAAAAAAAAAACAACGGAGCACACAAGTAACGCAACTCCTCAGGGAATTCAGGGGGGCTGGAACTGACTCACAAAGCCAACCTAACTCTGGATATATACAAAACACTGATCCAAAAAAGAACAGAACTCCACATTCATCTAAGCACCCAAACCAAACGTAAACTGACACTCACAAAGAGCCTTTACTATGCACAGTGAGGCAAATGCGTCGTCTTTTAGCACATGCACTAAAAACAGAGAGAAGGAACCTTCATAGCCGCTATAAAAAACAGAGAGGGCACAAATTCTCACCTCATGCCAGACATAACCAAGGCCTTCCACGACTTCTATTCCTCACTATATAATTTAAGGACCACCCCCTCTCCACTAGAGGACATCCAAGAGTTTCTCGCAAGTAGAATTTCGGCCACCATACCGGCTAACCTTAGACACTCCCTGGACCAACCTCTTTCCATTAAAGAATATCAAGAGACAATCAAACATTTACCATTGGGGAAAAGCCCAGGCCCAGATGGCTTTATGGCAAAATACTATAAAACATTCTCAACACAAGCCTTCCTAAATTCATTTAACTCCCTATTGCAATGGTCCACTCTCCCACCACAAACACTGAATGCCACCATCACACTCTTGCCCAAACCAGGCAAAGATCTCACACAATGCGGAAGTTATAGACCAATATCCCTAATTAACATTGACCTCAAATTATTCACCAAAATTCTATCCAATCGCTAAGGCCCTATCCTCCAGGATTTGATCCACCCAGACCAGTCGGGATTTGTTTCGGGGAGGGAGGCTAAGCATAACACAACCAAGATCCTAAAGCTCATACACCACGCAAAGCGCTCGGGAGACACCAGCTTACTCCTGTCGATTGACGCTGAGAAAGCGTTTGACAGGGTAGACTGGACCCTGATGAGGCTCACACTTCAACATATGGGCTTTGGTCCCAATTGCATGAAGTGGCTGGAAGCTGTTTATTCCACACCCGCAGCACACATCTGAATCAATGCATCTATATAAACCCCCCTTTTTTTCTTTTTTTTGGTTCAATGTTTGCCCACTTCTTAGAAGAAGTGGTCCGGTCAGACTGTTTTTTAACAACTTGCATATTGGTTTTACATTACCCATAGAAGTTCAACACCTCCGTCTGGAGTAATGTGTGCACTGTCCCTTCTGATTGGGTCATGGTGCTTTCTGCCGTTCTGGGTTTAGTCTCCCAGTGCTAGAATCTTTTGGACGCTTTGCGTTCTGTATAGGTATGTCCCAGTCTTTCAGCTTTTGCTGACCTTCTTCCACTGTTCTGATTGCGTGGAGAGTCTCATTTTTCATCACTTGAATCCTTGTGGGGTATCCCCAGCGGTAAGGCACATTTTGCACTCGCAGAGAGGCTGTGATATTCGCCAGATTCCGGCGCAGGTCTGCATATATTTGTAAGGCTTTGTATTCCTCCATCGGGTGCAGGGCCGGCGCTACCATAAGGCGGCACAAGCGTCCGCCTTAGGGCGCACGGACCCGAGGGGCGCAAAAATGTCCAAGTGACCGGCGGGAGCACGGAGAACTTCGCTCCCGCCGGTCAATTTCTGCAGCAATCTGCTCAGCTGGCTGGGAAACGTGCAGCCACTGAGGGAGGGGGGCGGAGCACCGAGGAGCGACCGCGGCGAATCTCATCCTGAGCTACAGGCTGCTGGGATATGTGACATCATATCCCGGCGGCCAACTGCTGTGGAGAGAGGAGGAACGCTACAACAGTGCAGCGGGACCTCTGTTTGGCAACTATAAGAAACAGTAAGTCTGTGTGTGTGTATGTGTTAGAGCCAGTGTGTGTGTGTGTGTGTGTTAGAGCCAGTGTGTGCGTGTGTGTGTAAGAGTTAGTGTGTGTAAGAGACTGTGCGTGTGAGAGAGACTGTGCGTGTGAGAGAGACTGTGTGTGTGTTACAGCCAGTGAGTGTGTATTAGCAGTGCAAGTGTGTATAAGCAGTATGTGTGTAATGGTCAGTGTGTGTGTGTGTGTGTGTGTATGAGCAAGTGAGTGTGTGACGCAAGGGGGTAAAGAAAAGTGGGATGAAGACACAAAACACATAAAAAAGAATGCCAAACAGGGGATACAATATACAAAAAGGGAAAACGAGAGAAAAAGGTGGCAAGATGCACAAAAGGGGCAAAAGAATGGGTAAGAGGGGCAAAAGTGGGAATATTAGACAGACAGGTGAAGATAAATTTTGGGGGCAGCAAAATTTGTCTTCGCCTGTGTAGACAGAAGTCCTTGCACCGGCCCTGATCGGGCGTTGTTTTCGACTTGCTTTCATAATAAAGTCCTTTACGTGGAAGTAATGGATCCGCATTAGTGATGATAACGGTATATGTTTTGGTCTTCCAACCCTGTGTATGCGGTCTTTAATAATCAGATCTGGGTCTACCTCTGGTATAAGTTTAGCGAAGAAGGATATGGTATACTGAAGCAGTTGTTTGCCGTCTACCTCCTCCGAGATGCCCCTAATTCTGACATTGTTTCTCCTGGATCGATCTTCCAGGTCTGTCAGTTTGTCTTCATGGGCTTTGATTTTATGTTCCAGCTCCTGCATGGCGTCCGCCATACTATTGTGGGCCTCTGCATGCTCCACCATCTTATTTTCTATATGGGAGGTGCGGTCCCCCAGCTCTGACACGTCTTTAGCTAAGTTAGCAATTACCTCTTTAAATTGGTGCATTAGGGAGTTATTCAGGGTTTCCAGCAGGGACTTCATTCTTGTCTCTGTTATAGGACCCTCATTCCCCATCTGCACATCATTGTCTGTGTCCGACATGTGAGCATCCGCTCCATCTTCGGCGCCATCTTGTTCTCTCTCCGGCGTTTTATTTTGTCTGGGCGCCTTCTGGGCAAAAAATGCCACTTTATAAATTTTTGCCTTGTTTTTTGCTGCCATCTGGTAGGGTAGCCTGTCAGGGGTCGGCGGGAGTAATTTGCCGCTTTTCGTGCAGTTTATGTCGCTAAAATTCATCGCTTAGCGCCGGTCGGGTAGGAGCACAGTTCTATGCATCCATTCCCGCTGGCTGTCGGCCACGTCCCCCACTATGTGACTATTTAACAATTATTTATAAAACATATTTTACTCTATAGTTTTTATGAAAAGAATACTCCTGCAAGCTCTACACCATGTTTATTGCATATACATTGAATGATGTTAAAAGATAAATGCCAATGCAAGTTGTTAAACGTATTATTACCAATGTCATATTTGCATAGTATAAAATGACTAGAAATAAAGAGGAAACACTGATCCAGTACAAAACACTAGAATCATAAACTTGGATCAAAGGAAATCTGATTTGGTAGATCGAGTCAACAAATAGACTACCATCATAAAAAAAAATCTATAAAAACACAATTTCTTCTTTGAAAAATTAGATAATAGATGCAGGTGGAAGATTTTTTGATTATTAGAAATCTCTGAAGTAATCATTCATATTAAATCTAGCCAAGTGAAGGCAATAAAAAACACTCTGCTACTCTAGTGAAGAATGATATCATATGTTAACCCCTAAACTTCTCTTTTGGACAAAATGTATAACATGTATTTGAATGAAACATATATAGCTTGCAGGCTGACTACAATGGTCTCGGAGAAATATGGGCAAGCTAGGATGAGTTGTAAAATGTACTTGATTCATTCTGATTGAGTGGAATCATTAAGGGCATAAGGTTAAGGTTGAGATGTGAGAAGGATGTGGGGAAGGACAAAAGCCTAGGTGCATAAGAAATGGGGAGAGGAGAGATGCACATAGAACATGGACATGGGGACACATACAAATTAGACTAGTATTCAGCAAAAAAATTTTTAGCTGAACCACTCCATCTGAAAAAGAAAAATGCGTTTGATGGATCCTGTCATTTACGTAGTGATGACTTTTACTATTTTTTTTATATATAACAAAAAAAACCATTTTCATTCAAAACTTGATGAAATGTTAATTATATTAAAATAGCATTTTGAGAAGACAGTTATCCTATAAACCCCATCATTAACTAGGGGAGGCCCAACGAAAGGTTGCTACTCCATATTCCACTCCAGGTGTGGTGGGGGTAAAATAATATATATATATATATATATATATATATATATATATATATATATATATATATATATATATTATTTTACCCCCACCACATATATATATATGGGGTCTTTATCAAGATCACAGTGACAAAATCAGACAATATCAATATATACATAAGTGTTTTATCAAAATTGCTCATTTTCTCCACGATTTTTTATCACTGCACTTATATGTTCACTGGTCATATATTTCTAGTAGTTAGATTTCTTATATTTCGGGCTAGATGGGTGATATTTCTTCCTCCATATGCTATACCCGGCATGTTCATTTATTGGGACTCCGGTTTCTTCGGAACCTAGTGTGTGTATATACTTTCGTTGGGTTGCTTAGCAACTCCGTCACTTACGTCACACACACGGTCCCACGTGGTTTTTTTCCACTTCCGGGTTCTTCAGTCCGCTGGCTGTCCGATCACTTCATTGGTAAGATCATTTTTCACTTATGTATATATTGATATTGTCTGATTTTGTCACTGTGATCTTGAAAAAGACCCCAGGAGGGTCGAAACGTCGATTTTTGTGTTATTCACAGCTCATGTATTTTTGATAATACATTAAATAATTTTGCTTCACTGAATTGAAGACCTAGTGTGCTCCCTTTACCTGTTTTTTCATTATATATAATGCAGGATTGCACCTAGGCACCTATTTTTGCTTTGAGTATTTGGTAAAGGAGGAGTGCCCTGCTTATTTATTTTTGGATATATATATATATATATATATATATATATATATATATATATATATATAGGAACCAGGCAGTTGACTTTACTCCCCAAATAGCTTGAAAATAGACTCAACCAAGGGATAACATGGTCTTAATATGGTTAGGATGAAAAGGTACCCAACAGCTCTGCTCTAATAACATCGCCCCCATACTGAACAAGGAGACTCCCAAACTCTTGGTTTGACAGAGTCACTTCTCCACCCATAATGACAAGAGGATAAAACCCCCTAGACACCAGCTCATTATGGTTCCCAATGCTTTATAGGAATGTACACTAGATACAATCTTTCTCTAACATTAATTAGGGTGGAGGAACCATAAATATATGATCCTAAATACCCATTATAATATGACACAAGTGTAATATAAAAAGTAATACCTGATACCTGTGACGGACCGCCTGACACCCCGACCGGGTACCTACCGTCAATCACTGCTTCCTAGTACTTGCGAGTACCATAAGCATTGTACTGGAACATCATAACCACTGTAAACCCCATGAACCGGCGCAGCTTGGTTGGGGTCTCGCTGTCCTCCACCCACCCTGGACCCAAGACCAGGATCCAGATTCCAGTGGGTAGACCTCTCCTAGACCAGAGAGCGTAGCAGGAACAGCTCTTAAAAGAGCTAGTGATTATACTCGGGGGAGTATTGTGATATAGCAATCCCCAGAGTGAATGTAGTATTCCAATCCCCCAAAGATGAGCCAAGACTTCATGAAGGGGTAAACAAATCTCTCTTTAAAGGACCACTCTAGGCAACCAGACCACTTCAGCTTAATGAAGAGGTCTGGGTGCCAGGTCCAGCTAGGATTAACCCTAGGATTAACCCTAGGTTTCTCTGAAACTGCTATGTTTATTAATGGGTTAAGCCTTCCCCCAAATCCTCTATTGGCTGTCTCATTGACAGCCGCTAGAGGCGCTTGCGTGATTCTCACTGTGAAAATCACAGTGAGAGCACGCAAGCATCCATAGGAAAGCATTGTAAATGCTTTCCTATGCGACCGGCTGAATGCGCGCGCAGCTCTTGCCGCGCGTGCGCATTCAGACGACGGGGCAGAACGGAGGGGGATCGGAGGCAGAGATCTCCCCGCCCAGCGCTGGAAAAAGGTAAGTTTTACCCCTTTTACCCTTTCCAGAGCCGGGCGGGAGTGGGACCCTGAGGGTGGGGGCACCCTCAGGGCACTATAGTGCCAGGAAAACGAGTATGTTTTCCTGGCACTAGAGTGGTCCTTTAACAGGAGTCACACTTGGCTTTATATGACAATCCCCATGCAAGGGGTACGCCTGCAGGGACCTTCTGCGGGACTGATTTGCAACTTCACAGACCAATAACAATAAGCTTACAAGGCACGACAAACCCAGACACAGCACACAATCCCTCCCCTCTGGTTGGGAGATGACAGGGGTAGGCAGGCTGTTCCAAAGGAAAGGAGCCACCTGTGAGAAGTTTTGCAGGTGTGAATTTGCAGTAAGGGTGCAAGCAGCAAACAGGAGGAGGTCACCAGTACAGCAGAGAGACCGAGAGGGGGCATACCTATGAACCAGTGAAGAAATGTAAGAGAGGCTAGAGTTGGTTAGAGCTCTAAAAGGTAAGGGTTAGTATTTTAAATTGATACCTGTAGGGCACGTTAAGCCGGTGTAAGGATCAACAGAGGGGTGAGGTGTGAGAGGAGTGACAGGAGAGAAAGATCAGCTTGGCAGCAACATTCATCACAGATTGTAGGAGGGCAGTATGGCTTCTGGAGAGACCAATTAGGAGAGAATTACAGTAATCCATGCAAGAGATTACTAGAGCATGAACAAGCTCCTTGGTAGCATCTTGCGTAAGAAAGGGGTGTATGCAGGCAATGTTTTTAAGCTTGTAGAACCACCTTTAGTAGCAAAAACCTGAAGTGATCAATTTCAGCACATCTTTATCAGTCTCTCACATCATTGTGGAGTAATTTTGTCCCACTCTGCTTTACAACGTTGCTTCAGTTCATTGAGGTTTTCTGGCATAAGTTCCCACCACAGCATTTCAATCGTGTTAAGGTCTGGAATTTGACTGGGCCATTGCAATATCTTGATTCTTTTCTTTTTCAGCTATTTTGTTGTAGATTCACTGGTGTGCTTTGGATCATTGCATGACTCAATTTCAGTCAAGCTATAGCTGTCAAACAGATGGCCTTACTTTTCATTCTAGAATACTGTGGTATACAGAGGAGTTCATGGTTGACTTAATGACTGCAAGGTTCCCAGGTCCTGTAGCTGCAAAACAAGTCCAAGTATTCTGTTAAAACAAACCTGAATGCTCCAGACCAACAAACTACTAAAACCGCAAATTTTATAGAGGTGGTCACACTTGCTGATGATCAATTAATCAAGGGCATTTTAGCCTCTTCACACATAGCTTCTTCATTTTGGCTTGATTTTTGTTGTGTGTTGTTGTTCATCTAAAGTTGTATTTACCTAATTTTAAGACCTGCTAAGGATCAGATCATTGTTATTATGTCCTGATATGTAAAACCAGAGAGTTTTAAGAGGATGTATTTTCTTTTTTCCATGACTAGGCTTTTTATTGTTTTTGTTTTGGTCAGAACATGTACCTATGGCCTATGTCCTTAAACTTTAGTTTGTTGTTTCACTGGCAAAGAGAGTTCCTGATGTAGGTGCTTGGTAGCTACAGAAGGTCATTTGAAAAGTATGTATTCATATACAGATGTGCTTTTATGGATTTCAATGATAATTAAAGTGGCTGCAGAATTATGTTAATTTTAATTGCCTATTGTACTGTTGACGGATAGCCAACTGACTGTTGCCATCATGTAAAATAATACATATGCATGACTAAGCTAGTCCCATAGGAGGAAATAGACATAATATATATGCATAACTATGGGGAAACTGGACACATACAAAGGAAGATTAAACCCTTCTACAACATACATGGTAACACAATTAAGGACTAGCTTTTTTTTTTTGCAATTTTAAATGGATATCATTCTTACCACGGCTATCTCTTAATCTATGGATAGCACACAAATATAGAAAGTACTCTAAATTTAGAGTGAAGGTTTCAATTTAATGGACTGCAGAAGAAGGAAAGAAAATGCAACACCACTAAGATAGAGGGACATTTCCACGTTAATTAGATTTTGCTAGAGAGAATCTCTTTATTTGTTCACATGCTTTTATATTAATATGTTGTGAGCAATCACATAAATTATATATATATATATATATATATATATATATATATATATATATATAATGACACTCCTCTGTCACTTAAAATGTCTATCTATAAATCAACTGATGTGTCTTTCTGTATACCTGGCTGTCTGTACATCACTAGTCGACCCCTTTTAAGGAATATATGTGTTTTTGCATTTGCAGATCTGAGCTCTCTCATAATGAACTTATGAACAGACTTTGCCTGAAAATAATTCCTTTGAATGACTAAGTGACTATGCACATATGACTACAATCACTTATGATAATGGCATTTTAAATGTCAAGTATAATGGCATTCTATCAGTCTCCCCTGTGGAGTAGAAATTGGGCTTTCTAATAGCAGATACAGCAATTTTAGAATAGGTGTGCAAAGGTCATTTTTCAGCATTGACTAATTTATCTGGCAGGGCTGCTAGATAAGACACAGCAGAAAGGGTAAATATTCACTTAAATGATGTTGGTGATAGAGTCTAAAACATAACAAGGATAAATGATCTACAATAAATTGCTACCACTTTGTGATGTCACAAGGGGGTTGGTGGAGTAGAGAGAGAATAAAATAGGTAGACCTTAATAAAGGCACTACCAAAATGAAAATCTATAAATTGATGTCAAGAGCTACTGTAAACAACATAGACAATAGTTACTTTAATTGATATAGGAAACACAATTCACTTAAAAAGCAACTATCTTTATGAAAAGACAAATGATAGTCCAAACCAAAGTATGCTTATTGAACTCATACAAGGTAATTCTCACTAACGTGATAATTTCAGTAAATTCAAAGTGAATTTCAAATTCAAGGTAAAAATAGCTGATCTTGAAAAATTATGTCAGTCAGCTATGCTTTTAGTTCAACCGCTTAGACCTTAATTTGAAATTTACCTTGAATTACCTGAAAGTCTTACTTTAGGGAATAATCCTGATATTTTTGATATTCCTACAAACACAGCACAATAAACATATATCCACAAATATATTATCATAACATGTTGATCATTCCTATTATTATTTATATCCCTACATCTAAAAATAAAAAGATATAATGGTTTATACTGATGTAGCAGATGATATAGAAAAGAACACGTAGAACATGAATTAGTTGAAAATTTAATTGTTTGGTATACTTTCAACATATTATTTTAATTACAGGTATAATAATTTAAAATAATATCAAGTAAATCTCCTAAAAAAAAAAAACCTAATTAGTAGACTTGGGTACAACTGAATTTTTTTTGTTTTATTTAAAATGTTGTTTTGTCCACATAGTGTCCCCCCTGTCCAATAAGTGGGGGGCTATGTAACTAAATAAATTGAACAAAAGCACGTACAGAGGCCCTAAATAATACAAATGACAATGGAGCTATTCCCTCCTCAGTTGCCAACGATTGACCCCATAGGCCAGGGGGTGTATGGGGGGATTTAAGAAGCTTCCTTCTTGTAATATAGAATAAACTAATGGAATAATGAATTACATGCATGAAATTTTGCTCAACAAGCAATTTGTTCTTTGTGGCGAAACCGACCTCGCCACGTGTCCTTGGAGGGGGCTGATTGCCCGCCTCTTGCCTTTGGACTATGGACCAGACTTTATGGGAATGTGATACCCCAGATAGCCATACCATGGAGCCTATTCATATAATGAAAGACTATGGGAAAGACTTTAGCTCCATGGCAATTGTACTGTGAGTAGGATCTGCGCGCTATTCGGTAGTTTTGTGCGTGCAGATCCCAGCTATCTGGGGATAGGTGAAATGTCTGTGTGTTATGTGTAAATGTGACTTTATGTATTTTAAAGTGTTTTATGTCGTTTTGCAACCATGTGGTTAATGGAGTCTGCCTTTAGTCCTGGGTAATTGGATTACTTCTCCAATTAACTCCAGGGCAGAAGGGAGGAAACCAGGGTGCATTGTGGGGATGTTTTTCTGCCAGCCAGAAAGGAACAAAAGATACTTTTAGTAACTTTTGAACCCCTGGTCGGATTCATGCCATTTTTTAATCTGTTGTTCCCCTGAATGGATTGATTGTGGATATGTATTTTTATGTGAATGTGATGTATGGTTTTAAAGTTATGAAAGTTGTGTAAAAGTATATTTTACACTGTATGCATAATGGGATTATGTGTCACACTAAGGGGAGGGGATGTGTGGGAGGTAACATCTATGTCATTGGTTCTTTTATGCCTCCCCCTGGGTGTGGCCTGTATGTGTGAGTTGGAAATAAAAGCCAGGCTGGATGAGCCAGTCCAGAGTTCCTGTTTTACCCTCAAAGTGATGTGTCGTCTCATTATTGGGGGAAGGATTTAATGTATGCTGTTCCAGTTGACTGCTAGGAGTACAAGCCTATTCGTATGGTTCCTATTCAATGGTCTACAACATTCATACGCTTGGGAGAATTTAAAGGTTTCTCGGATTCGGTGATTATGGTGTCTGCCAGAGTGCTTGGAGTCCTCAGGAAGCACTAGGAGCATCCATTAACGGAGGTACCCGGTCAGGGTGCCAGGCGATCCGTTACATTGGTGGCAAGCGGTGGGATGGCGTCCTAGTGCGAGGTAAAGCAGCTCGGAGACACAGTACGTTTGGATTTACAAATTGAGGGCGACGCTAGTGTGCCTACAGCGTCCCTGTCTACACAAAGATTTGGGAAAATGGGGTTCGTAGACCCCTGGGCAACACACACACCTGAGGAAGAGAGGGAATTAGAATGGAGAGATAATGCCCGGAAAGAATTATGGTACGATGCCCTGGAGGAAGTCCAGTATCAACGGCAGCAGCGCCTTCCTGGTGTCGCATACCAGTTGGAGGAACAAATGGCCTGGCGGATGCCACTTCTGGGAGATCAACCTGGAGGGCAGCGGGTAAGACAACTCGAGTACCTCGTGGAAAGGGAACTGAGCCTGGACGCCTCATACCGGGCACTGTGGTGGTGCACTGTCCAGCCAGAGACGTGGAGGGCAGAGGGCATCCAGCCAGAGGGGGAGAACTACACAAGCCCTGGCCTGTTGTGGAAAGCCTTAGTGGAGGATGTCGACTTCGGCAGTCCAGCAGAGTCACGGTACTGGGCTATCTTTCATTACCGAGGTGAGATGATACAGGGCCCGAGATCTATTGGACTGGGAGAAGACCTCCACCGTTTCGCTGCCATGGAACGAGAGCTGGAGATGGACTATGTAGAACTATTAAATTCCTGCCAGCCGCAGAGCAGGGACGCAGACCGGGAAAACTGGGTGGCAGACCCAGACCTGCTAGCCTATATCTGGGAAAACGCGGCAGAGGTACCCCCTGCTTCACTACCAGTTGCAGAAGTAGGGGACCTCATAGACTGGTCCTGGAGAGACCCACAGATGGCAGGTGGAGATGGGATCGAGGTCTCTCTACCGGCCCTACAGGGATGCTGGGCAGTCGGCCCAGATCCCCAGCGGCAGGTTACAGTTCAGAGAGAGGAGCTTGTTACACCCTCTCTCCAGCGGCAGCCTAACCCACCAAGGGGAGACCGTAAGCCCCACACCAGCGCAAATGGGACCGTGGTCTCTGCGCCCAAGTTACAGGGAGCTGAAGGAGCCGTCCTCCCTCCCCAGCGGCAGTGTGATTTGTTGGGAATTGGGAGCCCGGTCTCCATTCCCCAGCGGCAGAGTATCCAGCAGGGAATAGAGAGCCCAGCCCCCTTTCCCCCACAGCAGGACTCTGTGCTGGGAGGAGAGACAGTCGTTCTCCCTCCGCAGAGACGGGAAGTATGCATGGGAGAGGAGATTGTTACCACCTCTCCCCAGCGGCGGATCATTAATGTACAGGGAATAGAGAGCCCAGTCTCCATTCCCCAGCGGCAGAGTGTTCTAATGGGAGAGGAGCTGGTTACCACCTCTCCCCAGCGGCAGCTTAATGTACCAGGGGGAGACTGTAAGCCCCACACCTGTGCAGATGGGACCGTGGTCTCTGCACTTCCAGCACAGGGGGTAGGGACGGTCGGTCCTGCCCCCCCACAACAGGGCTGTTTAGCCAAAGGGGAGACAGTCTGTCTCCAGCAGCAGAGTTGTGTAACTCAAGGGGAGACAGTCGGTCTCCAGCAGCAGAGTTGTGTAACTCAAGGGGAGACAGTCGGTCTCCAGCAGCAGAGTTGTGTAACTCAAGGGGAGACAGTCGGTCTCCAGCAGCAGAGCGGTGTAACTCAAGGGGAGACAGTCAGTCTCCAGCAGCAGAGCGGTGTATTTAAAGGGGAGACAGTCGGTCTCCAGCAACCAGGCTCCAACCAGACTACTCCCGTGGTAGTGCTGGCAACAGGACAGAGTACCGCTGGTCTCTGCCCCCTCAGCAACCTACCAAGGCAGCCTACCAGTCCCCCACACAGCCGTGGTGAGGCACCTGAACCTGGACAAGATTCTCCCTCACCCAGGTGTAGTAACTGTTTATTGTGGGTGGGCTGCTCTGCTGTTTCTGTCTTGTGGGTGGGCTGCTGGACTAACAAGGGCACTGACCAGCAGGAGGTCAAGTACCCTGTTAGTCTGGGGGGTAAAGGGGAGAAGTGTGGCGAAACCGACCTCGCCACGTGTCCTTGGAGGGGGCTGATTGCCCGCCTCTTGCCTTTGGACTATGGACCAGACTTTATGGGAATGTGATACCCCAGATAGCCATACCATGGAGCCTATTCATATAATGAAAGACTATGGGAAAGACTTTAGCTCCATGGCAATTGTACTGTGTGAGTAGGATCTGCGCGCTATTCGGTAGTTTTGTGCGTGCAGATCCCAGCTATCTGGGGATAGGTGAAATGTCTGTGTGTTATGTGTAAATGTGACTTTATGTATTTTAAAGTGTTTTATGTCGTTTTGCAACCATGTGGTTAATGGAGTCTGCCTTTAGTCCTGGGTAATTGGATTACTTCTCCAATTAACTCCAGGGCAGAAGGGAGGAAACCAGGGTGCATTGTGGGGATGTTTTTCTGCCAGCCAGAAAGGAACAAAAGATACTTTTAGTAACTTTTGAACCCCTGGTCGGATTCATGCCATTTTTTAATCTGTTGTTCCCCTGAATGGATTGATTGTGGATATGTATTTTTATGTGAATGTGATGTATGGTTTTAAAGTTATGAAAGTTGTGTAAAAGTATATTTTACACTGTATGCATAATGGGATTATGTGTCACACTAAGGGGAGGGGATGTGTGGGAGGTAACATCTATGTCATTGGTTCTTTTATGCCTCCCCCTGGGTGTGGCCTGTATGTGTGAGTTGGAAATAAAAGCCAGGCTGGATGAGCCAGTCCAGAGTTCCTGTTTTACCCTCAAAGTGATGTGTCGTCTCATTATTGGGGGAAGGATTTAATGTATGCTGTTCCAGTTGACTGCTAGGAGTACAAGCCTATTCGTATGGTTCCTATTCAATGGTCTACAACATTCATACGCTTGGGAGAATTTAAAGGTTTCTCGGATTCGGTGATTATGGTGTCTGCCAGAGTGCTTGGAGTCCTCAGGAAGCACTAGGAGCATCCATTAACGGAGGTACCCGGTCAGGGTGCCAGGCGATCCGTTACATTCTTCATTTCAATTATTGCAATATGTAATTTGTTCATTTGTCTTTCGGACAAATGGACAAATTCAGATGAAAACATGTTGGTCAGATAGCAAATACCCAAGTCTGCTAATTAGATATCTACTAACCATAAAGTGATTAAGATTACAATTCTGTGATTTTTTTTGTTGCTATAAATAATATTAAAGGGACACTATAGTCACCTGAACAACATTAGCTTAATGAAGCAGCTTTGGTGTATAGAACATGCCCCTGCAGCCTCACTGCTCAATCCTCTGCCATTTATGAGTTAAATCCCTTTGTTTATGAACTCTAGTCACACCTCCCTGCATGTGACTTGCACAGCCTTCCATAAACACTTCCTGTAAAGAGAGCCATATTTAGGCTTTCTTTATTGCAAGTTCTGTTTAATTAAGATTTTATTATCCCCGGCTATGTGAATAGCCTGCTAGACCCTGCAAGAGCCTCCTGTATGTGATTAAAGTTCAATTTAGAGATTGAGATACAATTATTTAAGGTAAATTACATCTGTTTGAAAGTGAAACCAATTGTTTTTTTCATGCAGGCTCTGTCAATCATAGCCAGGGGAGGTGTGGCTAGGGCTGCATAAACAGAAACAAAGTGATTTAACTCCTAAATGACAGTGAATTGAGCAGTGAACTTGCAGGGGAATGATCTATACACTAAAACTGCTTTATTTTGCTAAAGTAATTTAGGTGACTATAGTGTTCCTTTAATTAACCTGTTTTATGAAAGAAAAGTGACAATTTGAAATAGATTTAATGTTTTATATACTGATATACTGACACCAAACAGATCATATTTATGCAAGGAACTGGAAATAAAACAGCCCCAACAAACAAAATGTCTTACAGTGTAGCTAATGTAAATATATTTGCTTATTCAAAGCCATTATTAATAGCACATTCTAAACAGGTTACAAATCTAATATATTTAACCCCTTAAGGACCAAACTTCTGGAATAAAATGGAATCATGACACGTCATGTGTCCTTAAGGGGTTAATTGTCTCCTAAAGCTTATTATATAATTCACATGTTCCTTGATAGTCTATTACTATAAACCAATTTTTTTTTTATCTTACTACTTTTAAAGAAACAGATAGTATTTTTCAGCTTGGTGGGTAATTTTTACAAATAAGGAGTGTAACACAGAATAAATATTACACCGAAGATAGTTAAATGATGACTCCAAGCACAATAAAAATGTCTTCATAATTCATTTTGAGGGGGTCCCTTGGACCATCTTACCTAAATGGGTAAAACTGTTAATGAACGGTCTAACCATAAAGTCTACTTTCTGGCACCCAATTGCCTGCCCCTGCGTGTCTGGTCAATAAATGAGGTTTTAACCAGGAAGCCTCAGTCAGACCAGGTGCCTCTGATAGGCTGAAATTGCAGTGATATGGAGACTATACCGTAGCGGACCACAGGTAACCCGACCAGTTACCTCCGCTAATACCCTTCCTTTAGCATTTCAGGAACGCTTACAACAAGCAGGCATCCATTTTCCTCCCAGTAACTGGACTCCACACAGTTCTGGAGGTAAAACACTGACAATCCTTTATTGATACACACAGCTTTTAAGCACAGACCCCCGTAGGGGTCTCCATCCTGTTCCATACACTCCCAGGCTGGAGGGGGATGGTTTACAGATAACCATCTCCCAGTCTGGGAGATACCAACTGCACAACAATTGCAAACAGTAAAACACATTACACATATTGGTAACACTTAGGGGCTCTGCGCCCCGGGAAGGAAATGGGATACACACATGAAACATACATCGCTGGATAGACCCTGGTCCCAACTAGGATCCCTGCAAATAGCAAGGCTATCGGATGTACAAAGTCAGAGAAACCTGTTCATTCCCGAAAATAGTTCCACAGCATTGCTTGTATTAGTCCGATGAATTCAAACTTCGCGCCTAAACCAAGCAACATCCAATCAGCTGAAAGGCGCAAAACCAATTCACGCCAATCAGCGCTCAGGGAGGTTGGGGGTTTCGTTCCTTCTCCTGATTGGTTGTCACGGACATCCAGGTGGCCAGCAGGACTCTGTGGCAGTTACAGGGATTAATAATTGGTTCATACTTTTGTAAAAACTTAATTTGGAACACAACTGCAGGTGCATTAAATAATTTAATACCGTCACTTTAAAAAAGTATAATTTATTGAATTTTGGTATTTTCACTTTACTAATCCTCTGCAGCAATATAAATTAAAAATAAAAATACATAAGCAAAGTTAGATCCTGCTTGGCATTGCTTCACAGAGAATATAGACTTCAATTGCAAAAATAAAATAAAGTAGATCCTGATTAGGAATGAATATCAATGTACATTAGACTTTAACTGCAAAAGTAAAATAAAGTAGATCCTAATTAGGTTTGAATATCACAGTCTTTAAGACTCCAGTAATAATATATGCAAATGACTTAGGAAAGATCAATTAGCAGTAATGCCATGAGCGTGCATATATTTGAAAAGTTGACACCCCACGGTATTGTATATGTGTTTTTATGCCCTTAAAGCAATAGTTTTAGCCAGAAAAATTGGAGAAAGTGTGTGGTGGTTCAATTTTCATTTTTACACACACATTGCTTTTTGACTGTGATTTAGGAAAGTCTGTTATTGGTTATTGCAAGAAAACACTCCAGGTTGTTTTCTGCAAGGCCTCCTTAGTACACCCATGCCCCCCCACGCATAGGGTAAACGTAACAACAACAAAAAAAAAAACACACAAAAAATGAACGGCAAATGTTAAAAAATATTCAAAATGGAACAGTGTGTGGAATCATTTGAAGCAGTCCCCAATGCAGAGTACAGGCAGCCATGCCCCCCTTGCATAGGTTTGCCAGGATTTTGGGAAGGTCCGGTTACAATTGAATGACTTGTAATTTGAGTTGAAATTGAGAGTATTTCTTCTGGTAGTCCAATCTTTAGCTTGGGACTAATCACGTACCCCAGTTTTATTTATTGCCATGAAAGTGTATATATTTGAAACGTAGACACCATGAGGTATAGTATATTGAGTGATTTGATGCAACTGTTTTAGCCCCCCCAAAAAATCGGAGAAAGTGCGTGGTGGTAATTGTTTTTATTTTTACACGCACATTGCATTTTGACTGTGATTTAGGAGAGCCTGTTGTTGGTTGTTGCAAGAAAACAATCCAAGTTGTTTTCTGCAAGGCCTCCTTAGTATCCCCATGCCTCCGACGCACAGGGTAAACGTAACAACAACAAAACAAAAAAAACACAAGAAAAAACCCACAAAAAAAAAAATGAATGGCAAATGTTATTTTTTTTTCCAAAATGGACCAGTGTGTGGTACCGTTTGAAGCAGTTCCAAATGCAGAGTCCAGGCTTTCCAGGGCAATCAGGACAGTGATACACAGTATCTTTTCTCTGCCCACTCTTAAAACAGACTCTGCATCTATTTTGGGGATTCTGCTTTGCCGCAGTAGGGGAAATTTTAAAAATAGAATGCGTAGCCCCAACTCTGCTCTCTCCCATCACCGCCCGGGGAGCAGTTGCATCACGGTACAAAATCCCCAAAATGATCTGAAGCTGAAACTGTAAAAAAATCAGTAAAATTTGTCAGTATACAAGTGGTACCCTTTGTTCATCAGGGGTCATATTAGGTCCCAGACAATCTTGCCACTGGTTCCCATATGTTCTGGGCGACCTGGAGGGTCAAGGTAGCTATCCTTTCCCTCGTACACCCAGAAGGCCTGAGTATACCCAGTTTCGCTATCACAGAGCTTATACACCTTTACACCATACCTAGAGTGCTTGGAAGAAATATACTGCTTGAATCCCAGCCTTCCCTTATACTTCATCAGGGATTCATCCATGCATATATTCCTTCCAGGTGTATAAGTCTCTGCAAACCTGGCAGCAAAGTGGGTAATCAGGGACAGGGCTGGATTAACATAGGGCCTGATGGAGCTGCAGCTCCAGGCCCAGGCTAATGGAATAGGCCGATTGATTTAAAAAAAATAAAAAAAAACTTTTTTTTTTTTTTTTTACACACTACTCTTAGGGTATTTCTCATGTATTTCTTATGGTTGCCAGGTATTTCTCCGAAGTATTTATCAGGTAGTTGAGGTTGCCTAGCTGATGCCGGTATTGCAGTAATACCGGCAATACAAATGTCTGTCTCAGTATAAACAGAGATTATTCTGCAATACCAGTGCCGGCCAGTAGGGGTCGCTGTTTGTGTGGATAGAGGCAGGGATAAGAAGTTACAGCATCTCCCTCTCTGCCACTCTCTACTCACTGATCCGCTGGGGAGCAGCTCTGCACAGAGAGTCCAGACAGCAGTTTTGAGCCTGCGAGACATGGGAACTGTGAGAGACATAGGGACACTGGGGAACATGGGGACCCTGAGACACTAGGGACACAGTGACCCCATGTCTCCCAGTGGCCCTTAGTCTCTCAGTGTCCCCATGTCTCCTAGCCAGTGTCCCTCGTGTCTTCCAGTGCCCCTGGTGTGTCTCAGTGTCCCCATGTCTCCCAGTGTGCCTGGTGTCTCTCAGTGTCCCTAGTGTCTGTGTCCCTAGTCTCACAGAGTGCCCTAGTCTCTCAGTGTCCCCATGTCTTTCCCAATGTCTCTAAGTGTCCCCTAGTGTCCTAGTGACATCGGGACACTGGTAAACATGGGGACACAGACTCTAATAGACACTGGGAGACATGGGGATACAAACAATAGGGGACCCCAAGAGACATGGAGACACTGGGGGACACTGGGAGACATGGGGACACTGGGCAACTTTGAGACTTGGGAGATATGGGGCACTCGCAGTGTCCCCATGTCTCCCAGCCAGTGTCTCTAGTATCTCAGTATCCCCATGTCTTCCAGTGTCGCTGGTGTCTCTCAGTGTCCGTAGTGTGCCACTGTGCCTATTGTCTCTGTGTTTCCTAGTCTCCCAGTGTCTCAGTGTCCCAATGTCTAACAGTGTCCCCATGTCTCCTAGTGTCTCAGTGTCCCCTAGTATAAAATAAAAAATCTCAGGCACGCACTATGATAGATTTAAGCAGGTTTATTGGACACCGCAACATTTCGACCTGTACCAAGGTCTTACTCAAGTTTCCAGTGTCTCCTATGTATCACAGTGTCTCAGTGCCCCATGTCTTCCAGTGTCCCTCCATGTCCCCATGTCGCCCAGTGTCCCCAAGAGTCTGTGTCCCCAGGTCTCCCAGTGTTCCCTAGAATCTCAGTGTCCCAATGTCTCTCAGTGTCCCCTAGTGACATGGGGACACTGGGAGACATGGGGACACAGACACTAAGGGACTGGGAGACATGGGGACACAGATATCCCCCTTTTTGTGTATGTTCGCCCCTTTCGGCAGTTCTGGTTATGTGATTTGTGTCAGTGGCCCACCCTTTTACCCCATCCACTTCCTCATTTACTGGACACTGCTGTTAGGGGTATGGGTTTACTTGAAAGATGAAAGCATGATATTAGCATAGGGTATGTGTTTTCTCATAGCTGCATCCTATGAGTTTCCCTCCAGCACCATCGGCATCAGATACATGACGCTGAGGAGGTAGGACAGTTTTAGTGTTTTTTGGTCAATAAGATTTTGTAATTAGGCCCATCATAATTGTCAGCACCAGGCCCACTGGGCTCTTAATCTGGCCCTGACAGCACCCCTCACGCACACACAGCACCCCACCCCACACACACAGCACCTCTCTCACACACACTTCACCGCTCACATACACAGCATCTCTCTCACACACACAGCACCTCTGACACACACAGCACCTCTGTCGCACATACACAGCACCCCTCACACACACTATGCACTCAGCACACACACTCTGCACCCCTCACATACACTCAGCATCCCTCACACACACTCAGCACCCCCCCACACACACACAAAGTACCCCTCACATACTGCACTGCTCACACACAACACCCCTACACACACACACAGCACCCCTAAACAAAAATGCATACACTGCACCCCTCACAGCAGTCTGTGTGTATTCAGCAGTCTGTGTGTGTGTGTATAAAGTAGTCTGTGTGTATTCAGCAGTCTCTGTGTGTGTGTTCAGTAGTGTATGTATTCAGCAGTCTGTATGTATTTAGCAGTCTGTGTGTGTATTCAGCATATGGTATGTGTTTTCTCATATCTGCATCCTATGAGTTTCCCTCCAGCAACATCTCCATCAGATACATGACACTTAGGAGGTAGGACTGTTTTAGTTTTTTTGGTCAATAAGATTTTGTATTTAGGCCCATCATAATTATCAGCACCAGGCCCATTGAGCTCTTAATCTGGCCCTGAGTGTCCCCTAGTGACATGGGGACACTGGGAGACATGAGGACACAGACACTAAGGGACTGGGATACATGGGGACACAGATATGCCCCCTTTTTGTGTATGTTTGCCCCTTTCAGCAGTTCTGGTTATGTGATTTGTGTCAGTGGCCCACCCTTTTACCCCATCCATAGACTTCCTGCTTTACTGGACACTGCTGTTAGGGGTATGGGTTTACTTGAAAGATGAAAGCGTGAGATTAGCATAGGGTATGTGTTTTCTCATATCTGCATCCTATGAGTTTCCCTGCAGCACCATCTCCATCAGATACATGACGCTTAGGAGGTAGGACTAGACATGTGCAATTCGTTTCGGTCCGAATGTGTATTCGGACGAATTTCGGGAATTCGGACATTCGGACGCTTCCGAAGTTCCGAAGTTCCGAAGTGGCCGAACTTCCGAAGTTGCCGAAGTTCGGAAGTTCCGAAGTGCTGATATCCCGAAGGTCCGAAGTTGTCGAAGTTCCGAAGGTCCGAAGTTGTCGACGTTCCGAAGTTGTCGACGTTCCGAAGTGTCGACGTTCCGAAGTGTCGACGTTCCGAAGTGTCGACGTTCCGAAGTGTCGACGTTCCGAAGTGTCGACGTTCCGAAGTGTCGACGTTCCGAAGTGTCGACGTTCCGAAGTGTCGACGTTCCGAAGTGCCGACGTTCCGAAGTGTCGAAGTGCCGAAGTGTCAAAAGAAAACAAGAGAGAGGGAGGGAAAATTATGTGAATGATGACAGGAATCTTAATCAATAAGGCAGTACAAACAGGGTTGTTCACAATGTGCACAAATAAAATAAAGAATTAAAAAGAAATAAATAAATTAACCCCTTAACGCCGTTACGGCGTTCTATGCCGTCGCGGCTTTAAAGGGCTTTAAAGCCGTTGCGGCGGCATAGAACGCCGTAACGGCTGAAGCCCCCAGGAGGTAAGCTCGCACACCCCTAAGGCCGGCCCTGACCACACAGTCTCAAAGGTAACATTACTAATTGGCAAATTTCAATTTGAAAATGGAACGTTCTATCTTTGACCCTGTAACTTTCCAAAACACCATTAAACCTGTTAATGGGGGGTACTGTTGTACTCGTGAGACATCGCTGATTACAAATATGTGTTCCTTTTTGTTCAGCAAAAACTAACAGTATTATGACATTCACAGCTAAAATGTCAGACGGAAATACAAATTGAAAAAAAAATCTTATCTTTCTCACATTTTTTTAAATTGTATTCATAATAAATTATGTTCCATATATGAATAGTTAATTATAAATTAAAGCCCTGTTTCCCCTGAATAAAATGATATATAATAAGTGTGGGTGCATTTAATATGAAAGAGGTGAATTACGGTTGAACAGACATGTAGCGCAAATTCCAGTTTTTGTTTACGTTTTGTTTTGATCAGAACGTGCACTATTGACTCCGTCCTGAAGGGGTTAATAAGCTAATTCCTTTTGTGCAATGTGTGTGTGTTTACAAAGTAAAAGAGGGGTACCAGTAAAAAAAATAAAAATCTATATTTATATATTGATATATGATATACTTAATATATCATATTGTATAAATATATAAATATAGATTTTACTTTACAGCCCTCCATATTTTGATATATTTATTTTATTGCTCTTCCTGATTTTCCATCAATTGGTTACTTTTTTTATGTGCAATGTAATGCTTGCTTGCCCAATCCGGTTTCACTATTCCCTGTCCAATGAAATTAGCAAATGTTTTGTTTGATGTTAGAGGACAGCCAATTTGTTGAATTGATCTAAAGAAATAGTGTGCTGGGTTGTGTAATAGTTTGCCAACTCCTCGTCGATGTGTTCTGGATGGAACAGCTCCGTACTCGCTTGAAATATGAAATTTGGCTTCTGAAGATGGACAACTCACGGAGGTGCCATAAGAGCCATTGCCGTGGACTTTTTTTCGACTTGGATATGACTCTGCTTTGTGACCTAAACGAGAGACAGGAGGATTCCCTGACCGATGGTTGGTTGGCAAGTAATGGTATGGCAACACGTCAGGCAATGACATTCCATCACCTGCACTCTTAACACTCCCATCACTACTCACATGCAGTAACACACCCAGTAAGCTTGATCTCAAACCATTGCTGTGGATAAGGTATAACACAATTCTAACACTAAATAAGTTATGAATGCACACAGTAGCCACAGCTTCTATACTTTTACTTGTGCACAACCTGCCCTGGGTTTAGTGCACTGCTTAACTTTCACTGAACTGCTTCCAATCGCTATAAAGTTGGAGAGGCAAGTGTACTTCACATTCACACTATAAACTGACATGACAATCCTCCGCACTCTTCCCATATGTATATTCACAACAATTCATATCTCCAACAGGTGACACAAGATATGGATTCAAGGCCTGGCCGCTCGCTTGTCACACAGCATCTTTGTCTTGCCGAGCAAGCCTACAATGAGACCTGGTCCGTAATTAACTGAACCTTTAGATCACACTTGTGTGGCCGTGCTATACTCTCCTCAAAAGGTCGCTGGCATTGTCATTGACTGTTGTTGCCAACATATTTTGGTGCATCAGGGGATTCGTTCAGAATCATACATGAAGACTTCCAAGGTAAATAACCATTTTTGATCATAAGCGTGTGTAGATGGGCCACCGACAGGCCTCTACCCCCTCTCCCTCAATGTCCCCCCTCCCACCTCACTCTGATCTTCACACAAGATATTGATTGACAACCATCTGGTGCCTATTTTCTAACATACCTGTGACTTATCTGCACCATGTCGCTTTAACCCATGTATCACAACTCAACTTTGAATTCTATGTGTCATCAGAAATGCTTCAGACTTGAGAAAGGGAGGTTCTCCCGAAAGCGTTTCATTAATAAAAATCTGTTAGTCCAATAAAAATGGTATTACAAGATACAAATTTAACATTTTTTACATCTACATCACTGGACTAATACGGCTACAATCTCTTCTTTAATACTTAAAAAGACACTATAGTCACCAAAACAACTACAGCTTAATGTAGTTGTTATGGTGAGTATAATAGCTCCCTTCAGGCATTTTCATGCAAACACTGCCTTTTCAGAGAAAAGGCAGTGTTTACATTGCCCCTAGGGACACCTCCAATTGTCAGATGACCACTGGAGGTGCTTCCTGGCTCAGTGCTGCACAGTAGGCAGCAGTGCCATTCAGCATCTCCATGCTCTGCATGGGAACACTGATTTTTTTCTCATAGAGGTGCATTGATTGAATGCATCTCTATGAGGAGGTGCTGATTGGCCAAAATGGGGCATGCCAATTTTAGCCAATCCAAAGCTTTCCCATGGATTGGCTAAACATTGTCAATTTTTATGTCACCAAGGGGGCGGGGCAGCACCAGCTGGAAATAAGGTGAGTTTTACATTTTTATAAGGGGGCAAGCCACCTAAATGGTGGGTTTAACACTATATGGTCAGGAATACATGTTTATGTTCCTGACCCTATAGTATTCCTTTAACCATATAAGTTATGAATTGAAAAGAAGAAACCACAATAATCAATAAATTAAATATGCTTTATTATACAATGAAACATAATATACATATATATATATCTAGTTAAGAAGGAAATATAATATATATCATATACAATCAAAACTGTTTGTATATACACACACACATCGAAAAATCTAATTCACAATTTAAAAAATTTACATTGTGCATTGAAAAGCTGTTCCCTTTCAATATATGTTTATTTTACATATACACAAGAGCCGTTATCTTTATAATAAATAAATATATATTTTGTGAAGTGAACTTTAGGAATGAAAACGTTGCTCAGAGTGCTTTGTTAATGAATACATCTCTTAGTAAAAAATGAAACTAAGGCTATGTATGCATTTATAGAAACATAGAATGTGACGGCAGATAAACTTGTACAATTTGGAAAATTAGGTCATGTAATTCAATAAGGCCAACAGACCTCATGACACATGGTGCCAGGATAAACACCAAGTATGTTTGATTTTGTCGTTGGTACTAGTAAAATAGTTATTTTAAACATTCGTGACACCAATTACAAAGTGGCTGACAAAGCACATGACTGACTAGTACTACTAACCAGTAGAGAGGATAACAAGTCTAAAAGCATGGATGCAGCACACGCATAGAATGATATTTGATATGATAAAGGACATTCAAAAATTTAGATTTTAAATTATATAATAAATGTTATAGATCAGTATAACAATTACATGAAGCACCTTCATGTAATTGGCGTGAATATGTGTGCCAAATTTCACATTGTCCTAACAACTGGTTTTCAGCTTAAAATGTTCTTGGATGAAAAGTTTCAAATAACATTTCTTGCATGACTCTGTCACAACAACATGACCATGCACAGCAATATGTAAATCTGTAGCACAAATGGTTCTGGAAAAGCAGATGTTTTATGGGACCTATGACTATTTGGTTGCAAAGGATATAGAGCACTATAGAACTCTAAAAGAAAATAAAAACAAACAAAAAGGGGGAGTGCATGGGCACTTTTCATTTAAATTACTGGGACCTCCGGTCACGAGGCCCCCATCTCCGCCGGTGGCTGCCTTCTCTGGTCCCTGGCGGAATCATCGGGGATGGTCCTGGCGGGGTGGAGGATATTGGACTGGACTCCGATGATCCAGACGATGGAGAAACACGACGCACGATTTCATCAATAATGGAAACTCTCATGTTCTCCATCGCCTGGCGCTGCTCTGTGCTGACCCGGGACACCACACGGTCCATTTCGGTCGACAAACTTAGACTCATGATGGCCCGGGTCTGCCTCCTTATGGCCCGGGTCTGCCTCATTATGGCCCGGGTCTGCCTCCTTATGGCCGAAATCATATCCTCCATCAGCTCCTCCATTCGCCGCATGGATCCTCCTGGGCCAGGTGAGGACTCTGACTGGAGAGGTGGTAGTTGCTGGACAGGTGGCGGTGTGATTGTGGTTCTTCTACAGTCACACTGTGGGCAGTCTCAAAGACAGACCCTGGGCCCATTTCCTCCTCCAGGGAGCAGGCAAAAGATTCTGAGGACAGCGCCGCCTCAATCACACTGTCCTCATGTGACTGGAGGACAGGTAACTGAAGCGAGCTGCCCTCTTCGCCTCTCCCAACAGACTGCATTGGACCTGAAATAGACAAGATAGGCAATGTTATTAATAGGCAAACAAATTGATTTGTGGACATGTTGTAGACATTACTACATGTGGCTGTAAAAAGAATAGTGTTACTCAAGGAAATTTTGAAATTTCTATCTAAGGCGGATTTATATTTGTATTCCAAATTTGTATTCCTAACGCTATAGAGCCCTAGTCACCGTTTATAAATTAAACAGGATATAGCGTATACTGCGCCTAAATATTATGCATACATAGACCTTGGAGGAAGCGTAGTGAACCTCAAAAAAAGAAAAAAAAACAGATGATAGTGCAATACAGTATAATACAATTGGGAGATCAAATAGAAAAGTAACTGTAGGAAAACCACTCTCTCACCACACAAGGTTTTTGGGAATCCTTGTATTGTATACCGCAGCCTGTTCTATTATATAGTGAGTGCCTATACCTCCAGTTTGTTATATTTCACCGTTTATAAATTAACTATTTATTTGCTTACCTAATGCAGCGCCGGGCTCCATCGCACTGGTGACCTATCCATTGACGTCAGCTTCCGAGTGGAGCCGAAAGCGCATGTGCCGGCAGAAAAGTGCAACCACTTTTTTTTTTTCCAAGTAAATCGCGGAAGCGGCCTCTAGTGGCTGTCAAGCAGACAGCCCCTAGAGGCTGGATTAAGCCTGCAGTGTAAACATAGCAGTTTCTCTGAAACATGTTTTCAGCTGCAGGGTTAAGACTAGGGGGACCTGCACCCAGACCACTTCATTGAGCGGAAGTGGTCTGGGTGCCTACAGTGGTCATTTTAGGAGATAAAAATTGTATCTGGTTAAAAAGATACAGTAACTCTGCTGTATGATATCTATGTATGCACTTGTATGATATTTTCTGTATATACAAGCACAACATTAATGCATTTATAATTGTACTGTGATCTTAGTACTACCTGAGAATGTATAATTGTCTGATAACTAGTGTTAGAGCTGATTGAGAGTTTGTGTGTGTGAAGATAGATTCGGATTATGAACGAATTTAAAGTGTTTTATATTGTAAGGACTCATCATTGTGTGTAATGCATAGGTAATAATGGCGAGTCATGTTTAGATGGAGTTTCTACTTACGTGGAGGAGAAATGGGCCCAGGTCGCCTTTCAGAGGGTGCCCCTTGTGGGATACGGAAGTCTGTTAAAGATGGATGAAAAGTGCACATACGTTTTTAAGGTATCCAATAATTAAAATAAAAATTATTTTGCGCATCAATATTCCAATAGTAATTTTGTATATGCCATTTTGGGAAAGCAAAAAGTAAGTTCACACTTGTAATAGTGCAGTATAGTGAGCTTCAAAACAACAATGTCATCATTATAATGTAATGATATTCATTTTACCCACTGAGAGTCTGATTTGTAAGCTTTTAAGACAAAGTTGCATGCATTAATGAGGCCAAAACAAAATTCATAATAACAAATCAGATTTAACAGCTGTAAGAGAGAGAGGGAAAAAAGTGGGTGATTAAAGAGAAATCTGTTTGGAGAACATTTCTGTCAAACACAGGGCCGGATTAACATAGGGGCTGATGGAGCTGCAGCTCCAGGCCCAGGCCCATGGAATAGGCCCATTTAAAAAAAAAAAAAAAAAAAAAAATTTCTTTTACACACTACTCTTAGGTTTGCCACCTGACTGGTATTTTACTGGCATAGCCGGTATTTGAGGCTACCTGGCCGTGCCGGTATTGCAGTAATACCGGCAATACAAATGCAGGTATTTTTCTCAGAATAAATTAGAAAATAAATAGATTACTCTGCAATACCAGCACCGGCCAGTAGGGGTCACTGTGTGTGGAGAGAGGCAGGGATAGGAAGTTACAGCATATCCCTGCCTCTCTCTACTACTCACTGATCTGTGGGGGAGCAGCAACACAGCACAGAGTCCAGACAGCAGCTCTACAGCTCAGGTATGTGAAGGATGGGGAGAAAGGCAGCAGGCACACATGGGGACACTGAGACACTAGGGGACACATGGGGACACAGACACTAGGGGACACAGACACTGGGAGACCTGGGAACATTGAGACACTTGGGGACACTGGAAAACATGGGGACACTGAGACACTAGGGGACATATGGGAACACTGATACACATGGGGACACAGACACTAGGGGACACAGACACTAGGGGACACTGAGACACTAGGACACAGACACTGGGAGACCTGGGAACACAGACACTTGGGGATACTGGAAAACATGGGGACACTGAGACACTAGGGGACACTGGGACACATGGGGATGCTGGGAGACATAGGGACATTGGGAGACACTGAGACATTGGGACACAGAGACACTATGTCCCCATGTCTCCCAGTGTCCCTAGTGCCTCAGTGTCCCCAAGTCTCCCAGTGTCCCTAGTGCCTCAGTGTCCCCAAGTCTCCCAGTGTCTGTGTCCCATGTCTCTGTGTGCCTAGTGACCCCATGTGTCCCTATATGTCCCAGTGTCCTCATGTCTATGTCCACAACTGTCCCCAAGTGTCTGTCTCCCAGTCAGTGTCCCCTAGTCTCCCAGTGTCTGTGTTCCCATGTCTCTGTGTCCCTAGTGTCTTAGTATCCCCAAATGTTTCAGTGTCCCCATGTGTCTGTGTTCCTAGTGTCTTAGTGTGCCTAGTGTACCCATGTCTCCCAGTGTCCCTATATGTCCCAGTGTCCCCATGTCTATGTCCACAACTGTCCCCATGTCTCACAGTGTCCCTAAGTGTATTTCTCCCAGCCAGTGTCCCCTAGTCTCACAGTGTCCCCTAGTCTCCCAGTGTCTGTGTTACCATGTCTCTGTGTCCCTAGTTTCTTAGTGTCCCCAAATGTTTCAGTGTCCCCATGTCTCCCAGTGTCTGTGTCCCTAGTGTATCAGTGTCCCCATTTCTCCCAGTTTCCCTAAATGTCTCCGTGTCCCCCTGTCTCTGTGTCCCCATGTCTCTCAGTGTCCCCAGGTCACTCAGTGTCCCCGGGTCTCTGTGTCCCCAGTATTATAGTGACATGAGGACACACTGAGACATTGGGACACTGGGAGAAATGGGGCCACTGAGACACTGGGAGACTAGTGGACTGGGCGACATGGGGACACTGACACTGTGTTACATAGGGACACTGAGACACTGGGTGACTTGCGAGACTGAGACACTGGGAGACAGGGAGAAACTGGGAGCAATCCATCTATTCAGCAGAATCAAACTGTGAGTAGTTTGTTGGTGATTTTACAGAATGTTCTCTGATGTTACTCCTTGTGATTTACATCATGTGATGTCACGCATAACTAATTAATTATACAAATGATTAAGGCTGGTATTTTTTCCAAGAAAGGTGGCTTAAAACCACAACCCTGGCCCCTTCTTGCCTCCCTAAATATAGTAAAATATTACTTGTATTCAAGTCTGTAGCTGCAGGCTCTGCCTCTGAACTGACTGTCTGCTGACATCATCAGAAGTGGTGGTCTGAGCAAATTATACTTCCCCATAGGATTGGCTACATAGCCCTGGCCAATCAGCATATCCTCATAACGATAAATTGAATCAATGCATCTCTATGAGGAAAGTTCAGTGTCTGCATGCAGAGGGTGGAGACACTGAATGGCAGTGCTGCAAACTAGGCAGTACTGCCCCAGGAAGCACCTCTAGCAGCCATCTAAGGAGCGGCCAGTGGAGTTATTTTCTCTGAAAAGACAGTGTTTACTGCAAAAAGCCTGAATGGAATGATTCTACTTACCAGAACAAATACAATAAACTGTAGTTGTTCTGGTGACTATAGTGTCCCTTTAAGTTTGGAAGCTTAAGAGGGATGTATGGGAACAAAACTTGTGTGGACTGGCCGACAATAAAATTAGTTTAGGTAATGCAGACGTTGGTCTCTCTAACACTGTGGCATGTCCCCTTTATTTTACACTCACTACATACACCTTTTCTCTGTCTCAGACTATATACCAGGAACTTCTGCCTGCTAGTTAGAAGGTAAGGAGACTAGTGGACCAGCGAGTGCTAGGGGACAGTCCTTAGAAAGTATGGAGTGAGCGCATCATTAGACGCATTTATGTCAAGCTCAGGGTGCTACCTGCATAGTATGCCAGGCTGACCTTCCAATTCTTTGGACAAACATGCCCCCTTTTTGGGTATGTTCACCCCTTTTGGCAGGTCTAGTCACGTGATTCGCGCCAGTGGCACACCCTTTTACCGGGCCCATTGATTTCCTGCTTCACTGGACACTGCTGTTAGGGGTTATGGATTTACTTGAAAGATTAAAGCATAAATTATAGAGAGATTAGCTTAGAGTATGTGTTTTCTTATAGCTGC
The DNA here is from genome assembly GCF_036172605.1 of Pelobates fuscus. Taxonomy (NCBI): domain Eukaryota; kingdom Metazoa; phylum Chordata; class Amphibia; order Anura; family Pelobatidae; genus Pelobates; species Pelobates fuscus. The sequence goes on along the minus strand of NC_086317.1, from coordinate 347,886,651 downwards.
ATCCTGTGAGTTTCCCTCCAGCACCATCTCCATCAGATACATGATGCTTGGGAGGTATGACTGTTTTAGTGTTTTTGGTCGATAAGATTCCGTAATTAGGCCCATCATAATTGTCAGCACCAGGCCCACCGTGCTCTTAATCCGGCCCTGGTCAAACATGGACACAGTATCCAGGATGTGAACGATCTTTTTGGGGGAGCGGGAGAGAAAAATATGGGAGGTCGAGCCAGTATGCCAGTTTAAGGCCTTAAGAGAGACAGTGAATTTATTTCACAATATTACTTTACTAATTAATAATCTTTCTACAAGCCCTGGATTACTGCAGTGGACTGATTTCAAATGGCAAACATTTGACACTTTCCTGTATCTGGCATGTGTCTAATTGTTTTATTGTCCCCCTAACCAGGGAGTGGAGTGATCTGGGATGCTCTGACCAAACTGATTTTATCTGTTGGATCTCTGTAGAACTGGCTAATTTACTGCAGAGAACATTCTTTAATACTGTGTCTTTCAGGCCTCCCCCTCCCCTTTCCTTGTTTTCTCTCTCAAAGCCGTTAACTATGATTTGTTATTAGGAATTGTGTTTTAGTGGTATAATTTTAACTCTACTTGTTTCCTGTTTTTCAACGGCTAACACAGTACTATTTTAACTATTTTACTCACCAGCTCGCTGCTGCACAACTGGCTCTTCCATATCCTCAGCACCAAGACTCGGGACAGCCTCTGAAAGGAGCCCGTCTTTGAGACGAGTCTACCACTCATTGAATGCCACAGCGGACTGTGACATCTTCTTTTTCACCGCCGCCTTGCAATCATAGTACCTGTAAAAACCAGCATTAGTTATTAAGTACATAAGAAATTGACAACAAGTTAACAACCTCTTATTAAAAATATGACGGCTTGCTTTCATTATCAGGTTAGCCTTCACACTGACTGGGGAGTATAAGATTAAATAATAATCTGGGTAGAATTTTTCAATAAAATTCTTTTTAAAAAGTCTAGGTTTTTAAAGACTGACATTAGAAGTTGCATTGAGAACTGATACAAAGAGCATGTTTATTCTACATTAAACCTAGGCAGACATTAATTTACATTTAACCAAAATAAAAGACTTGCGCTGTGAATTTTTTTTTTTAAAACACTCCTTGCACCATAACCACTACAGCATAGTTTGACTACCATCACTGGGGCAGATTTAGGGCACTCCTTGTACAATAACCAGTGTTCTGTTTTGGTAACGGTTCTCTGAGTATTCTTTTAAACACAGTTGCATCATATGCACTGTGTGGCTGAATCTGGAGTTTCAAATCTTAGAAGAGCTCCTGTGTTGTCTTTGAGAGAGAGGGGGGTGGGGAACAAAAACAAAAAAACACCACAACCACCTCGTCAAATTGCATTAATTTTCCAAGCAAGAAGATATAGGCTCACAACCGTGATCATCAGTTGAGACTAAGGTTAATATAATTTCTGTGTGTAATGTAGTAAATCCAAAAGTGCATTGACACACCCATCTATATCTAAAGTGATAAAATGTGACATTACAAGAACATGCAACTCCTCCCTACCATTACCGAAGAGGTAAATGTAAAAAAACACAAATGAAAATTAGTGAAGCCACTTCAAAAAGGTCACACAATATGTGCACCCAGTTTTAAATAGTGCAGATATACATAGCACACTTTATGCAAACATTACAATATTTGCATGTATTATTGTCTGCTGTTAATGTGCTAAGTTAATAAATATTTTTTGGAACAAGTAATATTGTGTGCCTATATGTTTTTTTTTTACATTTAAAGGACCACTATAGGCACCCAGACCACTTCAGCTTAATGAAGTGGTCTGGGTGCCAGGTCCATCCAGGATTAACCCTTTCTGTTGTAAACATAGCAGTTTCAGAGAAACTGATATGTTTACCTATGGGTTAATCCAGCCTCTAGTGGCTGTTTCATTGACAGCCGCTAGAGGCGCTTCAGCGCTTATCACTGATTTTCACAGTGAGAAGACTCCATTGAGAATGCTTTCCTGTGGACTGGCTGAATGCGCATGTGGCTCATGCCGCACATGTGCATTCAGCCGATGACGAAGAAAGGAGGAGGAGAGTCTCCAGCGCCGAGGGAGCCCAGTGCTGGAGAAAGAGATAAGTTTTAACCCCTTCCTCCCCTTAGAGCCTGGCAGGAGGGGATCCCTGAGGGTGGGGGGGACCTGGAGACCCTATAGTGCCAGGAAAACGAGTATGTTTTCCTGGCACTATAGTGTTCCTTTAAGAGAGTATAATGACTAAAAAGTCATAATGGGGAATTTGCAATAACATTTCTATTCAGCTCTTCATCCAGAAAAGAAACATTGGCCTAGTTTTTATAATTCCCCTGCAAATTCAACTAAATTTTTTTATTGGTGACTGACTATAGAAAGAATAAGAATTAGTTACCTGTGCCTCACACAGTTGATGGACCTGCACTCCTCTCCAACAGAGTTTACAGCATCCCTTATCCTGGCCCAGGCAGCCTTCTTCCCCGATGATCTGGCAGAAAAGAGTATGTCTTTTTCCTGGATGATGGCAGCCACCAGCGCACAGTTTTCATTGTTGCTGAAAGGGGGGCCCCGTGATATTCCTCCAAGGGGTGCCTCCTCAGTTGAGGAGTCTGTACTGCTACAGATGAAGGGCTCTCGGGCAAATCCTCCCCAACAACCTTCCTTCTACCCTCCTCCCTGGGAGCCTCTTCCCTGCCTCTAGAACGCCTACCTTCCCTCCCACCACCCTGCCTAGGCAAACCCTCCCCACCTCCACCCCCCTCCCCGCCCCTAGTACGCTTACCTTCCCTCGCACCACCCTCCCTGCCCCTAGAACGCCTACTTTCCCTCTCACCACCCTTGCCCCTAGAACGCTTAGCTTCCCTCGCACCACCCTCTCTGCCCCTATAACGCCTACCTTCCCTCGCACCACCATCCCTGCCCCTAGAACTCCTAGCTTCTCTCGCACCACCCTCCCTGGCCCTAGAACGCCTAGCTTCCCTGGCACCACCCTCCCTGCCCCTAGAACGTCTATGTTTCCTCCCACCACCCACCCTGGGCAAATCCCCTAAAACTACCCCACCACCACTCTCCCTGGGCAAATCCCCTAAAACTACCCCACTACCACCACTCTCCCTGGGCAAATCCCCTAAAACTACCCCACTACCACCACTCTCCCTGGGCAAATCCCCTAAAACTACCCCACTACCACCACTCTCCCTGGGCAAATCCCCTAAAACTACCCCACTTCCACCACTCTCCCTGGGGGACCCTACACTGCCCTCCCTACCTGACATCATTTGCTCTCTCTCACTTGCTTGTTCACACACAAATTGCTTTCTCTCTACTCACTCTCTCTGCTCACTCTCTCTACTCACTCTCTCTGCTCACTCTCTCTGCTCACTCTCTCTGCTCACTCTCTCTGCTCACTCTCTCTGCTCACTCTCTCTGTACTCACTCTCTCTGTACTCACTCTCTCTGTACTCACTCTCTCTGCTCACTCTCTGCTCACTCTTTGCTCACTCTTTGCTCACTCTCTGCTCCCAAACTCTCCACAAAGATGGTGTCACATGGGTGGGTTTATATAGTGAGCAGAATGTTGCATGCTGGTAGTACTCCCTGATTGGCTGCACTATCTGTGCAGTGAAAATCAAAATATCATTATTTACATCAAAATATCATTATTTATATCATAAATACCATTTTGTAAACTGTATAATATATATTACACTAACACTACACTACTAAATATTAGCAATTATTAACTAAATCTAAGTAAACCTAAACCCCTTCTTTAAACATGTCATGATTACCTTTTATTCCAGAAGTTTGGTCCTTAAAGGGTTAAGATTAAGTGGTCTGGGTGCTGGTGTGGTCCACTAGCAGTGTAAACATTGCGGTTTAAAAAAACAAACACATAAATGCTTATTTTTCCGAAGTCTCCGAAGTTCCGAAGTGTCCGAAGTCTCCGAAGTTCCGAAGTGTCCGAAGTCTCCAAAGTTCCGAAGTCTCCGAAGGTCCGAAGTTCCGAAGTTGCCGAAGCTCCGAGGTGCCGAAGCTCCGAGGTGCCGAAGCTCCGAGGTGCCGAAGGTCCGAAGTTCCGAAGTTGCCGAAGTTCCAAGGTGTCAAAGTGCCGAAGTTCCGAAGGTCCGAAGTTCCGAAGTTGCCGAAGTTCCGAGGTGTCGAAGTGCCGAAGTTCCGAAGTGCCGGAGTCCCGAAATTCGGAATGCCGAACCGAACCGAATTTTTTCGCCATGCACATGCCTAGGTAGGACTGTTTAAGTGTTTTTGGTCAAAAAGATTTTGTAATAAGGCCCACCATAATTGTCAGCACCAGGCCCACTGGGCTCTTAATCTGGCCCTGATCAGGGGGCAGATTTTATACAGTCTGTCAAACTGGGGATGCTCCCTAGGGGGGGTACAGGCTGTTGTCGCTGAAGTGCATGAAATGCAGAATAATTTCATACCTTTTCCTTGACATACATTGGGAGTAAATGGGGGTAGAGCAGATGGGGTTACTGCTCAAGTAGGAGAGGATGGAGGGTTTCTCTATGATGCCCATCAGCATAGTCAATGCCCAGAATTTTTTTAAATTCTGGCACATTGATGGGGGCCCATTGCTGCTTTGCCAAAAAAAATTCAGGCTTTGCAGCACGGTACTGATCGGCATATAAATTAGTTTGGGCGACAATGATCCCTAATACATCATCACTCAGACACATCTCCATAAACTGCTGAGGGCTAAATCCTGTGACATCCAAATTGATGCCAGGATTTGCAATGAAGAGTGGGATATCTGGCCTCTGGCGATGAGGCACTACCCACTCTTTAGCAGTACTGCCAGCTGGAGCAGCAGAGCTCCTTCTGGCAGGGGGACTAGCATGCACAGATACAACATAACTAGATACATCACTAGCAGCAGACACTGTATCTAGTGATGATGTATCTGAGCACCTGGCAGGGTCAAAATCAGGGTCGGAGTCTGATATAGACGTGTCAGACTCTAACGAAAGGATAGCATACACCTCCTCAGTGCTATCCGACCGCTGTAACCCGTGTGACATGATTACAATAACTTTTCTTGATCTGTCACAAAAACATCTACAAAAAAAATGAACCCCTATAAAACTGCACAGACATCAAAATAAGTGCTACTGTGCAAAAGCCTGTGATATATACACTGATCACTGGCAGGACAGGGGTTAATAGCTCTGAAAAGAGCTTTTGGGTCTTACAAAAAAGAAAAATTACAAAAAAATGAACCCCTAAAAAAATGCACATACAGCAAAAAAGTGCTGCTGTGCAAGAGCCAGTGATTATAGTGATCACTGAAAAGAGCCTTTGGGTCTCAAGATTTTACAAATCCCTACCTAAAATTACACTGATCAGATTCAATATTTACTAATATTGAACTGATCAGACAAATGGGGTTCATTGTTACAATAACATTGTTATTGGGGCATGCTCTGGTTGGATGACCCTAGCCTTCCCCTATGATAAGGCAGGTAGGGACTCCCCCAGAAGCCCCAAAATGCACTGCCTTTAGAAAGGCAGCGCCATCTTGGGAGCCACATGGCTGAGGGAGGAGGGTTAATAACTATTATTTTATTCATTTTTTTATTATTTTTTAAAATATTTATATATTTCTTTGCTGAGTGCCTTGACCCCTCTAGGCACTCAGCACATGCAGAGCATCGGAAGCCTGCCCGATGGCTTCCGATGCTCTGCTTTAACTGTCAGGAGCCGCGTGGAGCAACCCGGAAGTGATCACTCCTGGGGGAGCGATCACCCGGTGCTTTCCGGGTGCCTGGCACAAATGAACAGTATTGCATGATGCCTCAACATCGAGGCATCGCTGCAATACTATCAGAGTGGCTGGAAGCGATCAAGATTGCTTCCAGCGCTCAGAATAGCAGTGGACGTACCAGGTCCGTCCGAGGTCCATAAGGACCATTTTTTGTTGGATGTACCTGGTACGTCTGCGGTCGGGAAGGGGTTAAGTATAGGAGCAGTTATGAAACTTTTCTTAAGTGAATCAAATGCAGCTTGTTCTGTTTCTCCCTACTTGAATGGACAATCCTCTTTAGTGAGGTTAGTAAGGGGAGATTCAATAAAAGAAAAGTTCTTAATGAACTTTCTATAAAAATTGGAGAAACCATCTTTACTTGTAATTAAGAATATGCCAGCTCCAGCGGGTGAAGTGGAATGTCTAAAAAAAACCTTTTTCCAGATTAGTGTCTAGATATTCTTTTAGGATTTTCAGTTCGGTTGCAGGTTCGGATACATGATATTATGTGGATCTCTCACTTTATTACCATTCTTAAACCATTGTAGAAAAAGGAAGGGGAAGAAAACTTATATTAATAATTCAGATTGTTTATTGTTATACACATTCTTACAGGAAATGGCAGATCTCAAACTCCCCATTTAAACCCCTTTTGTAGAGCGTATTTAACTTGAATATCTACTGCTGTGACAATTTTCTGTCAACATCTTCCCTCCTACCAGTTATTACATACTGCTTCTATCCCCACACAAGTCAATTTCTTTGCGTCACCATTATGTTCCTTTAAATAATGTAGAGATAATGGATGTTCCTTAAAACCTCTCAAAAGGTACCTAATGTATTTGTCTCCTAGTTAGTGATGTACCGAACTGTTCGCCGGCGAATAGTTCCCGGCGAACTTAGCGTGTTCGCGTTCGCCACGGCAGGCGAACATATGCGATGTTCGGTCCGCCCCCTATTAATTTACTAATACTAAGTAAAAATTACTTAGTATTAGTAAATTGTGCCCCTACTCGCAATACCGCGAGTAGGGGCATGTCTATTAAACAGTGAGCAGCCTGTGGCCCTGGCCCCCACCCCTGAGCGGCGGGTGGGGGCCCTAAAAATAACAATATGGGGGGACCTATTGTCCCCCCCCCGGCCCCCACCCCTGAGCGGCGGGTGGGGGCCCTAAAATTAACAATAAGGGGGGACCTATTGTCCCCCCCCGGCCCCCACCCCTGAGCGGCGGGTGGGGGCCCTACAAATAATTAGGGGGGGACCTATTGTCCCCCACGGCCCCCACCCCTGAGCGGCGGGTGGGGGCCCTACAAATAACAATTAGGGGGGAACCTATTGTCCTCCCCCGGCCCCCACCCCTGAGCGGCGGGTGGGGGCCCTAAAAATAACAATTAGGGGGCACCTATTGTCCCCCCCCAGCCCCCACCCCTGAGCGGTGGGTGGGGGCCCTAAAATTAACAATAAGGGGGGACCTATTGTCCCCCCGGCCCCCACACCTGAGCGGTGGGTGGGGGCCCTAAAATGAACAATAAGGGGGGCACCTATTGTCCCCCCCGGCCCCCACCCCTGAGCGGTGGGTGGGGGCCCTAAAATGAACAATAAGGGGGGCACCTATTGTCCCCCCCGGCCCCCACCCCTGAGCGGTGGGTGAGGGCCCTAAATACAAAGGGGGGGTGCCCTTGTTAACCCTTCCCCCCCCCCCAAAAAAAAAGATCTACCTACCCCCCTCACCCTAAAAATAATGAGGGGGGGGACCTTTAACTAAAACCCTGTAAAAAAAATAGATAAAAACAACTTACCATTTGATGTTTTCTTTCTTCTACAATCTTCTTTTTTCGGCCCCCAAAAAGGCCAAAAAAAAAACATAATAACCGACGCAATTAAAAAAAAAAAAAACGACCGCACAAAAAAATAATCCATCTTCACCCATGGAGGGCTCCGCGCAGACTGAGCTCTGCAGGGCGGGGGAAGGCTTATAAAGCCTTGCCACGCCCTGCAATTAGGCTAAGAACACTCTGATTGGCTGGTTTAAGCCAATCAGAGTGCTCTTTGTCATTTTACACAGCGTGGGAAAATTCCAAAGATCTTTCCCACGCTGTGTAAAATGACACAGAGCACTGTGATTGGATGGATTTCAAGCCATCCAATAACAGTGCTCTGTGTCATTTTACACGCGTGGGAAAGTTCTTTGAAATTTTCCCACGCTGTGTAAAATGACAAAGCACTCTGATTGGCTTAAACCAGCCAATCAGAGTGTTCCTAGCCTAATTGCAGGGCGTGGCAAGGCTTTATAAGCCTTCCCCCGCCCTGCAGAGCTCAGTCTGCGCGGAGCCCTCCATGGGTGAAGATGGATTATTTTTTTGTGCGGTCGTTTTTTTTTTGTTTTTTTTTATTGCGTCGGTTATTATGTTTTTTTTTTGGCCTTTTTTGGGGCTGAAAAAAGAAGATTGTAGAAGAAAGAAAACATCAAATGGTAAGTTGTTTTTATCTATTTTTTTTTTACAGGGTTTTAGTTAAAGGTCCCCCCCCTCATTATTTTTAGGGTGAGGGGGGTAGGTAGGTAGATCTTTTTTTTTGGGGGGGGGAGGGTTAACAGGGGCACCCCCCCTCCCTTTGTATTTAGGGCCCCCACCCACCGCTCAGGGGTGGGGGCCGGGGGGGGACAATAGGTCCCCCCCTTATTGTTAATTTTAGGGCCCCCACCCACCGCTCAGGGGTGGGGGCCGAGGGGGGACAATAGGTCCCCCTTATTGTTAATTTTAGGGCCCCCACCCACCGCTCAGGGGTGGGGGCCGGGGGGGACAATAGGTCCCCCCCTTATTGTTAATTTTAGGGCCCCCACCCACCGCTCAGGGGTGGGGGCCGGGGGGGACAATAGGTTCCCCCCCTTATTGTTAATTTTAGGGCCCCCACCCACTGCCCAGGGGTGGGGGCCGGGGGGGACAATAGGTCCCCCCTTATTGTTAATTTTAGGGCCCCCACCCACCGCCCAGGGGTAGGGGCCGGGGGGGGACAATAGGTCCCCCCTTATTGTTATTTGTAGGGCCCCCACCCGCCGCACAGGGGTGGGGGCCGGAGAGGGGGAGGACAGTAGGTCCCCCCTCATTATCTTTATGGCCCCCACCCGCCGCCCAGGGGTGGGGGCCGGGGGGGGGACAGTAGCCTTCCCCCTCATTATCATTATGGCCCCCACCCGCCGCACAGGGGTGGGGGCCGGGGGCGGAGGACAGTAGGTCCCCCCCCTCATTATCATTATGGCCCCCACCCTAACCCAGGGGTGGGAGCCGGGGGGGAGGAGAGTAGGTCTCCTCCCCCCCCCCTTCAACCACTATTGTGGGTTTTAAAATTCGCCTGCCTATTGAAGCGTATGGCGGTTCGCACGGTTCGCCGGTTCGCGGACATTTGCGGACGTTTGCGTCCGCCGTTCGCGAACCGAAAATTCTATGTTCGCGACATCACTACTCCTAGTTTTTCCCACTATTTAAGTTTACATGGACAAGTTAGAACATACATAATATTAGTAATATGGCAGGTTATCAATTGCTTAATATTGTATTTTCTACATGTGGGGATATGCCTTCAAATTCCTTACTTACTCCCATTTGTGCTACTATCCCTCTAGAAGCCAGACAGTATTCACATTTGAAAATAGCAATATCGTTATCTAAAAAATAAATTTTAGACTCCTCCACCCCTACTTTTAAAACCTATCTTCACTAAATGAGATTTTAAACGTGGTACCCCTATATAAATAACCCTAGAATGTATATGGTTATTATTATCCTTGTTTATTTTTTCTTTTAAGCAAATCTTTCCTATTTAACTACTTATGACAACTTCCATAAATATCAAAAGTATTCACATCCACCTTCTTGAAAGAGGTGTTGGTGCAGATAGAACAACATAAATATTTAAATCCCAAAAATGTACACTAGTGTCACTATAATCCATAGTCAACTTAATCTCCATGGAATTTGAGTTAAGGTTCTCCAGAAAGAGAAGATCTTCCTGAAATCATTCCAGATCCAAAACAGGTCATTTATGAAATGGCAATATATAACCAGATTATCTAACCAGCCATGTCCACCATAAATATTGATATCCTCCCAGCATGACATAAATAGGTTAACATAACTTGGTGCAAATATAGTCCCTATCACTGTTCCTAAAACCTGCAAATATGAAGAATCCATTTAGTAGAAGTATTTATTTGTAAGGATAAGGGAAATAACCTCTAGCATGAATTGTTTCTGTATGTGGGGTAATTCAGCTGATTCTAGAAAAAAAAAACGTACACTGCCTCAATACCTTTCTCATGTTGGATAATAGAGTATAAAGAGGAGACATCCCCTGTAATGAGAATGTCTCCCTTCCTCTACTTAACACCTTCTAAAGCTCACTGGATATGACCTGTATATTGCAAATAAGCTCTTGTGTTTTTCACCATTGGTTCAAGTAATTTATTAAAATATTCTGCAGATATAGATCCAATATCTAAAGTAAACAGTCTTCCTGGTGGTCTAGTTTTATCTTTATGGATCTTGGGTAAAACAATAATAATAAACTGGTATTTTAGGATGTACTACCATTTAAATTTCATATTTCTTTTTTGTGTGTATTGCTGATAAACCTTCATCTAGGTGTTTAATGTATTACATATAGTGTTGTTGCGAACCCGAAATTTTCGGTTCGCGAACGGCGAACGCGAACTTCCGCAAATGTTCGCGAACCGGCGAACCGAGCGAACCGCCATTGACTTCAATGGGCAGGCGAATTTTAAAACCAACAGGGACTCTTTCTGGCCACAAAAGTGATGGAAAAGTTGTTTCAAGGGGACTAACACCTGGACTGTGGCATGCCGGAGGGGGATCCATGGCAAAACTCCCATGGAAAATTGCACAGTTGATGCAGAGTCTGCTTTTAATCCATAAAGGGCAGAAATCACCTAACATTGACACCTGTCCTCAAAGCTCTGCCCTGATACACACGGACACAGAGCAGAATAGAGACTGTTCCCCGTCCTCAGAGACCATGATACACACTGACACAGAGCAGAATAGAGACTGTTACCCCTACATAGGGTCACTTGGCAGAAATGGCGGGGTCGTGGGAGGGGGAGGATGACTTTCACCTCTTCCCCTGTTACATTCCCGTTGTGCTGTGACATCACCTTTATACGCTGTGTAAAGCATACTATTTAATTTGATCAGCATGGCCACTTGAGTTTTTATAGTTTTCACGCTGCTTGTAGTTTATATATGGTTCACAAAAATCAAACAAACGATAAAGTAAACGTGTAAGGATTCAGAATATTCTTTCAAACCCTTACACATTGTGTGTACGTATTTTTTGTCTTAAGTTTGTGGCTTTAAAGAGGTTTACGTTGTTTCTATGATGTGCATAACATGTTCTTGTAAATGTTTGTTAAATTTTTCCTGGAATTGTAATTTTTAAATCTGAATAAAGATAGTCAAATCCCTGATACACACTGACACAGAGCAGAATATGGACTGTTCCCCCTACATAGGGTCACTTGGCAGATATGGATTGACACCTATCCTAATGATCCCTGATACACACTGACACAGAGCAGAATAGAGACTGTTCCCCCTACATAGGGTCACTTGGCAGATATGGATTGACACCTGTCCTCAAAACCCCTGATACACACTGACACAGAGCAGAATAGGGACTGTTCCCCCTACATAGGGTCACTTGGCAGATATGGATTGACACCTGTCCTCAAAACCCCTGATACACACTGACACAGAGCAGAATAGGGACTGTTCCTCCTACATAGGGTCACTTGGCAGATATGGATTGACACCTGTCCTCAAAACCCCTGATACACACTAACACAGAGCAGAATAGGGACTGTTCCCCCTACATAGGGTCACTTGGCAGATATGGATTGACACCTGTCCTCAAAACCCCTGATACACACTGACACAGAGCAGAATAGGGACTGTTCCCCCTACATAGGGTCACTTGGCAGATATGGATTGACACCTGTCCTCAAAACCCCTGATACACACTGACACAGAGCAGAATAGGGACTGTTCCTCCTACATAGGGTCACTTGGCAGATATGGATTGACACCTGTCCTCAAAACCCCTGATACACACTAACACAGAGCAGAATAGGGACTGTTCCCCCTACATAGGGTCACATGGCAGATATGGATTGACACCTGTCCTCAAAACCCCTGATACACACTGACACAGAGCAGAATAGGGACTGTTCCCCCTACATAGGGTCACTTGGCAGATATGGATTGACACCTGTCCTCAAAACCCCTGATACACACTGACACAGAGCAGAATAGGGACTGTTACCCCTACATAGGGTCACTTGGCAGATATGGATTGACACCTGTCCTCAAAACCCCTGATACACACTAACACAGAGCAGAATAGGGACTGTTCCCCCTACATAGGGTCACTTGGCAGATATGGATTGACACCTGTCCTCAAAACCCCTGATACACACTGACACAGAGCAGAATAGGGACTGTTCCCCCTACATAGGGTCACTTGGCAGATATGGATTGACACCTGTCCTCAAAACCCCTGATACACTCTGACACAGAGCAGAATAGAGACTGTTCACCGTCCACAGAGACCATGATACACACTGACACAGAGCAGAATAGGGACTGTTACCCCTACATAGGGTCACTTGGCAGATATGGATTGACACCTGTCCTCAAAACCCCTGATACACACTGACACAGAGCAGAATAGGGACTGTTCCCCCTACATAGGGTCACCTAGCAGATATGGATTGACACCTGTCCTCAAAACCCCTGATACACACTGACACAGAGCAGAATAGAGACTGTTCCCTGTCCACAGAGACCATGATACACACTGACACAGAGCAGAATAGAGACTGTTCACCGTCCACAGAGACCATGATACACACTAACACAGAGCAGAATAGGGACTGTTACCCCTACATAGGGTCACTTGGCAGATATGGATTGACACCTGTCCTCAAAACCCCTGATACACACTGACACAGAGCAGAATAGGGACTGTTCCTCCTACATAGGGTCACTTGGCAGATATGGATTGACACATGTCCTCAAAACCCCTGATACACACTAACACAGAGCAGAATAGGGACTGTTCCCCCTACATAGGGTCACTTGGCAGATATGGATTGACACCTGTCCTCAAAACCCCTGATACACACTGACACAGAGCAGAATAGGGACTGTTCCCCCTACATAGGGTCACTTGGCAGATATGGATTGACACCTGTCCTCAAAACCCCTGATACACACTGACACAGAGCAGAATAGAGACTGTTCACCGTCCACAGAGACCATGATACACACTGACACAGAGCAGAATAGGGACTGTTACCCCTACATAGGGTCACTTGGCAGATATGGATTGACACCTGTCCTCAAAACCCCTGATACACACTAACACAGAGCAGAATAGGGACTGTTCCCCCTACATAGGGTCACTTGGCAGATATGGATTGACACCTGTCCTCAAAACCCCTGATACACACTGACACAGAGCAGAATAGGGACTGTTCCCCCTACATAGGGTCACTTGGCAGATATGGATTGACACCTGTCCTCAAAACCCCTGATACACACTGACACAGAGCAGAATAGGGACTGTTCCTCCTACATAGGGTCACTTGGCAGATATGGATTGACACCTGTCCTCAAAACCCCTGATACACACTAACACAGAGCAGAATAGGGACTGTTCCCCCTACATAGGGTCACTTGGCAGATATGGATTGACACCTGTCCTCAAAACCCCTGATACACACTGACACAGAGCAGAATAGGGACTGTTCCCCCTTCATAGGGTCACTTGGCAGATATGGATTGACACCTGTCCTCAAAACCCCTGATACACACTGACACAGAGCAGAATAGGGACTGTTACCCCTACATAGGGTCACTTGGCAGATATGGATTGACACCTGTCCTCAAAACCCCTGATACACACTAACACAGAGCAGAATAGGGACTGTTCCCCCTACATAGGGTCACTTGGCAGATATGGATTGACACCTGTCCTCAAAACCCCTGATACACACTGACACAGAGCAGAATAGGGACTGTTCCCCCTACATAGGGTCACTTGGCAGATATGGATTGACACCTGTCCTCAAAACCCCTGATACACACTGACACAGAGCAGAATAGAGACTGTTCACCGTCCACAGAGACCATGATACACACTGACACAGAGCAGAATAGGGACTGTTACCCCTACATAGGGTCACTTGGCAGATATGGATTGACACCTGTCCTCAAAACCCCTGATACACACTGACACAGAGCAGAATAGGGACTGTTCCCCCTACATAGGGTCACCTAGCAGATATGGATTGACACCTGTCCTCAAAACCCCTGATACACACTGACACAGAGCAGAATAGAGACTGTTCCCTGTCCACAGAGACCATGATACACACTGACACAGAGCAGAATAGAGACTGTTCACCGTCCACAGAGACCATGATACACACTGACACAGAGCAGAATAGAGACTGTTCACCGTCCACAGAGACCATGATACACACTAACACAGAGCAGAATAGGGACTGTTACCCCTACATAGGGTCACTTGGCAGATATGGATTGACACCTGTCCTCAAAACCCCTGATACACACTGACACAGAGCAGAATAGAGACTGTTCCCTGTCCACAGAGACCATGATACACACTGACACAGAGCAGAATAGAGACTGTTCACCGTCCACAGAGACCATGATACACACTGACACAGAGCAGAATAGAGACTGTTCACCATCCACAGAGACCATGATACACACTGACACAGAGCAGAATAGGGACTGTTACCCCTACATAGGGTCACTTGGCAGATATGGATTGACACCTGTCCTGAAAACCCCTGATACACACTGACACAGAGCAGAATAGAGACAAGTAACTGCTATTCAATCTATAACAGTGAAAAAAAAAATTTGGTTTTAAAAGCACGCTATAGAGACACCAGATATGATTGGCAATGTGCACTGGAACAGTTCTGGAGAGCACATGCTGAAGGAAGGACTGACAGAGCCACTTGAAGGACACTGACTGGCTGCTATTAGCTTACACTAGAAACCTTTTTTTCTTTGTAAAAGCACGCTAAAGAGACACCAAATATGATTGGCAACTGTCAAAGCACGCTGGAACAGGTCTACAGAGCACACGCTGAAGTAGGCCTGACACCCAGACGCTTGCAGACAACTAACTGCTCTTCTATTACAGTGAAAAAAAATTATTTCTTTTAAATCTAAAGCTTAAGCTATTGTAAAAACAGATATGAGTGGTGGCACTGGGCAAGAGGGCACAGTATCCACTGTGAACCTCACACAGAAGCTGGCAGGCAGGCAACTGCTCTTCTATGAAAGTGGAAACAAAATTTTGGTTGTAAAAGCACGCTATAGAGACACCAGATATGAGTGGCAACTGTCAAAGTACGCTGGCAGGGTTGTGCAGGGCACACGCTGAAGGAAGGCCTGACAGAGCCGCTTGAAGGACACTGACTGGCTGCTATTAGCTTACACTGGAAACCTTTTTTCTTTGTAAAAGCACGCTAAAGAGACACCAGATATGATTGGCAACTGTCAAAGCACGCTGGCACAGGTCTGCAGAGCACACGCTGAAGTAGGCCTGACACCCAGACGCTTGAAGACAACTAACTGATCTTCTATTACAGTGAAAAAAATGATTTCTTTAAAATCTAAAGCTTAAGCTATTGTTAAAACAGATATGAGTGGTGGCACTGACTGTGCAAATGGGCAAGGCATCCAACCTGACACAGAAGCTGGCAGGCAGGCAACTGCTCTTCTATTACAGTGAAAAAAAATGATTTCTTTAAAATCTAAAGCTTAAGCTATTGTTAAAACAGATATGAGTGGTGGCACTGACTGTGCAAATGGGCAAGGCATCCAACCTGACACAGAAGCTGGCAGGCAGGCAACTGCTCTTCTACTACAGTGAAAAAAATGATTTCTTTAAAATCTAAAGCTTAAGCTATTGTTAAAACAGATATGAGTGGTGGCACTGACTGTGCAAATGGGCAAGGCATCCAACCTGACACAGAAGCTGGCAGGCAGGCAACTGCTCTTCTATTACAGTGAAAAAAATGATTTCTTTAAAATCTAAAGCTTAAGCTATTGTTAAAACAGATATGAGTGGTGGCACTGACTGTGCAAATGGGCAAGGCATCCAACCTGACACAGAAGCTGGCAGGCAGGCAACTGCTCTTCTATTACAGTGAAAACAAATTATTTATTTTAAATCTAAAGCTTAACCAATTGTTAAAACAGATATGAGTGGTGGCACTGGGCAAGTAGGCACAGTATCCAATGTGAACCTCACACAGAAGCTGGCAGGCAGGCACCTGCAATTACATTACACAGGAAAAAAAAAAAAAAAAGCAGCCTGATGTTATAGCCCTAAAAAGGGCTTTTTGGGGTGCTGTCCTTACAACAGAGATCAGATGAGTCCTTCAGGATTGTAGTGGACACTGAATACACTAGCCTAGCTATCAATTTCCCTATCTAATCAGCAGCAGCTAAACTTTCCCTCCTCTCACTAAGCATGCAGCTTCAGAATGAATCGAAAATGGATGCTGGGAGGGAGGTTGGAGGGTGTGGAAGGGAGGGAGTGCTGCTGATTGGCTGGAATGTGTCTGCTGACCGAGAGGCACAGGGTCAAAGTTTGCCCAATGATGATGAATAGGGGGCGGATCGAACTGCGCATGTGTCCGCCCGCCGCGGCGAACGCGAACACGCTAAGTTCGCCGGGAACTGTTCGCCGGCGGACAGTTCGGTACATCACTAATTACATAGTTACATAGTTACATAGCTGAAAAGAGACTTGCGTCCATCAAGTTCAGCCTTCCTCACATTTGTATTTTGTTGTTGATCCAAAAGAAGACAAAAAAAAAAAAACAGTTTGAAGCACTTCCAATTTTGCAACAAGCTAGGAAAAAAATTCCTTCTTGACCCCAGAATGGCAGTCAGATTTATCCTTGAATCAAGCAGTTATTACCCTAAACAAAACAACACCGTGGAGATTGTTAGATAATATATAAATTACTTAGCTTCCAATAAATCTGTAGCCTCCCAAGATCGTAATCCACCCAAAACGATCGTTATATATGTATAGAACCACAAACAGAGAATGGGATACGGCTATACAGTCTATAGAGGGAACATACAAAGAAAAAAACAATAGTGTGATACAGTATATACAGTGAATTGTGCGCTTAATTGGATGCACTCACGAGATAATAGAGATAGAAGAGCATTCAAGGTGCCTCCCCAGGAAATATGGGGGTATATTGGTATCCTTTGCCAATGTCGAGCAGCCAATGGGACACAGGACTCCAGGTGAGTAGTAGTAGAAAAATTCGAAATTTTATTCTTTTTTAAAAGGTGATACAACACCATAAAGATAAAATATAAAAGTGCAGCAATAGGTCCAACGCGTTTCGTTCAACACAGGAACTTCATCAGGGACCGCACCATAAAAGAAATCACCAGCAGTATTGCAGATAGTAAAAAACACATCCTACTCACACTAACAATAATCACTATAAATAGGGCTAATCCCAAAGTCCCATTGGTCCAAGAAGTGGGGGTGTCTTCCAAATAGCTCTCCATTGGTCCAGGGAAGGTATCCTCCAGCTGATTCAATTTTCGGCATATTGATGTTCAAAAAACGAGCGCGTTTATTTCAAATACCGGAACCGGATGTAGACATTTTCAATCACTTCCGCGTGTCACTTGCGTTCCACGTGCGTTCCAAGGGCAGTCCGCACATGCTCAGTGAATATTACATGATTATCTCAATCGGAAGCATCCTCATACATTAGAAACTAACACCAAAAGATTTAAAACATAATTGAAAGTGCAATAAATCTCTAGAAGGAGAGAAAGATGGATTAGTATATAATGTACAAACATCATTAATTACTTAAATAAATTTCAAATTATAATATAGCAAATTTTCGTAATTTAACCCCATTGTATGATATCTGCAGGTCTGTTAAAGGTACAAACACCTACTCTGCAGATCTATTGAAAGTGACATACCCTTCATAAATCCGTTTGGGTCACAAGCCCTTACTATAGTAGGGGCTTGTGACCCAAACGGATTTATGAAGGGTATGTCACTTTCAATAGATCTGCAGAGTAGGTGTTTGTACCTTTAACAGACCTGCAGATATCATACAATGGGGTTAAATCACGAAAATTTGCTATATTATAATTTGAAATTTATTTAAGTAATTAATGATGTTTGTACATTATATACTAATCCATCTTTCTCTCCTTCTAGAGATTTATTGCACTTTCAATTATGTTTTAAGTCTTTTGGTGTTAGTTTCTAATGTATGAGGATGCTTCCGATTGAGATAATCATGTAATATTCACTGAGCATGTGCGGACTGCCCTTGGAACGCACGTGGAACGCACGTGGAACGCAAGTGACACGCGGAAGTGATTGAAAATGTCTACTTCCGGTTCCGGTATTTGAAATAAACGCGCTCGTTTTTTGAACATCAATATGCCGAAAATTGAATCAGCTGGAGGATACCTTCCCTGGACCAATGGAGAGCTATTTGGAAGACACCCCCACTTCTTGGACCAATGGGACTTTGGGATTAGCCCTATTTATAGTGATTATTGTTAGGGTGAGTAGGATGTGTTTTTTTACTATCTGCAATACTGCTGGTGATTTCTTTTATTGTGCGGCCCCTGATGAAGTTCCTGTGTTGAACGAAACGCGTTGGACCTATTGCTGCACTTTTATATTTTATCTTTATGGTGTTGTATCACCTTTTAAAAAAGAATAAAATTTCAAATTTTTCTACTACTACTCACCTGGAGTCCTGTGTCCCATTGGCTGCTCGACATTGGCAAAGGATACCAATATACCCCCATATTTCCTGGGGAGGCACCTTGAATGCTCTTCTATCTCTATTATCTCGTGAGTGCATCCAATTAAGCGCACAATTCACTGTATATACTGTATCACACTATTGTTTTTTCCTTTGTATGTTCCCTCTATAGACTATATAGCCATATCCCATTCTCTGTTTGTAGTTATTACCCTACATTGAAAGATTATATCCTTGAATATTCTGTTTTTGCAAGTATGCATCTAGTAGCTGTTTGAACATCTGTATGGACTCTGATAAAACCACTTCTTCAGGCAGATAATTCCACATCCTTATTGTTCTTACAGTAAAAAACCTTTCCCTTGCCTTAGACAAAATCTTCTTTCTTCGAGTCTAACCGCATGACCTTGTGTCCTATGTAAAGTCCAGTTTGTGAATAGTTTTCCACACAATGGTTTGTATTGGCCCCAAATATATTTGTATAATGTTATCATATCCCCTCTCAGGAAAAGTTTTTCTAAACTAAATAGGTTTAAATTTGTTAACCTTTCTTCATAGCTGATATGTTCCATTCCTTTTATTAATTTTGTATCCCGCCTCTGCACTTTTTCTAGTGCCATAATATCCTTCTTTAGAACAGGTGCCCCAAATTGCACAGAATATTCAATATGTGGTCTTACCAGTGATTTATAAAGAGGCAAAATTATATTCTCATCCCGAGAATGAATGCCCTTTTTCATGCATGACAATACCTTACTGGCCTTAGCCACTGCTGATTACACATTGTTGCATAGTTTGTTGTCTATAACAATTCCCAAATAGTTTTTGTGTGTTGTTATCCCTAATTCGCTTCCATTAAGGGTATACGTTGCTTGTGTATTCTTTACGCCGAAGTGCATAAGTTTGCATTCTTCAACATTACATTTCATCTGCCATTTGAGTGCCCAGTCCCCCAGTCTATCTAAATCCCTCTGCAGCAAAGTAATATCTTGCTCACATTGTATTGTTTTGTGTCATCTGCAAACACTGAAACATGTATTTCAATGCTTTTTTCAAGATCATTTATAAACATGTTAAATAGAAGGGGTCCCAGAACAGAACCCTGAGTGACACCAATTGCTACCTCTGCCCAGCTTCAAAATTTACCATTAATGACAACTCTTTGTACTCTATTTTAAGCCAATGTTTTACCCAAGAACAAGCATTTTCATCTAGACCGATTTCCTTGAGTTTGAACACTCATCTATTGTGTGCAACTGTGTCAAATGCCTTGGCAAAATCCAAATAGATCACGTCCACTGCAACACCTTGATCTATACTTCTACTTACTTCTTCATAGAATGCAATCAAGTTAGTTTGACATGACCTGTGCTTCATAAAACCATGCTTTTCTAATATCCTCCATAGGGTCTCCTTTAAGTTTTTATAGGTAATTCCATTGTTTAACTATCTCAAAGACTACTCTATTTAATATTCCTTATCGATAATCATGAAAACAATTCTAAATAAGTAAATCAAAGTGGGTGTAATGGGCACTAGCAGTAACAGCTAGGCAAGAGGAACATTTTGTCTTTTTTAATTTGCAGGATGATGATGGGTCCAACTATTGCTGTTCAACTTACCTCTCTTGACTATTGGAGTTATACACACCATCTGCTCTGCTCTGCCTAATGTTGGGGATGGTACTTTTGGCTACTTGTGCCAATGGTAGTAAGTGTAGCTGATGTCACAACTGTCGATGTTGGATGACGTGATTATAAGCAGATACAGATGGACTTGGAAATGGTGTGGAAGATGCATGGGGCATTTTTTTTATTCAGAAGTTGTACAATTACCTCTATCCTTAACCCCTTAAGGACACAACTTCTGGAATAAAAGGGAATCATGACGGAATATTTCCGTCATGTGTCCTTAAGGAGTTAAGGAATTAAAATATTGTTTACCATTCTAACAAGAAACTGGCTATTAAAAAAATATTTTCCCTTTGTGCAGTAATGAAGAGTAAATATGATGCCTTATTTGGTCTTTATCTGTGAACAGACTAGAATATGTATTCCAAGATTAGTATGCTTGGCAGAATATTCAACTAGGAGGAAATGCCTTTTCTAACTTTTTTGTTGCATACCTTTCTGAGATTTGGTTATGTTAGAGAGTTTATCATGTACAGAAATGATCAAACTATTACACATGCTTGACAAATCTCCATTAAAATTAAATAGAGCTGTTTATGTTTGATCATTTGCAATTGAAGTCAATATATGCTGATACTGCACATATGTAAGCATCATACATAGTTTGATATACATTCATACAAGGGAAGAAATTAACTTGCTCTCAAGACATGTCACATGTGTGCAATGCTTCCCCATAGAATGTCAAAGATAACTAAGGCTCTTCAAGACTAAATAATGTAACAGATTGTGGATCAGAGTATGGTAATCTGCAGCAATAATTAAGCAATGATTTAAGAAATTGTGCTGAAGTCATCTAACACATTAAGGGTGACTCGCTAAAGTGAGAATTCAAAGTGCACTCCAAGGGAATTTCAACTTTAATGCCAAAGTAGCTGAACTAAGAATTATTCCTGTTACTCTATTTTGACATTAAATTTGAAATTCACTTGGAATTCAGTTTGAATATTCACGTTAGTGAATAACCCTAAAATGTTATAATAATTTGAGGTAATTATATTACAAGTGTAACGGAACCGCTGGCACCCCGACCGGGTACCCTCCGCTGACGGATGCTCCTAGTGCTTTCCGAGGTCTCCAAGCACTCTGCCTGACACCATAACCACTGCAGAACCCACGAACCGCCGCAGCTTGGTTGGGGTTTCGCCGACTCCACCCACTCTGGACCCAAGACCAGGGTCCAGCTTCCAGTAGGTGGACCTCTCCGAATTCCAGAGAACAGGAACAGGAACAAGCTCTTAGCAGAGCTCAGCGATTATACCCTGGGGAGTATAGTGATTATAGCAATCCCCAGAGTGTAGTTCTCCAATCCCCCAAACATGAGCCGAAACTTCATGAAGGTACAAGATGATCTGAGGTGCTAGCACACCCAGTCTGCTTTTATTTCCATCTTACACATATAAGACCGCCCACAGGGGAGGGGTAAAATAGCCAATAGCATACCGGTTGCAACCCACAGGTTCCCTCCCCTCAGATAACCAGTTAACATAATTATTACAGCCAGGAAAACTACAGTTTTTATACATGTGCTATAACTTTAAAACTGTACATCCAATCTTTATTATTACATATTTGAACTCAGCACACTTCAAACATAAACACTTCCAAAAATCAGCCAAATCCCTCCAGTGGATCAAAAGTTAGCTGGAGGTCCCTTTATGACCGACCGCAAGCACAATTTCCTGCCCACAACAGTTCCATAGATTTGGGCTGTGCGGTCGGTCAATTTCATGCCGAAAAACGATTAAGTCCCATTTCGAACGGGACTTAGTCTCTGGAGCTGAAAAACGAAGTGTAGGAGAAGGTAAGGGTCAGCGGTGTTCGGTAAAATGTGTAGCCGATTTCAGTTCCACAGAATCTTTAGCATACACCGCTGACCACGTTCGACTGAACAAAGATGGCCGCCGCCACGTGCAATTACCCTGCAGTAACCTCACAGCCTGGGAGGTAAATTGCCTGCATACTTTAACTTCTGGGTGGTCCGCCTGTGTGGTACTTGGTTCAGTAAGCCCTATTTACTGAACCAAGTGTGAGAAAGCCAGGAACAAGTTATTTTACAGGTCTGGGGACATAGTCTTAAAGGGACATTGTTCACCAAAGTTACAAGATGTCCCCAGACGGTTCTTAAAGGGCCATACACACCCAATAAAAGTTAATACTTTTCAGGGGCCATAGTCTTAAAGGGTATTGTTACCCAAAGTCTCAATATGTCCCCAGACAGTTCTTAAAGGGCCAGCAGCAGTACAATAAAATACCATTCACTGTGCTTAAAGGGCCAGCAGTCGCACAATAAAATACAATATTCCCAAATGTTCCACCTGAAGGGCCAAATCTCCCAGGGACCATAGTCAACAGGTAAGAGGCTGGCAATCAGGCTCGTCCAACAGCCAGGGGTAAAGGGCAGCTTGTCACCAATAAACCCAGTGACAAAAGGCATTTCGTCACAACAAGCATCTGTAAAGGAAAATTATAAAATAACATAATGTGATTGGCATTGCAGAAACATGAATGGCTCATGTTCATGAGTGAGTGAGTGGTTCATTAAGAAGGTTATAACCCTTTAACAAGGAGCAGGCAAATTAAAGAAAGGCAGTAATATAACGTGAAGCCTAATTTAAAGTTTATCTTCATGAACTGAACATACTTAATGAACTAAACTTGAGTTAAATTAACCATAAACTTTGCTGCCTATGTATTATGTTGCATCTCAGTTGCAATATATCCATGGATGATTTCTCAACAATTCATCATTATCTACTTTATTGCAAGAAAAGGTCATGATCATACCTCTTATGTCATTTTATTACAGTCATTTGCATATCCACTCTTAATTTCAACATTTCAAATGATGAACTATTTTAATTCTCATGTTTTATTTCTGGCAAACCATTAAAAACTCATGATGGACATGTTTTTTTTTCTTGTGCAATAACTACACAGTTTACTACAGAATCTGAACAAGGGAGGTCTCTCCTCAAAATTATTCATATATATGTTACATTGGTGGGTGCCACATTCAAATCCATAGAGGTTCCCTTACATTGGACATTCATTCTCAAACAGAAAATAATTTTCAGCAAGGATAAAAGTATGCAGCTCCATTACATATTCCTTGCTTTATTTAGTCCACTCCCTGTTAGTGTCCCTATCCAGGCTCCATTTAACAGAAGAGACCCCAACCCTCAAGAGAATATATGTATGAAGACTCTGTACATCTAATGTAGCCAAGAACCAGTCCTGAAATGAGAAACTGTGTAGTGATTGCAAAAAGTGTGTAGTGTGTTTCAAGTATAATTTCTGTTGTGTTACAAAGGAAGACAGAAGCTTATCAAGAAACTGAGAGGGGGGCTGAAATATGGAATCTGTGTCTGCTACAATAGTTCTGCCATGAAGATGCATTGGAACCTTGTGTATCTTGGAAAGGGTATACAGAATGAGGAACTTAGTATCCATAAAATAACAGTTTTTTAGTGTGATATGGCTACCCTCTAAAACCCTAGTGTTAATTATGCATCTTTATTAATTTCTTTAGCTTCATAAAGCTAAAGTTGTTTTGGTGCCTATAGAATCCCTTAAAATGTTGATAGTGAACAGATTTATGTTTGCTACAATTACTTTAAATGATTCTGATTATGCAGTTCACTTTGCCTCATGACTTGGTGATTACCACACAACTACCCAATTCAGAGAATCCCATGGGGGAGGGGATGGCCCACCCACATCTGGTACACCTAAAGGATTGGCAGTTCAACCTGAATTTGAGTGTTAGCACTGTCTGCCATCTCTGGTATGAATTGGTATGACATGAAGTAGAGCTGTCTTCTGTTTAGGATAAATTGTTTAACAGTCCTGTGGGACCTGAAGGCCCCAAGGCTTTGAGGAACCATAACCACTTTAATCAGTTGAGGTAGTTATGGTGCCTGTAGTGTCCTTTTAATAAAACATTGAAGGTGAATTAAGGCGGGTCCACGAGGTGCAGTAGACCCAGGAATCTCTACTTTGAAGGCAAATTTACTTATCAGAATGTATCCTCACTAGCCACCTATCACTAGCTAAGTCACCTATCACACACTGTATAATAATCTCAACCTGTTTCATACAGTATCCAATCACATTCACTGAGGCACACACCATGTCACATGCCTCCATATAGTCATATATAGCCACCCATGTAGTCACATTCACCCCACCCATTGAATTACATATATTTATCCCACAAGCCAACCAATTCTTAAGTACATGTTGCCAAATATCACATACAGAAATGTTATACAGGCCCACTTTCATATTCTGTCCATTGTGTCAGTTTTTTGGTTTTGATTGCTTTCCTATTTACAATAATGGAAGGACATTCAAAATTCAGCAGTAAATTAAATAACTTTGCTTTTGTGTGATTTGCATAGACTGTGACACATATGCCCATAAACAATAGTATGAAAAAAAGTTAAACTTTTAGATTTTTTTCATATTTTTCGATATCTTGATATATTTTTTTTTAAAATATGACATTTGTTGTAATATTTTAATATATTGAAAAAAAACATTCAGAACTGTTTCTCAAGTGTGTTCGCCTTTGATTGCACCAGATATCCCAAAGGACCTTGACCACATCTATAATCAAGAACAAATAATTGGCACATATTCAGTGTTCTCTTCTCTTGAATAGTAGATCTGATCTCCAGGGTTTGAACAATGAAACATTGTATTGTTACATCACCTTCCATTATAATTTTTTTATTTTTTTTTAATCTATTTGTCTTAACCATACATTTTTATTGTAACAGTTTATTTCAACATATTATTGGTCTTACTTACTTGTCATGTACGCACAATGTTTACACAATAATAAAAACTATTTAAGTATTTTATTGAACAATATTCTAGATTGTTTTTGTTTTCTTTACATTGTTTTATTCTAACCTTGGTATCCCATTTTTTTGTTTTTGGTTTATTCTCTTTTTTGTTTTTATACTGATTTCATTTTCTGTTATGGTTTTCTTCCTTATAGGTCCTTTGTAGGACTAAGCTGTATATCCTTCTCTTAATTTTGCAAGGTTTCAACATGGCCACTGCAATTACCACACGTTATCTGCGGCTGTGGCCCATGTTGTGTGTATTTCAGCTTCTGCCTAATCGCTTGCCTGTTCCTCCTTAGAATCATCTCATCCCTTCTTGCCTATACAGTGAGGGAAAAAAGTATTTCCCCTGCTGATTTTTAATGTTTGCCCACTGACAAATACATTATCAATCTATAATTTTAATGGTAGATGTATTTTAACAGTGAGAGACAGAATAACAAAACAAAACAAAAATCCAGAAATACGGTCCCAGATGGGCTTACAGCTACAACCTAATTTCAGGCCTTCCGGTTACTCTGGGGTTATATATTGCTCTATTATACTGCATTAAAGTACACCTCTTAGTGAAAAAATAAAAGTGAATAAATAAAACCAGATCAAATAACAGAGCATCACTAATGTCCATACACAATTCACAGTCCATTTCTACAACTTTGGTACAATTAACCTACATTTATTAATGTCATAATCATTACTTTACATACACGCTATTATACACACTGGGCAGCTCAAAACTTACATTTGGTAATATTGGACTTCCGCTGCAATACCTCTGCATGCGGCCCTCCCTTGGCCTTCACTCCATACATTACATATGGCCCTCTGTGGGCAATCCGCTACGATACAATTTATGTCACACATTTGAGAAATTACATACAACATTTCCAGCTTTACAAGGGTGAACTACAATCCTGTCATACTACGCTTGACTATTCCTCTCAGCCTTGTTATGCCCATGCAATTCCTTCCTTTATGACCCTCTCTCTGCACTCCAGAGAACCAAGAAGCCCTCATTTAACACATTTAACCATATTCAGGCCTTCGCAGTCTGTCACAGTTTTACCTAAGCCTTGTATGATCCATAACTCCTGTCACAGGCACTCAGTAGATCTTACATATTTTGCTTCCTGCTAGTAAACTAGAGATGTTCCGATCATTCTCATACATACTTCAGGTCCCTCTTGTGCAAGGACGCACAGTGGGAACTTCTAATTAGACACAGCACTACTAGGTATCTCTTTCATACCCATATTAACAATCAGAAGTTGTATTATTATCTACTACTATCCCTACTTATCATCCTGTTAATGTTTTAATCCTTAACCACATTGCAGGTACTTTATACCCTTACCTAAATAAGCACTTACACCATACTGGATATATTTCCATTAATTTTCCCATTGTGTCTTTAGGTACCTCTCCATGGTATTCCTTTCTCAAGCTCAACCACACACTAGTTGGGCAAGATACATACGTTCCAACATACTTTCTATCAATTCATTACGTTTCTATTCCCCAACATTCCTTAGGAATAGATTAACTGGTTGTTAAGAGTATTGGTGCGTGCCATATTTTTGCATATTTGTAATTTAGTCATGCAAGGCTTACACCCATCCTCATGCGGAGGTATTCGTCCATTGGCCCAACTCATAGCTAGTGCCTTGATTCTACCTCTATAGGTTTTAGATAGGGCCTCACATGTCACGGCCACTCCTTTGAATCTCTTACTTATCACTGAGAGGCCAAAATTCCCGCCACATCATTTGGTGGCCTCAGTCCCCCGGCCACTGCATAGCTAGAGCCTCTCAGTGCCACTTGGCACTTAATAGGGCCTCACCTTTCCCTCATTTAGCAAATTTTTCGCCATTCTGCACTTTTCAAGCTGTCAATTGTTATACTATCACCTATGACTGTCACATTTACTCTACATGCTTCTTACTATGTCATGCTCCTTACTTCCATCCCCTCAGGGTTACACCACCAGTTACTATCCAGCACATGTTTCCTCTTCTAATGTTATCATCTATACAGTAAGTTCCCCTGTCCTTTGGAAGTACATAGCTACGAGACTTGTCAGTAGTTGAAAGCTAGGGAACACAGACGGTACAATCTAACTGTTCTGTACTCACCTTTTGTTTGGGAGGCGTCTCTCTCAATACTCACACTTGCTCTCCTCTAGTTGAGTTTCTAATTACAGGTTTCACAGTAGGTTTCCGCACAGGCATCATTATACTTTGATCAGGTATTAGGGTTTGTCCTAACCTCCAATCTACTAGTTAAAACTCAGTCAACTTAATTACTATTAGTGGCAGAATAAAATAATTGGTTTCCTGCTGGGGCCCTTCTAACAAACCCTTTATTAGCGATTGCACCTACCATACTAGCCTAATCAATGGGAATCCCAATAATATCTGCTCAATCTTAATTGCATTAAGATTTTATTTTATTTTAATTAATTAATTTAATGTTATTGTTGGCTACTCATTCTTTAAAGTTCCCAGCATCGGGCCATGGTATTTGGCCTATCTTAAGGGCCACAGAAGCAGCCTGACTAGGAAAATGCCATATTTTTTTTTTTTAAGTTGCTCCCAGTGCAACAGTACCAGTGGAATTTGAACGATATTTAGTGAACTGAGCATTCTACTTCGCCACCCGTCTTACGTTTGGAGCAGAGAGACGCCCAAACTATTCAATATAGTTGCCTAATATCTCTGTAGACTCCTCTTGTACATCAGTACTGTTCCTCAGTAATACATTATCTACAGTAGTGTAACAATTATGGAACCGAATGCCATACCCTGAAGCAAATGTGTCTTTTGTATCTGGTACATCCTTTGGAACTCCGCTGTCTTGATCAACCTCTGGCCCCTACATCAATTTTAATTTTTGCAAATACATTAGACTTGATTTCATTGCAGTTCATCCTCCCCGCAGACTAAGTCCACCATCAGGGAAAGGGAAAATCCTTTCTGGGCAACGATGCCTGTTTCCCATATGGATCTCCAGTCTCTCCTTGGTCCTCTGAACTTTACCATGCACCTTATTATTAGAATTATTACTGGTATTTACACAAAGGAGCTCATTAATTTCCCATTCCACTCAACCTGCTCCCAGGTTCACCTGTCAACAACAGCGCTGTTACATTCGACACACGCTTAAGCAGACCTGTTCATGTCGCTAAATGTTCTATCCCACTAGAACAGGGAAACCATGTTCACTCCACCATTGTCCCTCAATTATGAACTAATGCAGTCTCCCACACTGGATTGCAGACAATGTCATAGTTAACTGGGTCCGTGACACATTTCCCATGGGTCCCTCTTTTAATAAATCAGCAGCATGGGAATTATTACTGGTCAGTCCCCCTCAATAACAATAACAAGGTTGATTAGGAAGAGATCTGGCTGGAAGCATCACAGAAACTCTACTTTGTTCACATATCCATATTAGGCTGCCAAACATAGCAACCGATGAGGTGACTCAATCACAATTTATCAGTCAAATTATCTACCAAAGCCCTACATTCCAGGATTTTCAATAAACTTACTTCAACTTATCAAATCATTAAACCATACTCATCCAATTCCATGGCAACGTTCACATAGTTTTTGCCACCTCAACCTTTAACTAGCTCACAACACTTAAAGTTACTTGAATACAACCGGTGACATTTTCAGATCATTCTAAAAGAATACGCGTTGCTCCTACTACCTCTAGTAATATCTCAGCACATATCATCTAATGGCTGGGATAAAAGAGTCATCTGCATATGCCTTATGTATCCCTCAACCTGGGAGGGAACTGAGACATGCATTTATGTTTTGGTTATGTAATCTCAACACGTATTCAGTGTTAAACTGTTAAACTTTTTGCCCATACCACAAACAAATTACACCACCATTACTATAACTCAGCTTATTGTATGTGACCACAAATGAGGAGGCTGAGCCGCTCGGCAAAGCCTGTATTTGTAGGAGGAGTAGCCCGGCCTATAAATACACAGACCTCCCCTTCCTATGAGCTGAGACTGCCTGGTTCGGTGCACCCACCACTCCCTTTATTAAGCCATTCATCTTGGTGGGCCCTCTTTTAAAGGCCTACCCGAAAATCGGTTCCAGCACATCACAACCGAATTACACCACCATTACTATAACTCGGCTTACTGTATACAAACATAAATAAATATATATATATTTATAATAAAAATAAACAAATAAAAAAACAAAAAGTAAAACCTATAATGACGATGATATCACCAGTAAAAGTGCAGCTTTTGTTTAAAAAATGCAACAACAAAATTTATTTTTTGCTAACTTTGGCAAGTGTTTATGGCTAGCTGGCTACTAAAAATAGAATGGAAATTCCCTATTTTGAATATGCTGGGTTGTCTACATTTGAAAATGGTATGCCATGATGAGGTTATTTCAGATTTCTGGGCAACCATATGGTCTCAAATGCAACATAGACCCAGAAAATCTGGCAAACTGAATTGGGCAAGCCCTATATTGACCCTCTAACTTTTTAAATCATTATAAAATCTGTACATGGGGTTATTGTTATACTCAGAATACTTTGCTGAACACAAATGTGAGTGTTTAAAACAGTAAAACTTACCACGACAATGAAATCTCCAGTAAAAATGCAGTTTTTGTGTAAAAAAGTTCAAAAAGCAAATATGCACGCTAAATTTTGCAAGCGTTTGTGGCTAAGTGGCTACTATGAAAGACTGGACATACCTTATTTTGAATACCCAGCGTTGTCTACTTTTTCAAATGGTATGTCATGGTGGGGTTAATTTTCATTTTTGGACTGCCATACCATCTCAAAGGCAACATAACCGCAAACAGCAATTTTCAAAAAACGAAATTGGCAAATCTTATTTTGACCCTGTAACTTTACAAATCGCCATAAAACTTATACTTGAGGGGTACTGTTGTACTTGTGAAACATTACTCTACACCAGGGGTTCTCAACCCAGTCCTCAGGACCCCCTACCAATCCAGGATTTGGGGATTACCTGGGTGTGTCTAAGGTGTTTAGAAAAAGGGAAAAAAACACCTTAGACTCTAAGGTGTTTTTTTTTCTTTTTCTAAACACCTTAGACACACACAGGTAATCCCTAAACCCTGGACTGGTAGGGGGTCCTTGAGGACAAGGTTGAGAACCCCTGCTCTACACAAATATGAGTGTTTTAGAGCAGTAAAATGTATTATACTGATAATATCATTGGTGAAATGGAAGTGTATGTGTGAAAAATGTGAAACAACTAATATAAACACTAAATTTGGCCAGTGTTTGTGACTACGGTGTCTACTTTTGAAAATATATGGTTTGATGGGGGTAAATTACATTGGCTGGTCCTAAATAGGACATAGGGTGCATGATGACCAGCTGTGAAAATTCCAAGTTGGAAAAACTGGAATGCGCACCCTCCAAATAAGGTCTTTTACCCCACAGAGAACCCGACACACCTATACATAGGCGGTATCACTGTACTCAGAAGATGTTGTTGAACACATATTGGGTTGTTATTTTGCCCTAACTCTTAAAGTTCTCAGTACATGTATTCTTACATTTCTATGTGGGTCAAAAAAATCACCAATTTGTTTTGTATTTTTTTTTGGGCATAGATTGGTGGTAAAATGGTTGCATGAAAAGAGTCAAAATACCTGTCTTCTTTTAAAAAATATATACATGTTAAGGGTTATTCAGGGATTCCTGACAGATATCAGTGTTACAATGTAGCCTTTGTTAATTTTTTGGAAAAAAATTGGTTTGGAAATAGCAAAGTGCTACTTGTACTTATTGCCCTATAACTTTACAAAAAACAGCTAAGAACATGTTAACATTAGGTATTTCTAAACTGTGGACAAAATTTGGAAACTATTTAGCATGGGTGTTTTTTGGCGGTTGTAGATGCGTAACAGATTTTGGGGGTCAAAGTTAGAAAAAGTGTGTTTTTTAAATGTTTTTATCATATTTTATCATATTTTTATAGTGAATTATATGATATGATGAGAATAATAGTATCTTTAAAAAAAAACATTTAATGGCGAGAAAAACAGTATTAATATGTGTGCATACAGTAAATGAGTAAGAGGGAAATTACAGCTAAATACAAACACCGCAGAAATGTAAAAACCCAATTTTTTAAAGTGTATACATTTATTTAATGACACACTTCTTACCGCATAGTCAGCCTAGTCACATGACCACAATTACGATGATGTGGCACTGGCTATGACATTATTTTACTGCAAATTTTGAATTTCACTTTTTTGATTGGCTTTAATTTTAGCCTTGTATGCCACATACTGTTTTTCCATTAAACGTAAGAAAGCATTCATATAAGGAGAAATGTATTGTGAATTATTTACTGATTTTATTTGTTTTTATTAGCAATAAAGAATTATTTGGCCCCTAATTTGGCCATACATTATATATTTTTGCTATTATATTAGTTTGATTTTACTTCCTACCTAGAACCTTGAAAGTATCTTTTACTTTGCAGAAAACTGGATAAGAATTTTAGCTAGGGGCTGTACCACCCACACTATAAACACAGAGCGGTTGGACTTCTTTGAATACTGCAAGTAAACTTTTAATCATTATCCTCCTCATTCATCTGCAAAGAGAGAACTACTGTATATGGTCTCATTTTGATCTACTTTGTATGGTCCCCATGGTCACATATTCTGCTGTTGAGAACAATACGAAGACATTGGTACATCTATTGGATTGCGGATGACATGCACATTTATCTGTCCTCCCCTGATTTCTTACCACCCCTCTTGACTCATGCCTCTGACTGCCTCTCTGCGATTTCCAACTGGATGGCTGTTCATTTCCTTAAACTTAACCTGTCCAAAACAGAACTTTTGGTCTTCCCTCCCTCAAGTGTTGCTACTCCCTTGTCTGTTTCCCTCCAAGTCAATGGCGCTACCATCAGCTCTACCTCGCAGGCTCACTGACTAGGTGTTCTCTTAGACTCCGACCTTTGCTTTACCCCTCATGTGCAATCAATCACCAAATCCTCTGTCCGTTCTCCTACCTCTGATGCTCGCCTTAAAGATTTCTCTATGGCTGCACCATTCCTATGGAATGCCCTTCCCCTCTCCACTCCTTCAAAAAATCTTTGAAAGCTTACTTCTTCAGGAAGGCATATCAATTAAACTGTGAACAGCTTTCTCTCCCTGCACCCGGATCCCTCTCCTGCAACTGTCATCAAAACAAAACACTAAGCCCTCAGTGAATACTATCCTAGCAACCTATTGTTTCCTACACTTACCTACACTTACACTTACCTACACAACCTATTGTTTCCTACACTTACCTTTTGTTTCACTATACCCCACTCCCTCTAGCATGTAAGCTCATTGAGCAGGGACCTCAATCCCTCTGTTCCAGTGTGCCCAACTCGTCTGGTTACAAATACATGTCTGTTATTCCACCCATTGTACAGTGCTGCAAAAGTTGTTACATAGTTATAGTTACATATCTGAAAAAAAGACTTGCATCCATCAAGTTCAGCCTTTTTCACATATGTTTTTGCTGTTGTTCCAAAAGAAGGCATAAAACCCAGAGTGACAGCGCTTCCAATTTTGCAACAAACTAGGAAAAAATTCCTTCTTGACCCCAAAAATGACAGTCAGATATCTCCGTGGATCAAAAGAGATAAAACCAACTCTTCAGGCAGAGAATTTCACATCCTTATATTTCTCACTGTAAAAAAACATTTTCTTTGCCTTAGACCAGGGCTGTCCAACCTGCGGCCCCCCAGATGTTGCTGAACTATAACTCCCATGATTCCCTGGCTATCTGTTTCATTGAAAGAATCATGGAAGTTGTAGTTCAGCAACATCTGTGGGCCGCAGGTTGGAAAGGCCTACCTTAGAGAAAATCTCCTTTCTTCCAGCCTGAATGCATTACCTCATGTCCTATGTATAGCCCTGTTTATGAATAGATTTTCAGATAATGGTTTATACTGTCCCTGAATATATTTGTATAATTTTATCATATAATTTTCCCTCTGAGGCACCGTTTTTCCAAACTAAAAAGATTTTTTTTTTTAAATCTTTATTCATAACTAAAATGCTCCATTCTTTCGATCAATTTTGTATCTTGTCTGCACTTTTTCTAGTGCCATGATATCCTTCTTTAGAACAGGTGCCGCATATTGCACAGTATATTCAAGGTGTGGTCTTAACAGCGATTTAAAAAGAGACAAAATTATATTTTCATCCTGAGAATTTATGCCGCTATTTATATATGACCAAACATTACTTGTCCTGGCAACTGTCGATTGCATTGCATATTGCTGCCTAATTTGTCTATGACAATTCCCAAATCCTTCTCGTGTGTTGTTATCCCTAATTCCCTACCATTTAGGGTGTAAACTGTTTGGAACAGTCCAGCCCTCGAGAAGTCTTGAAGGCGAGCATCAGAGGTGGGAGTATGAACAGCATCAGAGGTGGGAGTAAATCTTCAGCAGAGCGCAAGGGCCTAGACGGGACATACTTGTGTATTAGGGAGGATAGATACGTGGGAGCAGCATTATGTAGAGATTTGAAAGCAAAAACCAGAATTTTAAATTGAGCCATATATCTTACAGGAAGCCAATGTAGGGACTGACAGAAGGGTGAGGCGTGGGAGGTGCGGGCGGACAGGATGATGAGCCTCGCCGCTGCATTCATTATGGACTGCACGTTGGGAGAACGTAAGACTGAGAAGCGGATTACAGTAGTCAAGGTGAGAAAGAACAGTGGAATGGACCAGCACCGTAGTCGCATCTAGCGTTAAGTAGGGTCGGATGCGCGCAATGTTTTTGAGATGGAAGCGACAGGATTTGGCAATAGACTGAACATGAGGCGTGAAGGAGAGGTGGGAGTCAAAGAGAACACCTAGGCAGCGATCCTGCATGGTGGAGCTGATGATAGCACCGTTGACTTGGAGATTTTCATGTCCAGTCCCCCAAACTATCTAAATCCCTCTGCAGCATAGCAGTATCCTGCTCAAATTGTATTACATTTTAAGATTCCTGGCAATGTCAGGAACAGCTGATGTATTGTAATAAGTGTCTGATACTATCGTCTCTCCTATTGGAGAGGCGCCTTGCTGGGAAGGGAGTACGGCAATACTGGAACTCCAGAGGGTCAGAGGAGTCACTGCTCGGTAATCATTTGCCTCATGCTCCTACATGTTTTGTGAGAGTGTCTTACTTCATCAGGGAGTGTGTAAGGTTCCTGAACATCATCCCTTGAGTTTTAACTCCTACTTGTGATAGAACACAGAAAATTTATATAAAAAATTCAAGAAAAAAGTAAAAAAAAGTATACTAAATAATTATTTAATCCAGTGCGTATATATGTATATACCAATTCCATATTGATTCTGCATAATGTGAATATAACTATTAGAGGCTCTTAGATGCCTCTGTATCTAGCTTACTCAGTCTGTTTGCTACTAGGTTTGTTTTTGTTTATCTCCTAGCAACCGGACAGAGCGTCATGTAATACAGTATCCAAGATGGCGGAGGGTTGTTGGGAAGGGCTGCTTTACTCAATTATGCAAGGGAGGTGTTGGGAATTATGGTCTGTCCTGTCTATTTGGGTTAATATATAATGGTGAGTGCACTCTGTTTTTTAAGGGCATAGTTACATAGCTGAAAAGAGACTTGCGTCCATCAAGTTCAGACTTCCTCACATTTGCTTTTTGCTGTTGATCCAAAAGAAGGCAAAAAAAAACAGTTTTAAGCACTTCCAATTGTGCAACAAACTAGGAAAAAAAATCCTTCTTGACCCCAGAATGTCAGTCAGATTTATCCTTGGATCAAGCAGTTATTACCCTACATTGAAAGATTATATCCTTGAATATTCTGTTTTTGCAAGTATGCATCTTGTAGCTGTTTGAACATCTGTATGAACTCTGATAAAACCACTTCAGGCAGAGAATTCCACATCCTTATTGTTCTTACAGTAAAAAACCTTTCCTGGGGCGGGGCCTGACTGCCATGGTGGAGACACGTGTATTGCTATGGCTCCTCTCCAAATCTGACAAAATAAGCATTTATAATCTCATCTAATCTCAGCTAAAGCCTACAAAGCGATCAGCATACTGCTTGATCGGGTTACAACACCCGGTGGAGGTAAGAGACTCGACAAATCACCGCCACAGCAATCTCCAAAACATACGGCCTACAGGGAGCCGGGTGGAAAAGACGGCTCATTTCCCAGGCCAGTGCTGCCCACAGACCCACACCAGCACGCTGGAGCCCCGTTACCCCCCCTCTGGACCAGCGGGGGTGATCCCGGTCCACATCGGAGAGGCTGTACTGACATACTGGAGACAGGGGGAAAGGCCGCCGAACTCGCAGAGACAGCCACTGACTTTTCAAACATGGCGTCAGCCACGCGGCACCCTGACTCCGTCGAAGACCAGATGGACCTGATGTCCAAGCTTGACAAAATATTAGAGAATTTCTGGCAGAGGCTGGAGGAAAGGAGGCATCAGACTGACCAAAAACAGCAGCAAATACACTCACCTCCCCAGCCACAAGCACCCTCACGGCGGACATTCTCGGCCCAGGCGGGGAAGAGAGCCCCAAGATGGCGGCACAGCAGGAGGCTCTCATTCCTCCTCCGACTGCAAATAAGCAGGCGGAAATCGCCCCGAGTCACGGCAAAGGCTTGTAAAGTACCTGGAATCCTCCAAACTGCCTCCCTATTTAAGAGAGATAAGAGAGGGCGAGACCCGCCTACACGCAACCTCCAGGGAGTGAACCATGCACCAGGCCCGCGAGGCAGAGTGCCACAAACACCCCCCTTATCCAGCCATCGATCAGGCCAAACTACACAGCCATGGATGGCAAGCTACTTCCCAACAAACTGGACGGGCGATACTGGCAAACGAGCACCAAATCATAGAGTCAACTGCACACCCACACCGAGGGCGCCTCGAGGCTCCTACACCAAGCGCCCACCATTGCTGCAACGGACCACTCACCGAAGACAGCGCATCATAGCCAGACCCACCGCTAACCCCACAGGCAGGGCAGTCTGGATCTCGAAACAGATCATTACCCAGGCACAGGATACACCCGCGATCACACTGACTGGGGAAGATAAGCATAGCCGGACCCACAACATTGAGGCTCACTGGGACTCCCCTGAAGGGGCTCAGCCCGTTCCGACTATGGGAGTCGGCTGACTTTCGATGCCTCCGTGAGAGAGGGTGTGTTGTGTTGTGTTGTTTTTTTTATCTTGATTAGCCCTCTTTCATTTAAGCTTGCAGTGCTAGCCAGCATTTGTACCTCGCCACAGTTGCCGTTACCTGACCCTAACAGCAGAACATAATCAACAAGTCTATACCATCTCTCTCCACATGTTTACACTTAGCCTGTTTAACATTTAGACATTGATTTATAGCCTGACCAGGGTTAAATGTTTATTTTCCTAAGCACCAATAGGTTCATAGCCCAGGTGGTAACAGCAGAGAAAATGCTCGCTCTCTTTTTGAAGTTTAAACCAGTACCTCTGTCTAAGAATAATTTTATCAAACAGCTCCTTGTATTATAGCACAGCTGAAACACCTGTAATCTAGACAAATCAGCTC
Source organism: Pelobates fuscus (assembly GCF_036172605.1). Classification (NCBI taxonomy): domain Eukaryota; kingdom Metazoa; phylum Chordata; class Amphibia; order Anura; family Pelobatidae; genus Pelobates; species Pelobates fuscus. Next base: position 347,849,793 of record NC_086317.1, on the reverse strand, counting down.
ACTATGACACTCGACGGTTTCGTAGCTTGTCTCTCATAATTATATCACTCATTGTCTAACACATGTTACTAATTTGCTATCAAAAAGAAAAAATGTGGGGGGCGGAGCCTGACTACCGATACCATATTACTGCCTCGAAATGCCAAATTCAAGCTATCTCCTCCCTACATATGCAATGTTATAATCTTACTATAATGTTCAAGCCCACAACTGTTTAACTGCTTTACCTAGTTTTAACGACTAGTACATCCAGGTCACAATATGCATTTTGCTAACAAACATGATACCAGCTTTATTTTATTGTTGTATGTTATTGATAAGCACTTACTTAGTTGATCCTGACAGTTAGTCACCCGTGATGTACAAACCACTAATGTTACTATATGAACCACCTACATTATCTTGACTAATTCATGTTTATTCTACAAAACGGTTCGGTTTAATCGTTTTTACTAATCTACCTAGCACGCAATGAAACCGTTCAGTCACGAAGACATTCTTCACCTAGCCAGCCAAGTGTTCTGTACCTCAAATATAACATTTTGTGCTGTATTCTCAAGATGCATAATATTATCTCTAACTGTTCTCAACGTCATCCTACATGTATCTCTGTATGTTCTACAGATCCTCGCGTCTGCTGTTGTGGCAACGCAGGACGTATTGTATTCTTAAGCACGACCAAAAATAAAGAATTAAAAAAAAAAAAAAACTTTCCTTTGCCTTAGACAAAATCTTCTTTCTTCCAGTCTAAACACAAATGTAAAGTCCGGTTTGTGAATAGATTTCCACACAATGGTTTGTATTGGCCCCGAATATATTTGTATAATGTTATCATATGCCCTCTCAGCTGACGTTTTTCTAAACTAAATAGGTTTAAATTTGTTAACCTCTCTTCATAGCTGATATGTTCCATTCCTTTTATTAATTTTGTAGCCCGCCTCTGCACTTTTTCTAGTGCCATAATATCCTTCTTTAGAACAGGTGCCCAAAATTGCACAGCACATTCATTATGTGGTATTACCAGTGATTTATAAAGAGGTAAAATATTATTCTCATCCCGAGAATGAATACCCTTTTTCATGCATGACAATACCTTACTGGCCTTAGCCACTGCTGATTGCACATTGTTGCATAGTTTGTTGTCTATAACAATTCCCAAGTAGTTTTTGTGTGTTGTTATCCCTAATTCGCTTCCATTAAGGGTATACGTTGCTTGTGTATTCTTTACGCCGAAGTGCATAAGTTTGCATTTTTCAATATTAAATTTCATCTGCCATTTGAGTGCCCAGTGCCCAAGTCTATATAAATCCCCCTGCAGCAAAGTGATATCTTGCTCACATTATATTATTTTACAGAGATTTGTGTCATCTGCAAACACTGAAACATGACTTTTAATGCTTTTTTCAAGATCATTTATAAACATGTTAAATTGAAGAGGTCCCAGAACAGAACCATGAGGGACACCACTTGCCACCTCTGTCCAGCTTGAGTATTTACCATTAATTACAACTCTTTGTACTCTATTTTTAAGCCAATGTTCTACCCAATTTTCATCTAGATCAATTTACTTGAGTTTAAACACTCATCAATTGTGTGGAACTGTATCAAATGCCTTGGCAAAATCCAAATAGATCACATCCACTGCAACACCCTGATCTATACTTCTACTTACTTCTTCATAGAACGCAATCAAGTTAGTTTGACATGACCTGTGCTTCATAAAACCTAACTAATATCCTCCATAGGGTCTCCTTTAAGTTTTTATAGGTAATTCCATTGTTTAACTATCTCAAAGACTTCTCTATTTAATATTCCTTATCGATAATCATGAAAACAATTCTAAATAAGTAAATCAAAGTGGGTGTAATGGGCACTAGCAGTAACAGTTAGTTTGACATGACCTGTGCTTCATAAAACCATGCTGAGTTTTGCTGATAACCATGTTCTTCTCAAGGAATTCTTGAATATTATCCCTTAATAACCTTTCAAATATTTTCCCAGCCACAGAAGTTAAGCTCACAGGTCTATAATTTCCAGGCATGAATGAATGCTTATATCTTTTATAAGATGCACCTGATTTGTCCGATTTAAATGTTTTAAATGCCCTTTTCTTATTTTTAATCTCTTGTTTTACTTCTCTACTAAGCCACTTTGGTTTTAATGTGTTTCTTTTATATTTATTACCCAATGGTACATACTAAGAAATTTACCTTTCTAATATTTGTTGGAAGATGTTCCATTTATCCTCAGTGTTCTTTTCACTAAAGAGTTTACTTATAGAACTTATAGAACTTATAGAGAAACATACTCTGAGGACCTACAGTATACCATAACTCTAACACCTAATATGTCAAAGAAAACAGAGGCTAAGGAACCCTAATGAGAATTTACCTACAAAATACCAGCAGGAAACTAAATAAAACTAGCCTAAATTGTATACAGTGAAATGCTCCCCATAGTGGCACCAAAACAAAAAAATCAAAAGAAAGCCCATCAAGAGCTTGTTTAATTTTGGGTTATTCCCACTCAGAGAAGGCCCTTGTTCTTAGTAGAGACTGTTTGGCATATCTACCAGTTGCCGACTACTTTTGTAGTCAGTAGTGTTGTCGCGAACCCGAAATTTTCGGTTCGCGAACGGCGAACGCGAACTTCCGCAAATGTTCGCGAACCGGCGAACCGCGCGAACCGCCATTGACTTCAATGGGCAGGCGAATTTTAAAACCAACAGGGACTCTTTCTGGCCACAAAAGTGATGGAAAAGTTGTTTCAAGGGGACTAACACCTGGACTGTGGCATGCCGGAGGGGGATCCATGGCAAAACTCCCATGGAAAATTACACAGTTGATGCAGAGTCTGCTTTTAATCCATAAAGGGCAGAAATCACCTAACATTGACACCTGTCCTCAAAGCCCCTGATACACACTGACACAGAGCAGAATAGAGACTGTTCCCCGTCCTCAGAGACCATGATACACACTGACACAGAGCAGAATAGAGACTGTTACCCCTACATAGGGTCACTTGGCAGATATGGATTGACATCTATCCTAAGGATCCCTGTTACACACTGACACAGAGCAGAATAGAGACTGTTCCCCCTACATAGGGTCACTTGGCAGGTATGGATTGACACCTGTCCTCAGAGACCATGATACACACTGACACAGAGCAGAATAGGGACTGTTCCCCCTACATAGGGTCACTTGGCAGGTATGGATTGACACCTGTCCTCAAAGCCCATGATACACACTGGGGGGAGCTACTGTCCTCCCCAACCCCTGCGCGGTCGGTGGGGGCCATAAATCACAATGGGGGACCTACTGTCCTCCCCCCCTCGGCCCCCACCCCTGCGCGGTGGGTGGGGGCCATAAATCACAATGGGGGGGCCTACTTTCCCCCCCCCTGGCCCCCATCCCTGCGCGGTGGGTGGGGGGCATAAATCACAATAGGACGGACCTACTGATAGGAGTGGAGTATTGTTCATATCAGTTTAATACCTTCCGCGTCTCCTATCAGTGGACGTGTATATGGCAGCCATTTTAGGAACCGCACACCTCGTTCAAGCTGCTCTGGTTCCTTGATGAGCCAGCTGCCCGTGAGTTAACATGTCCCGTGGAGAAGCACTCTGTCCTGTAAAGCCTCACCACAAAAAAAATAAATAAATAACAGCACTCGGAATGGTGAGTTTAGTAAATGTTCATATCAGTTTAATACCTTCCGCGTCTCCTATCAGAGGACATGTATATGGCAGCCATTTTAGGAACCGCACACCTGGGACCCGAGCAAGGTCACCTCTTTCAACAGGCGACATGATTTGGCCCTGTAAAACTATCCTGGATATTCTCTACAATTTCTATGGATATGGCATTGATTTATGTAACAGGGAGATGGAAGAAGATGCTTGGTCGGTCCTCTTACTTGAAATTTTGGGCATTGCGCGGGCAAGCTAATGTGCCACCAGATAGGAGTGGTGAGTTTAGTATTGTTCATATCAGTTTAATACCTTCTGCGTCTCCTATCAGAGGACATGTATATGGCAGCCATTTTAGGAACCGCACACCTGGGACCCGAGCAAGGTCACCTCTTTCAACAGGCGACATGATTTGGCCCTGTAAAACTATCCTGGATATTCTCTACAATTTCTATGGATATGGCATTGATTTATGTAACAGGGAGATGGAAGAAGATGCTTGGTCGGTCCTCTTACTTGAAATTTGGGGCACTGCCCGGGCAAGCTAATGTGCCACCAGATAGGAGTGGTGAGTTTAGTATTGTTCATATCAGTTTAATACCTTCCGCGTCTCCTATCAGAGGACATGTATATGGCAGCCATTTTAGGAACCGCACACCTGGGACCCGAGCAAGGTCACCTCTTTCAACAGGCGACATGATTTGGCCCTGTAAAACTATCCTGGATATTCTCTACAATTTCTATGGATATGGCATTGATTTATGTAACAGGGAGATGGAAGAAGATGCTTGGTCGGTCCTGTTACTTGAAATTTGGGGCACTGCGCGGGTAAGCTAATGTGCCACCAGATAGGAGTGGTGAGTTTAGTATTGTTCATATCAGTTTAATACCTTCCGCGTCTCCTATCAGTGGACGTGTAAATGGCAGAGATTTTTAATTGTTGAATCACCTCCCCTTTTTAGGCCAAGGTGGGAAGATGCTTAGACCACTTGTATATTGGTGCCATCTTGGAGGATTTTTTTTTGGTTTGGTTTTTGAAGCCACAGTGCTGCACCAGTGGGCCTAAAAATTAGGCATGTACACATGCCTGAAAAATTTGGTATTGTTGCAGCCGCTGCAGCAGCGGCCAGAAAAATTTATGTTTGTTTCACAGGCAGAAAGTGCCCTAAAACATGGCGGCTTGAACCCTAGTTGGTGGCGGATAAGTCACGCAAGTCAAACGTCATTCAAAGCTAAAATACAGCAGCGTGTGGACCATTTTTAGCCCAAGGCAGCTCATTTCATCAGGCCTTTTTTAATCGAATGTATCGCCCAGTGTCAGTCCCTTCGGGATCCATCCCTCATTCATCTTAATAAAGGTGAGGTAATCTAGACTTTTTTGACCTAGGCGACTTCTCTTCTCAGTGACAATACCTCCTGCTGCACTGAAGGTCCTTTCTGACAGGACACTTGAAGCGGGGCAGGCCAGAAGTTCTATCGCAAATTGGGATAGCTCAGGCCACAGGTCAAGCCTGCACACCCAGTAGTCAAGGGGTTCATCGCTCCTCAGAGTGTCGATATCTGCAGTTAAGGCGAGGTAGTCTGCTACCTGTCGGTCGAGTCGCTCTCTGAGGGTGGATCCCGAAGGGCTGTGGCGATGCATAGGACTTAAAAAGGTCCGCATGTCCTCCATCGCCAACACGTCTTTAAAGCGTCCTGTCCTTGCCGGCGTGGACATGGGAGAAGGAGGAGGATGACTTCCACCTCTCCGCCTGTTATATTCCCGTTGTGCTGTGACATCACCCTTATACGCTGTGTAAAGCATACTTTTTCATTTATTTTGCAAATGCTGCATCCTTTCCGACTTGTTGTAATTCGGTAACATTTCCGCCACTTTCTGCTTATACCGGGGGTCTAGTAGCGTGGACACCCAGTACAGGTCGTTCTCCTTCAGCCTTTTATACGAGGGTCCCTCAACAGGCAGGACAGCATGAAAGACCCCATTTGCACAAGGTTGGATGCCGAGCTACTCATTTCCCGTTCCTCCTCCTCACTGATGTGATTGAAGGTATGTTCTTCCCCCCAGCCACGTACAACACCACGGGTACCAGATAGGTGAAAACGAGCACCCTGGGATGCCTGTTGTGTTTGGTCTTGCTCCTCCTCCTCCTCCTCAAAGCTACAATCCTCCTCTGACTCCTCTTCCTCACAATCCTCTTCCAGCGTTGCCGCAGGTCCAGCAAGCGATGCTGATAAGGCTGTTTCTGGTGGTGATGGTGACCACAACTCTTCCTCTTCCTCTTCACGCTCATCTACAGCCTGATCCAGCACTCTTCGCAGGGCACGCTCCAGGAAGAAAACAAATGGTATGATGTCGCTGATGGTGGTTTCGTTGCGACTGACTAGGTTTGTCACCTCCTCAAAAGGACGCATGAGCCTACAGGCATTGCGCATGAGCGTCCAGTAACGTGGCAAAAAAATTCCCAGCTCCCCAGAGGCTGTCCTAGCACCCCGGTCATACAAATATTCATTAACAGCTTTTTCTTGTTGGAGCAGGCGGTCGAACATTAGGAGTGTTGAATTCCAACGTGTAAGGCTGTCGCAAATCAAGCGCCTCACTGGCATGTTGTTTCGCCGCTGGATATCGGCAAAGTGAGCCATGGCCGTGTAGGAACGCCTGAAATGGCCACACACCTTCTTGGCCTGCTTCAGGACGTCCTGTAAGCCTGTGTACTTATGCACAAAGCATTGTATGATCAGATTACACACATGTGCCATGCACGGCACATGTGTCAACTTGCCCAACTTCAATGCCGCTGTCAAATTTTTTCCGTTGTCACACACCACTTTGCCGATATCCAGTTGCTGCGGAGTCAGCCACTTTTCCACCTGTGCGTTCAGGGCAGACAGGAGTGCTTGTCCGGTGTGACTCTCTGCTTTCAAGCAAGTCAAACCCAAGACGGCGTGACACTGCCGTATCCGGGATGTGGAATAGTACCTGGGGAGCTGGGGGGTGCCGTTGATGTGGAGCAAGACGCAGCAGCACAAGAGGACTCAGCCGAGGAGGTTATGGAAGAGGATGGAGTAGGAGGAGTAGAGGAGGTGGCAGCAGGACTGCCTGCAATTCGTGGCGGTGTCACCAACTCCTCTGCAATGCCACGCATTCCTTGCTTGTCAGCTGTCAGCAGGTTTACCCAATACTCAGTGTAGGTGATATACCTGCCCTGACCATGCTTTGCTGACCAGGTATCAGTGGTCAGATGGACCCTTGCCCCAACACTGTGTGCCGACATGCCATGACTTCCTTTTGCACAATCGAGTACAAGTTGGGGATTGCCTTTTGTGAAAAGAAATTCCGTCCGGGTACCTTCCACTGCGGTGTCCCAATAGCTACACATTTTTTGAACGCCTCAGACTCAACCAGATTGTATGGTAAAAGCTGGCGGGCTAATAGTTCGGACAAGCCAGCTGTCAGACGCTGGTCAAGGGGGTGACTTGGTGACATTGGCTTCTTACGCTCAAACATGTCCTTGACACACACATGACTGTGGGCAGATGAGCGGGAACTGCTCAAGGCGGGAGACGGAGTGGCGGATGGTTGAGAGGGGGCAAGAAAGACAGCAGTGGTTGACGTGGCTGAAGATGCTGGACCAGGAGGAGGATGGCGGCTTAGAGTAGGCGTGCTGCTTGTACTCATGTGTTGATCCCATAGGCGTTTGTGATGTGAGATCATGTGCCTACGCAAAGCAGTTGTACCTAGGTGGGTGTTGGAACTCCCACGACTCAGTTTCCTTTGGCACAGGTTGCAAATGGCATTGCTGTTGTCAGAGGCAGACACACAAAAAAAAATGCCACACTGCTGAGCTCTGCAATGATGGCATTCCGGTGGTGGACACAGCATGCGTTGATTGGCGTGCTGCCGGGCTGACCCCGGGTGCCGATGCATGCTGTCTGACTGTGCCACTAGCTCCTTGCAATGACCCCCCCCCTGCTTCCAACTCGTCTCCTCCTCCTGTCTGTCTCCCCATCTGAACTTTCGCCCTGTTCTTCTTCTTGCCGAGCGGGCACCCACGTGACATCCATGGACGCATAGTCATCATCAACCGCTTCGCTTGTATCTGACAACTCAGAAAAGGAAGCAGCAGCGGGTACAACATCATCATCATCACACCATACCTTCATGTGTTTAATGCTGCCTGCCTGAGACATATCCCTGTTATCTACATCCTCTAGCAATAATGGTTGCGCATCACTCATTTCTTCAAACTGGTGTGTGAATAACTCCTCTGACAAGTAAAGCGGCTGTGGTGCTAGTTTTGGTGGTGGCGGCAGGCGGGTGAGTGGTATCTTGAAAGGTGCCTGAAGCTAAGCTGGAGGAGGATGGTGCGTCAAGGTTCCGAGCGGAGGCTGTACAAGATTGGGTGTCCTGTGTTAGCCAGTCAACTATGTCCTCAGAACTTTTCAAGTTCAGGGTAGGTGGCTTCTGAAAACTGGGCATTATTCTAGGGCAAAAGGGAATCACAGCACCACAACCACGACGGCCCCTGCGGGGTGGCCTGCCTCTGCCTGTCATTTTTTGGGGGATTAGTGGTACTATGCGTGCAAGCTACTGTGAGACCAGATATGATTGGCAATGTGAACTGTAACAGTTCTGCAGAGCACACACTGTAGGCCTGACACACCCGCTTGAAGACAAGTAACTGCTATTCAATCTATAACAGTGAAAAACTAATTTTGGTTTTAAAAGCACGCTATAGAGACACCAGATATGATTGGCAATGTGCACTGGAACAGTTCTGGAGAGCACACGCTGAAGGAAGGACTGACAGAGCCGCTTGAAGGACACTGACTGGCTGCTATTAGCTTACACTAGAAACCTTTTTTCTTTGTAAAAGCACGCTATAGAGACACCAGATATGATTGGCAACTGTCAAAGCATGCTGGCAGTGTTGGGCAGGGCACACGCTGAAGGAAGGCCTGACAGAGCCGCTTGAAGGACACTGACTGGCTGCTATTAGCTTACACTGGAAACCTTTTTTCTTTGTAAAAGCACGCTAAAGACACCAGATATGATTGGCAACTGTCAAAGCACGCTGGCACAGGTCTGCAGAGCACACGCTGAAGTAGGCCTGACACCCAGACGCTTGCAGACAATTAACTGCTCTTCTATTACAGTGAAAAATTTTTTTTTATTTTAAATCTAAAGCTTAAACTATTGTCAAAACAGATATGAGTGGTGGCACTGGGCAAGTAGGCACAGTATCCAATGTGAACCTCACACAGAAGCTGGCAGGCAGGCAATTGCTCTTCTATTACAGTGAAAAAATATTATTTCTTTGAAATCTAAAGCTTAACCTATTGTAAAAACAGATATGAGTGGTGGCACTGACTGTGCAAATGGGCAAGGCATCCAACCTGACACAGAAGCTGGCAGGCAGGCAACTGCTCTTCTATTACAGTGAAAAAAAAATATTTCTTTTAAATCTAAAGCTTAACCTATTGTAAAAACAGATATGAGTGGTGGCACTGGGCAAGAGGGCACAGTATCCACTGTGAACCTCACACAGAAGCTGGCAGGCAGGCAACTGCTCTTCTATTACAGTGGAAACAAAATTTTGGTTTTAAAAGCACGCTATAGAGACACCAGATATGAGTGGCAACTGTCAAAGTATGCTGGCAGGGTTGTGCAGGGCACACGCTGAAGAAAGGCCTGACAGAGCCGCTTGAAGGACACTGACTGGCTGCTATTAGCTTACACTGGAAACCTTTTTTCTTTGTAAAAGCACGCTAAAGAGACACCAGATATGATTGGCAACTGTCAAAGCACGCTGGCAGTTTTGTGCAGGGCACATGCTGAAGGAAGGCCTGACAGAGCCGCTTGAAGGACACTGACTGGCTGCTATTAGCTTACACTGGAAACCTTTTTTCTTTGTAAAAGCACGCTATAGAGACACCAGATATGAGTGGCAACTGTCAAAGTACGCTGGCAGGGTTGTGCAGGGCACACGCTGAAGGAAGGCCTGACAGAGCCGCTTGAAGGACACTGACTGGCTGCTATTAGCTTACACTGGAAACCTTTTTTATTTGTAAAAGCACGCTAAAGAGACACCAGATATGATTGGCAACTGTCAAAGCACGCTGGCACAGGTCTGCAGAGCACATGCTGAAGTAGGCCTGACACCCAGACGCTTGCAGACAAGTAACTGCTCTTCTATTACAGTGAAAAAAAAATATTGATTTTAAATCTAAAGCTTAAGCTATTGTAAAAACAGATATGAGTGGTGGCAGTGGGCAAGTGGGCACAGTATCCAATGTGAACCTCACACAGAAGCTGGCAGGCAGGCAACTGCTCTTCTATCACAGTGAAAAAAAAATATTTCTATTAAATCTAAAGCTTAACCTATTGTAAAAACAGATATGAGTGGTGGCACTGACTGTTCAAATGGGCAAGGCATCCAACCTGACACAGAAGCAGGCAGGCAGGCAACTGCTCTTCTATTACAGTGAAAACAAATTATTTCTTTTAAATCTAAAGCTTAACCTATTGTAAAACAGATATGAGTGGTGGCACTGACTGTGCAAATGGGCAAGGCATCCAACCTGACACAGAAGCTGGCAGGCAGGCAACTGCTCTTCTATTACAGTTAAAAAAAATATTTATTTTAAATCTAAAGCTTAACCTATTGTAAAAACAGATATGAGTGGTGGCACTGACTGTGCAAATGGGCAAGGCATCCAACCTGACACAGAAGCTGGCAGGCAGGCAACTGCTCTTCTATTACAGTGAAAAAAAATATTTCTTTTAAATCTAAAGCTTAACCTATTGTGACCCCAGATATGAGTGGTGGTACTGGGCAAGTGGGCACAGTATCCAATGTGAACCTCACACAGAAGCTGGCAGGCAGGCACCTGCAATTACATTACACAGAAAAAAAAAAGCAGCCTGATGTTCTAGCCCTAAAAAGGGCTTTTTGGGGTGCTGTCCTTACAGCAGAGATCAGATGAGTCCTTCAGGATTGTAGTGGACACTGAATACCCTAGCCTAGCTATCAATTTCCCTATCTAATCAGCAGCAGCTAAACTTTCCCTCCTCTCACTAAGCATGCAGCTTCAGAATGAATCGAAAATGGATGCTGGGAGGGAGGTTGGAGGGTGTGGAAGGGAGGGAGTGCTGCTGATTGGCTGGAATGTGTCTGCTGACCAAGAGGCACAAGGTCAAAGTTTGCCCAATGATGACGAATAGGGGGCAGATCGAACTGCGCATGTGTCCGCCCGCCACGGCGAACGCGAACACGCTAAGTTCGCCGGGAACTGTTCGCCGGTGGACAGTTCGGTACATCATTAGTAGTCAGTGGTTTGATACACTCTTCTCTATGCTAAAAAATTATAATGTTTAGAAAATGTCCTACTTTGAATCCTAAGCTGAGGATACTGAAAATCATTTTTTTTTAATGTTGTAGTATAAAGCTAAGATAAAGCTATCTTGCAAATTGATTAAAGTGTGTTCTTGACATCAATAAAAGACCACATAACAAAATCTAGAGTTCAGTAAAAGCTGGTGTATAAGTAAATAGAATATAGTCTTTGTTGATACTCTGTTTTATTTTAAATATTGTGTCCATGTATATACTTTTATTCTCCCTGCTCAATATTGGATTTGTTAGTTTTTTTCTTTTTTTTTTTTTTGCCATCCACCTTCTATTTTCTTTGGTTTCCAAATAATGTCTCCTGTCATGTACAGAAAAACCTGTTTCTTTACACTTCACAAACTCACTGACATTTGTGATGCTGGTGACGAGGTCACTTCACATTTAAAACTCTTAAAACTTTTGAAAAAGAAACATTGCAATTGTTAGCTACAAAATTAATGCATTTAGCATGGCTTTACACTTCTTCAAACAATATACAAAATTGTTGTGATAATCTTTCTTGTCTCTATACATTTCTTTATGGTGAAATGAAGGTATGGAAATTCTCTAGTAGAACATCGTCTCCATGATTTCTGTTCTTGCAATCTGGATTCATAATATTTATTCAAATGATAATTCAGTTCCATTGAGCATGTATCCAAATAATTATTCTGTTTGCTTTAAATATTATGTCATATTGCAATGTTTTAAGTGTAAACTTCTCAGAATTCTGCTCTGATCTTTTTTTAAACTTGTAATTCTGTAATTCCTTAAAACATTTTTATTTCATTGAAATTCAACATGTCCAGGTCAAAGAATAGTTGATTAATCTTTGTATCTGAGCTCATAAACCTCTACACACTGAAATGACTCTTCCAATTATGCGTGCCTTAAACTCTCCCCAATTCTAACTAACATGTGTTTAATTAGGGATTATTCTAGCATAGTGACCAAATAATCTAAATGTTATTAAAGACAGGAGGTGAATATTTGCTTAACCCCTTAAGGACCAAACTTCTGGAATAAAAGGGAATCATGACGTGTCACACATGTCATGTGTCCTTAAGGGGTTAAAGGACCACTATGGGCACCCAGACCAATTAAGTGGTCTGGGTGCCAGGTCCATCTAGGGTTAACCCTGCAGATGTAAACATAGTAGTTTCAGAGAAGGGTTAATCCAGGCTCTAGTGGCTGTCTCACTGACAGCCACTAGAGGCGCTTCCGCGCTTTTCACTGTGATTTTCATTGAGAAATGCTTTCCTATGGACTGATTAAATGCGCGCGCGGCTCTTGCCACACATACGCATTCTGCGGATGACGTCAGAAGAGGGAGGAGAGTCCCCAGCGCTGAGGGAGCCCGACGCTGCAGAAAGGTAAGTGTTTAACCCCTTAACCCCTCTTGAACCCGGCGGGAGGGGGGCCATGAGGATGGGGTGGACCTATTAACACTAAAGTGTCAGGAAAACGAGTTTGTTTTCCTGGCACTAAAGTGGTCCTTTAATCTTTCTTTACTGAAACCTCCAGCAGCAAAGAAACAGTTAACAATAGATAGATAAAAATCAACCAGCCAGAGGGCATGACAGTAGCTTGTATTGTAATCATGCTCCTCCCATCTCCTCTTTCTTGATGCTTGTGATTCGCAGTAGAGTCAACCATGTAAACGATAACAGGAAAACAAATAGATAAGTGTAGTCTAGAGATGTCCCGAACAGTTCGCTGGGAACTATTCGCCGGCGAACATAGCTTGTTCGCGGTCTCCGCGGCGGGCGAATATATGCAATGTTCGGTCCGCCCCCTATTCTTCAACATTGAGTAAACTTTGACCCTGTACCTCACAGTCAGCAGACACATTCCAGCCAATCAGCAGCAGACCCTCCCTCCCAGACCCTCCCACCTCCATGACGAATAAGGGGCGGACCGAACATCGCATATGTTCGCCCACCGCGGCAACCGCGAACAAGCTATGTTCGCCGGCGAACCGTTCCCGGCGAACTGTTCGGGACATCTCTAGTGTAGTCGAATAGTCAACCAGGTAAACTAGAAACCAAAGAGGGATCCATGTAGTAAAGTGGGTGGATTTTCACACTGGAAAGAGAAAAGAGACACCGTAAAAGTATAGTTCAGGCCCGGACTGGCCATCGAGCAAACCGGGCAAATGCCCAGTGGGCAGTGATGGCAATGGGCGGACGCTGACAGGAGGGATCAAGGGATCTCCCCGATGGGCCCATTTAGAGCTGGTGCTGCCTTACCTCTGGCCCATAGAGGGAGCTCTGTCTGGTGGGAATAATAACGATTTCTCTTACCAGCCTGCACACTGATGCACAGTGCAGGCCCTGTCAAGGGGTGTAGACCAGATATGTCTTCCACTAGAATACCAGGGAAAATTATTCCTGCCAATGATCAAGCTAAGGAAGAGGGATGGGGGAGTAAACTATGCATGTTTAAAAAAAAATAGTAAATTAGAAATGTAAGTAGTTTTTTTGCCCCATGTCCCCCTCTCACCCAGCAGCCCCTTCCCCCCACCCGGCAGCCCCTGTCTCTCCCTCTCACACAGCAGCCCCATGTTCCCCTTCTCACACAGCAGACTTATGCCCCCATCTCACCCGGAAGCCCCTGTCTCCCCCTCTCACCCAGCAGTCCCATATGCCCCCCTCTCACCCAGCAGCCCCATGTCACCTCTCATACCCTGATCCACTGTCTCACCCAGCAACCCCTGTCCCCACCCAACAGCCCTGACCCTCCAGCCAGCAGCTCCTGTCCCCACCTCTCACCAAGCAGCCCCTGTCTCCCCATCTCACCCAGCAGCCCCTGTCTCCCCCTCTCACCCAGCAGCCCCTGTCTCAACCTTTCACCCAGTAGCCCCTGTCTCCTCCTCTCACCAACCAGCCCCATGTCCCCAATCTCACCCAGCAGCCCCTGTATTTCCCATCTCACTCAACAGCCCCTCCCCCTCTCACCCTGCAGCCCCATGGCCCCTCTCATACCCTGCATCCCCTGTCTCACCCTTTCACCCAGCAGCCCCTGCCCCCCCAACCCAGCAGCCACTGTCCCCTATTCTCACCCACCAGCCCCTGCCTCATCACCCAGAAGCCCTTACCCAACTCTCACCCAGCACTCCTCCTCTCCCCCAGCAGTCCCTGACCCCTCTCAACCAGCATCTCTTGCCCCCTCTCACCCAACAGCACCATGTCCGCTCTCACACAGCAACCCCATGTCCCCTTTCACACCCTGCATCACTTTTCTCCCTCACACCCAGCAGCACAATGTCCCCTCTTGCACCCAGAAGCCTCATGACACTATCTTTCACAATGCAGCCCGTCTCCCCCACTCACCCAACAGTCCCCCTGCAGTCCCATTTCCCCACACTCTGCAGCTGCATGTCTCCTTCCCACACCCTGCAGCCCCATGCCCCCTTCTCACAACCTGCAGCCCCATGCCCCCTTCTCACAACCTGCAGCCCCATGCCCCCCTTCCATACTCTATATCTCTTATTTCACACTCACACAACATCCCCTATTGTCTCCCCCTCACACACACATCACTACACGTGGACTGCTTGAGGGAAATTAAACAAATATGCCCACTTTGGAGAGGCATAAATGTCATTGGTGATGCCACAACATGCACTCTCTTGGGCCACGCTACTCCTAGGGCTGCTCTGCCTTTAAATGCCCAGGCTGAATTTTTGTCTCAGTCCGGCCCTGGTATGGTTCATTGGTGCCATAAAAGACCAATACAATGTCCTAGCTCTGGATACAACAGGAAATAAGCGCTCGCTACACAGTGCAAAAAAGGGATGGGCAGCAGAGAATCTGTGAGACTTCCCAAAAATCTCACCAAGAGAACAAATATAGGTAGATAGAGTGATAAACCGCGCCCTATAAAGTGAATATACAGTGCTGATAGTGCAAATGACAGAGGTATATATACTTATATAGTAAAAACCAAAGAAAAGAAAATGTTACTTGCGCTTTTTCCTTAATCCCTATGTATATTTAGACAAATGGAGGTCATTTAGTTGCTCCAATGGCCATTGGAGGGATGCCCGCCTGCCAACGTCAAGGCAGACCCCCCCCTAAGCGGGTCCTAACACTGACCCTTCAGCCTGCTTCCTTGAGCTTCTGGCAAAGATATCTCTAATGAGACAGAAAGGGGTATTTTTTATATACACCCCTTTACTTATTAACCCTTAATAGGGAACACATGGGATGGGTAGCAGCATTGTAACCAGGCTGTGTGATACAAAGTAAATACAAATACAAAAAGAGAAGTCCTGCGCTTAAGCAGCAAGGACTACAACACACATCAGCCCCAATATATAGTAAAAACCAAAGAAAAGAAAATGTTACTTGCGCTTTTTCCTTAATCCCTATGTATATTTAGACAAATGGAGGTCATTTAGTTGCTCCAATGGCCATTGGAGGGATGCCCGCCTGCCAACGTCAAGGCAGACGCCCCCTAAGCGGGTCCTAACACTGACCCTTCAGCCTGCTTCCTTGAGCTTCTGGCAAAGATATCTCTAATGAGACAGAAAGGGGTATTTTTTATATACACCCCTTTACTTATTAACCCTTAATAGGGAACACATGGGATGGGTAGCAGCATTGTAACCAGGCTGTGTGATACAAAGTAAATACAAATACAAAAAGAGAAGTCCTGCGCTTAAGCAGCAAGGACTACAACACACATCAGCCCCAATATATAGTAAAAACCAAAGAAAAGAAAATGTTACTTGCGCTTTTTCCTTAATCCCTATGTATATTTAGACAAATGGAGGTCATTTAGTTGCTCCAATGGCCATTGGAGGGATGCCCGCCTGCCAACGTCAAGGCAGACCCCCCCTAAGCGGGTCCTAACACTGACCCTTCAGCCTGCTTCCTTGAGCTTCTGGCAAAGATATCTCTAATGAGACAGAAAGGGGTATTTTTTATATACACCCCTTTACTTATTAACCCTTAATAGGGAACACATGGGATGGGTAGCAGCATTGTAACCAGGCTGTGTGATACAAAGTAAATACAAATACAAAAAGAGAAGTCCTGCGCTTAAGCAGCAAGGACTACAACACACATCAGCCCCAATATATAGTAAAAACCAAAGAAAAGAAAATGTTACTTGCGCTTTTTCCTTAATCCCTATGTATATTTAGACAAATGGAGGTCATTTAGTTGCTCCAATGGCCATTGGAGGGATGCCCGCCTGCCAACGTCAAGGCAGACCCCCCCTAAGCGGGTCCTAACACTGACCCTTCAGCTTGCTTCCTTGAGCTTCTGGCAAAGATATCTCTAATGAGACAGAAAGGGGTATTTTTTATATACACCCCTTTACTTATTAACCCTTAATAGGGAACACATGGGATGGGTAGCAGCATTGTAACCAGGCTGTGTGATACAAAGTAAATACAAATACAAAAAGAGAAGTCCTGCGCTTAAGCAGCAAAGACTACAACACACATCAGCCCCAATATATAGTAAAAACCAAAGAAAAGAAAATGTTACTTGCGCTTTTTCCTTAATCCCTATGTATATTTAGACAAATGGAGGTCATTTAGTTGCTCCAATGGCCATTGGAGGGATGCCCGCCTGCCAACGTCAAGGCAGACCCCCCCTAAGCGGGTCCTAACACTGACCCTTCAGCCTGCTTCCTTGAGCTTCTGGCAAAGATATCTCTAATGAGACAGAAAGGGGTATTTTTTATATACACCCCTTTACTTATTAACCCTTAATAGGGAACACATGGGATGGGTAGCAGCATTGTAACCAGGCTGTGTGATACAAAGTAAATACAAATACAAAAAGAGAAGTCCTGCGCTTAAGCAGCAAGGACTACAACACACATCAGCCCCAATATATAGTAAAAACCAAAGAAAAGAAAATGTTACTTGCGCTTTTTCCTTAATCCCTATGTATATTTAGACAAATGGAGGTCATTTAGTTGCTCCAATGGCCATTGGAGGGATGCCCGCCTGCCAACGTCAAGGCAGACCCCCCCTAAGCGGGTCCTAACACTGACCCTTCAGCCTGCTTCCTTGAGCTTCTGGCAAAGTATACTTATATATCTGATGACATCTGTGACTTCAAAGTATCTTGAAAAAAACAGAAAAGATATACACAAATAGTGCAAATGTCCTAGTTCGGTTAGGTTATAGAAATCCTGCTAGAGCAAAGGTCTGTGGCAAATTCAGCCACTCAGAGACTGTAAATTGTGATTTAAACTGACTAATGTAATGTTCTTGCTATGTTTTGTATTTTGCCATGTATGCGGCATTTGGGTGTTTCAAACACACGAATACCGCTAATGTTAAATCTACATCTACACGAACAGTGAATTCCCGCACTGTTCGTGGGTTAAGCAAAGTACCGAATGGGAGACCACCCATAGACGGTCGTGTGTCTCCAATTAGGTACTTTGCAACATTGTAGCGAAGCTAATTGCAGTTTGTTGCGGGTGGCCGCCATTCGTGTACGTTGAGTGCCTGAAACTAAAATCGGCTACTCGGCAACACAAGCCCCGCTTGACTTCCAAGCCGTTCGGGAGTTTCCCATTTTCGGTAGTTTCATTCCGTCAACTCAGGCAATCGTTTAAACGAATTGAGCCTGATAAGGGAAACTGAACGGCGTTCGGTCAATTGTGCTGGGATCTGGGCGCAAGTTCACTGAACTGTGCGTTCAAGTCCCAGCTATGTAATGAAGGGATAAAAAGCTGTATATCAGGAATATTATGTGAGTTATGGATTTTAATATAAAAACTGTATTCCTCTGTACCAAGGGATACTCCCATTAGCAATGTATGCTGGGATAAGTATCTCCTTGGTACAGCAATGTATGCTGGTTAAATATGTGTAAAACCCAGTCCCCCATGTAGTCCTCTACTGGACAAACCCTGTATTGGGACTTGGGAAACCCTGTATATCTGTAACCACATAAATACTGTGCCTGTAATTAAAAACCTCAGTTGACCTCCAAGCTATGTGTCGTCTAGTTCTTCGGAGGAAGGGATTGTAACTACGCTACCTGCATTTTGCCTGTTTTGGGATTTACCTATCCTGTCTACCAGCGGAGATACCGTGGATAATACTACTACTCCGCTACAAGGTCTTTGTTAGTATAACATTTGTTAATGTACTAATATACTAAAGAAATCAGATAGATTTAAACAGGTAAAGCTAGAATACTAATATATTAAGTAAATCAAATCAATTAAAACAGATACGGCTATCAGGTAACAATATAAAGACTTGTGTCATAAATGGTTATAATGCATAGGATAAAACAAGGATAAAACAGAATCCGTAAATATATGAGAAGTGTGTTAAAAGTAGTTCAAAAGAAAATAGATTAGGATACAATAACGTTCAAGAAGTGGAGCGATGTTAAGGTGATAAGCCCCTTCCCACATGCATTTAGCGCTCTGGTATCATCTATCTTTATGTATTCATTTAGCACTCCGGTATCATGTATCTTTACGTGGAAATAGTAAGAAGAAGGGAGGGAAAATATCCGCCTCCTGTCTTTATTAAAATTTAGATTATTAAGTCACTATGCTAGAATAATCCTTAATTTTATTGCACGACTGGAGAGTTTATATTTGCTGTTTTAAAGCCGAGAAATCAATTGTATAGAAGCATGGGACACCGGCCTAATATAGAAGGTCTGGAAAGTAGCTACTCTAGATCAATCTGCAGAGGGTAAGATGTCAATCAGAGAGCCTCCTGCGCCCAAGGCAGAAGATGCAGCCGCACCTCTGATGGAGTGGGCACCATAAGAGGGATCAATCCCTGCTAGAGTGAGGGCCACCTAATCCAACAGGTTTGTGAGGTCGGACATAGTACACGAAAAGAGGACCTTAGGGAGCTCTGAGTGGGGTAAGAGAGATGTATTCCCTCATTTAAAAGTGTGTGTGAGAGATGCTGAAATGGGATCAGTGTTCCTTCCCACACACCAGCGAACTCAAATCTGCCAAGCAGAGATGTAGGCTCATCAAGTGGGGGCCCATGAGTCACATAAAAGTGATTGAGCTATATTTGAAAGTCCTGCGACGTGCCAGGATCCCCTGAAAAGGTCCAGGCTATGAGACGTAGATGGAATTTGCTTGCTGGATTCTGGAGTAGATCCTGATGGCGAGGTAACAGCAAAGGGAGGTCCACTGACACCTCTAGGAGGGTTGGGAACAATGACTGTACTTGCCATAATGGCGTTATTAGACTTATCTGGACACCCTGAACTCATAGAAGGTGGAGAATGCATGAGATCAAGGAGAAGGGAGGAATGGCCTATGCCCCCATCATCGGCCAGATCTGGAGAAATGCATTTACCACTAGGGAGAGTGGATCTCGTAGTCAACTGAAGTATGAGTCAGTCTGATGATTCAGACTAAACGCTAAGAGATCCAGGTTGATTGGACCATGTAATAAATGAATGCTGTGGAATACCTGTGGATTCAGCTGCCAATTGCTGGTAGATTGTCGAGGCCTGGAAGTACACTGCACTAATGGACAGATTCCTCAATAGGCAGAATTGATATAGTTGTTTTGTAATGTCAGAGAGGCATTTGAAACGGGAGCCCCCAAGGTGGTTTACATAACGGACTGCAGATATGTTGTCCATCCATAGTACTAAAGAACAATTGTACAAGTCTTTTGTGAAGCTGCGGATCTCAAAGGAGCCCGCGATAATTTCCAAACAATTGATATGGAGTGCTTGTTCCACAGGGGACCAAAGGCCTCCAGTTGAAATTCCGGAGCAGGTTGCTCCCCATCCCAGAAGGCTGGCATCTGACTCCAGAATAAAATCTGGTTGGGAGGCGAATATGTTCCAGATGTTCATGTTGTGGAGCCACCAATGAAGTTCCAGCCGTACTTTGCTTGTTAATGAAATGAGTTGGTCATGTGAAATGGACCGATGTAGGTAGAAGGTTTCCAAGCATTGCATTGCTCGATAATGTAGTGGTCCTGGGAAGATGGCTTGTATGGAAGTCGAGAGTAGGCCGATCATGTGTGCGAGATCTAGTAGCTGGATCTGTTGTGAGGATAATAGTTCTTATGGCTCTGATCTTGGAGGAAGGTAGTTGAAGGATAGCTTTTATGGAGTCTATCTGAAATCCAAGAAATTGCAGTGTTTGTGAGGGTTCTAGGTCGGATTTTTGAAGATGTATGATAAATCCTATATTTTGGAGTAATGCAGAGGTCATGTCTTGAGCCATGATTAGAATGTTGTCCAAGTAGATGATGGACCGAATTTATTGTGATCGGAGTAAGGCCGTAACTGATTTAATCAAGTTGGTGAAACACCAAGAAGCGGAACAAAGGCAAAAGGTAAACTGCCAAATGTCTTCTAGCCAAAGGAATTGGAGAAAAGGAAGATGGTTATGGGCAGCTGGCATAGTGAGATATGCATCCTTGAGATCGAATCGGGAGAAACAGTCTCCCATGAGTAAGTTGCATAGAAGATTGTATGAATACCATCTTGAAGTGTCGATACATGATGTGTTTGTTCAGGTCTCTCAGATTGATGACTGGACAAAAATCTCACGTCTTCTTGCGAACTAGAAACATATTGCTGATTACATGGGGAGGATGATTATTTGACAACTCCTTTTCTTACAATTAGTTAGTCTATTTCTCTTTTCCAATATATGTTTTATTGAGTTTTCAACATTTAGGTACAGTTTCTGGTACAATCTGAGACAATATGCAGTTTAGAACATTGTGTAAGCAGGTAAATCAGGTAAAACAGTAGAGTTAAGGTGTGGGCGGGAGTCGGTACAGTAAGGTAACATGAATATTTATGTATCATTGCTTGTACAGTTATTGCTCATATAGCCATCCTAACATTTATCCCGTTTATATATGTTGTCTTGAGGGATCGGTGCATAGAGTAACAGTCATGGCTCTACCCAGCTAACTGCTGTTTGTATAGTTCCACCCATGATGACCATGTTGCGTGAAACACCTGTGCTGACTTGGTATTAGTTGTGGCCATTCGCTCATATATGTAGAATTGCTTTGTTGGTGGTGACGTGTGGTTAGGGTTCGCGTGTTGGTTGTGTACATGTGTAGCGATGATCCCCTTAAGTTGTAAGTATGTGAAGATAGTATTGTTGGGTAGGTCCCATCTTTGTTGTACTTTATTGAATGGCATCATTCCTTGGGGTTGGAGTAGTTCCCCTCAGTTCCCATTTCTGAAGGTGTATGTCTGGCGAGATAGCCTTTAAGGATGTCAGTGGGGCCCTGGACAGTGAGTTTTGTAGTGGGTAGTAGGTCTAGCTGTAATGGTCTTAGTATTCTTGGTGTCCACACGTATTCTAGTGCCTGGGTATTGCTGAATTGGGCTTTCTGCATGTCTACCCAATGTATGGTTCCCGCATTGGTATGCAGCAGTACACCCGTTGCCAAGGCTGAGGTTTTATAATACAAGCCTATGTTGGGCAACCCCACTCAGCTCTGTTTTGTAAGTTTATATAGTATCGTACTGGCTATGCGTTGTTTTTTGTTTCCCCAAATGAATGCATTACATATAGTTTGTAGCGTTTTTATGAATGTTTGTGGGATTTGGATGGGGAACATTCTGAATATATAAAGCAGCTTCGGTAAAATCATCATCTTGTATGCGTTTACTTTGCCCAACCAAGAAACGTTTGTTTGTGACCATTTGTGTATTTCTTTCTTACATTGTTGTGAAAGGGTAAGGTAGTTTAATTTCTGTACTTCGGCTATAGAAGATGCAATTTTTACACCAAGGTAAGTAAGTGAGGTTGTCCTCCAGTCAAACATATAGTTCTCCTTCAGGAAGGATGTGGTGGTTAGGGGAAGTTTGATGGGTAGTGCTTGGGTTTTGTCCTGGTTTAGGCGGTAGTGTGATATGTCTCCGAACCTCTGTAAGGCTTCCATCAGGGGTGGTACTGACTTTTGGGGGTTTTCTAGTGTCACCAAGATATCATCAGTGAATAGTGATGTCGCGAACATAAAATTTTCGGTAAAATTACATCGTTTTTGGAAAATTACATAGTTGATGCAGAGTCTGGTTTTAATCCATAAAGGGAATAAATCACCTAACATTCCTAAATTGTTTGGAATAACGTGCTTTAAAACATCAGGTATGATGTTGTATCGATCAGGTAGTGTAAGGGTTACGCCCGCTTTACAGTGACAGACCAAACTCCCCGTTTAACGCACCGCAAACAACCACAAACAGTCCATTTGCACAACCGCAAACTCCCCATTTGCACAAGGTTGGATACCAAGCTAGCCAAGTCCCGTTCCTTGTCCTCACTGATGTAATAGAAGGTCTCTCTTCCTTTAGAATTTGGTATGTTTGTCTTGTAAGCTTAATAGCCATAAAAGAAAACAACATTTCCACACAAAAGTATATATTTATATAAAGTAGACACCACAGACTATTTACCTAAGGTTGTTTTGACACTTTCTACGTAGCCATTTCACCGCCAACCTCTGCTAAATATTGGAGTAAAATTTAGTTTTTGGGGGGTTTTGGCACACAAACTTATAACAAAGTACTTCTCATGTGTATTTTGTAAAGTTGGTGTGTGCTATTCCTGTACAAAGTTTTATTTTGTGTTCAGTTACATCTGCTGAGTAAAATGACACCCCCATTGTATGTCTATATGGCACTATTTTGTGAAGCTTCAGTGCCATATAGGAGACCTGTCCTTTTCAGTATTCACAGTCGAATTTTGAGAGATGGATTTAATGAGCCTATGCTTCCATTTGGGGTATTATAGTAGTTTGACTGTTCAAAAAAAAAACCACAAAGGCCTACCATTTGTAAAAGTAGACATTCCAGGGTATCTCATAAGGTGCATATTGTGCCTTAACATGCCCCCATTTTTCCACCAATATATGCCAAAGTATGTGGTAAAAAGTAATTTTGTGCATTTTTTACATACGGATTGCATTTTTGCTGGACATTTTGTATATTTCATATGTGCCACTAAGTTCAAACCCCACAAATTATGCTCAGCTAAGTCTTCTGAGTAAAAGGACACCCCTATTGTATGTCTTTGGCACTATTTCGTGAAGCTACAGTGCCATATAGGAGACCTGTCCTTTTCAATATTCACAGTAGAATTTTGAGAGACGGATTTAATGAGAATATGCTTCCATTTGGGGTATTATAACAGTTTGACTTTCAAAAAAAAACACAAAGGCCTACCATTAGTAAAAGTAGACACTCCAGGGTATCTCATAAGGTGCATATTGTGCCTTAGCATGCCCCCATTTTTTCACCAATATGTGCCAAAGTATGTGGTAAAAAATAATTTTGGTCATTTTTTTTACATACGGATTGCATTTTTGCTGGGCATTTTGTATATTTCATATGTGTCACTAAGTTCAAAACCCCCAAATTATGCTCAGCTAAGTCTTCTGAGTAAAAAGACACCCCAAATGATTGTGTTTGGCACTATTTTGTGAATCTACAGTGCCATGTAGGAGACCAAGCCATATCTGTTTTTACCGAACTTTGAATTTTGACGCTGGGCCTATGTGCAATTTCCAAGCATCTTGCAGGTTTTAAATTCAAACTACGCCACAAAGGCCTACAATTTCTTAAAGTAGACACCCCAGGGTATTTCAAAAGGCATATTTTGAACCTTAGCGTGGGATCATTTCTCCGCTAGCTTGTACCAAGTGTAGTGGTAATAAGCAAAGATATTTACACAATAAAGTGCAAATCACACAAGGTGTCAGAGTGGTATCAGAGGTATAAGTGCAACTCCCCAGTGTTTTAAAACCACTTAAAAAACACTAACACAAACACAAGTTAAAACAGAGATAGAGGAGTGCAGAAAAAAAGGAATAATATACTTATTCACATTCGGTCATCTTATGGGTTTCACCTACATAAGAGAGTGAAAACATAGCATAATACTGTTTGACCAAACTATATAAAATGGAGAGGTATAATTTACACTCACACTTTGCAGAGCCACGTATAGTAGGCTCTGACTATTCAGGTTCTTAGGTTTCTCTTAGGTTGCAGGGAGCTGACCTGTTCTGGTCAGTTGTGGAGTGGGGGGGAGAAAACTTATATCCGTTAGCCATTAGGGCCTTGTGCAAGGATATGCAGATGGATGTATGGTGGCCTACTTTGTAAGCCTTGCGTGGGGGTTGGTGGTAGTGAAATGCAAGATATGGTAACCAATGGTCACCTTATACGTTAGTTGCAAGAAAAGTAAAAACAGCTAGAGATAAATAATAAGTAAGAGTTAAAGAGCAACAATTAGCACTGGCCTAGCGTCGGTCGTGGGCCTATTTCTTATGGCCGTTGCTGCGTTCTATATGCACATTAAAACAATATTTATACATATATTATTCAACTTTAGGCATATTCAACCTGCAAAACTTAAAACCAATCTTGCCAGTTATGTTACGTGTCCTGGTGTTTTGCTTCTGAGGGTTTAAGGATCAGGATTCCTGCGGTCCTGCGGAGTTGTTCTGATCCATGGGACCTGTTGCCAGTCTCTTGCAATTTTACGTGGTGGTGGTATGTCCTGACTAGTGATGTACCGAACTGTCCGCCGGCGAACAGTTCCCGGCGAAATTAGCGTGTTCGCGTTCGCCGCGGCGGGCGGACACATGCGCAGTTCGATCCGCCCCCTATTCGTCATCATTGGGCAAACTTTGACCCTGTGCCTCTCGGTCAGCAGACACATTCCAGCCAATCAGCAGCACTCCCTCCCTTCCACACCCTCCAACCTCCCTCCCAGCATCCATTTTCGATTCATTCGGAAGATGCATGCTTAGTGAGAGGAGGGAAAGTTTAGCTGCTGCTGATTAGATAGGGAAATTGATAGCTAGGCT